>NW_027206146.1:3895000-4557500 GCF_024711535.1 Dipodomys merriami
TGCAGGAGCTTCTTTGGCAATAATGGCCATTTTTTCTAAAAATGTTTTTATCCCTAGAGACCTCATTTGGAGATTAGAGGTAAGCATTTCATGCATATTCCTGACAGCAGGGTGATCTCTTTTCATGCCTGGTCGTTTCTGAGGAGGTAGCTTCATTCTCTAATTCCCTACTCTTTCATCGTTAGCAGTGGTGATTTTGAAGCAGAAATTTGTCACTGTGCTCAGGAGAAGATCAGCAGTGGCTCCTCACCCTGGGTTTCTGGTCTACCTCATTGCATGTGACTCCTTTCCTCACCTGGACCCTTCTGGTATTGCTGACAATTCCTCTGCCCTGTTCTTGTCTGTTTCAAGAACATGCATTTGCCTTTCTGTGTCTGACTTCTTGCATTTTCCACAGCAATCTCTACTTCCACAGATGTGGCTGCAGATGACAGGATTTCCTTTTTGTTCCTGGCTTAGTAGTAGTTTGTGATGGAAATAGGCGACATCTTCTTTATGCATTCATCCACAGTTGGGCCTGTAACTCCACTGCTCTGAACTTGCTGACTTTGCTCTATATGACCAGTGTCACTCATTTCTCTGCAGACACCATGGAGCTTCTTGGTTGTTTCTTGGCTGTGGTGAATCATGCCGCAATGGACCTACATATTCTTGAGAATATGCCTAAATATTTCATTTTCTATTCTTTTTTTTTCTGTCAGTTGTGGGGCCTGAACTCTGGGTCTGGGCAATGTTCTTCAGCTCTTCAGCTCAAGGCTAACACTCTACTGCTTGAGCCACAGTGCCACATCTGGTTTTTTCTGCTTATGTGATGCTGAAGAATTGAACCCTGGTCATCATGCTTGCAATGCAATCACTCTACCACTGAGCTACCTTCCCAGGCCCTCATTTTCTTTTCTTTTCTTTTCTTTTTTTTTTGTCAGTTGTGTCACTTGAACTCTCGGCTTGGGCTCTGACCCTGTGCTACTCAGCTCAAGGCGAGCAATCTACCACTTGAGCCACAGCACCACTTCTGGTTTTTGAGTGGTTTATTGGAGACAAGATTCTCACAGACTTTCCTGCCCAGGCTGGCTTTGAACTGAGATCCTCCGATCTCAGCCTCCTGAGTAGCTAGGATTACAGGCAGGAGCCATCGGCACCTGCTTATTTTCTATTCTTAATCTCATTTGATTACTTCATCATTTATGCTGTCAGAAAAAGTAATTAAGCATGGCCCTGGTTGCTCATGTCTGGAATACTGGCTACTCAGGAGGCTGAGATCTGAGGATCACAGTTCAAAGCCAGCCTAGGCAGGAAACTCCATGAAACTCTCATCTTTAATAACTACCAGAAAACTGGAAGTGGTGCCATGGCTCAAGTAGCAAGGTGCTCACCTGGAGCTGAAGAGCTCAGAGACAGCACCCAGGCCCAGAGTTCAAGCACCATGACTGAGAAAAATAAATACAGTTCAGAAAGGAGGGTATTAAGTTCCTTGGGGTGTGCTTGAGGGGTGCCTCCAGTGTTTGCAGCCCAAAGACCACACAGATGTGAAAAGGAAAACTGAGAGCTGTACACACAGCAATTGTCCATGTGTCCTGAGAAGTGAGAAGATTTTCCTCTTTCTGATCCTGGTCAAGCAGAGACAGGAGTCACTCAAGTCCTGGCTCAGGGGCAGAAAGGGACTCACATTGCAAAACACCTAGAAACCATAGCCGCTGTGTTCACTAGAAGCCGGCTGGGCATGTGCAAGCAGCCCAGGTACTCAAGGGCAGCAGGATGTCCGTGGAGGTCTGGACTCCAGGAAGGACACAGAGGGGGCTGGAGCTGCTGCTCTTGCACCTGTCTGATTCTCTGCTGGTGTCTCACAGAATTATCTCCACGGAGCCCATTGTGAGTGTCATGAACAGCATTTCTGTGGTGTGACCCACACTTCCCGCAGTGCTTGGGGAGCAGCCCTGCTCAGGAGACAAAGGTGAGGGATCCTCAGATGTTCCAGGACAGATTCTGATGTGTCAGCCTGCACCCCACATGGGACAGACGGGATGGCAGAGAAGGTAGGAATTGCACTCAAGTCCTTGCTCCAACTGCACTCTGAAGGCTATTCCCAGAACCATACCACTGCTGTCATTTGGGGGCCACTCTGCAGGGAGCTGGTGAGCCTGCCTGGGGACACAGGCTATGGGATGCCGGTGGGTACCATGGCAACAGAGCCTAGCATCTCCAAGCCCCGTAGGTCTCACCTGAAATACTTGATCAATGACCAGAGCTTAGAGGCTTTGGCTAAGACTGGATCGTCACTGTAGAGCACAGCTGAGTCCTTGCAACTCGGGGAAATGGGTGATCACTTCTTCATTCTTCACAGACTGTGAGCTGGTACGCCTTAGGAATAGAAGCAAAATGACCCCTATCCTAGGCATTGTTACACACCCAGAATGTGAGCACTTCTCTAAACCTTCCTGTGACGTTCTTGGCCCTTATGGATTCTGCCATTCTGTTCACAATGGCAGACATGTGCCAGGCTCCTCTTGTGTGTAAGGCTAACTGCAGTGCAGGAGGTGCTCTGCGGGGCATGGGGAGTCAGACCCTGAGCTCAGGGTGCAGGGTACTTGGGAGCTGACCTCCCCTCCCCTCACACCCACAATTATCATCTTACCTGTACTGGCAACATGCAGACTTCAGGAGCCCAGAACTTTCTGGAAGTCTTTTCCCAGGTGACAATTAAGAAGTAAACCTCCTGGGGCTGGGAAGGTGGCTCAGTGGTAGAGCGCTTGCCTTGCATGCATGAGGCCCTGGGTTCGATTCCTCAGCCCCACATAAGCAAAAAGTAAAAAGCCGGAAGTGGTGCTGTGGCTCAGGTGGTAGAGCGCTAGCCTTGAGCTGAAAAAGCTGAGGGACAGTGCCCAGGCCCAGAGTTCAGTCCCCATGACCGGACCAAAAAAAAAAAAAAGAAGTAAACCTCCTGCTAGCATCTGTGAGGTGATTATTGCGGACTTTGTGCAGCTCGTGTCCAGGATCCCTGGGGCACCAGCGTCCCACACAGGGAGCAGGAAGCCCTGTGGGTGACCCCATGCAGCACTGGCATGACCCATGCAGTCACTGCTTCCCAGAGGAAGCCACAGCTCAGACAGCCACAACCTCCTGACCTTTCTAGAAAAGAAATGGGGTGACACTAATTACGGGGAGAGGATTTCCAAGACATGTAGGAAGAGGAAGATGCTAGCCTTGGACATGGCTACAATCTCTGCAAAAACACACAGGTGACTCAGTGGGGACTCAGCTTACAATAAATGGCAACTGGTATGGAAATTTTGTATAACATATAAATTATATTACATTGTATTATTCTCCATATTACATATGTATATGAATAGAGAGAAGAGAGTTGCAGAACAATAATCAAACAGAATGCTCCAAAACTGATCAAAACAGCCCATGATGGAAAAAGACCACAGTCCATCCATCTGCTTCACAGACTGAATCTTACAATTGTGGCATTATCCTTCATTTCTTCTGTGTTATCCAGGTCATGTTATTCAGTCATGTATTATTCTGTTTCCAAGTGTTTGAGTAATTTCTGCATTTTGTTTTGTTGTTGAAAACAGGTTTGATTCCACTGTGGTCAGATAGGATGCAAGGAATTGTGTCAATCCTCTTATATTTGTTTGGGTCCTTTGTTTTGAAGAATGTTTCATGAGCTGCTGAGAAGAATGTGAATTGGGCCCTTGTTGAGTGGAGAGCTCTTTAGATGGTTTTTTTGTTGTTTGTTTGTTTGTCCATTGTGGGGCTTGAACTCTGGGCCTGGGCGCTGTCCCTCAACTCTTCAGCTCAAGGCTAGCACTCTATCACTTGAGCTACAGAGCCACTGTAGATGGTTCTTAAGTCCATTTGGGTTATGGTGTCATTTAGTTCACAGACTCCTTTGCATATCTTTTGTTTGGTTGACCTGTCCTTTGGTGAGAGCAAGGTATTAAAATCTCCCACTATTATTGTGTATGGGTCTATCCTGTTCCGCAAGTCCAAAACTATTGTTTTAAAGCAGATTTAGGTTCCCCATTATTTGGTGAATATTGACCAGTGTGATCCACTCTTGATGGGTCATTCCCTTTATTAATATGTCATGACCTTCCTTTTCTCTTCTACTGATTTTAATAACTGGTCTATTTTATCAGATATCAATATGACTACTCCTGCCCTCTTGCAGATACATTTGCATGGAAGCTCTTTTTCCATCCCTCACTTGGAGGTTGATTACTCCTGCCTTCTTTCAGGTAAATATGCATGGAGCTCTTTTTCCATCCTTCACTCAGAGGTTGATGAATGTCTTGGAGAAAACAAATGGATGGATCTTGTTTTTTCTCCAGTTTCTGCTCTTTTTCTATTGATTGGGGATTGGAGTCCATTAAGGTTTAGAGTTGTTATAGAGATATGTATCATGTTTCCTATCATTTCTCTTGATTTCTTGTATTTTGCTACTTTTCTCTTCCTGTCCTTACTAAATTGGTCTTCTATGGACTTTTGATACGTTTCCTGGACTTTGGATGCTTTTTTCAGATTGTATACTTTCCTTTAGTGTTCTTTGTAATGCTGATGAATTCCTTTAAGTTTTGTTTGTCATGGACAGTTTTAGTTTCACCATCAAATATAAATGATAGCTTCAGTAGATACATCAGCTCGAGTTAGCACTTCAGGGCTTGAATTATCCCAATCCAGGCTCTCCTTGCATTGAGTTTGTGTGGAGAGATCTGCAGTGATTCTGATCATCTTTCCATTGTAATGTATCTCCTTCCTTGATTTATCAGCACTTAAAATCAATTCCTTGGGCTGGGAAGGTGGCTCAGTGGTAGACTGTTTGCCTTGCGTGCATGAGGCCATGGGTTCAATTCCTCAGCACCACATAAGCAGAAAAAGCCAGAAGTGGCACTGTGGCTCAAGGTGTGTTGTGGTTTTCCAACCTTGTAGCATACCAGTTATGAGCAATTTTTCCCTTCTGTTCCTGTTTCTCTATTTGTATACACATTTTTTTTGTTCTCAATCTTGTGGGAAGAAGTATATGTTAGGACCCTAAATCTCTGGATATAGACAGCTAGGGTTTTTCCCTATCGGTTTGCTGACATCTTGTCTCCAACAAAGTACTTTTCAAAAGTATGCCTTAAATTTCAATTAAGGTCAGTACTGGTGTTTAGCGTATGTTATCTTCTCAGGAAGTTGAGGTTTGAGGACCATGGTTTCTGAGCAGACAATCTGAGAGTCTTTTCTCTCATTAACCAGCAAGAACTAGTAGTGGAGGTGTGGCTCAAGAGGAAGGGCACCAGCCTTGAGCAAAATAACTAAGGGATAACATCCAGGCACTCACAAACTCTCCTGCCTGGGTTGGCTTCAAACCACAGCCCTCAGATCTCAGCCTCCTGAGATGACAGACATGAGCCACCAGCACCCAAAAATTGTTCTAGTTATTATTAGAAATATCTATAAATTGTATTTATTTGCTTGTTTGCTTTTTTTGGGGGGCTGGGGGTCTGGTCGTGGGGCCTGAACTCTGGGCCTGGGCGCTGTCCCTCAGCTCTTCAGCTCAAGGCTAGCACTTTACCACTTGAGCCACAGCGCCACTTCGTCTTTTTTCTTTTTGCTTATGTGATGCTAAGGAATCAAACCCAGGGCCTCAGGCATGCAAGGCAAGCGCTCTACCACTGAGCCACCTTCCCAGCCCTATAAATTGTATTTATGTAGTATGTTGAATACTGCTTCATAGGAAACATTAGATATGCAACCACATATATTTCAATACAGAAATATGTGCTGGGTGCTGGTTTTACCACTTGTGTGGCATTGCTGTTTTACTACATTGTACCCTCACAATGTGGACAGCACTGGGGAGAGTTTAGAGGTTCCAAAAGCTGTGTCAGGGGCTGGGAAGGTGGCTCAGTGGTAGAGTGCTTGCCTTGCAAGCCAGAGGCCCTGGGTTCGATTCCTCAGCACCACATAAGCAAAAAGAAAAAAAGCCAGAAGTGGCGCTGTGGCTCAAGTGGTAGAGTGCTAGCCTTGAGCTGAAGAGCTGAGGGACAGCGCCCAGGCCCAGAGTTCAGGCCCCACGACCAGACAAAAAAAAAAAAAAAAAAAAAAAAGCTGTCAGGTGTGATTTCAAATGAACATTCTAGATCCTCAACCTTTATAGAGCCTATTTATAGAGCCTAATTGTGTCACTGATTTCTGTCAGGAAGAATTAGACAAAAATGAAGGAAAATGGCAGGGTGCCAGTGGCTCACGCCTGTAATGTTAACTACCCAGAAGGCTAAGATCTGAGGATTGCAGGCAGGAAAGTCCGAGAGACTCTTATCTCCAATAAACCACTAGAAAGCCAGAAGTGGCACTGTGGCTCAAGCGGTATAGCACTCACCTTGAGCTGAAGAGCACAGGGACAGCCCCCAAGCCAAGTTCAAGCCCCACAACCAACAAAAAAATAAATAAGGAAAATTTATCTGAATAAAAATCAGGAATCGTTCAGTACTTTTTTTTGAAAGAAGATATTTTATTTACTAACACAGGAGTACATTCTGAATAGAGAAGTAGCAAAATTGAATAGCAGCAGTTCTATCTAATCATCCTTGAGAAAATGCTATTCTGGGGCTGGGAAGGTGGCTCAGTGTTAGAGTGTTTGCCTTGCATGCATGAGGCCCTGGGTTCAATTCCTCAGCACCACATAAGAAAAAAGAAAAAAGCCAGAAGTGGCGTTGTGGCTCAAGTGGTAGAGCGCTAGCCTTGAGCTGAAGAGCTGAGGGACAGCGCCCAGGCCCAGAGTTCAGGTCCCACAACCAGACCGGAAAAAAAAAAAAGAAAATGCTATTCTGTTATGTGTGTTCCTCAGGTTTGAACTCAGAGTCTGGCACCTGCTAGGGAAGTGCTTGACACTGAGCTACCCCAAAATCCTCAGTCAAGATCTGATTAAATTCCCCACACTAGAAACTGTTTTCTCTTTCATCTCATGAAGCAAGTAAATTCATCTTCTTGGAAAACAGGTCAGCAGTCTTTGCTACACGACAGCCATGGTCATTTAGTGCAGAGGCCGCCATTCTCCTACATCACTTCTGTCACATCTCCAGTCTCCGGTAACCTAGCGCTTGCTTGTCCCATGAGCACGGCGCTGTGCTCAGTTCTCACTTTCCCCTGTAGTTGTCAGTGCAGTACATTCTTCTAAAGAGCAGTATCAGGGTGAAGGACACACAATGGTGGGCGACATCATGCCCCAGCTTCACACTATTCCCCACCCTCTGCTGTGCAGAGCCTTTCATCGATTTCAGTAGGAAGATTCACCTTTCCCTGAGTGTGCATAGAAATAATCCTCACAAGATGGTAGGACCAGCCTTTCAAAAGCCCCACACAGGAAAACCTGCAAGGTGTGTATTATTAGGGCAGAGCTCAGCCCTAAAGGCTCAAAGCCCAGAATCATCAGACTTGGTGAACTCCTTGATTCTGGATGGCCCTGCCCCCTTTGCAAATATCTTGTATTCTTGGCTTGGAATTCTTTTGCTGATAGATCGGGAAGAGTCCACAGTGAACAAGAGAGCAGATGGATCCCCTGGTCGTCACACAAATAAGTCAGTGTGCTCAGCCTGGATGGGTTCCTCATAGAAATCTGATGTCCACTGAGTGAGGCTTGCATTTGAGCCTCTGCTGTGTACATGTCACAATTTCCTGTGTTCTGCTCTTGGTGACAGCAATTTTTTGTTGTTGTTTGTGGGGATTGATCTTGGATCCTTGAGCTTTTCCACTCAAGGCTAGTGCTCTATTGCTTGATCAACAGCGCCACTTCCATTTTTCTGGTGGGTTAATTGGAGATGAGTCTCACAGACTTTCCTTGCCTGGGTTGACTTTGAACCGTGATCCTCAGATCTCAGCCTCCCCAGTAGCTAGGATTACAGGCGTGAGCCACTGGCACATGGCTGTAACAGCAATTCTTATAAACTATTTACAAGAGTCATGATGCTAGGTGTCGGTGACTTCATGCCTGTGATCCTAGCTACTGGAGAGGCTGAGACCTGAGGATCAAGGTTCAAAACCAACCTGGACAGAAAAGTGTATGAGATTATCTCCAATAAACCACTCAGAAAACCAGAATTGGCACTGTGGCTCAAGTAGTAGAGCGCTCACCTTGAGTTGAGAGTTCCCAGACCCAAATTCAAGTCCCATAACCACCACCAACAACAATAAAAAGTCATGAACATGATATACAGCTCAGGCTGCTCTGAAACTCACTATCCTCTACTGGAATTGCAGCAGGAAGTACTGCACTTGAAAGCAGGCCTAAACCCCTGGCGAGCGATTTCACATCACCCTCATGCTTACATTCAGTGGAGACTGAGCTCTGAAGGCCATAGCTGGATGAATGGCACCCCGCTACAATCCCTGGCAGGCCTTTTGTGAGTGAAGCCTACAATGGATAGTCAAGTTGGGACTTCGGCTGAATAACTTGCCACAAGTGTCACACACATCCCCCCTCTCCCTGGTGTGTCTTGAGGTGGCGCTTAAGATGCGTGCGCAGCTTGAATGCCTTCCCACACTCATTGCACTGGTAGGGCTTCAAATCCGTGTGGATGGTGCGGTGGGTTGTGAGGCTGAAGTGGGAAGCAAAGGCTCTGCCACAGTCTGCGCACACGAATGGCTTCTCCCCAGTGTGTGTCCTGCGGTGGCACACCAGCTGCGCATTCCGTGTGAACATCTTCCCACACTGGGCACAGCGGTATGGCTTCACCCCAGTGTGCACGGCCTGGTGCTCGTTGAGGCTCTTGCGAGAACTCAACACCTTGCCACACGTGTCACATGTGTATGGCTTCTCCCCAGTGTGTGTCCTGCGGTGGCGCATGAGCGGTGAGTTCTGCGTGAATGTTTTGCCACACTGGGTGCAGCGGTACGGCCTCGCCCCAGTGTGCACAACCTGGTGCTGGATGAGGTACTTGCGACTGGTGAACGCCTTTCCACACGTGTCACACACAAATGGCCTCTCCCCGGTGTGCATCCTGTGATGTATGACAAGGCTGGAGGACTGACGGTACGCCTTCCCACACACAGAGCACCTGTGAGGCTTCTGGTCACTGTGCACTGTCTGGTGTTTGGTCAGCTTGCCACGTGTGCGGAAGGCCTTGCCACACAAGCCACATGCATACGGCCTCTCTGTAGCATGTGTCTTCTTATGGCGCATGAGGCCAGATTTCTGTAGGAATGCCTTCCCGCAAGTGGCACAGCAGTATGGTCTCTCCCCAGCATGCGTCCTCCAATGCATGATGAGGCTGGAGTCCTGACTGAATGCCTTGCCACACTCTCGGCACTTGTAAGGCTTTTCCTGAATATGTGCTTTGGGTGTATGTGTGCGTAAGGGAGAACATATTGGAGCATGATCACATGCATGAACAATGTGTGTGTTCCCACTGGAGGGGCTCCCCTGAGGGCGGGACATGGGGGCCCTGGTGAGGGCGGACTTCTCCAGCTCAGTCCTCACCCTTGGCCCTTCACACAGGTATGGAGAGAGCCTGCGCAGGTGCTCCTGGAGGGGCTGTCCCAGCCACGGGCTTGTGGGCTGCTTCCCTGCGTGACCCCCACCCTCCTGCTCTCCTCTGCCACTGCCCTCTTCTCTGTGGACCATAAGCACCCCTTTAGCACAGCTGCCAGTGGCACTCCACTCCCACTCATGTAGAGCCTTCTGGATTTCCTCGCAGGAAAACTCATCATTGACTCTGTCCCCATGACCTTGAGATATTTCTCTCCTACTGCTGCCTGTGCAGGGTGGTAAGTCTTTAAGTATATATCTAGGAGAAGTATCTGCAAGATATAAAATTCCATTCTGATTAATCACAGAGTTCAGTATTTCATACTGAAGGAGAGAATGTACAGCAAAAATTACACAGGCAACCAGGAGCCATGGGAACTCTGAAAAGAGAAAATCCAATATGTAGGAACTCAAAAGGAATAGGATTCTTTATTGCAATGGATCATATAGAATCTACCTTATGAAAAGGCAAGTCTCATTTCAAATACCCTATAAAGAAACCATCCATCCTGAACAAATCTCACTGATAGGAACACAAGGCTTTGCCCCTAAGTCACAAAAGCCATACGGTAATATAGTAACCGAGGAGAAAAAAATGCCTATTTATAACATACTTAGTATATACAAATATGTTGTAATGGTTCAGAGCCCAAAGCAGTTTACAGAATGAAGTAACTGGCAAGTTTGAATTGCAAAACAGGGAAAAGAACTACCATACAATTTCAAAAAGAGGAGGAATTCAATACAACAATGCCAGAAAAGAAACCGAAACCATAAACACCTGGATTATGTGCTATAAACAACCTACATATATTAGTAGTGAACAGACTTTAACATGAACAAGAGGTATCTAGCAGTTATGTTGCACAATATATGCTGAATACATTTAGATGCTGGTAGTTACCAACAACAACAAAAAGTAACTCATGATAAAATGATCGAGTATTTCCCCTTTTAAAAAAAAGGGGGGGGGGGGTTTTGCTGGGAAGATGGCTCAGTGGTAGAGTGCTTCCCTTGCATGCTTGAGGCCCTGGGTCAGATTCCTCAGCATCACAGAAGCAGAAAAGGCCAGAGCTGGGGCTCAAGTGGTAGGGTGCTCACCTTGAGCTGAAGAGCTGAGGGACAGTGCCCAGGCCCAGAGTTCAGGCCCTAACCAACCAAAAATGAAAAAAAAACAAAAAAAACAAAAAACCAGCTGGGCACTGGCGGCTCATGCCTGAAATTAAAGCTACTCCAGAGGCTAAGATTTGAGGATCGCAGTTCAAAGCCAGACCAGGCAGGAAAGTCCATGAGACTCTTATCTCCAATAATTTACCAGAAGACCAGAACTGACACTTGAGCTCAAATGGTAGAGTGCTCGCCTTGAGCTGAAGAGCTGGAGAACAGAGCCCAGGCCCCAGAGTTCAATCACCATGACCAAAAAAAAAAAAAGTTGCAAAAAGTATAAGAAGTAGAATGTCCAGCCATAGCTCTAGGTGTGCATCTGAAGGAAATGAAGTCAGAGAATAAAAGAGATGTCGGGGTACTGCACACCCACCATTAGCTGGAGAGCTAGCCTGGACCACTTCAATGGACACAGGAAATGCAGTGGAGACACAGAATAGCATATTGTTCTGCAGGACAGGGCACAAATGGAGACATTCTAAAGTCCTTTAGGGCTCACAGCAGTGACACATTTGTTTTCCTACAGAAAACTTCCATTTGTGCCCAGGTTCCCCAGTTCCATCTCTGCACATCTGAACTCTTACCTGCACACACACCTTTGGCACCTTCCCAACCATAGATCTCTCCTGGAGTTGTCACATCGCTCTGTGCCACCCAGGGCTCTTCCTCGAGCTCCAATGGCAAAATCACACTCACGCTGGGAGGAGAGACTCCTGTTGATAGAAAGACAACGCACTGTGGCCTTTCCAGAATCCCCAGTCCCACGCTCATAGGAAAAGGGGACATCACACATGCATGCAAAATACAGTTCACATATTCAGCAGACTGCCGCCATCTGAACGCTTCAGAGCACACTTTAATGTGCAGACAGCAACGCAACAACTACTGAGTCAGAAGCACAAGGAAATCCATTCATTCAAAGTCTGAGGTGGGCTGAGTGTGGTGTCATCTTTGTGTAATCCCAGCACTTAGAGGATCAGTGGCAAGTTCAAGCACAGCCAGAGCTATAAAGGCAGACCTTTTCTCAAAAAAAAAAAAAAAAAATGATGAGGAAGAGGAAGAGAAAGTGGAGGAGAGGAAGGAAGGACTGCCATAGTGCTTGATATGTAACACAGTGATGAGAGGACCTGCCTAGCATGTACAAAGATCTAGAGAGAGAGGGAAAGGAAAAGAAGAGTGGAGAAAGGAAGGGAAGAAGGTTAAGGGAAAAAAGGAACAAAGGAAAATGGGAGACAAGCCTGCAAAAGCTGACATGTACAGGAGCTCACTTAAGCTGTAGGACACAAGAGATAGGACAAAAGAAGGTTATTAAAGTCCAGAGTCCATGTTAGCATGTTTCTGTCCCTGAGTTGGTGGAGCTTTATGTCTAGTCAAGGAACGTGGGACTCTCCAGGCAGCATTCAGGGGAAACCTAGGCCAAGAGTAAAACTCCCAACTTGTGCAGGGAGGGGTGCTCACCCACAGAGACCAGGTTCCTGTAGGTGTCCAGCATGACGTCCCTGTACAGAGCGCGCTGAGCCGGGGTCAGGCACCGCCACTCCTCCTGGGTGAAATCTACCGCCACATTCTCAAATGTCAACTGTCCACAAGGAGAAAATCCAAAAGCATTTCACACACATCCATGGACTCAGAAAAAGTATTACATAGAATTATAATCAATGCCTACCATCAAAAAGCAATCAGGGAAACTTCAGGATTTTACAATTTGTAAAAGTTCTTTGATATGACACCCAAAGCAAAAAAAAAAAAAAAGGACATGGAATTGTACATCCCAGCATTCTTCAGAGTTAGTGGGGAAGTATGATGAACACGCCTAGAATCCTAACCAGTCCAGGAGCCTGAGATCTTAGGATCAGGGTTCAAAGCCAACTGGAACAGAAAAGTCCATGAGCCTCTTGCCTCCAATGAACTACCAAAAAGGCCAGAAGTGGAGCTGTGACTCAAGTGGTAGAGCAACAGCCTTGGGCAAAAGAGCTCAGGACAGCACCCAGGCCCTGAATTCAAGATACAGGACTGGGTGCTTGGTGAAGAGGGGAACCAAAAGCTGAAAAGAAAACTAGCAGAGAGGTTTCAGCAAGCACACAGGAACACCTGATGGGTGATGCTCTCCTGTGCCCACACCCAGTGGAGGGGACAGGGCTGAGGGAAGGCATGGGGGACATGAGCACACATGGCAGGCAGGCAAGCACCAGCACAGTCAGAGCCCAGGCCAGCTCTGTGCACAGGAAGGAGACAGCACACAGCTTTACCTGAGTCACAGCCGCCATCCCTGCTCCTTGTCTTTCCTCTTCCTCCTCAGGTAATACCACTTTCCAGAAGTCAGTCCTGAGTGCTGAAAATATCCCGTTTAGTGCTCACACCCAACATGCACTCTCTGTGCCCTGGCCACGGCTCAGGGAGAAGATGGTCCTGTGCTGCCCACTCATGGGGTGATGGTGAGTGCCAGTCCTGGGAATGGAACTCAGGAACTGGGCCCTGTGCCTGAGCTTGTTTACTCAAGGCTGGTGCTCTACCACTTGAGCCACAGCTCCACTCTTGCTTTTGGCAATTAATTGGAGCTATGATTCTCCTGGAGGGGTTGAAGCACCACAGCTCCTGAACAGAAAAACATCAGACACCAAGTTTCCCAGTCTGTACCCTAAAAACAACAACAACAAATGTATGGGACATTCCTGCCCAGGCTGACTTCAAACCTCCATCCTCACATCTCAGCCTCCTGAGTGGCTAGGCTTACAACCATGGGCCCTGCTCCTCTCCTTGTAACCCATGACCCCTCTTTTCCCATGGACCAAATGGCTCTGCACAACTACAAATCTTTCTCCTCTCCTATTGGGAAGTGCTCCCACATTTCCTGCACCCCACCACCTATGTGATGTCTTGGATCCTTCTAGAGATGGAAATTCTGAACTTCTCTCTTTGCTTTCCTCTCTGCTGTTCCTTTGTGGCTTTTGCTCCTTCCACGGATTCTTTGCAAAGCCTTCAGTGCACTCTCTACTTTGCCACCAGCTGTGGAGGCTCAATCTCCTTTTCCTGTTTTTCCCGATTTCTTGTCATTCTTTCCTTCTGATGATCCTTTGCCCTTCCCACAGCCCCAAGTACAGGCCCGGTATAAGAAGGCAGGCCCCAGGTTGCCCCTTCCCCACCCCGAGGCTGGCCTGAGGTAGGCTGAGGAAGGGCCAGCGCAGGGAAGGATGGAGGTGGGGAGGGTGGACCTGACGAGCTTGGGCCGGGTTTCAGGACCACAGAGATCAGCGATAGGGGAGCTTCGCCAGGGACTGAGCCAGGCCCGCCGGGACCGGGGCCGCTCTGGGACGGGGACCAGGGATGGGGGCCCGATGTGGGGGTGGAGCCGACGGTCGGGGCCGCGGGGGTCGCCGCGTGGGCAAGGCTGGGAGTTGGGGCCAGGCCGGGGGTTGAGGAAGGGACAGTGCAGGTGCAGGGGGTTCGCGGATGGTACGGGGATGGAAATACGGGGGTGGAAATTCGGGGCTGGAGGGCCGCGGCTGGGGCCGGGAGTCCGGGGCCTTTGTCCGGACGCCTTGGCCTGGGGCCCGGAGGCCGGGGTCTGCGGTCGGGGGAGGAGAGCGGGCGGGTCCTAGACCCTCGGCCGGGCCCGGAGGACATGTGGAAGACGGTGCCGGGGACCGAATGTCTAGACATGGGGCCCAGGGTCGGGGTCGAACAGGAGCCGAGAGGAGCCGGGGCCGCGCCCACCCCGCCCTCGCCCCGCGCGCAGCGACGCGAGGACGCCCGGGTCCGAACGCCACGGTCGCGCCAGGGCCGGCGGAGATCAGGAAAGACCGGCCGGCGACCCAGGCCGCCGGGCAGGAGGGCCGCCCGGGGGTTCCGGAGACCCCTACCCCGTCGTGGGGGCGCAGACTTACTCTGGCTCGGGAGACTCGTGGTCTGCACCACGAACTTCCTGTCACGCCATTCTCTTCCTAGTCTGAAGCGAGCTGCGCGCGCAGAAAGCGAGGAGGGCGGGCTTGGGGGCGTGGCAAGCAGGGCAGGAGCCTGCGGCAGGGGCGGGGTGATCTGGGTGAGGCTTAGGAAGGAGCCAATGGAAAAGTGGAATGGGCGCCGCCAGAAGGAAACCCAACCTATTGGACCAGTGCTGGGGGGTGTTCTGGCCTGGACTAGAGAGCAAGTGGGCGTGGCCTACCTGGAGTGAGAGTGGCAAATGGGTGGAGTCAGGGGACACTCCAGGCTTCGGAGGATGCTGCCTGGGCGGGGCCTGGGTGCGGAGGCGGGCCTGGTTAGGGGGGTCAAAGGCAGGGTGTTGAGGCGGGCTTGGCGCTGGGGGCGGGGCAGAGTGCTGAGGCGACGTGGTGCTGAGGGCGGAGTCTTCGTGCTGAGGCGGGCAGATTGCTGGGGGCGGAGTCAGGCTGCTGAGGCTGGTGGGTGCAGTGGGCAAAGGCAACATGCTGAGGCAGGTAGGGTCCTGGGGGCGCAGTCAGGCTGCTGAGGCTGGCGGGTGCAGTGAGCAAACGCAACTTGCTGAGGCAGGTAGGGTCCTGGGGGGGGGCAACTTGCTGAGGCAGGTAGGGTCCTGGGGGGGAGTCAGGGTGCCGAGGCGGGCCAGGTCCTGGGAGAGGAGTCAGGGTGCTGAGGCTTCGGGGTGGAGGGGGCGGAGTCAGGGTGCTGAGATGGGCAGGATGCTGGGGGCGGAGTGAGGGTGTTGAGGCGGGCCGGATGCTGGAGGCGGAGTCAGGTGCTGAGGCGGGCCAAGTGCTGGGGGCCGAGTCAGGGTGCTGAGGCCGGCCGAGTGCTGGGGGCGGCGTCAGGGTGCTGAGGCAGGCCGGGTGCTCGGGGCGGAGACGGGGTGCTGAGGCGGGCCGGATGCTGGGGGCGGGGTCATGGTGCTGAGGCGGGCCGGGTGTTGGGGGCGGAGTCAGGGTGCTGAGGCGGGCCGGGTGCTAGGGACGGAGTCAGGGTGCTGAGGAGAGAAGAGTGAGTTGCTGCAAAAGAAGAGAAGGAGATAAGGAAGCCAAAGGAGGGAGAAGAGAAAGGGACAGAGGAGAAGCAGATGGGGAGGAGAGCAGAATGGAGATGAGCGAGGAGAGACAGAGAGGATAAAGAGAGAGGTAAGATCAGAGGGAGCAGAATGGAGAGAGGGGAGAGGGGAATGGAGGGGAAAGGGGAGAAAAGACAGAGAAGAGAGAGAAAGAGAGGGAGAGGAGAGAGACCAGAAAGGGTGTGAGGAGAGGAGAGGTGCTCCAGGGGAGAGGAGAAAGAAGGAAAGAGAGAGAAGACAGGAGAGAGAAGAGTGGAGAGGAGAAAGAGAAGAGAGAGCAGAGAAGAGGAGAGAAGACAGAAGGTGGCAGCAGAGAGGAGAGGAGAGACAGCCAAGAGAACAGGACATAGAGGAGAGAGGGAAGAGAAAACAGAGAGAGGAAAGAGCACAGAGGGAGCAGAGAGAGGAGCGGGGAGGAAAAGGGAATGGAGGGAATGAGAACAAAAAGGGAGAGAAAAAGCAGGGCAGGTCCATACGCATCTGTGGGGCACAGGCCCGGAGGGGTTCTGAGATTAGAGATGAATGTGAACAGTTCCATTGTTTAGACATATGTCATTTGCAGGGAATAGATGGACCTAGAAGGGACCATGTCTCCTGAGGAAAGCCAAGCACAGAGAGACAGGGCGCACATCTAGTCTATGTGGAAGTTAGGTCAACAGTATAAGTGGACATGGTAAATTACACAGGATGCTAGACATTGTGTGCGCGTGCACACACGCGCGCACACACACACACACACACACACACACACACACACACACATCAAGTCAGACAAAAGGAGGATCCCCTTAGGGGAGGAAATCAATGGTGTGAAGTTTCTGTTTATTTTTTGGTTGGTCCTGGGGCTTGAACTCTGGACCTGGGCACCTCCTGCACTGCAGATAACAGCCTTACACATAAAACAAGCCTGGCACATGGCTGCCATTGTGAACAGAATGGCAGAATCCGCAAGGGCTAAACATCACAGGAAGGTTTGGAGAGGTGCTCACACCAGATGAGAACATTCTGGGTGTGTAACTATTGACCAGTGCCTAGGATAGGGGTCATTTTGCTTCAGTTCCTAAGGCATACCAGCTCATAGTCTGTGAAGAATATAAAAGTTGTCACCCATTTCCCCCTGAGTTGCAGGGACTCAGCTGTGCTCTACAGTGATGATCCAATCTTAGCCAAAGCCTCTTAGCCCTGGTCAATGATCAAGTATTTCAGGTGAGACACACAGGATTTGGAGATGCTAGACTCCGTTGCCATGGTACCCACCAGCATCCCATAGCCTGTGTCCCCAGGCAGGCTCACCAGCTCCCTGCATGGTGTCCTGCGCGTGACAGCAGTGATGTGGCTGTGGGAATGACCTTCAGACCGCAGTTATAGCACGGACCCGAGTGCAATTCCTATCTTCTCTGCTATCCCCTGTCTGTCCCGTGTGGGGTGCAGGCTGACACCCACAGACTCCATCCTAGAACATCTGAGGATCCCTCACCCTTGTCTCCTGAGCAGAGCTGCTCCCCAAGCACTGCTGGAGGTGCAGGTCACACCACAGACATACTGTTCATGACACTCACAATGGGTTCCGTGGAGATAATCCTATGAGACACCAGCAGAGAATCAGACAGGTGCAAGAGCAGCAGCAGCTCAGCCCCTCTGTGTTCTTCCTGGAGTCCAGACCTCCACGGACATCCTGCTGCGCTTGAGTACCTGGGCTGCTTGCACATGCCCAGCCAGTTTCTGGTGAGCACCGCGGCTACGGTTTCCAGGTGTTTTGCAATGTGAGTCTCTTTCTGCCCCTGAACCAGGACTTGAGTGACTCCTGCCTCTGCTTGGCCAGGATCAGGAAGAGGAAAATCTTCTCACTTCTCAGGACACATGGACAATTGCTGTGTGTGCAGCTCTCAGTTGTCCTTTTCACATCTGTGTGGTCTTTGGGCTGCAAACACTGGAGGCACCCCTCAAGCACACCCCAAGAACTTAACACCCTCCTTCAGAACTGTATTTCTTTTCTCAGTTGTGGTGCTTGAACTCTGGGCCTGGGTGCTGTCTCTGAGCTCTTCAGCTCAAGGTAAGCACTCTACCACTTGAGCCACAGCACTTCCGGTTTTCTGGTGGTTATTGGAGATGAGAGTCTCAAGGAGTTTCCTGCCTGGGCTGGCTTTGAACGGTGATCCTCAGATCTTGTTTTGCTCGGACTCACTAGCCCCCAAAGACCACCAGATACCAAGATCAAAGTAAGCAACGAAAGAGTTGTTTATTGCAAGCTTGAGCTTGGTCCTCTGCACATTCAGTAACTGGTTGACGCTAAGAGGCCCTGAGCATAGAATCAGAACAGCTTATATAGTATTGAACAAACAACTTCAAGGAACTTTTACATGAGAAATTACATGATTGGTTGACATTTAAAGCAAGGTAAGCTGGACAAACATGATTGGTTAACATTGTTATTGATGAGAATTGTCTGACTACTGGATCATGGTGTCCTGCATGGCCACCCCGTGTCTGACTGATGCATCTGGAGGAAATTCTTGTGGTTTTTCTCAAGGATTATTTATGTCCCTAGTTGCCAAGAATTGTTTTTCTCTTTGTGTCATTCCTGGGTCAGGCTCATGGACAATTCCATGACTCATACCTCACAAGATGGTTACTGGCTTAAAGATGGAATCACTCAGGCATCAGGCTCTTCATTCCCCCCTTTCTGACATGCACCTTAAGGGCCAATCATGGTCTTTATGGGCACACATCACATTCTCCTTTGGGAACCAGTTGATATTCAGCCTTTAAGACCATCAGTTGTACAGTGTTAATGTGGTTTCTAACAAAAATCACTAGCCGGTTTACAACACATGGCCCGAATGTGAGTGCCAGCACCACTAAGATGATGGGGCCCAGTAAGGTGGATATCAAGGTGGTCAACCAAGGAGAGTAATTGAACCATGAATCAAACCAACCTTCCTGCTGTTTTCTTTCCCTTTTTCTTAGCCCCCTGAGTAGCCAGTATTCCAGGTATGAGCAAGCAGGGCCTGCGCTCAATTACTTTTTCTAACAGCATAAATGACGATGCAATCAAATGAGATTAAGAATAGAAAATGAGGGGCTGGGAAGGTAGCTCGGTGGAAGACTGTTTACTTCACATGCATGAGGCTCTGGGTTCGATTCTTCAGCATCACATAGCAGAAAAAGCCAGAAGTGGCACTGTGGCTCAAGTAAGTGGTAGAGTGCTACCCTTGAACTGAAGAGCTGAGGAACATTGCCCAGACCCAGAGTTAAAGCCCCACAACCAACAAAACAAAAAAAAAAGAATAGAAATTGAAATATTTAGGCATATTCTCAAGAATATGTAGGTCCTTGAACACCATATCCATTGCGGCACGATATTCACCACAGCCAAGAAACAACCAAGAAGCTCCATGGTGTCTGCAGAGAAATGAGTGACACTGGTCATATAGAGCAAAGTCAGCAAGTTCAGATCAGTGGAGTCACAGGCCCAACTGTGGATGAATGCATAAAGAAGATGTAGCCTATTTCCATCACAAACTACAACTAAGCCAGGAACAAGAAGGAAATCCTGTCATCTGCTGCCACATCTGTGGAAGTAGAGATTACTGTGGAAAATGCAAGAAGTCAGACACAGAAAGGCAAATGCATGTTCTTGAAACAGACAAGAACAGGGCAGAGGAATTGTCAGCAATACCAGAAGGGTCTAGGTGAGGAATGGAGTCACATACAATGAGGTAGACCAGAAACCCAGGGTGAGGAGTCACTGCTGATCCTCTCCTGAGCACAGTGACAAATTCCTGCTTCAAAATCACCACTGATAACAATAAAAATGGGTAGTGATTTAGAGAATGAAGCTACCTCCTCAGAAACGACTAGGCATGAAAAGAGATCGCTCATCACCCTGCTTTCAGGAATGTCCTTTAAAGGCCTACATCCAAGTCCCTTATGGGGTCTCTAGGAATGAAAACATTTTTAGAAAAATGATGATTAGGCTGGGAATGTGGTTCAGTGGTAACACGCTTGTCTTGCATGCATGAGGCCCTAGGTTGGATTCCTCAGCACCACATAAGCAAAAAGAAAAAAAAGCCGGAAGTGGCGCTGTGGCTCAAGTGGTAGAGCGCTAGCCTTGAGCTGAAGAGCTGAGGGACAGCGCCCCGGCCCAGAGTTCTGGCCCCACGACTGGACCCATAAAAAAAAGAAAAAGAAAAATGATGATTAAAGCCGGGTGCCAGGGAGTCACGCCTGTAATCCTAGCTACTCAGGAGGCTGACATCTGAGGATGTAGGTTCAATTCCAGCTCGGGCAGGAAAGTCCATGAAACTTTTATTTTTTTTTTGGGTCCAGTCGTGGGGCCTGAACTCTGGGCCTGGGCGCTGTCCCTCAGCTCTTCAGCTCAAGGCTAGTGCTCTACCACTTGAGCCACAGCACCACTTCTGGCTTTTTTCTTTTTGCTTATGTGGTGCTAAGGAATCGAACCCAGGGCCTCGAGCATGCAAGGCAAGCGCTCTACCACTGAGCCACCTCCAGCATGCAAGGCAAGCGCTCTACCACTGAGCCACCTTCCCAGCCCTCCATGAAACTCTTATCTCCAATAAACCACCAGAAAACTAGAAGTGGCACTGTAGCTCAAGTGGTAGAGCACTCGCCTTGAGCTGAAGAGCTGAGGGACAGCGTCCAAGCTCACAATTCAAGCCCCACAACTGACAAAGAAAGAAAGGAAGGAAGAAAGAAAGGAAGGAAGGAAGAAAGAAAGAAAGGAAGGAAGGAAGAAAGAAAGGAAGGAAGGAAAAATGATTAAAGCCAGGCGCTGGTGGCTCACGGCTGTCATCCTAGCTACTCAGGAGGCTGAGATCTGAGGATCGAGGTTCAAAGCCAGGTTGGGCAGGAAAGTCTGTGCAACTCTTATCTCCAATAAACCAGCAGAAAACCAGAAGTGGCACTGTAGCAGAACACTAGCCTTGAGCTGAAGAGTTGAGGGACAGCACTCAGGACCAGAGTTCAAGGCCCATGATCAACAAAAAAAAAAAAAAAAGAGGAAAATGATTACCAAAGGAAATCCTTCACAGAAATGTCTCACTCTATTTTCTTTCTTTCTTTCTTCTTTCCTTCCTTCCTTCTCTCCTTCCTTCCTTCCTTCCTTTCTTTCTTTCTTTCTTTCTTTCCTTTTCTTTTTTTCGTGCCAGTCTGGGGGTTTGAACTCTGGGCCTGGATGCTGTTGCTGAACATTTTTGTCCCAGGCTGGCGCTCTACCACGAAGCCCCAGCTCCTCTTCTGGTTTGTTTGGTGGTTCATCGGAGATAAGAATCTCATGGGCTTTCCTCACCAGGCTGGCTTTGCACCTTGATTCTCAGATATCAGGCTCCTGAGATTGCCTCAGTATGAGGTTCAATTTTTCTTTTCTAACAGCATATATGATGATAAAATAAAATGAGACTGAGATGAGGAGGGCTGGGAAGGTGGCTCAGTGGTAGAGTGCTTGCCTAGCATGCATGAAGCTCTGGGTTCAATTCCTCAGCAGCACATACATAGAAAAAGGGAGAATTGGTGCTGTGGCACCAATGGTAGAGTGCTAGCCTTGAGCAAAAGCAGCTCAGGAACAGTGCCCAAGCCCTGAGCTCAAGTCTCAGAATTGGAAGAAAAAAAAGAATAGGAAGAGACACTTTGGGTAAGAAACTTCGGAGACACAAAGCTTACACACCACTGAGGTTGTTTACAGACAGTCATCTCAAGTTGGGCCTCAGTGTCTCCTGCTGGCCTACTGGGATCCAGGAGAGGTAAGTGACTGTACCACTCCCCTGACCCCTGGAGAAGTTCACACAAGAAAGTGAAAAGTGTCTTGATAATTGTCACATGGGGGAAAAGAAAAAGTTTACTGAGAATTTGGCTTGCCACCCCAGGTGAAGGGAAAATCACCACTCCCGCGGGAGACAACCTCAGCTGCCGTCCTCCTGGACCCCTATCTAAGGAGCCCTCTGCAGCTCTGAAGTGCCCATGTGCATCTCAGAAATGACCCGCCCTGCCATGCATCCTAAGAGGCAAGAACTTGTGTTCACTGCCACTCGTGAGGCACAGCCTGCAGGAGAGACAACAGGTTCCACACTCTGGGTAAGGGATCACCTGAGGAGCAGGGATTCAAGATTGAACCCAGTTGCATGACAAAGCCACAGGGGAAGGATAGGAATGGGCTGGCCAGGGAACACAGCTGGGGCAGGTGTACATGGAATATTTGTGGTCTCATGACCATGTGTGTACATGGACTATTATGGTCACATGACCACAGGTGTCCATGGAATATTTGTAGCCCCATGATCACATATGACCATGGAATGTGAACAAGATGAAGAGGCATCATCTTCATTCAACCTTCCTGGTGAACAGGAACCCATGCTAGAGCTACTGGAAGACAATGACAAGATGCCCTTGAGGATCAGAATGTCAGTCTCCCCATGGAAGGTGGTGCTTCCTCCTCACCAAAGCTGTGCTCAGCCCAAGTCTGCTGCTGGTCTCAAACACCACTGAATTCAGCAACATGTCCGTGATCAGTGGGCCTGTGACTCACCTGTGGACCAGAGGGGCGGCTCCTGGGCGGAGCTGGGTCAGCAGGGCAGCTCTGCTGGAGGAGATGGAGTCTCAGGAGCCAGCCCAGTGCTGCTGGCTTCACCTGGCTCCCGGAACCCAGGCCTGCAGCTGCATGCCTGCCATGTCTCTCTGCAGTGGAGAAGGCTGTGTTGGGCCATGAAGCCTCTCACTCTGATGGGAGAATTTCTGCCTCCTCACCCACACTTCTTCCAGCTCGGAACCCTGAGACTAGAGGTCTTCCCTCTGGTTGACCCCAGCTTATGGGAGAACGGCCAAACTAGGGGAGACCCTGATTCTTCTTTGTACCCCAGCATTGTCTGAAGCCAGGCACCTGTGGCTCATGCCTGTAATCCTAGCTACTGAGGAAGCTGAGATCTGAGGATCGCAGTTCAAAACCAGTCCAGGCAGGAAAGTCCATAAGGCTCTTTTTTTTTTTTTTTTTTTTTGGGTCCAGTCGTGGGGATCCATAAGACTCTTATTTCCAATAAACCACCAGAAATCTGGAAGTGGCTCTGTGGCTCACATGATAGAGCACTAGCCTTGAGAAAAATAGCTCAGGGATAGTGTCCAGACCCAGAGTTCAAGCCTCATAACTGATAAAAAAAAAAAAAAAAAAAAAAAAAAAACTAACTTTAGAATTGTCTAAAAAGAAAAAAGTGAGAATTTAGTGCTAGGTTCATAATTCATTTATTGACATTCAAAGTTCAGACATTAAACCCCTTTTCCTACTCAGAGGAATTAATTAAAATTAAGTACAACAAATTAAATGCTCATTTACCTGGTATGTGACGTCTCATTAAAACACAGATTACACACTCACAAAAGCCCTATCAATTACACCTGATTAAGCTTATTAATTATACCTTCTTCCCCCGGGACCTTAGAACTCAGCGCCCCCAGTTTCACAGTATGAACTGCAGGTTTGAGATACATTTACAATCTTTAAAGAGGATAATGACTGGAAAGACTGATTTATTATCCCACAAAAATATTATTTTCCCCCTTTTTTTTGTCGGTTGTGGGTCTTGAACTCTGGGCCTGGTTGCTGACCCTGAGCTCTTCAGCTCAGGTTAGCACTATACCTCGTGAACCACAGAGCCACTTCTGGCTTTTGCTGCTTATGTGGTGTTCAGGAATCAAACCCAGGGCTTCATGCATTCAAGTCAAGCACTCTACCACTGAGACACCTTCCCAGCCCCCCACAAAAATATTATTGAAGACTCAAACTCCACAATATATAAACTATATTAGTATTCCCAACTATTCCCAATGCATCCATACTTCACTGGCCAGGCTTGCTTTTCTCTCTAGTGAACTGTTCAGAGGCTTCATTTCTCCATCTCAGGGCCTGGGCAGTATCCCTGAGCTTCTTTTGATCAAGGCCAGCATTTTACCACCTGAGCCACAGCTCCACTTCAGGATCTTTGCTGATTAATTGGGGATAAGAGTCTCATGGGCCTTCCTGTGTCTCGGTCCAGCTGCAGCATGAACAGGGGCTCCCAAGGGGCAAAGTGATTGATGAAGGAGACGGAGGAAAGGCTGAAGGGATGGGGTTGAGAAGGTGGCTCAGTGGTAGAGCGCTTGCCTTGCATGCATGAGGCCCTGGGTTTGATTCCTCAGCACCACGTAAGCAGAAAAAAAGCCGGAAGTGGTGCTATGGCTCAAGTGGTAGGGTGCTAGCCTTGAGCTGAAGAGCTGAGGGACAGTGCCCAGGCCCAGACTGAAGGGACAACTCTGTTTATCTCAGCAAAAGTCTCACTTATAGGGCTGGGAAGGTGTCTCAGTGATAGAGTGCTCATTTTGCATGCATGAAGCCCTGGGCTGGATTCCTCAGGACCACATACACAGAAAAAGCCTGAAGTGGTGCTGTGGCTCAAGTGGTAGAATGCTAGCCTTGAGCCAAAGCAGCTCAGGGACAGCCCCCAAGCCCTGAGTTCAAGCCCCAGAACTGGACACAAAAAAAAGTCTCAGCTATATACACTTTCTTTATTTACCAAATGCTTACATCACATTGTTTCAGGACCCACCATGCCCACAAGTACAGATAGAAACTAGCCTTCCTCAATCTATTTCAAACAACCCTTATCTACCATTCTCCCTCAGATAAGCCCCCAGGCACAAAGCAGAGAAAAAGACTTCCTCAAATAAAAGGCAAGCACTTGCAGCCCTGAGGGTTGGAGCCAATGGCCAGAGCCTTTGCTCACACCTTGCCAGCTCTTGCCACCTTAGGGTCTGCAACATCTCCCCCTTTTTATTTTTTAAATTGAGCAAGTATCTGTCAGCCTGGACCTGGGCAAAGGAGTGGACCATACATCTCCTTGCATGGAATGGAGAACTGATGCAGCCAAGTCTTCAGAGACTGTTATCTTTAGGGTGGAGTGGCCAATATCAAATATCTGCCCCTGAAGCTGCATCAAGTCAAAGCTCAAATTATCCTGGGACTGGAGTCCCTGAATATGTCGCTGGATATTAGTCCAAGTCACATTTCCATCCTATTGAAGAAGGGAAGCACAGATGTACTGATAATTAGCATGACATGTCATTTTTAACTGAGTTTTTAGCAGTGTTACCTGGTTATTAACATACATCATGGCTGTTCCCAAAGCATTTAGACATTCCTCAATCTTTTTATCCATTCACACGTGGGTCTTAAGGGCACTAGAAACATTTTGAATTAAAGTATGAACATGTTGTATGTGTGTATGTATGTGTATGTGTATATGTATGGTTTGGGTAAGGGCCATGGCAGAAGCAGTAGCACCGGCAATAAGAGATATGGCAGTGCATGCCTGTAATCCTGGCTACTCAGGAGGCTGAGATCTGAGGATCACGATTCAAAGCCATCCCAGACTCTTATCTCCAATAAACGACTAGAAAACCCAAAGTGGCTTTGTGGCTGTAGCACACTGGCCTTGAGCTGAAGAGCTGAAGACCATAGGGACAGTGCCCAAGCCCAGAGTTCAAGCTCCAGGACCAACCAAAAAAAAATTAAAAAGGGGCTGGGAAGGTGGCTCAGTGGTAGAGCACTTGCCTTGCATGCATGAGGCCCTGGGTTCGATTCCTCAGCACCACATAATCAAAAAGAAAAAAGCTGGAAGTGGCGCTGTGTCTCAAGTGGTAGAGCGCTAGCCTTGAGCTGAAGAGCTGAGGGACAGTGCCCAGGCCTAGAGTTCAGGCCCCATGACCGGACCCAAAATAAATAAATAACTAAAAAGAAAAAGAGTTATGGTAGCAATAACACTGGCAACCAATGAAGAACCAGAGTAACTCCATTCTGAGACTGGCACCATCTTTGTAAGGTATATTAAATAGGTAGGTTTCATTAGGTAGCTGATGAAGAGACCACCATGCACTATTCAGGCAGGAAAAGTTTATTTACCGAACTGCTGCCCCCGCCATGCATGGTGGATAAGCATGGCTGAAAAGGAAAAGGGGGAGAGAGGGGAAGGGGAAGGGGGCCCCACCTCTGGGCCAGGACTTTTCTAGGCCAGGGACAGGTAGAGGTGTGGCCAGTTGGGGGAAAGGTGTGGCCACACTGGATCTGGATGTGACCTCAGGGTCTGGGACCCTCCTAAGGTCAGATGAGAGGCAAGTAACCAGGGGTGGCCCAGGATGTGACCTAGCAGGAGAGGAAGGTGACTGCTTCCGGGTCTGCCAGTTACTAGGTAACAGATACTGGGTGGAAACTTAGCCCAGAGGGAGGAAGGTGTCCCTGTTCAGAGCTTACAATCTTGTGTTAGGCTGCCCTCAAAATATCCCTGGGAGAAAATAAACAATTCTCGGAAAACCCACAGATAGCCATCAACCCTGTCTAACCCTAGCAACAGCCCTTCAGGAGAAAGCAGAACCACTGCTAAAGTACCAGGTGTTCCAGGAACAGAACAGAATGGTTTTGCAACGAAGGAACCGTCAAACGTGGACCAATACTACAATCTCTGCAACTATCTACCAATTGTGTAACTGCTTGTGTGGAAATCCCCTAAACTTGTTTGTTCAATACTATAAAAGCCATGCTGAATTTAGGTTAGGGGGTCTCTTAGCGTCACTGGTTTACCGAGTGCGTGGAGGACCGAGCTCAAGCTTGCAAATAAATGACTCTTTTGCAGTTTGCATTAGTTGTGGTCTCTGCTGGTCTTTTGGGGGGGTCCCGAGTCCATGTATAACACCAATATTCCCAAAAATCTATGGGAGCAGATAAGGGTCTTTTGAACCTCAATAGAAAACTGAAGACTCAGATCATTATACTATGGTTCTGAAGGACTAAACTAACTCCATTTTTAAGGGCAAGCCACCATTTCATGTGAAACTGACCTCAGGTCGAACTTAAGGGACAAACAGTTATTGGAAAAAAACAGTTTTTAGAAGGTTCTCAGAAAGCCTGCAATCAAAACTGCAATTATACATACCCCTAGCAACCGCCAATTAGACAAGGGTTAAGAAATAGCCAAGAAACATGAAAGTTTCCAAAAAAGGTAGTATGGTCAGGCCACATTCAAACCTCAGTACATGTGCCAATGGGACACTGACAAAACCACTTCTGTAAATATCAACCAATCCTGTAACTGCCTGTGTAAAAGTTCCTCAAAGCTGTTTGTATAATGCTATAAAAGCTGTGCTGATTCTATGCTCAGGGCCTCTTAGCCTCACCAGTTGCCGATTGTGCGGAGGACCAAGTTCGAGCTTGCAATAAACAGCTCTTTTGCCTGTTACATTGGTCTCAGTCTCTTGGAGGGTCCCTCGGGAGTCTTTTTTTTGGGTCTGGTCGTGGGGCCTGAACTCATGGCCTGATGGCTGTCCCTCAGCTCTTCAGCTCAAGGCTAGCGCTTTACTACTTGAGCCACACACAGCGCCACTTCCGGCTTTTTTCTTTTTGCTTATGTGGTGCTGAGGAATCAAACCCAGGGCCTCAGGCATGCAAGGCAAGCGCTCTACCACTGAGCCACCCGTTCCATCCACTTAACAGGCAAGATAAGGGGGTTCAGAGTAACAAACACTGTACGAGCTCCAAAATGTGTCAGATTAGTTATACAGTTATTAAGAATACAATTATTTTTGCAAGAGGCATGAAATGCCTCCCTATTCTTAACAACCACACCCCGCCCCTCGGCGCCATGACTCCACCCTTTTACCCCTAACACTCAAGACCCACCCCTTCCACCAGGTCACTCTGGCTTAGCCATGGCTCCGCCCCTTCCCAGCCCACTCGCCCTGTCCCGCCCAGTGAGGTTGGACCCTCGCCCCGCCCCTGCTGACCACGCCCACCTGTCCACTTCCTCTCCGTCGTTTGCCCCACCCACGCCCGCCTTTCTCCCTGGCTGCGCGCGCAGCTCCCCTCAGACCAGGAAGTTCAGGCTGCGGAGAGGAGCTGACTGTCCAGACCACGAGTTTCCTTAAGTGCAGAGTAAGTGTGTTCCGGGTGTGCGCGGCCCCGCTTGGCCCTCCTGCCCGGCGGTCTGGGTCGGCGGCCGGTCCTCCCTGACCTCCGCCGGCCCTGGCGCGGCCGCGGCGGCGGAACCCTGGCGGCCCCGCGGCGGCGGGCGCGACCCCGCTCCGACTCCGACCGGACGCTGCTCCGGGCCCGATCCCCCCTTCCGGGACCCCGTAACGAGCTGAGGGTCTCCGGGCGCAGACCCCCGGCGCACCCCGAGGCTCGGGTCCGAGGTCCCCGGCAGGAGAACCTCCGGGGCCCGCGGTGCGCGGCCGGGGCCCTCGGTGCCGGGCCCGAAGCAGCCCCGCATCGCGGCTGGCGGGGCTCGCGGACCCCACGCGGGCGGGCACGGTGACCGGGGCTCCCGGGCTCCGCGGCAGTGAGGGCGGCGCTGAGTGCGGAGCTGGAAACCTGGATCGGCGGAGCCCTGGGGTCTTGTAGGGGCTTTTGGGAGGTCGCGCAGCGGGACCGGCCAGGGCCCCCGACCCTACCCAGCTCACCTCACCCCTACATCCTCATCCACCCACCCACCTCACCCCTACCCACCTCAGCTCACCCTCTACCCTGCTCTGTGCTGCATTGCTACTCCTCCTCATTCTATCCCTTGCTGATGGAGGGGAACCTGGGGCCTGCCTCCTTACACTTGACCTGTAAGTGGGGCTATGCAAAGGCGAGGGCAAAGGATCATCAGGAGAAAGACTGAGGAAAACAGGAAGTGAAGAGAGCCACAGCAGAGGGCAAAGTAGTAATGAGGTGCAGGCTTTGCAAAGATTCAATTGTAGTGCCCAAGTCGCAGGACCCCCACCAAGAAGACCAAGGGAGAGTCAGATTCGAGATGCAAAAATAAGGTTTTATTTAGACGGGCTGCTGCAGCTCGGGCCTTCTCCGTCACAGAGGAGCCTAGGAGGAGAGCCCGAGCTAAAGATTTGCAGGGCTTATAAACAACCAGGTTTTTGGATTACCACCACGTGTTGCTCTGCTAGCTGAGATAAACAAGCAGTAAATGGTCACTGCCTCAAAAATGGAGTTACTTTAACCCTTCAATCCCCCCTTGACTTACGGTCCTGAGACACAATCTTGTGGCTCCTGCCCAAAACTGAACTCCAACAGCGCTTGATCTTGACTAGTCCTTCTCTGACCTTAGCCATGTTGTCTTTTGCTATTCCTGAATGGTCAGTGTAAAAACAACACTTTTCTCCTAGGGCAGCACAAAGTTCCCCTTGTTGTACTGAGCGGCTCCCAAGAGTTCTGCAAATGAATTGCAATAATACCATTAACAATCAGTCCATTTTTCTTTTCTTGAGGCATATGAGGAGTGGTTGGGTAGGATGCTTGGAGACTTCCCATGTTTCCCCATGGTTGTCCAGGGCATAGGGGTCAGCCGGTCTGGCATGGGAGCAGCGGATCCAAGCAGCAATGATGTCCAACTTAAGGGCAGTAGGTGTAGCCAGTAGCACCATGTAAGGGCCCTTCCACCGTGGTTCCAGAGATCTCAAGTTGTGCCTTTGAACAAACACCCAGTCCCCTGGTTTAAACAAATGGGGAGGTAGGAATAAAAGCAGAATCATAATGCTCTAAGCTGGGGCCACATACTCTTATGCACCAGCTGTAAATAGTCAAGCTTACACAGAAATTCAGTATCATCCAAGTCAGCAAACAATTCAGTCTGGAGGCTAGGGATAATGGGGGCGGGGTGGGAGTGTTGTCTATACATTATTCCAAAAGGAGTAAAGCCAAGCTGATAAGATGAATTTCTTACTCTACTCTAAACAGGGCAAAAGTAATGAGCGATACCCAGTCTGCGCCAGTCTCCAAAGCCAATTTAGTTAAGATCTCTTCTAGAGTCCAATTCATTCTTTCTACTTGCCCTGAACTCTGGGGTCTATAAGCACAGTGCAATTTCCAATCCGTCCCCAGTGCTGCGGCTATTCCCTGACTTACTTTTGAGACGAAGGCCGGTCCATTGTCTGACCCGATGGTGGATGGCAAGCATACCTGGGTAGGATTTCTTCTAGGATCTTCTTAGCCATGACGTTTGTGGTCTCATGCTTTGTTGGGTAGGCTTCAACACATCCTGAAAAGTTGTCTACAAAAACTAGCAAATAGGGCTGGGAAGGTGGCTCAGTGGTAGAGCGCTTGCCTTGCATGCATGAGGCCCTGGGTTCAATTCCTCAGCACCACATAAGCAAACAGAAAAAAGCCGGAAGTGGCGCTGTGTCTCAAGTGGTAGAGCGCTAGCCTTGAGCTGAAGAGCTGAGGGACAGCACCCAGGCCCAGAGTTGAGGCACCACGACTGGATGCAAAAAAAAAAAAAACTCAAATATTTATGTCCAAATTTTCCAGTTTTAATTTCTGTGAAGTCTACTTCCCAATACACACCTGGCCTATCTCCATGAAGGCGAGCTCCTTTTGTAACCGGTTGATTGAGGGCATTGATGAGCTGACAGGCTTTACAATTTTAAACCATGTCCTCAATGAGCTGATTTCCTTGCCTAATTTTTACTTCTGAGTGTCAGAGCAAGTCCTGCATTCTTCAGGTTCCCATGTGAGAGGCCCGATGGATTCTCTTTTTGTTTTTTTGTTTTTGTTTTTGGGTCCGGTCATGGGGCCTGAACTCTGGGCCTGGGCGCTGTCCCTCAGCTCTTCAGCTCAAGGCTGGCGCTCTACCACTTGAGCCACAGCGCCACTTCCGGCTTTTTTCTTTTGCTTATGTGGTGCTGAGGAATCGAACCCAGGGCCTCATGCATGCAAGGCAAGCGCTCTACCACTGAGCCACCTTCCCAGCCCCCACCCTCCCATGGATTCTCTTAAGAATCCCCTTGCCCAATCTTTGTGGCAAGATAAGTTTCCCCTCACCAGTTTTCCACCAGTCTTTATTTTCTTCTGGAGGTTTATAGGCCATGGGAATTTTCTTTATCCACTCCAAGTACTGAGGCTCAGGAGGCAAAGCTTGTGGCCCTGGGTCTACCAGTACTTCTGCTCTGGGCTAGAGGGCCGCTTCTAGCTGCCTGATAGGCCAAGTTATTTCCTTTGGTTATAGAATCAGTTCCCTTTTGATGGCCGGGACAGTGCATAATGGCAATACTTGCTGGTTCCCATAAGGCCCGGATGAAGCTTAAAATTTCTTGTTTGTTTTTGATAGCCATTCCTTCAGCTGTCAACAGCCCCCTCTCTTGGTAAATGGCTCCAAGGACATGCACGGTGGCCAAAGCATACCGATTGTCGTGTAAATGTTTAGTCTGTTCCCTTTTCCCATCTGTAGGGCTTTTGTTGGTGCCACTAGTTTTGCTCTTTGTGCAGACTTTCCCTGGGGGAGGGCTTCTGCCCATACTATCTCAGTGTCTCTGGTGACTGCTGCACCCGTGTACCTTTTTCCATCTCAAATGAAACTGCTGACATCTGTGAACCAGGTATGCTCAGCATGCGATAGTGGCGAGTCCAACAAGTCTGGCGTGAGACTATATACTTGGGCCAGGATCTGCTCACTGTCATGCAGGGGTGCTTCCAGATCTGAATCCAGCAGCAGAGTAACGGTTTAATGCTATAGGTACGCAAAAGCTGATCTGCGCAGGGTTAAATAACAAGGTCTGGTAATGGACCATGCGGGCATTGCTTATCAACTGGTTGGGCGGTTGTTTTAGCACCCCCTCTAGAGAGTGTGTGGAGCCTTGGCCTGGTCTCTCTTTTCACATTCAATTTCACGTTCTCTGTCCTTCCTTTCCTGTCTTTGTTCCTCTGTCTCTCTTATTGTAAACTTTCTCCACCGGGGCTACTAGATCCCTAATAGACTTCACCAAATTTGTCTAGAGCCTGCAACTTTCGCTTTATGTCTGGTGCAGCTTGATTTATATAGGCAAACAATCATCTGAGCCAACTCCTGGGTCTCAAGATCATATGGAGTATAGTAGGTCGGTGAGCCGGCGCCTTGAGACCTGCTAGCAGAACCTGGCGATAGACAAGGAGTCACTCCCTACCTTCAGCCTTGTTGTAGTCCCATGTTGGTTGGGTCTCGGGAAAATAGACAACGATCTGGGCAGGATCCGTGATGGGCACTCCTGGGGCCAGGGACATGTTTCCGGGCTGCCTCTTGGATACAGTCTCCTCAGTGGTAAAAAGGACCTGCAAAAGTTGACTACAATCATCCCAAGTGGTCTGATGAGTAAAGAGAATAGTTTCAAGCAAATGAATTAAATCCTGGGGTTTCTCAGAAAAGGGGGCATTTTGGGTGCGCCAGTTTTATAGATCACTGGTAGAAAATGGCCAATAGTGGAATTGCTGTCAACCATCAGCATCCACAGGACCTACAGCATGGAAGGGGAAAACAGCTGCATTAGAAGGGGGGTTGATCCCACAGCGTTGTGGAGTGACTGGCTCCTCAGAAACTTTAGGGGCAGGTGCCAAGGGTTCAGCTGCTGGTTCTGTATCTCCCTCCTCCTTGATAAGGAACCTGGGAAGGGGAGTAGGGGGGAGGAAACATTTCTTCCAAGTTATCTCCCTGAAAAATGGGGGGGGGGCGGAGTACAATTTCTTTTCCTCTTTCTTAGTTTCTTTTTGTAAGTCTAGGGGGCTAGATGAAGTGTTGCCCATGGTTTCCAGTCCTGTCAGTCGTACAGCCCAAAAAACAATAAACAGTACAAAAAAAACCCCGCAGGCCTGACAGTTAAAAAAATAGTTTACAAAGTGGAGATCTCCCGAATTGGTCCGCTGACTTCTGTCATGGGGAAGCAAAAGGAGCCGACCCATAGTGGGCGAGTTGGGCCTCGGTTAGGAGGCCCTCTTGGTTAGTTCCAGCCCAACACCGAACCGATTCACACCCCACAATTCTCACAGCGGGGTTCCAAGGACCCCCCCCCACAAGAGGATCTGGGACGTTCCCCAGTTCCTCCAGGGTTGTCATGCAAGCATGTCTGCTTCAACAACCCTTTACACAATATGAATCTGAGTGGCCGTCCTCACAAAGGAAAACGAGAGTAAAACAGACAAAGGACAGGACAAGACAAATTAACAGAGACAATTGACAGCGCTTTTTTCTTACCTTTGGAGTCTGGGGTCTCAGGGGCCTCTTGGGGTATCCCAGACGAGCCCCCACTAATATGTAGTGCCCACGTTGCAGGACCTCCACCAAGAAGACCACCAAGAGTCAGACGTTCCGAAATGCAAAAGTAAGGTTTTATTTAGACAGGCTGCAGCTCGGGCCTCATCCTACATTCTGACACAGCAGAGCCTAGGAAGAGAGCCCTAAGCTAAAGATTTGCAGGGCTTATAAAGGCAAATAAAAAGGTGTTACTCTGCTAGCTGAGATAAACAAGCAACAAATGGTCACTGCCTCAAAAATGGATTTACTTTAACCCTTCACAATGACATGAGCAGAGAGGAAAGCAAATAGACAAATGCAGAATGTTCATCTCCAGAATGGACATAAGTGGTGTGGTGCAGGAAACATGGCAGCACTTCTGAATGGGAGGAGAGAACAGTTTGAAATTGTGCAGAGCCATTGGTCCTTGGGGAAAAGGGGTGGGTCTCTGGTTACAAGGAAAGTAGAGGGAGCAGGGCCCATGGTTGTAACCCTAACTACTCAGGAGGCTGAGATGTGAGGATGGAGGGGTTTGACGTCAGCCAGAACAGGAAAGAGTGTTTTTTTGTTTTTTGTTTTTTGATCCTGTCGTGGGGCCTGAACTCTGGGCCTGGGCGCTGTCCCTCAGCTCTTCAGCTCAAGGCTAGCACTCTACCACTTGAGCCACAGTGCCACTTCCGGCTTTTTTTTTTTGCTTATGTGGTACTGAGGAATCGAACCCAGAGCCTCATGCATGCAAGGCAAGGGCTCTACCACTGAGCCAACTTCCCAGCCCTGTTTTGTTTTTGTTTTGTTTTGTTTTTTGGTCACAGACTGGGATTCAAACTGTGTACTTGGTGATTTTTCATTCAGTGACTTTGGCTCTTCAACCCTCCCTGAGACTCTTCTAATTAACCAACAGAAAGCAAGAGTGGAGCTATGCCTCAAGTGGTAGAGCACCAGCCTTGAGGAAACAAGTTCAGACACAGGGCCCAGGTCCTGAGTTTCATTCCCAGGACTGGCATTCCCCACAACCCAATGAGTGGGCAGCGAAGGAACATCTTCCCCATGATGAGGTCCTCCCTGGGGTGGGGCTGGGACACAGGGAGTGGGTGTTGGGTGTGAGCATTAAACAGGATATTTTCAGCACTCAGGACTGTCTTCTGGAAAGTGATATCACCTAAGGAGGAAGCCCAGGGAGGAGGAAGAGGAAAGACAAGGAGCAGGGATGGCGGTTGTGACTCAGGTAAAGCCGTGTGGCGTCTCCTTCCTGTGCACAGAGCTGGCCTGGGTGCTGCAAGCCACGTGTGCTCACATCCCCCACGCCTTCCCTCATCCCTGTCCCCTCCATTGGGCATGGGCACAGGAGGGCATCACCCACCAAGTGTTGCTATGTCCTTGCTGAAACCTCTCTGCTGTTATTCTTTTCAGCTTTGGGTTCTCTCTTTTTATTTCTTCCCCAGTCCTGGGTCTTGAATTCAGGGCCTGGGTGCTGTCCTGAGCTCTTTTGCCCAAAGCTAATGCTCTACCACTTGAGTCCCATTCCCACTTCTGTCTTTTTTGGTAGTTCAGTTAATTGGAGATCAGAGTCTCAGACTTTTCTGCTCTACTTGGCTTTGAACTGTGATCCTCAGATCTCAGCCTCCTGAGTGACTAAGATTCTAGGTATGAGCCACTGGTGCCTGGCTGGGTTTTTTTTTTTTTTCTTGGTTGTGGGACTTGAATTCAGGCCTGGGCGCTGTCCGTGAGCACTTTAGCTCAAGGTGAGCACACAGTGCTACTTCGGGTTTTCTAGTGGTTTTGGAGATCAGAGTCTCCCAGACTTCTCTGCCTAGGCTGGCTTTGAACCATGATCCTCAGATCTCAGCATCCTGAGTGACTAGGATTTTAGGTGTGAGCCACTGGTGCCTGGCTGGGTTCCTTTTAACACAGTAGATCATATTTCTTCACTTTCTCAGAAGAATGTTTAGATGTGCAATTCCATGTAGGTTTTCCCATTCCATGCCCTATCAAAGACAGCATTATAAACTGTAATATCCTGAAGCTTCCTTCTGTCCCTGGTATGTTGATTGCTGTGTCATGGCAGGCATCTGATTATAATTCCATATAATTCTTTGAGTCTATGGCAGTGTGTGTGTGTGTGAAATGCTTTTGGATTTTCTCCTTGGGGACAGTTGACATTTGAGGATGTGGCGGTGGATTTCACCCGGGAGGAGTGGCGGTGCCTGACCCCGGCTCAGCGTGCTCTGTACAGGGACGTCATGCTGGACACCTACAGGAACCTGGTCTTTGTGGGTGAGCACCCCTCCCTTCCTTGCACAAGTCGGGAGTTTTACTCTTGGCCTTGGTTTCCCCTGAATGCCTGGACAGTCCCCAGTCTCCATGACTAGATGTAAAACCTCTGTGGACTCAGAGATGGGAACGTGCTAACGTCACCTCCAGACTTTCACACCCTTCCTTTGTCCTGCTCCTGTGATGCATCTCTGTGTCCAACAGCTTAAGTGAGCTCATGTGCATGTCAGCTATGGCAGGCTTCTCTCTCTTCTACTTTGTTTCTTTTTTCCATTCCCCTTCTTCTCTTCCTTTCTCCGCTCCTCTTCTTTTCCTTTCCTTTCCCTCTATGGGACTTTGTACATCTAGACAGGACCTCTGTACAGATCCTAGGCAGGTCCTGAGCTACAGCTCAGGCACTATGACAAACCCTCCCTTCCTCCCTTCTTTCCTCCTCCCCTCCCCTCCCTTCCCTTCCCCTCCCCTCCTCCCCCCTCCACCCACCCACCTTCCTTCCTTCTTCCTTCCTTCCTTCCTTCCCCTCCACCTCCTCTTTTTTTTTTTTTTTTTTTTTTTTTTTTAAGAAAAGGTCCCACTTTGTAGTCCTGGGTGGTCTTCAACTTTCCCCTAAACTTCTGAGTGCTGGGATTACACACAGTGACACCACAGTCAGCCCACAGAAGACTTTGAATAGATGGATTTCCTTGTCCTTCTGACTGAGTAGTTCTAGAATTGCTGTCTACACATTAAAGTGTGCTCTGAAGTGTTCAGATGGAGGCAGTCTGCTGAATGTGTGAACTGACCTTTGCATCCATGTGTGATGTCCTTTTTACTGTGATCATGGGACTGGGGACTCCGGAAAGGCCACAAGGTATTGTCTTTCTATAAACAGGAGTCTCCCCTCCCAACGTGAGTGTACTTTCGCTGTTGGAGCTCAGGAAAGAGTCCTGGATGGCACAGAGCCACATGACAACTCCTAGAGAGCTAAGTGGTTGGGAACGAGCCAAACGTGTGTGCGCAGGTAAGAGCTCAGATGTGCAGCAAAAATGGAGCTGGGGAACCTGGGCACAAGTGGAAGTTTTGTGTAGGAGAACCAAAGTGTCACTGCTGTGAGCCTTAAAGGACTTTAGAATGTCCCCACTTGTGCCCTGTCCTGCAGAGTAATATGCCATTCTGTATCTCTACTGCATTTAATGTGTGCTTTGAAGCGGTCCCAGGCTAGCTCTCCAGCTAATAGTGGGTGTGCAGTACCCTGACATCTCCTATATTTTCTGACTTCATTTCCTTCAGATGCACACCTAGAGCTATGGCTGGACATTCCACTTCATATATTCTGTGCTTTTTCTCCAACAAAAGTTGGTGTTTTTTTTTGTTTTTGTTTTTGTTTTTTTGTTATTTTTGTCCATCGTGGGGCTTCAACTCTGGGCCTGGGTGCTGTCCCTGAGCTCTTCGCCCAAAGGTGAGCACTCTACTGCTTGAGCCATAGCGCCACTTCCAGTTTTCTAGTGGTTTATGGTAGATAAGAGTCTCACAGACTTTTCTGTCCCTGCTGGCTTTAAACTGTGATCCTCAGATCTCAGCCTCCTGAATAGCTAGGATTACAGGCATGAGCCACCATCGCCCAGGTTTCCTGAGCTTCTTTTGCACAAGGCTACCACTCTACTAGTTGAGCCACAGTGCTACCTCTGGCTTTTTCACATGTTACTGAGCAATCAAACCCAGGACTTTATGAATGCTAGGCAAGCACACTACCACTAAGCTATATTTCCAGCTCTTGTTTTCTTTTTTTGGGGGGGCCGGTCATGGGGCCTGAACTCTGGGCCTGAGCACTTGTCCCTCAGCTCTTCAGCTCAAGGCTAGCGCTCTACCACTTAAGTCACAGCACCACTTCCGGCTTTTTTCTTTTTGCTTATATGGTGCTGAGGAATCGAACCCAGGGCCTCAGGCATGCAAGGCAAGCGCTCTACCACTGAGCCAACTTCCCAGCCCTTGTTTTCTTTTTAAAGGGAAAGGACTTGTTTATTTTATTCTGGGTTACTGTTTCTCTTTTTGGTAACTTGCCTAGTATCAAAATGTAGTCAGTCTGTATTTTGTAACATAAGTGCTAGATATCTCCTGTTCATATTACAATCTGCTGTGAGTGCCTGTAGGCAATTTGGAGCACATATTACAGGTGTTAATTGTCTTTTGTTTCTTTTCTTTCATTGTACTGAATTCAAAGCCTTTTTCCCACTTCTGCTTTGCAGTTGGGTAATGCCTGTTAATTCAGGCTGTAATGTGCTGTGGGCTGTGAATCATTACAGTATATTGTGTGATAGGTGGCGTTTCTTTGTGCATAGTTAGTGTGGTGTAGATAGCATTTTTTTTCTCTTTGATTATGATAAGCACCATATGGTTTTTGGTAGTGAGGTTTTCCATGGGTCCCAAGGAAGAATGTCCTGCGTTCCTCTCTGCTCAACTTGATCAGGATGCATGTTTTCCTTGTTTGAGATAAAGCTTACTTTCTCTTTCTTTGTTTTCTTTTTTTGGGGAGGAGGGGGTGGAAGGTGTCGGTCATGGGGCTTGAACTCTGGGCCTGGATTGTGTCCTTGAGCTCATTCACTCAAGGCTAGTACTCTGCCAGTTTGAGGCATAACTGCACTTCTGGCTTTCTGGTGATTTTTTTTTTTTTTTTTTTTTGTCGGTCGTGAGGCTTGAACTCTGGGCCTGGGCGCTGTCCCTCAGCTCTTCAGCTCAAGGCGAGCGCTCTACCACTTGAGCTACAGCGCCACTTCCGGTTTTCTGGTGGTTTATTGGAGATAGGAGTCTCACGGTCTTTCCTGCCCGGGCTGGCTTTGAACCGTGATCCTCAGATCTCAGCCTCCTGAGTAGCTAGGATTACAGGCATGAGCCACCAGCGCCCGGCTTTCTGGTGATTTATTGAGCTAAGGGTCTCACAGACTTTCTTGCCCAGGCTGGCTTTGAACTGCTATCCTCAGATGTCAGGTACCTGAGTAGCTAGGATTACAGGCATGAGCCACCAGTGCCCAGCTTATCTTCTCTTAATTTGGATTCCATATGATCGACTTTCCAATGAAAGAATCCTCTTCCTTTTGTGTTCCTAAATGTTGGATTTTATGTGTCTCAGAGTTCATATGGCTCCTTAGTGTATGTCTGATATTTGCTGTGGTATTATCTCTCTCAGTGTGAAATGCTTAACTGTGTGATTAATCAGATGGGAACTTTGTATCTTTGCAGATACCTCTCCTAGATATGTAATTAAAGAATTACTACCCAGCGCGGGCAGCGGTAGGGGAGAAATATCCCAAAGTCATGACTACGAAGGCACTAACGAGTTTTCCTGGGAAGAAGTCCAGAAAGCTCCGCGTGAGTGGGAGTGGGAGTGGGAGTGGAGCGGCACTGAAGGGGTGGACTTACAGAATGTCTTCTGCTAAAGGGGTGCTTGTGGTCGACAGAGAAGAGGCAGTGGCGGAGGAGAGCAGGAGGGTGGGGATCATGCGGGGAAGCAGCCCACCAGCCTGTGCCTGGACAGTCCCTCCAGCAGCACCTGAGCAGGCTCCCACCGTACCTGTGTGAAAGGCTTGGGGTGAGGATCAAGGTGGAGAAGTCTGCCCTGGCAGAGGCCCCCATGTCTCACCCTTGGGATAGCCCCTCCAGTGGGAACACACACATCATCCCCACAGGTGATAACGCCTCCATTTGTTCTTTCTTGCCCTCGCAAACACCTAAAGCACGCACTTGGAGAAAGCATCACAAATGTGGGGAGTGTGGCAAGGTATTCAGATACCCCTCCGTCCTGGAGCGGCACCGGCTGAGCCACACTAGGGAGAAGCTGCACCACTGCACCATGTGCTGGAAGGCTTTCTCCACACTTTTTCGTCTCTTGGTTCACAAGCGAACCCATAGTGATGTGAAGCCATATTCTTGTTTGGAGTGCGGGAAGACGTTCTGCAGGGCCAACAGGCTCACTGTGCACCGCATGATGCACACTGGGGAGAAGCCATATGTGTGTGAAAAGTGTGGCAAGGCCTTCCGAGTGCCTGCTACTCTCGCAGCACACCAGGCTATGCACACTGGACACAAGCCCCATAGGTGCGCCACGTGTGGCAAGGCGTTCAGCTACAGCTCCAGCCTTCTCCGGCACAGCAGGATGCACACTGGAGACAAGCCATTCCGGAGTGTGTGTGGCCAGGCCTTCATGCGTGGATCCCGTGAAGCACACAAGGCTGTTCACATTGGATGCAAGCCACATAAGTGTGAAGATTGTGGGAAGGTGTTTGACTACCCTGGCGCCCTACTCATGCACCGCAGGACACATACTGGGGAGAAGCCACACCCCTGCACCCAGTGCGGGAAGGCATTTGCACAGAAAAATGACCTGGCGCGCCACCAGAGGACACACACCGGGGAGAGACCGTTCGTGTGCAGTGAGTGCGGGAAAGCGTTTAAATCCCAGACAGAACGCCGCAGCCATCTTGCCATCCACACAGGACATAAGCCCCACCAGTGCACAGAGTGCGGGAAGGCATTTTTCCGGAAGACAAATCTGGTGCGCCACCAACAGATCCACATCAGTGAGGGCCCATACGAGTGTGACATATGCGGCATGGTGTGCAGGAGGCGCTCCAACTTCACGTGCCATCGCAGGCTTCACACCCAAAAGAAGCCCTGCCAGAGGGCAGCAAGGCGTGAGCCATCCATGCATGGACGTTAAAGACTTATTTTCCACAGATCATGTGACCGAGGTGATGCAGAATGGCGGTCCCTGCACACAATGACCCTAGCTGTCATGTAGCAAAGAGTACTGACCGGTCTTCTAAGAAGACATATCCATATGCTTTTGAGATGAAACAAGTATATCAAAAGTAGAGAATTTGGGGCTGGGAATGTGGCCTAGTGGTAGAGGGCTCGCCTAGCATGCATGAAGTCCTGAGTTGGATTCCTCATTACCACATACACATAAAAAAAATGGAACTGGCGCTATGGCTCTAGTGGTAGAGTGCTAAACTTCAACACAAGAAGCTCAGGGACAGTGCCTAGGCCCTGAGTTCAAGCCTAGGACTGGAAAAAAAAAAAAGGCAAGAATGTAATCAGATATGGAATGAGGACTTTCCTAGCAGCCAGGCTCTTGAGTTTAAACCTCAGGACACATACGAGCAGAATAGCATTTTCTTGAGGATGGTTATACAGAACTGCTGCTGTTAAACTTTGCTGCTGCTCTGTTCACAATGTGTCCATGCTTTAGTCCATAAAATAACCTTTTAAAAAGAAAAGAATTACTGAGCAATTGATGGTTTCTATCCAGATGAATTTTATTTTATTTCTATCAAATTTTTCCTAACAGAAACTCTGTCCCCGGTGCTGTTCTCCACACCGTTAGAGTCCATGTAGATAAAAATAGTAATGGCACATGTGGTGAAACCAGAGTCCAGCACAGGTTTTTATATTGCAAGATGTGGTTGCATAGGAATATTAAACATGACAATGAAGCGCAATTTCAGAATCACGTTATGCTTCGTGAGGCAAAGACATTGAAGACTATATGGGGAAAATGTCCACAAATACCAACCCCACCAGAAAAAAATTCTATTCTCTTATTTGATATTTCTACCTTCATTGCATCCTGGATAGGGAATGTTTCTTCAGTGCTTGATTGGATGTAGTCACATTTTATCTTCAAGATGTTGTCCCATGGAAGTGTTTTCTCCATCTATCTGTTTTGGTGTGTGTCCCTGTGTCTTGTGATTCAATGCTGCAATGAAGATATAAGTTCAGCTGGGTGCCTGTAATCCTAGCTACTCTGGAGGCTGAGATCTGAGGATCCCAGTTCAAAGCCAGCCTGTCTGTAAGACTCTTATCTCCAATTAATTACTCAGAAATAGCCATAAGTGCTGGGAAGGTGGCCCAGTGGTAGAGTGCTTGCCTTGTGTGCATGCGGCCCTGGTTTGATTCCTGAGCACCATATAAGCAGAAAAAGTCAGAAGTGGTGCTGTGGCTCAAGTGGTAGAGTGCTCGCCTTGAGCTGAGGGACAGTGCCCAGACCCAGAGTTCAGGACCATGACCAACAAAAAAAAAGAAATATCCATAAAGTGCAGTTGTGGTGGTAGGGCAGTTGCCTTGAGCCAAAGAAGCTCAGGGACAGTTCCCACGCTCTTGAGTTCAAGCCCTTGGACTGAACCAGAAATGATATTAGTTCAGCTACTGTTGGGGCTCTCATTGTTTTTTTTGTTTTTTGTTTTTTTTGCGTCCGGTCGTGGGGCCTGAACTCTGGGCCTGGGCGCTGTCCCTCAGCTCTTCAGCTCAAGGCTAGCGCTCTACCACTTGAGCCACAGCGTCACTTCCGGCTTTTTTCTTTTTTCTTATGTGGTGCTGAGGAATCGAACCCAGGGCCTCATGCATGCAAGGCAAGCGCTCTACCACTAAGCCACCTTCCCAGCCCTGGGGCTCTCATTGTATATGCTACAGTAACCCTGTTGCATAAAGTGATTGTCTCTCCATGTTTTTTTTGTCCATCAGGGGGCATGAAATTGGCCTGGGCGCTGTCCCCTCAGCTGTTCAGCTCAAGGCTAGTGCTCTACCACTTGATCTACAGCACCACTTCTGGCGGCTTTTCTGCTTATGTGGTCCTGAGCAATCAAACCCAGGACTTGCATGTGAGGCAAGCACTCAACCACTGAGCCACCTTCCCAGCCCTTTGGAATTCATTTTGGTAAATATAAATTTAAATGTCCAGAGAAAGATGGGCACCAGACCAGTAGTTGATGCCTATAATGTTAGCTACTCAAGCAGGCTGGGATATGATTGCAGTTGAAAGTTGGCCCAAGCCAGGCACTGGTGGCCTCACGCCTGTAATCCTAGCTACTCAGGAGGCTGAGATCTGAGGATCACAGTTCAAAGCCAGCCCGGGCAGGAAAGACCATGAGAGTTATCTCCAATAAACCACCAGAAAACAGGAAGTGGTGCTGTGGCTCAGGCCGTAGTGCCCTACCTAGCCTTGAGCTGAAGAGCTAAGGGACAGTGCCCAAGCCCAGAGTTCAAGCCCCACGATCAACCAAAAAAAAAAAAAAAAAAAAAGCCCAAGCAGGAAAGTCTGGGACTCTTTATGTCCAATAAACCACCAGAAAACCAAAAGTGGTGCCCAGGATCAGAGTTTAAGCCCCATGACTGACCAAAAAATAAACAAGCTCCACCATTGATTTCCTCCCCTAAGGGGATCCTCCTTTAGTCTGAGTTGGGGTGTGTGGATGATGTCTGGCATCCTGTGTAATTTACCATGTCCACTTGTACTGTTGATCTAACTTCCACATAGACTGGATGTGCACCCTATCTCTGTGCTTGGATTTCCTCATGAGACATGGTCCCTTCTAGGCCCATGGCATTCTGTGCAAATGACGTCTAAACAACGGAATTGTTCACATTCATCTCTAATCTCAGAACCCCACTGGGCCCGTGTCCTGCAGATGCGTATGGACCTGCTCTGCTTTTTCTCTCCCTTCTGTTCTTACTCCTTCCATTCCCTTTTCCTCCCCACTCTCTCTGCTCCCTCCTCTCTCCCTTTTCTCTTCCCTCTCTCCTGGCTCCTCTCCTCTCTATGTCCTGCTCTGTCACCTCTGTTCTCTCTCTCTGCTGCCACCTTCTGTCCTCTCTCTTCTTTGCTCACTTTTCTCTTCCTCCTCTCCCCTCTTGTCTCTTCTGTCTCTTTCCTTCTTTCTCCTCTCCCCTGTAGCAGCTCTCCTCTCACACCCTTTCTGGTCCTTTTTCTCTCTTCTCTCTTCTTCCCTCTCTGTTCTGCTCCCTTTGATCTTACCTCTATCATCTCGTCTATCCCTCGCGCCCCTCCCTTCTGCTCTCCTCCCCATCTGCTTCTCTTTCCCTTTCTTTTCTCCCTCCTTCAGCTTATCTCCTCTCTCCCATCAACTCTTCTCTCTTCAGCACACTGACTCTGCACCCCAGCAACCGGCCGCCTCAGCACTCTTGACTCAGCCCCCGGCCTCTGCACCCAGCCCCTGCCTTAGTAGCCTCTTCAGAGGCCTGGAGTCTCCCCTGGCTCCAGCTCTTTACCACTGTCACTCCAGGTAGGCCCCGCCCACTCGCTCTCTGGCCCAGACCAGTCTTGTTATCGCCCCGCCTTCCCGTCCCCCACCCCTCCCAGCACTGGTCCAGTGGGTTGGGTTTCCTTCTGGCGGCACCTATTCCCACTTTTCCATTGGCCCTTCCTAGCCTCACCCCGATTGCCACGCCCTCCGAGCCCGCCCTCCTGGCTCGCTGCGCGCGCAGCTTCCCTCAGACCAGAAAGCTGCTGGCATGACAGGGAGTTCACAAATCCCTCTGGCAAGAGTAAGTCTGCGTCCCAGTGTCCGCAGCCCCCACGACTGGGTGGGGTCCCGGAGGCCCCGCGCGGCCCTCCTGCCCAGCGGCCTGGGTCGCCGGCCGGTCCTCGCTGACCGCCGGCCGTGGCGCCCGGACCACGGCGTCCCCGGGACCCTGCGCACCGCGGGGCGAGGGCGGGGTGGGCGCGGTCCCAGCTCCTCTCAGCTCCTGTTCGACCCCTACCCTTGGCCCCACGTCTAGACCTTCGGGGCCCGGCCCGGGTTCTGGGACCCGCTCCAGCCCCAGACCCCGGCCTCCAGGCCCCAGGCCAAGACATCCAGACAAAGGTCCCAGCCACGGCCCTCCAGCCCCGAATTTCCATCCCCGTACCATCCGCGAACCCCCTGTACCTGCACTGTCCCTTCCTCAACCCCCGGCCTGGCCCCAACTCCCAGCCTTGCCCACGCGGCGACCCCCGCGGCCCCGACCGTCGGCTCCACCCCCACATCGGGCCCCGACCCCTGGTCCCCATCTCAGGCCGGCCCCGGGTCCCGGCGGGCCTGGCTCGGTCCCTGGCCAAGCTCCCCCATCGCTGATCTCTGTGGTCCTAAGACCCGGCCCACCCTCCCCTGCGTTGGCCCTTCCTCAGCCTACCCCAGGCCAGCCTCGGAGTGGGGAAGTGGCAACCTGGGGCCTGCCTCCTTACACCAGACCTGTACCTGGGGCTGTGGGAATGGCAAAAGATCATCAGGAGGAAAGAATGACAAGAAATCAGGAAAACAGGAAAAGGAGAGCGAGCCCCCACAGCTGGTGGCAAAGTAGAGAGTGCGCTGAAGGCCTTGCAAAGAATCTGTGGAAGGAGCAAAAGCCACAAAGGGAACAGCAGAGAGGAAAGCAGAGAGACAAGTTCAGAATCTCCATCTCTAGGATCCAAGACATCACATAGGTGGTGCGGTGCAGGAAATGTGGGAGCACTTCTGAATAGAAGGAGAGGAGAAAGATTTGCAGTGTGCAAAGGCATTTATTTGGTCTATGGGAAAGAGGGGTCATGGGTTACAAGGAGAGGAGCAGGGCCCATGGTTGTAAGCCTAGCCACTCAGGAGGCTGAGATATGTGGATGGAGGTTTGAAGTCAGCCTGGACAGGAAAGTCCCATACATTTGTTGTTGTTTTTAGATTATAGACTGGGACTCAAACTTGGTATCTGATGTTTTTTTTGCTCAGGAGCTGTGGTGCTTCAACCCCTCCAGGAGAATCTTAGCTTCAATTAACCGCCAAAAACAAGAGTGGAGCTGTGGCTCAAGTGGTAGAGCACCAGCCTTGAATAAACAAGCTCAGGCACAGGGCCCAGTTCCTGAGTTCCATTCCCAGGACCAGCATTCCCCATCACCCCATGAGTGGGGAGAACAGGACCATCTTCCCCACGGTGAGGTCCTCCCTGGGCTAGGGCTGGAACACAAGGAGTGCATGTTGGGTGTGAGCACTAAACTGGATATTTTCAGCACTCAGGACTGACTTCTGGAAAGTGGTATTACCTGAGGAGGAAGAGGAAAGACAAGGAGCAGGGATGGCGGCTGTGACTCAGGTAAAGCTGTGTGCTGTCTCCTTCCTGTGCACAGAGCTGGCCTGGGCTGAGTGTGCTGGTGCTTGCCTGCCTGCCATGTGTGTTCATGTCCCCCACGCCTTCCCTCAGCCCTGTCCCCTCCACTGGGTGTGGGCACAGAACAGCATCACCCACCAAGTGTTTCTGTGTGCTTGCTGAAATCTCTCTGCTGGTTTTCTTTTCAGCTTTTGGTCCCCCTCTTCACCAAGCACCCAGTCCTGCATCTTGAATTCAGGGCCTAGGTGCTGTCCTGAGCACTTTTGCCCAAGGCTGCTGTTCTACCACTTGAGTCACAGCTCCACTTCTGGCCTTTTTGGTAGTCCATTGGAGGAAAGATGCTCATGAACTTTTCTGTTCCAGTAGGCTTTGAACCCTGATCCTAAGATCTTGGGCTCCTGGACTGGTTAGGATTCTAGGCGTGCTCATCATACTTCCCCACTAACTCTGAAGAATGCTGGGATGTACAATTCCATGTCGTTTTTGTTTGTTTGATTGATTTTTTTTTTTGCTTTGGGTGTCAAATCAAAGAACTTTTACAAATTGTAAAATCCTGAAGTTTCCCTGGTGTGTTGATGCTTTGTCATGGTAGGCATTGATTATAATTCCATGTAATACTTTTTCTGAGTATGGATGTGTATGAAATGCTTTTGGATTTTCTCCTTGTGGACAGTTGACATTTGAGGATGTGGCGGTGGATTTCACCTGGAAGGAGTGGCGATGCCTGACCCCGGCTCAGCGCGGTCTGTACAGGGACGTCATGCTGGACACCTACAGGAACCTGGTGTTTGTGGGTGAGCACCCCTCCCTTCCTTGCACAAGTCGGGAGTTTTACTCTTGGCCTTGGTTTCCCCTGAGTGCTGCCTGGAGAGCCCCATGTTCCTTGACTAGACCTAAAGCTCCACCAACTCAGGGACAGAAACATGCTAACGTGGCCTCCGGACTTTAATAACCTTCTTTTGTCCTGCATCCTGTGTCCCACAGCTTAAGTGAGCACCTGTGCATGTTAGCTTTTGCAGGCTTGTCTACTGTTCTCCTTTGTTCCTTTTTTCCCTTCACCTTCTTCTCTCCTTTTCTCCACTCTTCTCATTTTCCTTTCCCTCTCTCTCTAGATCTTTGTACCTGCTAGGCAGGTCCAATTATCACTGAGCTACATATCAAGCACTATGGCAGTCCTTCCTTTCTTCCCCTCCTCCCCTATTCCTCTTTCTCTTCCTCATAATTTTTTTTTGAGAAAAGTTCCCTCTTTGTAGCCCTGGCTGTGCTTGAACTTGCCACTGATCCTCTAAGTGCTGGGATTATACACAGATCCCACACACTCAGCCCACGGCAGACTTTGTATCCATTTATTAGTTCTTCTGACTCAGTAGTTGTTGTGTGTGGTCTGCACATTAAAGTGTTCTCTGAAGTGTTCAGATGGAGGCAGTCTGCTGAATGTGTGAACTGTATTTTGCATCCATGTGTGATGCTCCCTTTTCCCATGAGTGTGGAACTGGGGATTCTGGAAAGGCCACAGCACATTGTCTTTCTATAAACAGGAGTCTCTCCTCCCAACGTGAGTGTGATTTTGCCATTGGAGCTCGAGGAGGAGCCCTGGGTAGCACAGAACCATGTGAAAACTCCAGGAGAGCCGAGTGGTTGGGAAGGCACCAAAGGTGAGAACACAGGTAAGAGCTCAGATGTGCAGAGTTGGAGCTGGGGAACTTGGGCATGAGTGGAAGTTTTCTTTTTTCTTTTTCTTTTTTTTTGGGGGGGGGGGAAGGTCCAGTTGTGGGGCCTGAACTCTGGGCCTGGGCGCTGTTCCTCAGCTCTTCAGCTCAAGGCTAGCACTCTACCACTTGAGCCACAGCACCACTTCGGCTTTTTTCTTTTTTCTTATGTGGTGCTGAGGAATCGAACCCAGGGCCTCATGCATGCAAGGCAAGAGCTCTACCACTGAGCCATCTTTCTAGCACCTGAGTGGAAGTTTTCTGTGGAAAACCAAAGTGTCTCTGCTGTGAGCCCTAAAGGACTTTAGAATGTCCCCACTTGTGCGCTGTCCTGCAGAGTAATATGCCATTCTGTGTCTCCACTGCATTTCCTGTGTCCATTGACATGCTCTAGGCTGGCTCTCCAGCTAATTGTGGGTGTGCAGTAACGAAGTGTCTCTTTTATTCTCTGACTTCATTTCCTTCAGATGCACCCCCTAGAGCTATGGCTGAACATTCCACTTCTTATATTTTGTGCCTTTTTAAAAACAGATGTTTTTGTTTGTTTGTTTTGGTCGTGGGGCTTGAACTTGGCCTGGTTGATGTCGTTAAGCTCTGCAGCTCAAGGCCAGCACTCTACCACTTTAGCCACAGTGCCATTTCCAGTTTTCTGGTGAAATATTAGAAATAAGAGTCTCACGTACTTTCCTGCCCAGGCTGGCTTTGAACCCTGATCCTCACATTTCAGCCTCCTGAGTAACTAGGATTACAGGTGTGAGCTGCCAATGCCCAGCTGTAATTTTTTTCTTTGATTGGTTGTGGGGCTGAATTCTGGGCCTGGTGGCTGTCCTTGAGCTCTTCAGCTCAAGGTTAGTACTCTACCACTTGAGACACAGCACCACTTTTGGCTTTTTCTTCTTATGTGGTACTGAGGAATGCAAGCAGGGCTTCATGCAAGCAAGGCAAGCACTCTACCACTGAGCCACCTTCCAGCCCCAGTTTTTTTTTTTTTTTTTTTTTTTTTGGTCCTGGGGCCTGAAGTTTGTCCTGGGTGCTGTCCCTTAGCTCTTCAGCTCAAGGCTAGTGCTCTATCACTTGACCCACAGCGCCACTTCCAGCTTTTTCTGCTTATGTGGTGCTGAGGAACTCAGGGCTTCATGCATACAAGGCAAGCACTCTACAACTGAGCCATCTTTACCCCCCACCCTTTTTTTTTTGTTGGTGGTGGGGTTTGAACTCTGGGCCTGGGGCTTTCCCTGAACTTTTCAGCTCAAGGCCAGCGCTCTATCACTTGAGCCACAGCACCACTTTTGGTTTTCTAATGGTTTATTGGAGATAAGAGTCTCAGGGAGTGTTCTGCTTGGGCTGGCTTGGAACAGTGATCCTTAGATCTCAGACTTCTGAGTAGTTAGGATTAGAGGCGTGAGCCAGGGAGCCCAGCTAATCCTAATCCTTTTGAGTTCCTACATATTGGATTTTCTGTGCTCAGAGTTCTCATGGCTTTTCTGTGCCTGTGTAATTATTTTCTATAGCATTCTCTCCTTTAGCATGAAATACTTAACTATGTGAGTAATCAGAATGGAACTTTGTATCTTCCAGGTACCTCTCCTAAATATATAGTTAAAGAATTACTACCTCATGCCGGCAGCTATAGAGGAAAAATAGCCCAAAGTCGTGAGGACGGAGGCACTGATGAGTTTTCCTGCGAGGAAATCCAGAAGGCTCCACGTGAGTGTGAGTGGAGTGGTGCTCAAGGCCTTGCTAAAGAGGTGCTTGTGGTCCACAAAGAGGGCAGTGGCAGAGGAGTGCAGGAGGGTGGGGGTCACGCAGGGAAGCAGCCCACAAGCCCGTGGCTGGGACGGCCCCTCCAGAAGCACCTGCGCAGGCTCCCACCGTACCTGTGTGAAGGGCCAGGGGTGAGGACTGAGCTGGAGAAGTCCGCCCTCGCAGGGGCCCCCATGTCCTGCCCTCAGGGAAGCCCCTCCAGTGGGAACACTCACATTGCCCATGCTTGTGATGATGTTCTGATATGTTCTCCCTTACGCACATGTACACCCAAAGCACGTATTCAGGAAAAGCCTTACAAGTGCCGAGAGTGTGGCAAGTCGTTCAGCCAGGACTCCAGCCTCACCATGCATTGGAGGACGCATGCTAGGGCAAGGCCGTATTGCTGTGCCACGTGCGGGAAGGCATTCCTTCAGAAATCTGGCCTCGTGTGCCACAAGAGGACACACACTGTGGAGAGGCCATATGTGTGTGGCTTGTGTGCCAAGGCCTTCTGCACGCGTGGTGAGCTGAGCAAACACCAGACAGTGCACAGCGACCAGAAGCCTTACAGGTGCTCTGTGTGTGGGAAGGCGTACCGTCAGTCCTCCAGCCTTGTCATACATCGCAGGACACACACCGGGGAGAGGCCATTTGTGTGTGACACGTGTGGAAAGGCGTTCACCAGTCGCAAGGACCTCACTAAGCACCAGGTGGTACACACTGGGGCGAGGCCATACTGCTGCACCCAGTGTGGCAAAACATTCACGCAGAAAGCAACGCTCGTGCGCCACCGCAGGACGCACACTGGGGAGAAGCCATACGTGTGCCCAGACTGTGGCAAAGCCTTTGCTTCCCACTCCAACCTCATAGTCCACCGCACCATCCACATGGATTTGAAGCCCTACCAGTGCACTGAGTGTGGGAAGGTATTCAGACAGAACAAGCACCTTGTGCGCCACCTCAAGACACACCAAGGAGAGGCAGAATGTGGATAATGGGATGTGTGTGATAAATGTAGCAAGATATCCAGCTGAAGTTCCACCTTGACTATCCATCATAGGCTTCACTCACAAAAGAAGGCCTGCCAGGGAGTGTAACAGGGTGCCATCAATCTAGGAATGGCCTTCAGGGCTCAGTCAGTCCCCACTGAATGTAAGCATGAGGGTGACATGAAATTGCTCCCAAGGGGTTCAGGCCTGCTTTCAAGTGCAGTGCTTCCTGCTGTAATTCCAGTAGATAGTGAGTTTCAGGGCAGCCTGAGCTGTATATCATGATCATGACTTTTTGTTGTTGGTGGTGGTGGTTTGGGGACTTGAATTTGGGTCTGGGTGCTGTCTCAGCTCAAGGTGAGCGCTCTACTACTTGAGCCACAGTACCACTTCTGGTTTTCTGAGTGGTTTATTGGAGATGTCTCATACACTTTCTGGGTTGGCTTTGAACCTCTGTCCTCGGATCTCCGACTCTTCAGTAGCTAGGATTACAGGCATGAAGCCACTGACACCCAGAATCATGACTCTTTTGTTAATAGTTTATAAGAATTGCTGTCACAGCCATGTGCCAGTGGCTCACACCTGTAATTCTACCTACTCAGGAGGCTGAGATCTGAGGATCACGGTTCAAAGCCAACCCAGGCCAGGAAAATCTGTGAGACTCATCTCTAATTAACCACCAGAAAACCGGAAGTGGCGCTGCTGATCAAGCAATAGAGCACTAGCCTTGAGCAGAAAAGCTCAAGGATCCAAGATCAAGCCCCACAAACAACAGCAACAAAAACAAAAATGCTTCTTCCACCAAGAGCAGAACACAGGAAATTGTGACATGTACACAGCAGAGGCTCAAATGCAAGCCTCACTCAGTGGACATCAGATTTCTCTGAGGAACCCGTACAGGCTGAGCACACTGACCTACTTGTGATGACCAGGGGATCCATCTGCTCTCTTGTTCACTGTGGACTCTTCCCAATCTATCAGCAAAAGAATTCCAAGCCGAGAATACGAGATATTTGTAAAGGGGGCAGGACCATCCAGAATCAAGGAGTTCACCAAAGTCTGAGATTCTCAGCCTTTAGGGCTGAGCTCTGCTGATGAAATGCCCACCTTGCAGGTTTTCCTGTGTGGGGCTTTTGAAAGGCTGGTCCTACCATCTTGTGAGGATTATTTCTATGCACACTCAGGGAAAGGTGAATCTTCCTTCTGAAATCAATGAAAGGCTGTGCACAGCAGAGGGGCGGGAATGGTGTGGAGCTGGGGCATGATGTCGCCCATCATTGTGTGTCCACCCTGATACTGCTCTTTAGAAGAATGCACCGCACTGACTGAACAGGGGCCAGAGAGAACAGCACAGCACGGTGTTCGTGGGAAAAGTGAGCACTAGGCTACTGGAGACTGGAGATGTGACATAAGTGATGTAGGAGAATGGCGGCCTCTGCACTAAACGACCATGGCTGTCTGTAGCAAAGACTGCTGACCCGTTTTCCAATAAGGTGAATTTACTTGCTTCTTGAGATGAAAGAGAAAACGGTTTCTAGTGTGGGGAATTTCATCAGATCTTGAATGAAAACTTTGGGGTAGCTCAGTGTCAAGCACTTCCCTAGCAGGTGTCAGACTCTGAGTTCAAACTTCAAGAACACAAAACAGAATAGCATTTTCTCAAGGATGATTAGATAGAACTGCTGCTATTTAATTTTGCTACTTCTCTATTCAGAACGTATTCCTGTGTTAGTAAATAAAATACCTTCTTTAAAAAAGTACTGAACGATTCCTGATTTTTTTTTAGATAAATTTTCCTTCATTTTTGTCTAATTCTTCCTGACGAAAGCAATGACACAGGCTCTATAAAGGTTGAGGATCCAGAATGTTCATTTGAAATCATACCTGACATAGCTTTAGGAACTTCTAAACTCTGTCCCAGTGCTGTCCACACTGAGGGTACAATGTAGTAAAACAGCAATGCCACACAAGTGGTAAAACCAGCACCCAGCACATATTTCTATATTGAAATATGTGTGGTTGCATATCTAATGTTTCCCATGAAGCAGTATTCAACATACTACATAAGAAATACAATTTATAGATATTTCTAATAATAACTAGAACAATTTTTGGGTGCTGGTGGCTCACGTCTGTCATCAGAGTTACTCAGGAGGCTGAGATCTGAGGGCTGTGGTTTGAAGCCAACCCAGGCAGGAGAGTTTGTGAGTGCCTGGATGTTATCCCTTAGCTATTTTGCTCAAGGCTGGTGCCCTTCCTCTTGAGTCACACCTCCACTACTAGTTCTTGCTGGTGAGAGAAAAGATTCAGATTGCTCAGGAACCATGGTTCTCAAACCCCAACTTCCTGAGAAGAAAACATGCTAAACACCAGTACCGGCCTTAACTGAAATTTAAGGCATACTTTTGAAAAGTACCTCCTTGGAGCCAATATGGCAGAGAAGTGATAGGGAAAAACCCTAGCTGTCTATATCCAGAGATTTAGGGTCTTAACGTATACTTTTCCCCACAAGATTGAGAACAAAAAAATGTGCATACAGGGCTGGGAAGGTGTCTCAGTGGCAGAGCGCTTGCCTTGCATGCTCAAGGCCCTGGGTTCGATTCCTCAGCACCACATAAGCAAAAAGAAAAGAGCCAGAAGTGGCGCTGTGGCTCAAGTGGTAGAGCGCTAGCCTTGAGCTGAAGAGCTGAGGGACAGCGCCCAGGCCCAGAGTTCAGGCCCCACGACTGGACCCCCCCCCCCCAAAAAAAATGTGTATACAAATAGAGAAACAGGAACAGAAAAGAAAAATCGCTCACAACTGGTATGCTACAAGGTTGGAAAACCACAAAGCACCTTCCCCTAACCCCTCATTCAGTGCCAACAAGGCTGCTAGGCCACAAGAGCAGCACCATGGCTGACTGGGACCCCTGGACCTAAGCAGTGAGACTGCAGCATCCAGACAGAGAAAACTTCCCCAGACCTGGCACCTGGCCAGGTGACACAGACCAGCAATGTGTGACTGGGATGTCCAGAACCAGAGAACTTTCATATCACTGCCATCAGCCCACAACCACCTCCAGATCACTGAGTACCTTGCCGGAGACCCCTTCCCCATGGAAGACCACTGCTAGTGGCAACCCTGAGATTTGGGCTTGGACCCTTCTTTCCCACCCAAGAAGGGATACCACACTTGGAAGAATACAGAGAGGCCAGAGCTCTCCCCCTTCCTCCGTCCCCTGCCACCTGTTGGCTTACAGTGAAAGACCACCAGGACTCACAGTGAAAGGCACTAAGACCCTGGGTCATCCACAGCACTGGCTATTGGCAGCACCAAAATTACGAGTTTGAAGTTAACACAAACCCGTGCTGCTTCGGAAGCCTACCCCTCCCAAAAGCTCCATGCCCAACCCAGAGGCCTGAATCCTACCCTCCATCCTCTTCCTCCCCAAGACTGGACCGAGTGCTCACCTGGCAGCGGAGAGCTCATTGGCCTGGGACAAGGCCAGCATATTTCTGCAAGTGCTTGGTGGCTGGGGGACCCAGTGTGCTAGTTCACCCGGGGCGGGGGGGGGGGGGGGAGCCCAGGCCATGCATGGGCCGCCACCTGTCAAATGCTAGCATGCCAAGTTCACAACACAGCTCTGGCAATCCCTGAGCCCAGATGCATAAATCACAATGAAAGATTGCAAGAGCCGAGTGCTGGTGGCTCACGACTGTAATCCTAGCTACTCAGGAGTCTCAGCTCTGAGAATCACAGTTTAAAGCCGGCCTGGCAAGAAAGTTTGTGAGACTCTTATCTCCAATAAACCACTCAGGAAACTGGAAATGGAGCTGTGGCTCAAGAGGTAGAGCGCTAGCCTTGAGGTGAAGAGCTGAGGGACAGCGCTCAGATCTAGAGTTCAAGCCCCATGACCAACCAAAAAAGAAAAAAAAGAAAAGAAGTTCCTCAATCTGGAGAGAAAATCCCATCCACCTGAGTGAAACACACAGAGCCCCTAGTGGAAAGGATCCCTAGTAGAGAGAAGAAACCCTTTTAGACATCCACATAAAAAGATTAGATTCAATAAGCAAGGAATTTTTTTTTCTTTTTCCGGTCGTGGGGCCTGAACTCTGGGCCTGGGCACTGTCCCTCAGCTCTTCAGCTCAAGGCTAGTGCTCTACCACTTGAGCCACTGAGCCACCTTCCCAGCCCAAGGAACTGATTTTAAATGCCAATAAATCAGAGAAGGAGATACATTACAATGGAAAGATAATCAGAATCACTGCAGATCTCTCCACACAAACTCTCAATGCAGGGAGAGCATGGACTGGGATAATTCAAGCCCTGAAGTACCAACTCGAGCTGTGTGGGGAAATCTGTGGGGAACACAGGTAGCAAAGATCCCTGAGAGGAAGTTGAGTGGGTAGAGCCGGATTTGTTTAGGTTCAGTGTGTAAACAACTCATGGAAGCTTAGGTGCATGATAACGTGTGGCCTTTCAGTGATTGGTTGGTTCCATTTCCTCCCCTCCCATGCAGTCTTTTGCTTTAAAAGGGGATGCTCCCTGTTAATAAACCAGTTCCTGCTTGACTTGACTTCCCGCTGCATCTGATTGTCTCCTGGGCTAACGGAGGCTGGGGAACGGGCCAGCGGCCGCACTTCGCACTTACCTTTCCTTGGACCTCGTCTGTCCAAAGACGGACGAAGACCCAACAGAGCTGGTGTATCTACTGAAGCTATCATTTATATTTGATGGCGAAACTAAAACTGCCCATGATAAAACTTAAAGGAATTCATCAACATTAAACCAGCATAACAAAGAATACTAAAGGAAAGTATACAATCTGAAAAAAGCATCCAAAGTCCAGGAAACTTATCAAAAGCCCATAGAAGACCTATTTAGTAAGGATAGGAAAAGTAGCAAAATACAAGAAATGAAAAGGCAGGAAACATGACACATATCTCTATAATAATTAAACATTAATGGATTCCAATCCCCAATCAATATAAAAAGAGGAGAGTGATCAAACAAAAAACAAAACAATATCCATCCATTTATATTCTCCAAGACATTCAGATCCATCAACCTCCAAGTGAAGGATGGAAAATGAGCTTCCATGCAAATGTATCTGCAACAAGGCAGGAGAGCCATAATGAAATCTGATAAAATAGAGCTTTTATTAAAATCAGTACTGAGAGACAAAGAGGTCATGACATATTAATAAAGGAAATGATCCATCAAGAGTCAATTACAGAGGAAGGAGGCTCAGTGATAGAGCGCTTGCCTTGCATGCATGAGGCCCTGGGTTCAATTCCTCAGCACCACATAAGCTAAAAGAAAAAAGCCAGAAGTGGTGCTGTGGTAGAGCTCTAGCCTTGAGCTGAAGAGCTGAAGAGCTGAGGGACAGCGCCCAGGCGCAGAGTTCAGGCCCCACGACCGGCTCCCCCATCTCCCCCCCAAAAAAGTCAGGGCTAGGAAGGTGGCTCAGTGGTAGAGCGCTTGCCTTGCAATGCGTGAGGCCCTGGGTTCAATTCCCCAGCACCACATAAGCAAAAAAAAGAAAAAAGCTGGAAGTGGCGCTGTGGCTCAAGTGGTAGAGCGCTAGCCTTGAGCTGAAGAGCTGAGGGACAGTGCCCAGGCCCAGAGTTCAGGCCCCACAACTGGACCCAAAAAAAAAAAAAAGAGTCAATCACAGAGGTCAATATCTATGCACCAAATAATGGGGAACCTAAATACCTCTAAAAAATAACTTTGGACTTCCAGAACAGAATAGACCAAGAGATTTTAATACCCCACTCTCACCAAAGGACAGGTCAACCAAACAAAAGATAAGCAAAGGAGTCTGTGAACTAAATGACATCATAACCCAAATAGACTTAAGAGACATCTACAGAGTTCTCCACCCAATGAGGGCCCAATTCACATTCTTCTCAGCAGCCCATGAAACATTCTTCAAAACAGATCATATCATAGGACACACGAACCCAAACAAATATAAGAGGATTGACACAATTCCTTGCATACTACCTGACTGCAGTGGAATGAAACTCATTCTCAACAACAAAATATACTGCAGAAATTACTCAAGCACATGGACAGCAAATAAAACAAGATGGAATAAAACCCTGATCACAGAAGAAATGGATAATGACACAATTGTAAGTTTCAGTCTGTGAAGCAGCTGGATGACTGTGGTCATTTTCAATCATGGGCTGTTTTGATCAGTTTTAGAGCTTTCTGTTTGATTATTGTTCTGCAACTCTCTTCTCTCTACTCTATTCATATACATATGTAATCTGGAGAATACAATGTAATATAATTTACTTTATACATTATATAAAATCTCCATACCAGTTGCCATTTATTGTAACCTGAGTCCCAACTAGTCACCTGTGTTTTTGCAGAGATTGTAGCCATGTCCAAGGGCAGTCACTAGCATCTTCCTCCTCCTGCATGTCTTGGAAATCCTCTCCCCATATTTAGTGTGGCCCCATTTCTTTTCTAGAAAGGTCAGGAGGTTGCAGCTATCTGAGCTGTGGCTTCCTCTGGGAAGCAGTGACTGCATGGGTCGTGCCAGTGCCGCATGGGGTCACCCACAGGGCTTCCTGCTCCCTGTGTGGGACGCTGGTGCCCCAGGGATCCTGGACAGGAGCTGCACAAAGTCCGCAGTAATCACCTCACAGATGCTAGCAGGTTTACTTCTTAATTGTCACCTGGGAAAAGACTTCCAGAAAGTTCTGGGCTCCTGAAGTCTGCACGTTGCCAGTACAGGCAAGAGGAGAGGAAGTTAGCTCCCACCGCACCCTGCACCCTGAACTCTGGGCCTGGGCGCTGTCCCTCAGCTCTTCAGCACAAGGCTAGCGCTCTACCACTTGAGCCACAGAGCCACTTCTGACTTTTTCTGCTTATGTGGTGCTCAGGAATCAAACCCAGGGCCTCATGCATGCAAGGCAAGCACTCTACCACTGGGCCACCTTCCCAGCACTTACGGATATTTCTGAGTAATTAACTGGAGATAAGAATCTCACAGACTTTCCTTTGCAGGCTGGCTTTGAACTGGGATTCTCAGATCTCAGCCTCCAGAGTAGCTAGGATTACAGGCACCCAGCTGAACTTACATCTTCATCGCAGCATTGAGTCACAAGACACAGGGACACAAAGTATGGACACCAAAACAGATGGATGGAGAAAATACTTCCATGGGACAACATCTTGAAGATAAAATGTGACTACATCCAATCAAGCACTGAAGAAACATTCCCTATCCAGGATGCAATGAAGGTAGAAATATCAAATAAGAGAATAAAGTAATAGAATTTTTTTCTGGTGGGGTTGGTATTTGTGGACATTTCCCCCATATAGTCTTCAATGTCTTTGCCTCATGAAGCACAGCATGATTCTGAAATTGCACTTCATTGTCATGTTTAATATTCCTATGCAACCACATCTTGCAATATAAAAACCTGTTCTGGGCTCTGGTTTCACATGTGCCATTGCTATTTTATCTACACGGACCCTAACGGTGTGGAGAAGAGCACTGGGGACGAAGAATTTCTGTTGGGAAAAATTTGATAGAAAAGAAATAAAACTCATCTGGATAGAAATCATCAATTGCTCAGTAATTCTTTTCTTTTTAAAAGGTTATTTTATGGACTGAAGCATGGACACACTGTGAAAAGAGCAGCAGCAAAGTTTAACTGGAGCAGTTCTGTATAACCATCCTCAAGAAAATGCTATTCTGCTCGTGTGTGTCCTGAGGTTTAAACTCAAGAGCCTGGCAGCTGCTGGGAAAGTCTCCAACACTGAGTGACCCTAAAGTTCTTGTTCCACATCAGATTACTGAAGTAACAGGCCGTAGACATCCCAAAGACCACCAGGGAGCCGTCGCCTATGTATAGTCATTAGCGGTTATAGGATAGGATAAATCATACATAGCAAGCATATTATAGGTTGGGGTAGATGGGGCCAATCGCAGGAATGCTGAAGGTGCTATTCCTGGACTATTTCCTGTCCTAAATTGCGTCCTGACAGAGTTGGGAGGTAACTGGTCAGGGCGGTCTGAAATTCCTGGGCAGATCAGGATGGTCTGATTTCTTAGTTATTTTTACTGTTACATTTTCTTGGAACATGAACTAACACTCGTTTTCCAGATAACAGATGTTTTCCTTAGAGTTTCTGAAATCACTGCCAACTTATTTTGGCCTCTCACTTACATTCTCTACTTTTTTTTTTTTTTTTGCCAGTCCTAGGCTTGAACTCAGGGCCTAGGCACTGTCCTTGAGATTCTTGTGTTCAAGTGTAGCGGTCTACCACTTGAGCCAGAGGAACCAGTTCCATTTTTTTCTGTGTATGTGGTAGCGAGGAATCGAACCCAGGGCTTCATGCATGCTAGGCGAGCCCTCTACCACTAAATGACATTCCCAGCCCCAAATTCTCTACTTTTGAAATACTTGTTTCATGTCAAAATCAAGATGAATTCGTCTTCTTAGAAGACCGGTCAGTAGTCTTTGCTACACAACAGCCACTGTCATTGTGGGCAGGGACCGCCATTCTGCATCACCTTGGTCACATCCAGTCTTCCTTGTGTTCATAATCCATGGAGAATAAGTCTTTAACGGCTACGCAGGCTACGCCTGGATGGCTCACGCCTTGCTGCTGTCTGGCAGGGCTTCTTTTGGGTGTGAAGCCTACGATGGCACGTGAAGTTGGAGCGCCGGCTGCACACCATGCCGCATATGTCACACTCATACGGGCCCTCGCTGATGTGGATCTGTTGGTGGCGCACCAGATTCGTCTTCCGGGAAAATGCCTTCCCGCACTCTGTACACTGGTGGGGCTTATGTCCTGTGTGGATGGCAAGGTGGCTGCGGCGTTCTGTCTGGGATTTAAAGGCTTTCCCACACTCACTGCACACGAACGGTCTCTCCCCGGTGTGTGTCCTCTGGTGGCGCGCCAGGTCATTTTTCTGTGCAAATGCCTTCCCGCACTGGGTGCAGCGGTGCGGCTTCTCCCCAGTGTGTGTCCTGCGGTGCAGGAGTAGGGCGCCAGGGTAGCCAAACACCTTCCCACAATCCTCACACTTATGTGGCTTGCATCCAATGTGAACAGCCTTGTGTGCTTCACGGGATCCACGCATGAAGGCCTGGCCACACACACTCCGGAATGGCTTGTCTCCAGTGTGCATCCTGCTATGCCGGAAGCGACTGGAGCCGTAGCTGAACCCCTTCCCAGACTTGGCGCACTTCTGGGGCTTGTGTCCAGTGTGCATAGCCTGGTGTGCTGCGAGAGTAGCAGGCACTCGGAAGGCCTTGCCACACTTTTCACACACATATGGCTTCTCCCCAGTGTGCATCATGCGGTGCACAGTGAGCCTGTTGGCCTTGCAGAACGTCTTCCCGCACTCCAAACAAGAATATGGCTTCACATCACTATGGCTTTGCTTGTGAACCAAGAGACGAGAATGTGTGGAGAAAGCCTTCCAGCACATGGTGCAGTGGTACAGCTTCTCCCCAGTGTGGCTCAGCCGGTGCCGCTCCAGGACTGAGGGGTATCGGAACACTTTGCCACACTCCCCACATTTGTGACGCTTTCTCCGAGTGCGTGCTTTAGGTGTTTGCGAGGGCAAGAAAGAACAAATGGAGGCATTATCACCTGCAGGGACGATGTGCATGTTCCCACTGGAGGGGCTCTCCCAAGGGCGAGACATGGGGGCCTCTGCCAGGGCGGATTTCTCCACCTCAGTCTTCACCCCTGGCCCTTCACACAGGTAGGGCGGGAGCCCGCGCAGGTGCTCCTGGAGGGGCCGTTCAGGCACAGGCTGGTGGGCTGCTTCCCCGCATGACCCCCACCCTCCTGCTCTCCCCCACTACTGCCTCTTCTCTGTCGACCACAAGCACCCCTTTAGCAGAAGACATTCTGTAAGTCCACCCCTTCAGTGCCGCTCCACTCCCACTCCCACTCCCACTCACGCGGAGCTTTCTGGACTTCTTCCCAGGAAAACTCGTCAGTGCCTCCGTCATCATGACTTTGGGATATTTCTCCCCTACCGCTGCCCGCACTGGGTGGTAATTCTTTAATTACATATCTAGGAGAGGTATCTGCAAAGATACAAAGTTCCCATCTGATTAATCAGACAGTTAAGCATTTCACACTGAGAGAGAACAAATATTAGACACATAGCAAATAGTAGACACACACTGAGGAGCCCTTTGAACTCTGAGAAACATAAAATCCAACATTTAGGAACACAAAAGGAAGAGGATTCTTTCATTGGAAAGTCAATCATATGGAATCCAAATTAAGAGAAGGTAAGCTGGGCAATGGTGGCTCAGAGCTGTAAACCTAGCTACTCAGGTACCTGACATCTGAGGATCACAGTTCAAAGCCAGCCTGGGCAAGAAAGTCCGTGAGACTCTTAGCTCAATAAATCACCAGAAAGCCAGAAGTGCAGTTATGCCTCAAACTGGTAGAGTACTAGCCTTGAGTGAATGAGCTCAAGGACACAATCCAGGCCCAGAGTTCAAGCCCCATGACCGACCCCCCCCCCAAAAAAAACCCAAACAAACAAAGAGAAGATAAGCTTCATTTCAAACATGCATCCTAATCAAGTTGAGCAGAGAGGAACACAGGACATTCTTCCTTGGGACCCACGGAACACCTCACTACCAAAAACTATATGGTGATTATCATAACCAAAGAGAAAAGAAATGCTATCTATACCACACTATGTACAAATAAACGACACGTATCACCCAGTATATTGTAATGATTCACAGCCCACAGCACATTACAGCCAAATTAACAGGCAATATCCAATTGCAAAGCAGAGGTGGGTAATTCAGTACAATCAAAGAAAAGAAACAAAAACAATGGAATATGTGTTTTAAATTGCCTACAGGCACTCACAGCAGACTGTAATATGAACAGGAGATATCTAGCACTTATATTACACAATATAGGCTGATTACATTTTGGTACTAGGCAAGTTACCAAAAAAAGAAACAGTAACCCATGATAAAGTAAACAAATCCTTTCCCCTTTAAAAAAGAAAACAAGAGGGCTGGGAAGGTGGCTCAGTGGTAGAGCCCTTGCCTTGCATGCCTGAGGCCCTGGGTTCGATTCCTCAGCACCACATAAGCAAAAAGAAAAGAGCCGGAAGTGGCGCTGTGGCTCAAGTGGTAGAGTGCTAGCCTTGAGCTGAAGAGCTGAGGGACAGCGCCCAGGCCCAGAATTCAGGCCCCATGACCGGAGCCAAAAAAAAAAAAAAAACAAGAGCTGGGAATATGGCTTAGTGGTAGTGTGCTTGCCTAGCATTCACAAAGTCCTAGGTTTGATTGCTCAGTAACATATGAAAAAGCCAGAGGTGGCACTGTGGCTCAACTAGTAGAGTGGTAGCTTTGAGCAAAAGAAGCTCAGGAAAGCTGGGCAATGGTGGCTCATGCCTGAAATCCTAGCTACTTGGGAGGCTGAGATCTGAGGATCACGGTTCAAAGCCAGCCCGGGCAGAAAAGTCTGTGAGACTCCTATCTTCAATAAACCACTAGAAAACCAGAAGTGGCGCTGTGGCTCAAACAGCAGAGTGCTCATCTGAGCTAAAGAGCTCAGGGACATCAACCAGGCCCAGAGTTCAAGCCCCACGACAGACAGACAAAACCCCAACAACTTGTGTTGGAGAAAGCACAGAATATATGAAGTGGAATGTCCAGCCATAGCTCTGAAGGAAATGAAGTCAGAGAATATAGGAGATGTCAGGGTACTGCACACCCACTATTAGCTTGAGAGCTAGCCTGGGACCGCTTCAAAGCACACATCAAATGCAGTGGAGATACAGAATGGCATATTACTCTGCAGAACAGGGCACAAGTGGGGACATTCTAAAGTCCTTTAGGGCTCACAGCAGTGACACTTTGGTTCTCCTACACAAAACTTCCACTTGTGCCCAGGTTCCCCAGCTCCATTTTTGCTGCACATCTGAGCTCTTACCTGCGCACACACGTTTGGCTCGTTCCCAACCACTCAGCTCTCTAGGAGTTGTCACGTGGCTCTGTGCCATCCAGGGCTTTTTCCTGAGCTCCAACAGCGAAAGCACACTCACGCTGGGAGGGGAGACTCCTGTTTATAGAAAAACAATGCACTGTGGTCTTGCTGGAATCCCCAGTCCCATGCTTACAGGAAAAAGGGACATCACACATGGATACAAAGGATAGTTCACACATTCAGCAGACTGCCTCCATCTGAACACTTCAGAGCACACTTTAATGTGCAGACAGCAATGCTAGAACTACTGAAGTACCCAGTTTCAGATGCCCCCTCACAGACCACCAGGGACCACGATCAATGCAAACATCAAAGAGTCATTTATTGCAAGCTCGAGCCTGCAATAAACACTTGGTAACCGGTGACACTAAGAGGCCCCGAGCACAAAATTAGCATAGCTTTTATAGTATTGAACAAACAAGCTCACAAGTTCAGGGGGTTTCCACACAAGCAGTTACATAATTGGTTAAAAATTGCATAATACTGAGGTTTGAGTCCACCTTGACCACACTTCCCTTTTTCTGCTGGAACACTCAGGCAATTGCTCTGTTTCTTAAAGGTGGGCAGGGTTGGTGGCAACCTGTGTTTTTTTTCGAGAACTCTTCCTCTTTGGGGGTTATTCTGAGGGCAGCACAGCTATAGGTTGGTGGGGTTAATCTTAAAATGGAGTTACTTTAGCTTTTTACTACTGAGTCAGAAGAACAAGGAAATCCATCCATTGAAAGTCGGCTGTGGGATGAGTGTGATGTCACCTGTGTGTAATCCTAGCATTCAGAACTTCAGGGGAGGGGCTGGGAAGGTGGCTCAGTGGTAGAGCGCTTGCCTTGTATGCCCGAGCCCTGGGTTCGATTCCTCAGCACCACATAAACAAAAAGAAAAAAGCCGGAAGTGGCGCTGTGGCTCAAGTGGTAGAGCGCTAGCCTTGAGCTGAAGAGCTGAGGGACAGCGCTCAGGCCCAGAGTTCAGGCCCCACGACCAGACCCTCCCCCCCCAAAAAAAAATGAAAAAGAAGTTCAGGGCAAGTTGAAGGCCACCCATGGCTCCCAAGTGGGACCTTTTCTTAAAAAAAAAAAAAAAAAAAGAAGAGGTGGAGGGGAAGAAAGGAAGGAAGGGAGGGAGGGAAAGAAAGAGGGAAGAATGGAGGAAGGGAGGGTTTGCCCTAGTGCCTGAGCTGTAGCTCAGGACCTGCCTAGGATCTGTACAGAGGTCCTGTCTAGATGTACAAAGTCCCATAGAGGGAAAGGAAAGAAAAAGAAGAGGAGTGGAGAAAGGAAGAGAAGAAGGGGAATGGAAAAAAGAAACAAAGTAGAAGAGAGAGAAGCCTGCCATAGCTGACATGCACATGAGCTCACTTAGGCTGTGGGACACAGAGATGCATCACAGGAGCAGGACAAAGGAAGGGTGTGAAAGTCTGGAGGTGACGTTAGCACGTTCCCATCTCTGAGTCCACAGAGGTTTTACATCTAGTCATGGAGACTGGGGACTGTCCAGGCATTCAGGGGAAACCAAGGCCAAGAGTAAAATTCCTGACTTGTGCAAGGAAGGGAGGGGTGCTCACCCACAAAGACCAGGTTCCTGTAGGTGTCCAGCATGACGTCCCTGTACAGAGCGCGCTGAGCCGGGGTCAGGCACCGCCATTCCCCCCGGGTGAAATCCACCACCACGTCTTCAAATGTCACCTGTCCCCAAGGAGAAAATCCAAAAGCATATCACACACACACACTCCCATAGACTCAAAGAATTATATGGAATTATAATCAGATGCCTGCCATGACACAGCAATCAACATACCAGGGACAGAAGGAAGCTTCAGGATGTTACAGTTTATAATGCTGTCTTTGATAGGGCATGGAATGGGAAAACCTACATGGAATTGCTCATCCAAACATTCTTCTGAGAAAGTGAAGAAATATGACCCACTGGGTTAAAAAGAACCCATCCAGGCACCAGTGGCTCACACCTAGAATCTTAGTCACTCAGGAGGCTGAGATCTGAGGATCACAGTTCAAAGCCAAGTAGAGCAGAAAAGTCTAAGAGACTCTGATCTCCAATTAACTGAACTACCAAAAAAGACAGAAGTGGGAATGGGACTCAAGTGGTAGAATAGCAGCTTTGGGCAAAAGAGCTCAGGACAGCACCCAGGCCCTGAATTCAAGACCCAGGACTGGGGAAGAAAAGAGAGAACCCAAAGCTGAAAAGAACAGCAGAGAGGTTTCAGCAAGAACACAGGAAAACTTGGTAGGTGATGCCCTCCTGTGCCCATGCCCAGTGGAGGGGACAGGGATGAGGGAAGGCGTGGGGGATGTGAGCACACGTGGCTTGCAGCACCCAGGCCAGCTCTGTGCACAGGAAGGAGACGCCACACGGCTTTACCTGAGTCACAGCTGCCATCCCTGCTCCTTGTCCTTCCTCCTCCTCCTCAGGTAATATCACTTTCCAGAAGTCAGTCCTGAGTGCTGAAAATATGCTGTTTAATGCTCACATCCAACATGCACTCCTTGCGTTCCAGCCCTAGCCCAGGGAGGACCTCACCGTGGGGAAGATGGGGTGGTGGGGAATGCTGGTCCTGGGGCTGGAACTCAGGACCTGGGCCCTGTGCCTGAGCTTGTTTCCTCAAGGCTGGTGCTCTACCACCTGAGGCATAGCTCCACTCTTGCTTTCTGTTGGTTAATTAGAAGAGTCTCAGGGAGGGTTGAAGAGCCAAAGTCACTGAATGAAAAAGCACCAAGTACACAGTTTGAGTCCCAGTCTGTGACCAAAAAACAAAACAAAAACAAAAAACAATCTTTCCTGTTCAGGCTGACGTCAAACCCCTCCAACCTCACATCTCAGCCTCCTGAGTGGCAAGGGTTACAACCCTGAGCCCTGCTCCCTCTATTCTCCTTGTAACTAGAGACTCCTCTTTCCCATGGACCAAATGGCTCTGCCCAATTTCAAATTGTTCTCTCCTCCCTCCTGGAAGTAATCTCTGGTTTCCTACACCCTGTTACCTATGTGATGTCTTGGATCTTTCTGGAGATGGAGATTCTGCCTTTCTCCATTTGCTTTCCTCTCTGCTCATGTCACTGAATCTTTGCAAAGACTGCACCCCGGTACTACTTTGTCACCTGCTATTGGGGCTCTCTCTTCTCTTCCTGTTTTCCTGATTTTCTTTCAGTCTTTCTCCTGATGATCCTTTGCCCTCACCTTCATACAGCCCCACCTACAGTTCAAGTGTAAGGAGGCAGGTCCCAGGTTCTCCTGTACCCCTCATCAGTGAGGGAAAGGATGGGGAGGGGTGGCAGTGCAGCACAGGGTAGCCTAGAGGGTGAGTTGGGGTAAGCTGAAGTGGGTAGGGGTGAGGTGAGTTGGGTATGGTTGAGGTGGGTAGAGGTTTGGTGAGGTGCGTAGGGGTGATGTGAGGTGGGTAGGGGTGAGGTGAGGTGAGTTGAGGTTGTTAGGACCTGCTTAGCCTAAAGGTCTTCATTTTGTGCAAACAGCCATTCTGTTGTTTTTTTCAGTAAACACAAGCTAACCCTGCCCTTAAAGGAACTCACTCAGCCTAGAGGAACTTACTTTGAAAAAGGAGTGCAGGAAACCAATAAGATTTGGTCAGCTAGCTCCTGAGAACGGAGAGCAGAAAACAGGGCTGTCAGAACAGTAGAGATGCCTAATCAGTGAAAAGCACATACGGAACCTCCCCATTTCTGACCAATAAAGATGAACATCAGCTCCTGGCAGCTCTGCTCATGGTCAGCTTGTGGTGTGCGTTCTGCCCTATAAAAGCCACCAGTGAGATTGGGCAGGTGGCTCTCTCCACAGAACCAGCCCTGCCTGGTCCGTGCAGCTTTCCATGCTTGGTGAGAAATAAATCTCTGACTTTCCCTTTGTATCAGTCTGGTTTCTCTGATCAAGGACCCCAATAAGGTGAGGTGAGGTGGGTAGGGGAGAGGTGAGGACAGTAGGGGTGAGGCGGGTGGAGTAGAGGTGAGTTGGGGTGAGGTGGGTAGGGGTGAGGTGAGGCAAGGTGGGTAGGGGTGAGGTAAGGTGGGTAGAGGTGAGGTGAGGTGTGGTGGACGTAGGTAGGGATGAAGTGAGGTCAGATGGGGTGGGGTGAGGTCAGATGGGGTGGAGTGAGGTTCAGTGGGTAGAGGTGAGGTGGGTAGGGGTGAGGTGGGTAGAGTCGCGGGGTGGGCCCTGGCCGGTCCCCGCCGTTGCGCGAGCTTCCAGAAACCCCTAGAAGATCCCGGGGCGGGAGGAGCAGCCGGCGCCCGCTCGGGTTCCGCGGACCCCAGGTTCCGCGGTCCGCGCTCGGCGCCGCCCGCACAGCCCCGGAGCCCCGTTCACAGCGCCCACCCGCGTGGGGTCTGCGGCCCGTTGGCCGCGACGCGGGGCCGCTTCGGGCCCGGCACCGCGGGCCCCGGAGGAAGTTCTCCTGCCGGGGACCTCGGACCCGAGCCTCGGGGGTGCGCCGGGGGTCTGCGCCCGGGGCCCCTCAGCTCGTTACGGGGTCCCGGAAGGGGGGATCGGGCCCGGAGGCCGGGGCGGGAAACCGGAGGCCAGCGCCAGGTCGGAGTCGGAGCTGGGCCGCACCCGCCGCCGGGGGGCCGCCGGGGTCCGGGCGCCACGGCCGCGCCAGGGCCGGCGGAGGTCAGTGAGGACCGGCCGCCGACCCAGACCGCCGGGCAGGAGGGCCACGCGGGGCCCCGCACACCCGGAACGCACTTACTCTGCACTTAAGGAAACTCGTGGTCCCGACAGTTAGCTCCTCTCCGCGGACTGAACTTCCTGGTCTGAGGGGAGCTGCGCGCGCAGCCAGGGAGAACCGCGGGCATGGGCGGAGCAAACGACGGTGGGGGCGCGGCCAGCAGGGGCGGGGCGCGATGAGACTGCACCGGGACAGGGCGAGTGGGCGGGGAAGGGCGGAGCCAGAAAAGACCGGGTGGAAGGGGCCTGCCAGGAGCGTCAGGAGCAGAGGAGCCCAGTCAGGGCGAGGGGCGGAAGCCTGGTGCTGAGCAGACCATTCTCAGCTCTGGTGAGTTTTCCTGTAGCATGTCTATTACAAGGAGTGAAAATCACAGGACATAAGTTAGTGGCTGTGGTGAACCTGAAAGATTAAAAATTAGAGTTACATTTTACAATTGCTAACTGCTGATTTTGCTTCTGTAAACTTGCTTGAGCTAGTACTGACCCTTCCTCTCCCTGGAAATAAGTAAAAAGTTTCAGAGTCCAGATGCTGGCCCTGGGACAAGGTCTGTAGTCGTAGATAAAGAACAAACGAGTATGTTCTTCTAAGTTCCTGTTTGGAAATTCCCCAAATGGGACGCAAGATAAGGACCATCTGGCGAGTCCAGCAAACTAGGTCAAATGTCAACCAATCACAAGCCTGTAACTATGTGAACTCCCCTCCAGGATGACCGCTCCCCCTAGATTTGCCCTGAGCCAACCATTTTATGAAGAGTGTTACAAATTTCCCGCTATTTCCCACTTAGCAAAATGATTGCTGGAGTACATGGTGATTTTTAAATTGGGCCAATCCCGGAGCACCTGGTGTCTTATGCCAATCCTGTGGTTTTTGCCTTTAAAAATGCTTGCAACCGCTGCTTGGGGCTCTCTGACTGACGGGGCAGAGAGTCCGTTTGCGCAAACACTGAATAAATTCCTCTTGCTTGTTGCATCTGCTGGTTTGGAGTCTTGGTTTCTGGGGCACCTTCCCGCAGACGAAAGTATCCCAGGAGTCTGGGGTCTTTCAAGCCTACCCTGGCGAGGTGCGAGGTTCTGATCTCCTCCTCTGCCGCAACTGCCCGCTATCCTCAACCTGAGCTAGCTGCCAGCTGCCAGGAATCCTGGCACACAGGTCACTTATATTTTACACCCTGTGATTTCATTTTACAGTTCTTAAAAAAAAATTGTTACTATAACGGTGATGTACAGTAGGGTTACAATGAGGAAGTCAGGCAAGGACATTGCTTGTTGAATGCCACCCTTCCCTCCTTCTTCCCAGATGTTGCCTCCCATCCCCACCCACAAGTTCTAGACTTCATTTTCCACATAGTGTGCAATGAGGACCACTGCTGCCTTTGTTCACCCTGTGTCCCTCCATTTCTGTGCCTCCCCTTACTCTCTCAAAGACAGATAAACAAGTAGAACAAAAAGGAAAGAAAACAAACAGCAAAAAATTTCTCCCTGGGCGCGGTGGCTTATGCCTGTAATCCTAGCTTCACGTCGTTAATGGGTTGGGAAAAAGTCTACCACATTAGCTCAAAGATAAGAATTAAGCTTTATTTTAGAGGAGCTCAATTGACCAGCCAGGGACACAGCACAGACTCGGGAGCTGAGACTGTGACCCTGTGCTGCCAGAAGGCAGGGATTTTAAAGCAAAAAACCCCCACCATCAAGTGTTATTTTGCAAGGCAAGTACATTTCCAGGGATAAAACGCAGCAGTTAATTTTTTTTTAAGATTTACAGTACAAAAACATGATACAGGCTCACTATACAAAAACAGGATCCAGACACAGACAGCATTTGGTATTTCTGGCCAAACAGGACATGGCCCTTAGCCCCAGTCTGACTGGGATTTAGCAGAATATTTTTCCCTTATGCAGCAACCTCAGGGAGGAGTGAATTGAGCTCTAGGTCAAGGTGGCACTACTTTGGTCAAGCTAGGCCTCTACACTCAGGAGGCTCAGATCTGAGGATCGCAGTTCAAAGCGAGCCTGGGCAGGAAAGTTCATGAGACTCATCTCCAATAAACCACCAGAAAACCAGAAGTGATACTGTGGCTCAAGTGGTAGAGGGTAGCCTTGAGCTGAAGAGCTGAGAACAGCGCCCAAACCAAGAGTTCAAGACCCACAACTGACAAAAAAAGAAAAACCTCGTCATTTCCTGTGTTGTACACGGACTCGGGACCCCCGAAGGATCACCACAACCAATGCAAACAGCAAAAGAGTCGTTTATTTGCAAGCTTGAGCTTGGTCCCCCACGCACTTGGTAACGGGTGATGCTAAGAGGTCCTGAGCACAAAATCAGCACAACCTTTTATAGCATTTAACAAATTTAGGGGATTTCCACACAAGCAGTTACACGATTGGTGAACATTTATAAAGATTGCATAGTCATTTTTTATTGGCCCATGTACCGAGGTTTGAGTCCACCCTAACCGCACTGCCCTTTTTCTGAACTATTGGTCCACGTTTGATGGTTCGATGGTTGCAAAACCATTCTGTTCTGTTCTGTTCCTGGAATACTTGGGCAATTGTTCTGTTTCTTAAGGGTGGACAGGGTTGGTGGCAACCTGCGGTTTTCCCGAGAACTGTTTTTTTCTCCCTCTTGGGGTTACTCTGAGGGCAGCCCAGCACAAGATGGTGGGTTAATCTCAAAATGGAGTTACTTTAGCTCTTCACCTGGAATTCATTTTAATAAATATTATTTCCTTTTTTCTTTTTTGCCAGTCCTGGAGCTTGAACTCAGGGCCTGAGCACTATTCCTGCACTTCTTTTGCTCAAGGCTAGTGTTCTACCACTTGAGCCACAGTACCACCTCTGGCTTTTTCTGTTTGTGTTACTAAGGAATCAAACCCGGGACTTCATGCATGCTAGGCAAACACTCTACCCCTGAGCCACATTTCCTACCCTTGATAAATATTTCATATGCTCATAGGCATTGAGCATTCTGTTCTCCTGAGTCTCCTCCTTTGGTCTCACTGAGTGTGGATGTCTAGAGACCCGTATGAGTTATCATGTCCCCATGTATCTTAGCTCTAGCTTCCACAAATGAGAAAATATGTGCTGTTTGTCTCTGAGCTTGGCTTACCTCACTTAACATTGTTTGTTCTAGGTCCATCCATTTCCCTACAAATGATTCCATATAATTTCTTAACTTTGGTCTAAGTTTCCATTAATGTAAAAATAAATATTCCATAGCCCATATGCATTATGAATAGTTTCTTTTTCTCTCTCTCTCTCTTTCTACCAGTCCTGGAGCTTGAACTCAGGATTCTGTCCCAGTGCTTTTTCACTCAAGGCTGGTGCTCTACCACTTGAGACAACGTTCCACCTGTAGGGGGGAAGGGTCTCCTAGACTGCGTGATTAAACTGAGCCAAGAAATTGACCCCTTACTGAAAATAAAAGAGAGATGCAGTAATGGGAAACCATAAAACGTATTTCACAGGCACTTTGGGCCTATCTCATTCGCCTAATTAAAATTGTGCCTGCTGTGTGTGACACTGTGTCTCCCCATGATTAACTGTCCCCTGCTTCAAGGATGCAGGTGCATATGTTGTTTCTGGAATGTACAACCCTGACTTGCTTACAGTTTGTGCCTTTATAAACTATGCCTTATCCCTGGTTCCAGGTCAGTTACAGCTCCCGAGGCTGTGCTGCACTCTAATAAAACTTCTGCTCCCAACTTTGTTCTCTGTGGTGGATTCTTTGTCTTACTCCATTACACATCTCTGGCTCTTTTCCTTATTAAATGGAGATAAGAGTGTCTCAGATTTATCTCCCCAGGCTGGCCTGGAATTGCGATACCACACCCAGTTTATAAATGAACTTTGCAGGGCTGGGAAGGTGGCTCAGTGGTAGAGCACTTGCCTTGCATGCATGATGCCCTGGGTTTAATTCCTCAGCACCACATAAGCAGAAGAAAAAAAAGCCAGAAGTGGCACTGTGGCTCAAGTGGTAGAGCACTAGCCTTGAGCTGAAGAGCTGAGGTACAGTGCACAGGCCCAGAGTTCAGGCCCCACAACCGGACCTCCCTCCCCCCACCCAAAAAAAAAGAACTTTGCATATCTGAGAAGTTAACATGTAACAATTGCACTATAAGACTTCAAGTATTGCCAGACACTGGTGGCAAACGCCTGTAATCCTTGCTACTCAGGAGGCTGAGATCTGAGGATTATGGTTCAAAGCCAGCCAGGACAGGACAGTCCTTGAGACTCTTCTCTCCAATTAACCACCAGATAACCGGAAGTAGAGCTGTGGTTCAAAGAGCACTAGCCTTGAGCCATAGAGCTGAGAGACAGTACCCAGACCCTAAGTTAAAGCCCCACCACCACTAACAAAAAAAAGGTTTGACACTTGATATTAGATTTTGTATTTTTCCATTAAATGCCTTTTGATGAATGACAATTTTATGTTACAGGGAATATGTGACATTCTGAACTATGCCTGCCTTATTAAAAAGGTGTTGAGTTTACCTAACATACGCATTCTCTCAGGAGTTTGTCATTCTAAGAGAGCCTGATAGTTGTTTACAAAGCAGCTAACAACGTCTCAGAGGTATTCTGGGCTGAAAACTACTATTCAAATGGACTACTACCTCTTCTCTGAATGCTCCTTAACTTGAAGTGGGAGAGTCATACATGGCCTGACTGGGTCACAGAGGGACTTGCCCGAGGCCCTGACACGAGCCTATCCAGCAGAGTGTGAGAAGAAATCCCCATTATAGCAACTGAAATTCAGACACACCGATTCTCCAAAGCATTAAATATGTCAGGGAGAATTACTCTGGTCTTTGGTACAAGAATAGTTCTGGTAAGAATAGATTATAAAACTCTATTACTGGCTTGGAAGGTGGCTCAATGGTAGAGTGCTTGCCTCACATGCATGAGGCCCTGGGTTCAATTCCTCAGCACCACATAAACAGAAAAAGCCAAAGTGGTGCTGTGGCTTAAGTGGTAGAGTGCTAGCCTCGAGTGAAGAGCTGAGGGATAGCACCTACTCCCAGAGTTCGGGCCCCAAGATCGACCAAAAACAATAACAAAAATGCTGTATTACCTGGAGGTGTACCTCTTAATATTCTAAGAAAAAAAAACATGATTTTAGCCAGGCTCTCACCTGTAATCCTAGCTACTCAGGAGGCAGAGATCTGGAGATTGAGTTCCAGAGGCGGCCTATGCAGTAAAGGCATGAGCTTCTTATCTCCAATTGACCACCAAAAGGCCAGCTGTGGCTGCTATGGTAAAGCACTAACTAGCCTTGAGCAATAAAGATCAGGGACAGGGTCTGGTACCTGAGTTCTTATTTCAGAATCTGTTTTAAAACAATTATCAAAAGCAGACCAAACAGATTTTCAGAATTTCAGCAGCCAAGTACCATGACCCTCTGGTTTCCTTATCACATGAATCATACCACAGAAGTTACTGGTTTGTTCTTCTGCTGTTCTGGTGTCCATCTTAGAATTTAAACTCAGTGCCTGGGTACTATTCCTGACTTTTCTTTTTAAATATTTTTTGGTCATGGGGCCTGAACTCTGGGCCTGGGCGCTGTCCCTGAGCTCTTCAGCTGAAGGCAAGCACTCTGCCACTTCAGCCACAGCACCACTTCTAGTTTTCTAGTGGTTTATTAGAGATTACATCTCATGGACTTTCCTACCCTGGCTGGCTTTAAACCGAAATCCTCAGATCTCAGCCTCCTAAGTAGTTAGGATTACAGGCGTGAGCCACCAGAACCCGGTGGTTTTAGAAAAAAATTATTATGAAGGGGATATTCAGAGGATTTACAGTTAAATAAGCAAGTCAGGTAATGAGTAGATTGTTACCTTTCCCTCACTCTCTCCCAGGTTTTGCCTCCTATCCTCAACCACAAGTTGTAGAGTTCATTTTCCAGTGTCCAGTGAGGAACACTGCTGCATTTGTTCACCTTTTGTTCCTCCATGTCCTCTTACTGTCCCTATTGAGGCCTTGCTTGACCAAAGTAACACCATCTTGACCAGGAGCTCACTTCACTCTTCCCCTCCTCCCTGAAGTTGCTGCATAAGAGAAAAATATTCTGCTAAACTGCAGTCTGATTGGGGCAAGAGCCATGTCCTGTTTGGCTCAGAAATACCCAGATGTCTGTGTAAAGATCATGTTTTTTGTGCTGTAAATCTTAAAACAAAAAACCTGCGTTTATTCTTGGAAACTTGCTTGCCTTGTAAAACAACACTTGATTTTTTTTTTTTTCTTTAAAACTCCTACCTTCTGGCAGGGCAGGGTCACAGTTGCAGTTCCGAGTCTTTACTGCGTCCCTGGCTGGTCAGTAGAGCTCCGCTGTAATAAAGCTTAATTCTGATCGTTGAGCTTTAAGTGGTGGACTCTTTCTCTTGACCCCACATTTAGCTGGGGGCTCGTCCGGGATAGAGCCCTTAACCATTTGGGGCAGCAGACTGTGGGTTCCAGTCCCACAGAATGGGCCCCATAAAGAAGAATCTCCTGGGAAAGCCTCCAGAGGTGAGTTTGTGTGTTTGGGGTGCACTTCCTGGTTGAGAGGCCTAGAGCAGAGAGAAACTGGACCCAGTATTACTCTCTGAGACCAGGGTAGTCAAGGGATGCCTTGACCTTCTATTGATTGCCCTCTTTGGGAGGGCTAGATTATTTTCAAGGGTATCCTAATACTTTTGAATATAATCAGAGAACAAACTTTAGTAATTTCTATGCCAGTGTTTGTTTTTGCTTTTGCTTGCTGGTTTGTTGACAGGTTTAATTCTTAACACGGGACAGACATGTTAAGACTCCACTCTGGATTTAGTTCTGCAACATTTTAGACTTTAGGAAAAGGGCAGAGGAGTCAGGAGATCATGTTTTCCCTGGTAAATTAATTTTTTTCTGGTCGTGGGGCCTGAACTCTGGGCCTGGGCACTGTCCCTCAGCTCTTCAGCTCAAGGCTAGCCCTCTACCACTTGAACCAAAGCGCCACTTCCAGCTTTTTTCTTTTTGCTTATGTGGTGCTGAGGAATCAAACCCAGGGCCTCAGGCATGCAAGGCAAGTGCTCTACCACTGAGCCACCTTCCCAGCCCCTTAACAACTTTTTTGTCACCTACAATGGGCAACAATTAGAACCAGATGGCCTTCTACAGGCACTTTTAACTTGTGTAAAATTTATGCCACCCAGACTGTTATTTTTGGCCACAAGGGGCATCCTGAACCAGTCCTATATAGTAGCCTGGCGGTACTTGGTGGAAGAATCCCCCAGATGGCTCAAAGCTCACCTTCCCCCAGAGAATTGTTCCACAGCGGTTTTGGTGTTGAAATCAAAAGTGCCCCTCCCAACAGAAGTTCTACAAACCCAAGGACAGTGGCGACTTGCCACCCCCCTACCTGCACTTTGAATAATCTCACTGTGACCTATTCTCAGCTTGGCATTCTCTGGCAGGTAGAATAGAGAAGTCCACAGTGGAGAACGAGGGAGCCAATGGATCCCAGTTGTCCCGTGTAGAGGCAAGCTCTTGGCCTGTATGGTTTCAGCAAGAAGTCTTTCTCGTCTGATTGAGGTGCATATTTGAGCTTCTACTGTGTGCATGACAAGAATTTCTGTGTTCTGCTCTTGGTGACAGCTATTCTCAAACTGTTTAGAAAAATCAGGATCTTGCTATATAGCTCAGGCTGCTCTGGAACTCTCCATCCTCTTCTGGGGTGACAGCAGGAAACAGCCCACTCAGCAGAACTCCCTGCCTGCAGTTGTCATCCTTGCTTTTATATTCTGTTGAGGAGTCCTCAGAGGCTGCACAAGGATGGATCCTGCCCTGATGTGTTCACCCCAAGGTTTCTGTTGGGTCTGAAGCCTGCGATGGCTGAGTTTGGAACTTCAGCTGAACATCTGACTCCATGTGCCACCTAAGACACATGTTCTGCACAAATGTCTTCCCACATTTTGGCAGTTGCAGGGCTGGTGTGTGGACCCCAGTGGCCGCTGTGGTTGGGAGTGGGAATTTCAGGTTTGCCTCTCTCACCGCACACCTATGGCCTCTGCGACCTGCAGTGCGCAAGGTGGGTAACACGGCGGATCTCCTTGCTGCACTCCATACACTAATGAGGCTTGCGGCCGTTGTGCACAGCCTGGTGTTTGGTGAGGGTCTGTCGTGTGCTGAATGCCTTGCTGCACATGTCACAGGCATATGGCTTCTCTCCGGTGTGTGTCCTGCGATGGGCTGCCAGACCGGAGGCATTCTTATATGCCTTCACACACTTGTCACACCTGTACGCTTTGAGTCCAGTGTGCACAGTCTGGTGTGCATTGAGGCAGGTACGTTTGCTGAAGGCTTTGCCGCACACACTGCAGGCATATGGCTTCTCCCCAGTGTGCGTCCTGCTGTGGTCTGTGAGGTTGCTTTTCACAGTGAACGTCTTCCCGCACTCGGCACAGCGGTATGGCCTCTCCCCAGTGTGGGTCCTGTTGTGGCGCACAAGGCCACTTTTCTGCAGGAACCTCTTCCCACACTGAGCACAGCGGTGAGGCCTCTCCCCGGTGTGCAGCCTGCGATGTGTGGCAAGGCCAGAGGCGTGGTTGAATGCCTTCCCACACTCAGCACAGCTGTATGGCTTGCAGCCAGTGTGCAAGGCCTGGTGTGCTGAGAGGCTGGAGCGCAGGTTGAAGGCCTTGCTGCACACGTCACACACGAACGGCCTCTCTCCAGTGTGTGTCCTGCAGTGCACGGCCAGGCCAGAGGCTTGGCTGAATACCTTCCCACACTCGGCACAGTGGTATGGTCTCTCCCCAGTGTGCTTCCTGCTGTGGCGCACAAGCTCAGTTTTATGCGTGAACCCCTTCCCACACTGAGCACAGCGGTGAGGCCTCTCCCCAGTGTGCAACCTGCGGTGCGTGGCAAGGCCAGAAGCGTGGCTGAACCCCTTCCCACACTCAGCACAGCTGTACGGCTTGCAGCCAGTGTGCAACGCCTGGTGTGCCAAGAGACTGCGGCGCAGGTTGAAGGCCTTGCTACACACACCACACACAAACGGACTCTCCCCAGTATGCATCCTGCGGTGCACAGTGAGGCTGTAGGCCCGGCTGAATGCCTTCCCGCAGTCGGCACAGCAGTACGGCCTCTCCCCGGTATGTGTCCTACGGTGCACAGTGAGACCAGAGGCCTGGCTGAATGCCTTCCCACACTCAGCACAGTGGTGGGGCTTCGTCCCACTGTGCATGGTCTGGTGATTGGTGAGCATACAGAGCGCAACAAAGGTCTTGCCACACTCGCCACACCGGTATGGCTTCTCCCCACTGTGTATCCGGCAGTGAACAGCAAGGCTGGACATGAGGCTGAACTCCTTCCCACACTCTGCACAGACATAGGGCTTCTCGCCACTATGGCATCGCTCATGATCCAAGAGACGGTAACGTCTGGAGAAAGCCTTCCCACACTGTGTGCAGAGGTATGGCTTTGAGCTGTTATGGCTCCGTTGCTCGTGATCCAGGAAACGGGAACACATGCAGAAAGCCTTCCCGCACTTAGCACAGCAGTGCAACTTCTCCACAGTGTGGATCCGCCTGTGATGCTTCAGGGAACAAGGCTGACTTCCGGATATTTCTCCATGACCGCTGCCTGCTTTTAGGGGTAATTCTTTAATTACACAGCCAGGAGAGGTACCTGCAAGATATAAAATGCCCATCTAATTAATCAGAGTTAAGTATTTCACCCTGAAAGAGAATACCACAGGCAAAGCTCTCTCTCTCTCTTTCTCTCTCTCTCTGTCTCTGTCTCTGTCTCTCTCTCTCTCTCTCTCTCTCTCTCTCACACACACACACACACACACACACACACACCTGAGCCATATGAATGCTGAGAACCATAAAATACAATATTTATGAACACAAAAGGAATAGGACTTTTTCATTGGAAAGTAGATTATTAAGAGAAGGTAAGCCTTGTTTCAACCTATGAGTAAAACATGCATCCTGGAGACAGAACTCATCAAGAAGACAGAACTCCCACCCCCACCCAACACACCTAACTGCCAAAAGACATATGGTTACATTATAAGCAAACAGAAAAAAAGCCTATTTGCAACATATTGACTATGCACAAATAAATGCCATACATCACACAATATGTTGTAATGATTCAGAGCCAAAAGCGGTTTACAGAATGAATTAATAGGTAAATTTGAATTGCAAAGCAGAGGTGAGAAAAAGGTAAGAACACAATACAACAATGCCAGGAAAAAAACCCGACAAAAACACCTGCAATATATACAATAAGCTGCCTACACCCACACACAGCAAACAGAATTTAACCTTAACAGGAGATGTGTGGCACAATGCATGCTGACTACATTTAGATGCTAGTCAAATTCCTCAAAGAAAAACAAAAGAGCAAGCCATGATAGAGTGAAAAAGTAATTCCCTTTAAAATTAAAAAAAAAAAAAAAAAAAAAGCCAGCCCAGGAAAGAAAGTCTGTGAGACTCTTATCTCCATTAAACTACTCAGAAGAGACACCCGGGTACTGCACACCCACCATTAGCTGGAAAGTCAGCATGGGACTGCTTCAAAGAACACAGGAAATGTAGTGGAGACACAGAATGGCATATTACTCTGCAGGACAGGGCACAAATGGGGACATTCTAAAGTCCTTTAGGGCTCACAGCAGAGACACTTTGGTTTTCCTACAGAAAACTTCCACTTGTGCCCAGGTTCCCCAGCTCCCTCTCTGCACATCTGAGCTCTTACCTGCACTCACACCTTTGGCCCCTTCCCAACCATTCAGCTCTCCTGGAGTTGTCACATGGCTCTTTGCCACCCAGGGATCTTCCTGAAACTCCAATGGCAAAATCACACTCATGCTGGGAGGGGAGACTCCTGTTTATAGAAAGACAAATGCGCTGTGGCCTTTCCAGAATCCCCAGTCCCACGCTTAGGGGAAAAGGGGACATCACACATGGATGCAAAATACAGTTCACATATTCAGCAGACTGCTTCCATCTGAACACTTCAGAGTACACTTTAATGTGCAGACAGCACACAACAACTACTGAGTCAGAAGGAGGAGAAAATGGATACAAAGTCTGCCGTGCGCTGAGTGTGGTGTCATCTGTGTGTCATCCCAGCACTTAGAAGTTCAGGGGCAAGTTCAAGGCCACCCAGGGCTACAAAGTGGGAACTTTTCTTTTTTTTTTTTTTTTTTTGTCAGTCGTGGGGCTTGAACTCTGGGCCTGGGCGCTGTCCCTCAGCTCTTCAGCTCAAGGCGAGTGCTCTACCACTTGAGCTACAGCGCCACTTCCGGTTTTCTGGTGGTTTACTGGAGATAGGAGTCTCGAGGTCTTTCCTGCCCGGGCTGGCTTTGAACCGCGATCCTCAGATCTCAGCCTCCTGAGTAGCTAGGATTACAGGCGTGAGCCACCAGCGCCCGGCTGTGGGAACTTTTCTTGAAAAAAAAAATGAGAAAGAGGAAGAAGATAACAGTTGGTGTGTGGGTCTGCCATAGTAGTTGAAATGAAGCTCAGTGATGAGAAGACCTGTCTAGCGTGTACAAAGGAAAAAGGGAAGAGTGGAAAAAGGAAGGGAAGAAGGGGAAGGGAGGGCTGGGAAGGTGGCTCAGTGGAAGAGTGCTTGTCTTGCATACATGAGGCCCTGGGTTCGATTCCTCAGCACCACATAAGCAGAAAAAGCTGGAAGTGGCGCTGTGGCTTAAGTGGTAGAGCACTAGCCTTGAGCTGAAGAGCTGAGGGACAGCACCCAGACCCAGAGTTCAGGCCCTACAGCCAAAAAAAAAAAAGAAGGGGAAGGGAAAAAAGGAACAAAGAAGAGCAGAGAGAAGCCTGCCATAGCTGACATGCACATCAGCTTCCTTAAGCTGTGGTACACGGAAATGCACCACAGGAGCAGAACAAAGGATGGGTATGAAAGTCCTTAGGCTACTTTAGTACGTTTCTGTCTTGGAGTCCACAGAGCTTTACATCTAGTCATGGAACTGGGGTCTCTCTAGTCATTCAGGGGAAAAGAAAGAAAAGACTCCCAACTTTTCCTCACCCACAGAGACCAGGTTGCCATAGGTGTCCAGCATGACGTCCCTGTACAGAGTGCGCTGAGCCTGGGTCAGGCACCGCCACTCCTCCCGGGTGAAATCCACCGCCACATCCTCAAATGTCAACTGTCCACAAGGAGAAAATCCAAAAGCATTTCATATACACATGCATGGACTCAGAAAAAGTATTACATGGAATTATAATCAATGCCTACCATGACAAAGCAATCAACACACCAGGGACAGAAGGAAGCTTCAGGATGTTAGGTTGTAATGGTGTCTTTGATATGACACCAAAAGGAAAACAACTATGTGAAATTGTACATCCCTGCATTCTTCTGAGAAAAGTGATGACATATGAGGAGCTGTGTTAAAAGGACCCAGATAAACATGAGGGGCTCTTGCCTAGAATCATAGTCTCTCAGGAGGCTGAGATCTGAGGATCAAGGTTCAAAGCCAACTGAAAGTGTATGAGACTCTTATCTCCAATTAAGTTATACCTGAAGTATTAGAGCACCAGGCTTGAGCAAAACAGCTCAAGACAGCACCCAGGTCCTGAATTCAAGCCCAGGGTTGGGGGGGAGAAACAGGGGGGAGGAGAGAGGAGAGAGAGAGAGAGATCCCAAAGTTTACAACAAAACCAGCAGTGAGGTTTCAGCAAGGACACAGGAATACTTGGTGGGTGATGCCCTCCTGTGCCCACGCCCAGTGGAGGGGACATGGCTGAGGGAAGGCGTGGGGGACATGAGCACACGTGGCAGGCAGGAACCAGCAGAGTCAGCACCCGGGCCAGCTCTATACACAGGAAGGAGATGCCACATGGCTTTACCTGAGTTACAGCCACCATCCCTGCTCCTTGTCTTTCCTCTTCCTCGTCCTTGGGCTTCCTCCGCAGGTAATATCACTTTCAGAAGTCAGTCCTGAGTGCTGAAAATATCCCATTTAATGCTCACACCCAACACATACTCCCTGTGCCCCAGCTGGGCAGGGAGGACCTCACTGTGGGATGAAGGTCCTGTGCTGCCCACTCATGGGGTGGTAGGGAATGCCAGTCCTGGGGCTGGAACTCAGGACCGGGGCTCTGTGCCTGAGCTTGTTTCCTCAAGGCTGGTGCTCTACCACTTGAGCCACAGATCCACTCTGGATTTCTGTTGGTTAATTAGAAGTAAGAGTCTCAGGGAGGGTTGAAGAGCCAAAGTCACTGAATGGAAAAGCACCAAGTACACAGTTTGAGTCCCATCTGTGACCAAAAAACAAAACAAAACAAAACAAAAACCAATCTTTCCTGTTCAGGCTGACTTCACTAACCTCCATCCTCACATCTCAGCCTCCTGAGTGGCTAGGGTTACAACCATGGACCCTGCTCCCTCTACTCTCCTTGTAACCCATGACCTCTCTTTCCCTCAGGCCAATGGCTTGCAGAATTTCAAATAGTTCTCCTCTCCTCCCACCTGGAAGTGCTCCCGCATTTCCTGCACCCCGCCACCAATGTGAGGTCTTGCATCCTTCTGGAGAAGGACATTCTGCATTTCTCTATTTGCTTTCCTCTCTGTTCATGCCATTGAACATGCAAAGCCTGCACCCCATTACTACTTTGTCCCTGCTGTGGGGGCACTCTCTTCTCTTCCTGTTTTCTGAATTTCCTCTCAGTCTTTCTCCTGATGATCCTTTGCCCTCACCTTCCCACAGCCTTCCTACAGGTCAAGTGCAAGGAGGCAGGCCTCAGGTTTTCCTGTACCCCTCATCAGGGATAGGATGGGGAGGGGTAGCAGTGTAGCACAGGGCAGGTAGAGGGTGAGGTCTGGTGGGGTGGGGTGAGGTGGGTAGGGATGAGGTAAGGTGTGGTGAGGTAGGGTGGGTAGGGGTGAGTAAGGGTGAGGTGGGTGAAGAGTTAAAGTAACTCCATTTTGAGGCAGGAGCCATTCTGTCATTTATGTTGAATTATGAGTGACCCAGAGAAAACAAATTCCAGGAAATGACCTGTCTGTGTTAGCCAGAGCTCACATAAATCCCAAGGACAGAGTTATCTGTGGCCACAAACTTCCCTCACTTCACAGATAGCCCAAATGGTCTGATAACCCCCCTACTGCCCTTTATTGCCCTGGCCCAAATGGTCTGATAACCCCCTATCACCCTAGAATGTCCTGTTAACACATCTGGTTGTGTAACTTTGTGGGTTTTGCCTTTATAAGCCCTGTGAAGGGCTGGGAAGGTGGCTCAGTGGTAGAGTACTTTCCTTGCATGCATGAGGTCCTGGGTTCGATTCCTCAGCACCACATAAGCAAAAACAAAAAAGCTGGAAGTGGTGCTGTGGCTCAAGTGGTAGAGCGCTAGCCTTGAGCTGAAGAGCTGAGGGACAGTGCCCAGGCCCAGAGTTCAGGCCCCACGACTGGACCCCCCGCCCCCCCAAAAAAACCAAAACCAAGAAAACGCTCTGTGAGAGACCCAGGAATACCTAGAAATACACACGTTTGTATACACATGCGTATGTTCACATCTATGACACTACCAATAAAGGAGAAAAGTGAGGATGATTAAAAAAAAAAACACGCTGTGAAATTTCAGCTCGGGGCTGTCCTCCTAAGCTCCGCTGTGTTGGTGGGTAGCTGTGTTGGTGGGTAGGATGAGGCCCAAGTTGCAGCCCGCAGCTCAGCCTGAATAAAGCCTTGCTTTTGCATTTCGGAACGTCTGACTCTCGGTGGTCTTTTTGGTGGTGGTCCTGCGGCGTAGGCATTACAGTGGGTAGGCATGAGCTTAGGACAGTAGGGGTGAGGTGGGTAGGGTTGGGGTGAGGTAGGTGGGGGTGAGGTGGGGTGGGTAGGGGTGAGGTGAGGTGGATAGGGGTGAGGTGGGTAGAGTTCGGAGGGGCCCTGGCCGGTCCCTGCTGCGCAAGCTCCCAGACGTCCCTAGAAGACCCCGGGGCGGAAGGAGCGGCCGGCGCCCGTTCGCGCTCCGCCGACCCAGCCGCGGAGCCGGGGAGCCCCAGTCACCGCGCCCGCCCGCGTGGGGTCCGCGAGCCCCGCCGGCCGCGACGCGGGGCCGCTTCGGGTCCGACACCGCGGGCCCCGGAGGAAGTTTTCCTGCCAGGGACCTCGGACCCGAGCCTCGAGGGTGCGCCGGGGGTCTGCGCCCGGGGACCCTCAGCTCGTTACGGGGTCCCGGAAGGGGGGGATCGGGCCCGGCGCCGGGGCGAGAGACCGGAGGCCCGCGTCGGGTCGGAGCCGGAGCGGGGCCGCGGCCAGGAGGAGCAGAAGCGGGGACCGAGGGCCGGGTGGCCACGCCCACCCCACCCTCCCCTCGAACAGCGACGCGGGGACGCCGGGGTCCGGACGCCGGGGCGGCTCCAGGGCCGCGCCAGGGCCGGCGGACGTCAGGGAGGACCGGCCGGCGAGCCAGGCCGCCGGGCAGGAGGGCCGCGCGGGAACTCCGGGGACCCCGACCCCGCCGTGGGGGCTGCGGACACCGGGACGCAGACTTACTCTTCCCTGAGAGACTCCTGGTCCGCACCGCGATCTCCCCTTACGCCACGTGTTTCCTGTTTTGAGGGGAGTTGCGCGCGCAGCGAGAGAGAAACGTGAGAGTGGGCGGGGCAAACACCAGAGAGGACTTGAGCAGGTGGTCCGGGCCATAAGGGGGCGTGGCGAGGGGGGACGAGAGCCTGGCCTGGGCGGGAAACGGGGAGTGGGCGGGGACTGAGCGAGGCCAGAAAAGAATGATTTGGGGCGGAGCCAGGTCTAGGCAAGAAAGATGGAGTGGGCGGAGCCCTTCTTAGAGTGACAGTGGCAGTGGTGGAGCTAGGGGCGGGGTCAGATGCTGAGGGGAGTCCATGGTGTTGGTGGGTGTGGCTATGGTGGGGGCGGGGCCAGGAACCAGGCCCTCTCTCTCCTCAAGGCTTCTTCCCTGCCCCGGGTGTTTTCCTTGGGTCTGGAGGCCTGACCTCCCAAGGAGGAGACGCAAGCTCAGCAGCCTGGTCAGCAGATGTGGCTAGGCGTCAGCATGTGAGTATGGGGTGGGGGTGCTGGTCCAGGGTCTTCAACCCAGGGCCTGGATGTGATCCATGAGTTTGTTCATCTACCTCTTGTACAAATCCACTTTTCCCGCTTTTTGGCAGTTCATTGGAGAAGTGAGTTTTATGGACTGTTCTGCCCAGGCTGGCCCAGCCTCCTGAGTAGCTAGGATGGCAGATGTGAGCCGCTAGTGCCTGGCTTGTGTTTAGATTTTTTTTTTAATGTTCTTTTCTTTTGGTCGTTTGTGGGCCCTGAACCCAGGGCCTGGGCGCTGTCCTTCAGCTCTTCAGTTTAAAGCAAGCTCTCTACCACTTCTGGGGCGCTATTGACGGTCCGGACCCCGCTCAGGAGGCACGTGCTGCTTATGGACGCACTCCTGCCCCCCTCTGCACATACAGAACCAGCTGGCTTCCAAAGTCCCTCGGCCAGTGTCCAAACCCCACGGCTGCAATGGTCTGTGGGACCCCACTAAAGAGGGGGAACAGGGAGTTGGCCACAAGCTGGTGCTGCAGGATCGCATCTGAGGGTCTTAACTGGCACCAATAGAAGGAAAGGCGCAGAAGATGGTAGAGAAGACAGAAATTCCTCACCACTCCACCTGTGGTCTGAGATAGGTAGATGATTCCCACAGCCCAGCAGCTGGCTGCCATGGCCATGCTGCTAGGCCCAGAGCTGGGAAGTTCTTCTTATATGTCTGTGTGCTCCTCCAGGGGCTGGATCCAGACCTGGAGAGAGGAGAGAGGAGAGGAGAGGAAAGAGAAAGAGGAGAGGCTATAAAGGGAGACCTTAAAACATATTGCACATGGACTTTGGTCTTATCTTACACCCTGCCTAAAATAGAATGGCGCCTGCCCTGCAACATTGTGCATACTATCCCATGACTGGTCACCTCCTGCTTCAAGGGTGTAGATGCTTTGGTGTGCTCCTGTAATCTTTCTGTGTGTTGCAATCCTGTTGGCCACCTGTGTGTGGCCAGGCTGGACCACATGGCTTTTGCCCTTCAAAACCCCAGCTTGAGGATTCTTCGGGGTTGCAGTTTCAGCTCCCGAGTCTGTGCTGCATCCCTGGCCAGTCAGCTATCCTATCCACCTCCCCAGTAAAGTCATCTGTTTACTTGAGGCTGTCTGTGCGTGGGGGACTCTCTTCTCTGTAACAGTTTTACCCTGGGCTGCCTGGGCACCATGGGAAACCAAACAAAATTCCAAACCAGACCCACATACTCCTCTGGATTCCTTATTGGCTAATCTCGAAGCTCTAGGCCTAAGGCCCAACCTCCATCTTCCTCTGTAACCGGGAATGGCCTAGGTACCAGCTTGATACCCAGTCGTGCTGGCCTGAAAATGGGACTTTCAATTTCAAAATACTAACTGATCTCCACAATTTCTGTGAGCGGACAGGAAAGTGGCTGAGATTCCTTACGTGCAGGGATTCTTCTACTTACTCTCCCATCCCATCTCTCTCTCTCTGGCTCTCCTGCCCCCATCTCAAATCTTGCTCATGTGGCAAGATCCTTCCAAAAGCTCTCCCCCCTCTCTTTCTCTCCTGACCCTCTCAACTCTGTTATCCTCCCCACCTATGGCACATCCACCGCCCTATGCGCCATCTGACCCCACTGGGCCGAGGGTCTAATATCTCACCTGGCATTACTTCCATGTTATACTTTCCTCTGTTCTTACCATGGAGGAGCGTGAGTGAGTCTATCAGGTTGCCCGGGCTCTTGGGACAAGATCCACCTTACAGATACAACCATGCCCATGGGAACTGAGGCAGTTCCCAGACAGGACCCTCATTGGCAATATCAGACACAGATGAAGGTCATGATGGCTGCTTACATAGAGATAAGATGATTCAGTGTCTTTTGGCTGGATTCTGTGTGACCTCTATGATCCTGACCAGGGAATCCACCCAGAGTGTACCCCAATAAACTTTTGATTTCTTTACCTTTACCTCCTCCTGCATGTTCTTTCCTTGTCTAAAACCTTACACACTGAAAGTCTGTGTCAGGTCTGTGGCACTCTCTGTAAAGAAGACAAAGAGACCCTCCAAGGCCATGGCCACCCCCAAGCCCAGCCCTGTAGAGCCCCCTTCCCTGTGATAAAAGGGGAAGTCAATACCACCCGCTCTTTTTTGGGGGGGTCGGGTCGTGGGGCCTGAACTTTGGGCCTGGGTGCTGTCCCTCAGCTCTTCAGCTCAAGGCTAGCGCTCTACCACTTGAGTCACAGTGCCACTTCCAGCTTTTTTTCTTTTTGCTTATGTGGTGCTGAGGAATCGAACCCAGGGCCTCAGGCATGCAAGGCAAGCACTCTACCACTGAGCCACCTTCCCAGCCCCAACCACCCACTCTTTTTTTTGTTTTGTTTTTTGGTCGGTCATGGGACTTGAACTCTGGGTCTGGGCGCTGTCCCTCAGCTCTTCAGCTCAAGGCAAGAGCTCTACCACTTGAGCTACAGTGCCACTTCCAGTTTTCTGGTGGTTTATTGGAGATAGGAGTCTCACGGTCTCTCCTGCCCAGGCTGGCTTTGAACCACGATCCTCAGATCTCAGCCTCCTGAGTAGCTAGGATTACAGGCATGATCCACCAGCGCCCGGCTAACCACCCACTCTTAATTCAGACTCTGCCACCTATGTCTGCAGTCCAAAAGGCTATATTGACTACTACAGAGTTGGGGAAGGATACTGGGGACTTCCACCTCTTTCCTGTCTTACAAGTGGAGGCAATTGGCAGTATGGTATTTTAAATTTTAAGGAATTAAAAGAAATCAAGACTTCTACTGATCAATATGGGGCAGCTGCTCCCTTTATCCCTGATTGATAATCTGGCCTGTAAGGCATTATGCCCAGGGAGTTGGTAGACAATTGCTCAGGCCTGCCTCATTGTGTGTGGGGGAGGGGGGGGGAGGGGGGGAGGGGAGGGGATTACTTGTTATGGAAGGCAGAATGGATGGAAAGTTCCGATCAGGTGGCAAAATAATAACTGCACCAACATCCCCATAATTTGACACACTGGTAGGTGCGGGTATGCTGATGTTCAGCAACAGATCAATTATCCTGGAGTTGCTTATGGACAGGTGAATGAATATGCAAACAGGGCCTGGAAAAAGCTCCCTACTTCTGGGGCCTGGACTGAGGAGCTGTCTAAGATCAGACAGGGGCCTCATGAGGCATTTCAAGATTTTATTTCCTGCCTTCTTAAGGCTGCATTGTAGTTGATGGTGAAGCTGGCACAATGCTGGTCCAACAAGTAGCTTTTGAAAATGCCAACTCTGCATGTTAGGCGGCAATTAGGCCCTGGAAGGAAACAGGGACCGTGGAGGATGCCATTTGCCTGTGCTGAGATTGGGCCCTCCTCTGTGCAGGGAGTGACTCTAGCTGCTGCCCTTCAGGGGGTCCCACCTCACCATCTCCATCAGCAGATCTGGACTCCTCAGGAGACCAAAGGAAGTGGCCCTGCTAAGAGGGGGTGCTTCTGATATGAACAAGAAGGGCACTTTGCAAAATCATGCCCTCAAAATGTGGCACCAAAAGCCAACTCCCGGGCTGGGAAGGTGGCTCAGTGGTAGAGTGCTTGCCTTGCATACCTGAGGCCCTGGGTTGGATTCCTCAACACCACATAAACAAAAAAGAAAAAGAAAAAAAAAGAAATGGTAAAGAAACAAATGTAGTAAGTTTTGCCGGGCGCTGGTGGCTCACGCCTGTAATCCTAGCTACTCAGGAGGCTGAGATCTGAGGATCGCGGTTCAAAGCCAGCCCGGGCAGGAGAGACCGTGAGACTCCTATCTCCAATAAACCACCAGAAAAACCGGAAGTGGCACTGTAGCTCAAGTGGTAGAGCGCTTGCCTTGAGCTGAAGAGCTGAGGGACAGCGCCCAGGCCCAGAGTTCAAGCCCCACGACCGACCAAAAAAAAAAAAAAAAAAAAGCCAACTCCCCAGGTGTCTATCCTTGGTGTCAGAAGGGAAGACATTGGGCCAATGTATGTCACTCTAAAATGGACAAGGATGGCAAACCTCTGCAGGAAAATGGGATGAGAGGCCAGCCCTGTCCCTCCCCCCCAAGCCATAGCGGCATCCCTGGGAGATCCCCTTCCTTGCAGTGGGTCCTGCACAACACCGCTGACCTGCCCAGAATCAGCTTCTTCAAGAAGGGGACTAATGGGAGCACCGGTCTAGGTATATTTGGAGGGAGATCTTCCTCTGGTTGCCAAGGTCTGGGGACCTTTGCCACCTGGGACAGTAGGGTTGGTGTTGAGCAGGTCCAGCTGGACTATGAGAGGATTGATTGTTTACCCAGGTGTTATTGATAATGATTACTCAGGAGAGATTCAAATTATGGCTGGCTTGAAAAAAGGAACCTTTCTTGTACCTGTCCATACTCCCACTGCGCAATTGATTCTGCTTTCTTTAGTTCCTCTTCCTAATAAGTCTCTTCACCCTAACCCGGAAAATCGAGGCTTTGGCTCCTCGGATAAGGCCTTTTAGCTTAGAAATTGGACAAGAGTGACCTGAGTTAGAACTCTACATAGGAGGGGAGATTTTTACAGGCTCTGTTGGCACCGGAGCTGATGTTTCTGTTATATCTGGCCCATACTGGCCTCCCTCCTGGCCAAAAGAAGGTAGCCTCACCCTGCTGCAGGGTACAGGCATGTCCAAAGTCACTCACAAAAGTTCTGCCATGTTATGGTGGCTGACCAAGGAAAGTCATTTGGGTATCTTTCAGCCTTTTGTTTTGCCTGATCTTCCAGTAAATCTGTAGGGTGGTGATGTGTTGCCTCAGATGGGTGCTTATGTCCACAGTCCCAGCCCAATTGTTACTCAACAAATGCTTCATCAAGGGCATGATGGGATGTCAGGTCTAGCACTACAAGGGAAAGGAAGGTTGGAACCTTACCAGCCTATTGCAAACCCAAACAGACAGGGCTTGGATTTTCTACAGGGCCACTGATAATGGCAGCTTGACACGCAGAACCTATATGTTGGAAGACATCAACACCCATATGGGTAGATCAGTGGCTTTTGCCTAAGGAAAAACTTGAAGCTGCCAAGTATCTGATTCTTGGGCAACTGTCACAAGGCCATATTAAGCCTTCCACTAGTTCCTAGAACACCACTATTTTTGTTATTAAAAAGAAATCAGGGGGACTGGGAAGGTGGCTCAATGGTTGAGTGCTTGCCTTACATGAGGCCCTGTGTTCGATTCCTCAGCACCGCATAAGCAGAAAAAGCTGGAAGTGACGCTTTGGCTCAAGGGGTAGGGTGCTAGCCTTGAGCTGAAGAGCTGAAGGACTGCGCCCAGACCCAGAGTGCAGGCCCCATGACTGACAAAAAAAAGAGAGAGAGAGAAAGAAAAGAAAAAGAAATCAGGCCTGGCATCAGCTCATCCTAGCTACTCAGGAGGCTGAGATCTGAGGATTGCGGTTCAAAGCCAGCCCTTGGGCAGGAGAGTCCGTGAGACTATCATCTTCAATTGCCACCAGAAAACCAGAAGTGGTGCTGTGGTTCAAGTGGTAGAATGCGAGCCTGGAGCTAAATTGCTGAGGGACGTGCCCAGGCCCAGAACTCAAGTTCCACAACTGACAAAAAATAAAAAATAATTAAATATATATATATGGGGAATTAGCTACCCAGATTTCACCATGTATCCTTGTATCTTTATCCATTTTTGTTTTAAATGTCTCAACAGGATGGCTTCAATGCTGTGGAGCACCATTGGGAGGGAGCTGCTATGCCCACGGCAATGGTGCTATGGAAGGATCCTTTGACTGGAGTCTGGAATGGTCCCAATCTCCTGAAGGTCTGCTTGTGTTTTTCCACAGGACGTGGAAGCGCCGAGGTGGATTCCAGGCTGGCTGGTCTGCTATGCTGAGATTACTTCGGTCACTCCAGAGAATGACCCACAGGCGGAGGGAGGGCTCTAACCTCCAGGGGTCAAGAGATAGTTGTTGGGGCAGGAAGGGCCCTCACACCTGAAACCCTATTTGTGGCTATGCTAGCATTAATAACCTGTGCCCAAGTTTCAGCTGAGGTACACTGGGCCTACATGCCTGACTCCAATTGCCTGTCCAGTGTCAAGGGAGGAGCCATTCATGAGAATGTATCCTAATACCACAGGGCTCTTTGTGGGAGAGAGTGCTGGATTTCTGGAGCTATATTCTAGGCCAATAGAATGGACTGGGCTGTCTGCTAGCCCACCTATTTGCATATCCATGGGCAATGTACACGTGTAGTAAGGTATTCAGGGATAGATTATGACTCTGAGTTCCTCTGGGAGGAAAAGGTGTATGGATGAAAAAAAATGGAGCTTATGCATAACACTTCTAGAGTTGCTTTGGCAGGAGATGGTGTGCACCCCGCATGGATTCCACTATGCCAGGAGGGTCTTGCAGCTGCTGATCATCAACCACCTTGTACAGCCTGTGGATTCAACATCTTGTCTACTGTTCCAGTGGTGGAAGTTCAACACCATGAACTGAAGGTCTGGTCTCAGAGGAGTGATCAATGGTGTCTTGTGGGCCACCATCTTGGTCTGCCCACATGCACAAGCTCATCCTGACATCTGGAGACTGGCTGCTGCCTTAAGGCCCACTTGTACTAATGCCTCTCACCTTCCTGTACTGCTGATTCAGAGACCTATCCTGCTCCATGGGTTTGTATCATTTATTGTGCAAGCCTATGTCATGCATCCATTCATGTTGGTAGTTGGGCAGAGTGTGGTTAAGGATGGGGGGCATTTCATGCCTCTTGCAGGAACAATTGTGGTTCTTACTAACTGTATAAGTTATCCTGGACATTTTGGAGCATGAACAGCATTTGTTACTATGAACTCCCTTATCTTGCCTGTTAAGTTGATGGAACCATGGTATAATGATTTGGGGCTTCACTTTGCTATTGAGGGGAATATTGGTTGCCAGCATTATTGCTACCATATCACTTATTGCCAGTGCTACTGCTTCTGCCGTGGCCCTTACCCAAACCATATATACACATATACACATACATACACACATATAACATGTTCCTACTTTAACTTGAAATGTTTCTAGTGCCCTTGGGATCCACGTGGGAGTGGATAAAAATTATGGAATGATGTATGTTAATAACCAGGTAACACTGCTAAAGACTCAGTTAAAAATAACATGTCATGCTAATTATCAATACATCTGTGCTGCCCTTCTTCAATAGAATGGAAATGTGACTTGGATCAATATCCAGCAACATATTCAAGGACTCTGGTCCTCAGATAATTTGAGCTTTGCCTTGATGCAGCTTTAGGGACAGATATTTGCTGTTGGCCACTCCATCCTAAAGATAACAGACCCTGAAGACTAGGCTGCATTAGTTCTCCATTCCCTGCAGGGATTCAACTGAGGAAATGTGTGACAGCATTCCTTTTGGTATTTCTTGGACATTTTGCTATTTGTGGTTTTGCTATTCCTTTCCCTGCCATTCTTCCTGAGATGTATGGGCCACTCCTTTGCCCAGGTCCAGGCTGACAGATACTTGCTCAATTTAAAAAATAAAAAGGGGGAGATGTTGCAGACCCTAAGGTGGCAGGAGCTAGCAAGGTGTGAGCAAAGGCTCTGGCCATTGGCTCCAACCCTCAGGGCTGCAAGTACTTGCCTTTTATTTGAGGAAGTCTTTTTCTCTGCTTTGTGCCTGGGGGCTTATCTGAGGGAGAATGGTGGATAAGGGTTGTTTGAAATAGTATGAGGAAGGCTAGGTTCTATCTGCACTTGTGGGCGTGGTGGGTCCTGAAACAATGTGATGTAAGCATTTGGTAAATATAGAAAGTGTATATAGCTGAGACTTTTTTTTTTGTGCCAGTCCTGGGCTTGAACTCAGGGCCTGTCCCTGAGCTTCTTTGGCTCAAGGCTAGCATTCTACCACTTGAGCCCAGCACCACTTCAGGCTTTTTCTGTGTATGTGGTCCTGAGGAAGAGAACCCAGGGCTTCATGTATGTGAAACGAGCACTCTACTGTAGTAGGAAGACCCCTACTCAGGCAGGCAAGCCCACCTAATCGTCCGGAGTGACAGAGCCCACCGCAACAAAGTTGTTAATAAAGAAGCAACTTTATTGAGAAGGTTCCTACACTGACCAGCCAGGGCCGCAGCACAGGCTTGGGAGTTGATACTGTGACCCTGAGCAGCCCACATACTTAGGTTTTTTTTGTTTTTTGCTTTTTTTTGGGTCTGGTCGTGGGCCTGAACTCTGGGCCTGGGCGCTGTCCCTCAGCTCTTCAGCTCAAGGCTAGCGCTCTACCACTTGAGCCACAGCACCACTTCCGGCTTTTTTTTTCTGCTTATGTGGTGCTGAGGAATCGAACTTAGGGCCTCAAGCATGTAGGGCCTCAAGCATGCAAGGCAAGCACTCTTAACACTGAACCACCTTCCCAGCCCCATACTTAGGTTTTTAAAGGCAAAATTCACAAGGTCAAGCCTGGTCATGCACAGGTGACCAATGGGATCCTAACACACACAAAGGATTGTACGGTCATACCAGACCAAACACAGGTGGCCAATAGGTGGAGTTTACCGTAAGCATGTGCAAAAGGCAGGGTTTACCATAAGCATGTGGTGTCACCAGTTGGAGCCAGATTGCAACCCATCTGTTTTATGGGTCAGTCCTTAACTGAACACTCAAGGTGGGTTAGGTTGTTAAGGGGAGGGGGACCTAGAGGCATTCTTTCCATTCCAAGAACTGGGCTAGTTGGAGCCAAGGTCGAGTTAACCTTGTTTAGAGGTTTTTTTCCCCCTAAAATCCCTAAAACAAAGGCAAAGCCTGGAAAGAAGCTGTACTGAAAGATTAAAAATTAAAAACCTCACTTCACCATTACCATTACTAACTTGCTAACTGCTGATTTTGCTTCTGTAAATGTGCTTGCATTCAGACCCCCCTTCCCTGGGGAATAAAACTGGGCAGAGTCTCAAGGCTCAGATATCCGGATATTGGCCGGCCCAGATGTCCGGATGTCAGCCCACTCCAGGACAAGGTTGACGGTTATAGATAGTACATGTTTTTCAGTTTTAGTTTATGTTTTTCAGTTCCAGTTTAGTTCAACAATCCCTAGGACAGACCTTGACAATGACCACCTGGAAAGACCACAAGCTAAGCCAAATGTCAACCAATCATAGGCCTGTAACCATGTAAACCACCCCCCTTAGACCAACCATGAGCCAATTGTTTTACAAAGAGTGTCTTATGCTGATTTTGTGGTTTTTGCTTTTAAAAATGCCTGTAACCACTGCTTGGGGCTCTCTGACTGCCCAGAGCAGAGAGTCCGTTTGCACAAATGCCAAATAAACTCCTCTTGCTTGTTGCATCTGCTGGTTTGGAGTCTTGGTTCCTGGGGTACCCTCCCGTTGAGAAAGTATCCCAGTGAGTCTGGGGTCTTTCAGTACCAGCTCGAGTCTCCTCTCAGGGCCTACTTCACTACCACTGAGCCACCTTCCCAGTCCTATAAGTGAGACTTTTGCTGAGAAAAAGAGTTGTCCCTTCAGCCTTTTCTCCGTCTCCTTCATCAATCACCTTGCCCCTTGAGAGCCCCTGTTCATGCAGCGGCTGGACCGAGGCACAGGAAGGTCCATGAGACTCTTATCACCAATTAATCAGCAAAGATCCTGAAGTGGAGCTGTGGGTCAGGTGATAAAATGCCAGCCATAGCCAGCTGCCGGTGGCTCACGCCCATAATCCTAGCTACTCAGGAGGCTGAGATCTGAGGATCATGGTTCAAAGCCAGCCCGGGCAGGAAAGTTCATGAGGCTCTTATCTCCAATAAACCCTCTAGAAAACCGGAAGTGGTGAAGAACGTAAAAATATATAGACAGTGTAAGGTCCGCTCCTGGATGGCGAGCAGACTCCACCCTCCTCACAGCAAAGTCTCCACCCAGTACCTGCGTTACCTAGGCAACTGGGACACCTGGAAGAGGTCACATCTGAATTTGATGTGGCCACACCTTTCCCCACCCATACCCTACAGAAGGCCTAACCCAGGCCCAGACCCTCCCTTTTTCTCTCACTGTTCGTCTCTTGCTCTTCTTCTCTTGCTCTTGCTGCTCTTTTCTTGCTCTCTCTGTTCTATTCTAGCTCACTCTCTGTTCTTTTCTTGCTCTCTCTCTTTCTCAGCCACGTGGTGTGCCAACCTTGCCTGGTCCCAGCAGGTCTACCCCTTACCTGAATACCACGTGAGTGCTACTGTTCTTACCCCTCTCTCTGCTCTTTTCTCTCTTCCCAGCTCTCTCTCATTCCCAGGCCTTTCCCAGCCACGTGGAGTGCCAACCTTGCCTGGTCCCAGCAGGTCTACTGAATAAACCTACCCCTTACCTGAAAAAAAAAAAAAAGAAAAACGAGGGAAAAAAAAAACAGAGAAATCCCAGCTATCCTGACTTTAAGCCTTTATCCGAGTCACGGCACCATTTATGTTAGGTTTTTAAAAAGAGGTAGCCGAGTAAGAACAGCACCAGCACGCACGTGGTATTCAGATAAGGGGTAGGTTTATTCAGTAGACCTGCTTGGACCAGGCAAGGGTGGCACTCCACGTGGCTGGGAAAGGCCTGGGAATGAGAGAGAGCTGGGAAGAGAGGAAAGAGAGAGAAAAGAGCAGAGAGAGGGGTAAGAACAGTAGCACTCACGTGGTATTCAGGTAAGGGGTAGACCTGCTGGGACCAGGCAAGGTTGGCACTCCACATGGCTGGGAAAGAGAGAGAGCAAGAGAGCAAGAAAAGAGCAGCAAGAGCTAGAAACGAACAGAGAGAAAAAAAGGGAGAGTCTGGGCCTGGGCTAGCCCTTATATAGGGTATGGGTGGGGAAAGGTGTGACCACATCAAATTCAGATGTGACCTCAGCGGATGCAGATGTGACCTCTTCCAGGTGTCCCAGTTGCCTAGGTAACGCAGGTACTGGGTGGAGACTTTGCTGCGAGGAGTGTGGAGTCTGCTCGCCATCCAGGAGCGGACCTTACAGACAGCACCTAACAGCCATTTTCACTTCTGTACCTTTGCTTGCTAAAAACTCTGCTTAAACCCTGAGGAGTGGAGTGAAAGGCAGAAAACTGGACTGCCCTCATCAAAGTAGGCAAGCACCCCCTCAATGAATTTATTAAAAGGCATGGAGTAACATTAATGCTTAATGTAATAGGAATTAGAAGTTATGATTACTAACCGCTCATTTTTGCTTCTGTGCGAATTGCTTTGTGCTAGATGATTTTATGGTTTTTGTATGATTTTAACTGTGACTGGTTTTAGTTACTCAGTAGTGGAATGTCAGCCAGGGAGCCTAGAGTTGCTTAGTAAAAGACTTCAAAGGGTTTACAGCCTTGACCAAGGGCGCAAAGTCCTCAGAATCATCCCCCCCCAAAGCTGCAACGCCCTTCCTGGAGGCAGGGGCAGTAAGGCCCAAGGGAAGACATATAATGTTTTAAGAAACCTCATTCCATTTTTGTTTAACACTCCATCTCAGTTCTGTAACTTGACTCGTGATCCACTTTAGCCCCAATGCTAGGAATTTATGACAGAAAGCCATGCACAATTCTTGGAGCCATAGATGGCATTTGCTTAAGGCAGATGTTAGCCCCCAAATGGTGTTGCCCCCCCCCCTCAGCCACCTAGGACTAAGTTTCTAACCAACCAGTTCTTCAGAGCCCGGGGCAAGACATGCCATGCATTCTGTTGGTTGGGTGTGACCCTTAAAGGTTTTCTATCAAGCTATGGACCAAGGACATTTTTCTGTAAAGGTCAACCATTGCTTTAAATGTAAATGTTAACCAATCATGTAATTTCTTATGTAAAAGTTCCTTAAAGTTGTTTGTTCAAACAGGAACCAATATACAAGGACACGTGCACCTCCATGTTTATTGTAGCACTGTTCTCAATAGCTAGGATATGGAAACAACCTAGATGCCCCACCACAGATGAATGGATCCAAAAATTGTGGTATCTATACACAATGGAATATTATGCAGCCATTAGAAATGACAAAATAATGGCATTTGCAGGGAAATGGATGGAGTTAGAAGGAATCATGTTGAGCGAGGTAAGCCAAGAACGAAGAGACAAACAGTACATGGTCTCCCTGATAAGTGGATGCTAAATCCAAAATGTTAGGTGATAGGACAAAACTAACAGGACTTAAGAAACAAAGAACTCCCACTCATCTGGTTGAACCACTACCAAATATCCCCATGCTGCTGATCACATATATGGTATATAACATGTGAGCACCATTATATATTACAGACTGTGATAGACAATTTGCTCCAGGAAAGTTAGAATGAACTTGTGACTTTAAATGAGCATCATTATTCCACAATACTATGAATTTCTGGAAATTAAGTAATCACTTAATCACAATCAAAAAAAAAAAAAAAGAACCTCTGGGAAGGGAGGGAGGGAGGGGATGGTAGGGGGAAAACAATGGAGGGTGTAACAATGTTCAAGAGGAAGTGTACTCATTACCTCACTCATGTAACTGTAACCCTCTGTATAGTATCTTTACAATAAAAAAATTTAAAAAAAAGTTGTTTGTTCAATACTATAAAAACTGTGCTGATTCTATGCTCAGGGCCTCTTAGCGTCACCGGTTACCATGTGTGTGGAGGACCAAGCTCAAGCTTGCAATAAACCGGCTCTTTGTTGCTTACATTGATCGTGGTCTCTGGTGGTCTTCTGGGGGTCCCCGAATTTCGGTATAACAGTGGCGCTGTGGCTCAAGCAGTAGAGCGCTCGCCTTGAGCTGAAGAGCACAGGGACAGCGCCCAAGCCCAGAGTTCAAGCCCCACGATGGACAAAAAATAAAATAAAATAAAAAATAAAATGCTGGCATTGATCAAAAGAAGCTCAGGGATAGTGCCCAGGCCCTGAGATGGAGAAATGAAGCCTCTGAATAGTGGTTCACTAGGGAGAAAAATGAGTCTGGCCAGTGAAGTATGGATGCTGAAGTAGGCCCTGAGCAGAGACTCCAGCTGGTATAGCTTCTTTCCAGGTTTTGCCTTTGCTTTAGGGATTTTAGGGGGGAAAAAAACCTCTAAACAAGGTTAACTCGACCTTGGCTCCAACCAGCCCAGTTCTTGGAATGGAAAGAATGCCTCTAGGTCCCCCTCCCCTTAACAACCTAACCCACCTTGAGTGTTCAGTTAAGAACTGACCCATAGGGGCTGGGAAGGTGGCTCAGTGGTAGAGCACTTGCCTTGCATGCTCGAGGCCCTGGGTTTGATTCCTCAGCACCACATAAGCAAAAAGAAAAAAGCCAGAAGTGGTGCTGTGGCTCAAGTGGTAGAGCACTAGCCTTGAGCTGAAGAGCTGAGGGACAGCGCCCAGGCCCAGAGTTCAGGCCCCACGACAGGACCCAAAAAAAAAAAAAAAAAAAAAAAGACCTGACCCATAAAACACAGAGGTTGTAATCTGGCTCCAACTGGTGACACCACATGCTTATGGTAAACCCTGCCTTTTGCACATGCTTACGGTAAACTCCACCTATTGGCCACCTGTATGTGGTCTGGTATGACCGTACAATCCTTTATGTGTGTTACAATCCCATTAGTCACCTGAGTGTGACCAGGCTCAAACTCATGGATTTTGCCTTTAAAAACCAAAGAATGGGGGCCGCTCAGGGTCGCAGTATCAGCTTCTGAGCCTGTGCTACGGGCCTGGCTGGTCAGCGTAGGAACCTTCTCAATAAAGTTGCTTCTATATTAACAATTCAGTTGAGGTGGGCTCTGTCACTCCTGATGACTAGGTGGGCTTGCCTGCCTGAGTAGGGGTCTTCCTACTACAGATGCATTGGGAATAGATTGGAATACTATTATAGTTTATATATAGTAGGATACTATATAGTAGGAATAGTAGTATAGAGTAGGAAAAGTTTGAGTCTTCAATAATATTTTTTGTGAGATAATAAATCAGTCTTTGGGAAGGTGGCTCAGTGGTAGAGCGCTTGCCTTGCATGCCTGAGGCCCTGGGTTCGATTCCTCAGCACCATATAAGCAAAAAGAAAAAAGCTGGAAGGGGTGCTGTGGCTCAAGTGGTAGAGCGCTAGCCTTGAGCTGAAGAGCTGAGGGACAGTGCCCAGGCCCAGAGTTCAGGCCCCACATCCGGACCCCCGCCCAAAAAAATCAGTCTTTCCAGCCACCAGTAAACACTGAAAGCTAATCCTCTTTAAAGATTATAAATGTATCTTAAACCTGCAGTTCATACTGTGAAACTGGGGGTGCTGAGTTCTAAGGTCCCGGGGTAAGAAGGTGTAATAAGCTTAATCAGATGTAATTGATAAGACTTTCGTGAGTGTATAATCTGTGTTTTAATGAGGTATCACATACCAGGTGCACGGGTGTTTAATTTGTTGTATTTAATTTTAATTAATTCCTCTTAGTAGGAAAAGGGGTTTAATGTTTGAACTTTGATTTTAGTTTTGGGTCTATTTGTGGGCCTGAACTCTGGGTCTGAGTGCTGTCCCTCAGCTCTTCAGCTCAAGGCTAGTGCTCTACCACTTGAGCCACAGAGCCACTTCCGGCTTTTATCCTTTTTGCTTATGTGGTGCTGGGGAATCGAACCCAGGGCCTCATGCATGTAAGGCAAGTGCTCTACCACTGAGCCACCTTCCCAGCCCTAATGTTTGAACTTTGAATGTCAATAAATGAATTATGAACCTAGCACTAAATTCTCACTTTTTTCTTTTTAGACAATTCTAAAGTTAGTTGTTTTTTTGTCGGTTATGAGGCTTGAACTCTGGGTCTGGGCACTATCCCTGAGCTCTTTTTTTTTTTATTTGGGTCCGGTCTGGTCATGGGGCTTGAACTCTGGGCCTGGGCTCTGTCCCTCAGCTCTTCAGCTCAAGGCTAGCACTCTACCACTTGAGCCACAGTGCCACTTCTGGCTTTTTTCTTATGTGGAACTGAGGAATTGAACCCAGGGCTTCAGGCATGCAAGGCAAGCGCTCTACCACTAAGGCAAGTGCTCTACCACTGAGCTACCTTCCCAGCCCCTATCCCTGAGCTCTTTATCTCAAGGCTAGTGCTCTATCACGTGAGCCACAGGGGCACTTGCAGAGTTCTGGTGGTTTATTGCAGATAAGAGTCTTATGGACTTTCCTGACAGGACTGGTTTTGAACTGTGATCCTCAGATCCCAGCCTCCTGAGTAGCTAGGATTACAGGCATGAGCCACAGGTGCCTGACTTCAGACAATGCTGGGGTACAAAGAAGAATCAGGGTCTCCCCTAGTTTGGCCGCTCTCCAATAAGCTGGGGTCAACCAGAAGGAAGACCTCTAGTCTCAGGGTTCCGGACTGGAAGAAGTGTGGGTGAGGAGGCAGAAATTCTCCCATCAGAGTGAGGAGGCTGGGCTGGGAAGGTGGCTCAGTGGTAGAGCACTTGCCTTGCATGCTCGAGGCCCTGAGTTTGATTCCTCAGCACCACATAAGAAAAAAGCCAGAAGTGGCGCTGTGGCTCAAGTGGTAGAGCCCTAGCCTTGAGCTGAAAAGCTGAGGGACAGCGCCCAGGCCCAGAGTTTAGGCCCCACGACCGGACCTCCCCCCAACCCCCCCAAAAAAAAGAAAAAAAAAAGCAAGTAGTACCATTTGGGGGCTGGGAAGTTGGCTCAGTGGTAGAGCGCTTGCCTTTCATGCCTGAGGCCCTGGGTTCCATTCCTCAGCACCACATAAGCAAAAAGAAAAAAGCCGGAAGTGGCGCTGTGTCTCAAGTGGTAGAGCGCTAGCCTTGAGCTGAAGAGCTGAGGGACAGTGCCCAGGCCTAGAGTTCAGGCCCCATGACCGGACCCCCCCCAAAAAAACAAAAACAAAACAGAGTGAGGCGGCTTCAAGGACCAACACAGCCTTCTCCACTGCAGAGAGACATGGTAGGCGCACAGCCGTAGGCCTGGGCTCTGGGAGCCAGGTGAAGCCAGCAGCACTGGGCTGGCTCCTGAGACTCCATCTCCTCCAGCAGAGCTGCCCTGCTGACCCGGGCTCCGCCCAGGAGCCGCCCCTCTGGTCTACAGGTGAGTCAGAGGCCCACTGACCATGGACATGTTGCTGAATTCAGTGGTGTTTGAGACCAGCAGCAGACTTGGGCTGAGCACAGCTTTGGTGAGGAGGAAGCACCACCTTCCATGGGGAGACTGACATTCTGATCCTCAAGGGCATCTTGTCATTGTCTTCCAGTAGCTCTAGCATGGGTTGCTGTTCACCAGGAAGGTTGAATGAAGATGATGCCTCTTCATCAAGCTCACGTTCCATGGTCATATGTAATTATGGGGCTCCTAATATTCCATGGACACGTGTGGTCATGTGACCATAATAGTCCATGTACACATATGGTCATGAGACCACAAATATTCCGTGTACACTTACCCCAGCTGTGTTCTCTGGCCAGCCCATTCCTATCCTTCCCCTGTGGCTTTGTCACACAACTGGGTTCAATTGGAATCCCTGCTCCTCAGGTGATCCCTTACCCAGAGTGTGGAACCTGGGGGGCGCCTCTCCAGTGGCAGTGAACACAAGTGCTCGCCTCTTCTCTCAGGATGTGCGTGGCAGGGCTGTCGTTTCTGAGTCACACGTGGGCACTTAAGAGCTACAGAGGGCTCCTTAGATAGGGGTCCAGGAGGGCGGCAGCTGAGGTTGTCTCCGGCGGGAGCGGTGATTTTCCCTTCACCTGGGGTGGCAAGCCAAGTTCTCAGTAAACTTTTTCTTTTCCCCCATGTGACAATTATCAAGACACTTTTCACTTTCTCGTGAGTGTTTCTCCAGAGGAGAGGGGAGTAGTACAGTCACGTACCTCTCCTGGATCCCAGTAGGCCAGCAGGAGACACTGAGGCCCAAGACAAGATGACTGTCTGTAAACAACCTCAGCCGTGTGTAAGCTTTGTGTCTCCGAAGTTTCTTACCCAAAGTGTCCCTTCCCTTTTTTTTTCCAGTTCTGGACTTGAACTCAGGGCTTGGGCACTGTTCCTGAGCTGCTTTTGCTCAAGGCTAGCACTCTACCATTGGTGCCACAGCACCACTTCCAGCTTTTTCTATGTATGTGTTGCTGAGGAATTGAACCCAGGGCTACATGCATGCTAGGCAAGCAACCTACCACTAAACCACATTCCCAGTCCTCATCTCAATCTCATTTTGTTTTACCATCATATATTCTGTTAGAAAAGAAAAACTGAACCCCCGGACTGATACAATCTCAGGAACCTGATATCTGGAATCAAGGTGCAAAGACAGCCTGGTAAGGAATGTCCATGAGATTTTTTTTTTGTAGGTCATAAGGCTTGAACTCTGGGCCTAGGCGCTGTCCCTGCATGCTTCAGCTCAAGGAAAGTGCTCTACCACTTGAGACACAATGCCACTTCCAGTTTTCTAGTGGTTTATTGGAGAGTGTCACAGACTTTCCTGCCCAGGTTGGCTTTGAACCATGATCCTCAGATCTCAGCCTCCTTAGTAGCCAGGATTACAGGTATGAGCCACCAGCGCCCACCTCCCATGAGATTCTTATCTCCAATGAACCACCAAACAAAGCAGAAGAGGAGCTGGGACTCAGTGGTAGAGAGTGCTAATGTGGAACAAAAAAAGCTCTGCAACAGCATCCAGGCCATGAGTTCAAACCCCCAGATTGGCATGAAAGAAAGAAAACAGAATGAGCCATTTCTGTGAAGGATTTTTTTATTGTAATAATGATCATTTTTTGAAACATGTTTTCATCCCTAGAAACCTCATTTGGAGACCTGGATGTAAGCATTTGATGAATATTCCTGAAAGTAGAGTGACGAGTAATGTCCAGTGTCACTCATTTCTCTGCAGACACCATGGAGCTTCTGGGTTGTTTCTTGGCTGTGGTGAATAGTGTCACAATGGATATGGTGTTCAAGAATGTACATTTCCTTAAGAATATGACTAAATATTTCATTTTCTATTCTTAATCTCATTTGGTTGCATAATAATTTATGCTGTCAGAAGTAAATTGAGCAGGGCCCTAGTTGCTCACGCCTGGAATACTGGCTACCCAGGAGGCTGAGATCTGAAGATAAGGGTTCAAAGCCAGCCCAGGCAGGAAACTCTGTGAGACTCTCATAACCAAACTCCCAGAAAATTGGACGTGGTGCCATGGCTCAAGTGGCAGAGTACTCACCTTGAGCTGAAGAGCTCAGAGACAGCGCCCAGGCCCAGAGTTCAAGCACCACGACTGAGAAAATAAATTCAGTTCAGAAATGACAGTGTTAAGTTCTTGGGGTTTGCTTGAGGGGTGCCTCCAGTGTTTGCAGCCCAAAGACCACACAGATGTGAAAAGGACAACTGAGAGCTGCACACACAGCAATTGTCCATGTGTCCTGAGAAGTGAGAAGATTTTCCTCTTCCTGATCCTGGCCAAGCAGAGGCATGAGTCACTCAAGTCCTGGCTCAGGGGCAGAAAGGGACTCACATTGCAAAACATCCTGAAACTGTAGCCACTGTGCTCACCAGAAGCCGGCTGGGCATGTGCAAGCAGCCCAGGCACTCCAGGGCAGCAGGATGTCCATGGAAGTCTGGACTCCAGGAAGGACGTGGAAGGGCTGAAGCAGCTGCTCCTGCATCTGTCAGTTTCTCTGCTGGTGTCTCACAGGATTATCTCCACGGAGCCCCTAAGTGTCCCTCATGAGTGCCATGGATGGCATGTCTGTGGTATGACCTGCACCTCCAACAGTGCCTGGGTAGCAGCTCTGCTCAGGAGACGAGGGTGAGAGACCTTCAGATGCTCCAGGACAGATTCTGAGGTGTCAGCCTGCACCCCACGCGGGACAGAGAGGGGATGGCAGAGAAGGTAGGAATTGCACTCAAGTCCACGCTACAACTGTGGTCTGAAAATCATTCCCACAGCCACACCACTGCTGTCATGCGCGGGGCACTCTGCAGGGAGCCGGGGAGCCTGCCTGGGGACACAAGCTGTGGGATGCCGGTGGGTACCATGGCAATGGAGCCCAACATCTCCAAGTCCTGTAGGTCTCACCTGAAATACTTGATCATTGACCAGAGCTAAGAGGCTTTGGCTAAGACTGGATCATCACTGTAGAGCACAGCTGAGTCCTCACAACTCTGGGGGAAATGGGTGATAACTTCTTCATTCTTCAATTTATGAGCTAGGCATCTGCACTAATTAAAAAGAAGACTCTGTGCATAGAGGGAAAGGATTTATGTCATGTTTTGACTGTGGGTACCTGGGATCTTCATACTGGATGAGTAGTAGGACAGTGCCAGGAGCTCCAGTTTCCCAAGCCTGCAGAGCTGAATTCTTTTTTGGGGGGGGTCTGGTCGTGGGGCTTGAACTCTGGGCCTGGGCGCTGTCCCTCAGCTCTTCAGCTCAAGGCTAGTGCTCTACCACTTGAGCCACAGCGCCACTTCCGGCTTTTTTCTTTTTGCTTATGTGTTGCTGAGGAATCGAACCCAGGGCCTCAGGTATGCAAGGTAAGCGCTCTACCACGGAGCCACCTTCCCAGCTCGATGAGCTGGATTCTTAAGACAGGGAGTTTTAAATTGGGACAGGTACTGGTGGCTCTTGCCTAACATCCTAGCTACCCAGAAAGCTCAGATCCGAGCACCATGGTTCAAAGCTACCCTGGCCAGGAAGTCCATGGGAATCTTATTTGTTAATGAAGCACTATAAAGCCAAAAGTGCAGCTGTGGCTCAAATGGTAGAGTGCTAGCCCCGAGTGAAAGAGCTAAGGGACCAGGCCATGAATTCAAACCCTAGGAGTGGGAACCCCTCCCCCCCACAATTGTGGTTTTGTTTTTATACATTCTTATTTACATGCTGACCTGATGATAGGTGTCATCAGGTAAATAGTTACACACCCAGAATGTTCTCATCTGGTGTGAGCACCTCTCCAAACCTTCATGTGACGTTCTTGGCCCTTATAGATTCTGCCATCTGCTCACATGGCAGCCATGCGCCAGGCTCATCTTGTTTGTAAAGCTGCTAACTGCAGTGCAGGAGGTACTCCAGGGAAGGTGGGTAGTCAGACGCTGAGCTCAGGGTACAGGGTGCTGTGGGAGCTGACCTCCCCTTCCCTCACACCCACAATGATGATCTCACCTGTACTGGCAATGTGCAGATTTCAGGAGCCCAGAACTTTCTGGAAGCCTTTTCCCAGGTGACAATTAAGAAGTAAACCTCCTGCTAGCATCTGTGAGGTGATCATTGTGGACTTTGTGCAGCTCATGTCCAGGATCCCTGGGGCACCAGCGTCCCACACAGGGAGCAGGAATCCCCTGGGGCACCAGCGTCCCACACAGGGAGCAGGAATCCCTGTGGGCAACCCTACTCGGCACTGGCACGACACATGTAGTCACTGCTTCCCAGAGGAAGCCACAGCTCAGACAGCCGCAACTTCCTGACCTTTCTAGAAAAGAAATGGGGCGATACTAAATATGGGGAGAGGATTTCCAAGACATGCAGGAGGAGAAGGATGCTAGCAACTGGCCTTGGACATGGCTACAATCTCTGCAAAAACACACAGGTGACTCAGTTGGTATGGAAATTTTATATAGCATATAAAGTAAATTATATTACATTGTATTCTTCTATTACCTATGTATATGAATAGAGAGAAGAGAGTTGCAGAATAATTAAACAATGCACTAAAAGTGATCAAAACACCCCATGAGTCAAAATGACCAGTCCATCCAGCTGCTTCACAGACTGAATCTGACAACTGTGTAATTATCCTTAATTTCTTCTGTGATCAAGGTGTTGTTCTATCTTGTTTTATTTGGTTTCCATGTGCTTGAGTAATTTCTGCAGTATATTTTGTTTTTTTGTTTTGTTTTTTTGGTCCGGTCGTGGGGCCTGAACTCTGGGCCTGGGCGCTAACCCTCAGCTCTTCAGCTCAAGGCTAGCACTCTACCACTTGAGCCACAGCGCCACTTCCGGCTTTTTTCTTTCTGCTTATGTGGTGCTGAGGAATCGAACCCAGGGCCTCGTGCATGCAAGGCAAGCACTCTCCCACTGAGCACCTTCCCAGCCCCAGTATATTTTGTTGTTGAGAACGGGTTTCATTCCACTGCGGTCAGGTAGGATGCAAGGAATTGTGTTAATCCTCTTATATTTGTTTGGGTTCTTTGTGTGTCCTATGATATGATCTGTTTTGAAGAATGTTTCATGGGCTGCTGAGAATAATGTGAATTGGGCCCTTGTTGGGTAGAGAACTCTGTAGATGTCTCTTAAATCCATTTGGGTTATGGTGTCATTTCGTTCACAGACTCCTTTGCTTATCTTTTGTTTGGTTGACCTGTCCTTTGGTGAGAGCAGGGTATTAAAATCTCCCACTATGGGGCTGGGAAGGTGGCTCAGTGGTAGAGCGCTTGCCTTGCATGCCTGAGGCCCTGGGTTCGATTCCTCAGCACCACATAAGCAAAAAGAAAAAAAGCTGGAAGTGGCACTGTGGCCCAAGTGGTAGAGTGCTAGCCTTGAGCTGAAGAGCTGAGGGACAGCACCCAGAGTTCAGGCCCCATGACCGGACCCCCCTCCAAAAAAAAAAATAAAATCTCCCACTATTATTGTGTATGGGTCTGTTCTGTAAGTCCAAAATTATTTTTTAAACATATTTAGGTTCCCCATTATTTGGTGCATAGATATTGACCACTGGGATTCACTCTTCATGGATCATTCACTTTTATTATGTCATGACCTTCCTTGTCTCTTCATACTGATTTTAATAAAATGGTGACTCCTGCCTTCCTTTTTGTTGTTGTTGTTTTGTTTTTTGGTCATGGGGCTTGAACTCTGGACTCAAGGCTAGCTCTCTACCACTTGAGTCACAGTGCCACTTTCATTTTTTTTGGTGGTTTATTGGAGATAAAGAGTCTCATGGGCTTCCCACCAGGGCTGGCTTTGAATCATGAGCCTCAGATCTCAGCCTCCTGAGCAGCTAGGATGACAGGCATGAGGCACCAATGCCTAGCTTACTCCTACCTTCTTGCAAGTACATTTGCATGAAAACTCTATTTCCATCCCTTCACTTGGAGGTTGACTACTCCTGCCTTCTTGCAGATACATTTGTTTGGAAGCTCTTTTTCCATCCTTCGCTCAGAGGTTGATGGATATATTGGAGAAAACAAATGGATAGATCTTATTATTTTTTTGATCCAGGCTCCTGTTTTTTCTAGTAATTGGGAAATGGAGTCCATTAATGTTTAGTCATTATAGAAACGTGTTATATTTCCTGTCATTTCTCTTGATTTCTTGTAGCTTGCTACTTTTCTCTTCCTGTCCTTACTAAATAGGTCTTCTATAGACTTTTAATATGTTTCCTGGACTTTGAATGTTTTCTTCAGATTGCATACTTTCCTTTAGTATTTGTTGTAATGTTGGTTTAATGTTGATGGATTCCTTTAATTTTTGTTTGTCTTGGACGGTTTTAGTTTCACCATCAAATATAAATGATAGCTTCAGTGGATACACCAGCTTGGGTTGGCACTTCAGGGCTTGAATTATATCATTCCAGGCTCTCCTTGCACTAAGATATATCTCCTTCTTTGATTTATTAGCATTTAAAATCAATTCCTTGCTATTAAGACTAATCTTTTTACTTGGATGTCCAAAAGGGTTTCTTCTTGGATCCTTTTCACTAGGGGATCTGTATGCTTCTGTCAGGTGGGTGGGATTTTCTCTCCATATTGGGGAACTTCTCTTTTCTTATTTGACTGGATAGGTTTTCCATGCCTTTAGTACTGAAATGTTCCCCTTCATGGATCCCAATTATGTGTAAACTTGATCTCTTGGCCAAGTCTGCCAATTCTTGGATTTCCCTTTGATAGGTTTTGAATGTTTTTTCCCAGACTTTTGACTTTTTGTTCAAGCTCCTGTTTTAGCCTCAACTCCTGATACTGTTTTCTATTTCACTTATTCTGTTACCTAGGCATTCCACTGTGGTTTGCATTGAGAAAATCAATCCTTTTATGCTTCTGAGTTTTCTTTGTTTTTTCAGTTGTGGGGCTTGAACTCTGGGTCAAGGCACTGTCCCTGAGCTCTTCAGCTCAAGGTGAGCGCTCTACTACCTGAGCTACAATGCCACTTCCAGGTTTCTGGTGGCTCATTGGAGATAAGGGTCTCATGGACTTTCCTGCCTAGGCTGGCATTGAACCACAATCCTCAGATCTCAGCCTCCTGAGTAGCTAGGACTAAAGGTATGAGCCACTGTTATCCTTCTGTCTTTTTTGTTGAGATCAGTTCTCTTAGTGTTAACTTTGTCTTTTAATGAGTTAATTAATGCCTCTATTTTTATCTCCAACACTTTTTGGGAGCCCCAGATCTTCTCTGTCATTTCTTCTTTGCACACTTGAAATTGTTTTTGCATCTCCCCTTTTATTTCATTGACCGATTCTGTCATCTCTTTAATGCTCCTTTTGTCATCTCTCCTTCAATCTCACTGGGGTCCCTCCCTTGACTTTTTGGGTTTTTGTCCTCATTGTGCATGACTCGTCATCTTTCATTGTGATTTATGCATCTGGCCTCAGAGATTGCAAGAGCTGTGGTGTGAGCTTGGCGTGCTAACATTTGACAGGTGGCGGCCCATGCTTGGCCTGGGCTAGCCCGCCCTGGGTGAATTAGCCTACTCTGGGTCCTCCAGCCAGCAAGCGCTTGTACAAGTGTGCTGGCCTTGCCCCAGGCCAATGAACTTTCTGCCTGGTGGGTGCTTGGTCCAATTTGGGGGAAGAACAGGTTGGGGAGCCAGGTTCAGGCCTCCAGGTTGGGCATGAGGCTTCAGGAGTGGGCTTCTGCAGCTGCACAGAATTTGTCTGCGTTGACTTCAAACCAGTGATTTTTTGCTGCCAACAGCCAGTGCTGTAGATGACCCAGGGTCTTAATGCCTCTCATTTTGAGTCCTGGTGGTCTTCCACTCTAAGCCAACAAGTGGGGATTGGGGGGGCAAGGGTTCTGGCCTCTTTGTCTTCTTTAAGTGTGGTATCCCTTCTTGGGTGGGAGAGAGGTGTCCAAGCTCAAATCTGTGTTGCCACCAGCAGTAGTCTTCCATGGGGAAGGGGTCCCCAGCAGGGTACTCAGTGATGATGGAGGTGGTTGTGGGCTGACCGGTGGTGATGTGAACATTCTCTGGGTCTGGGTGTTGCAGTCACATGTTGCTGGTCTGTCACTGTCTGCACTGGCCAGGCGCCAGGGATGTGGAGTTTTGTGTCTGGATGCTGCATCTCACTGGTCAGGTCCTGGGGTCCCAGGCAGCCATAGGGCTGCTCTTGTGGCTTAGCAGCCTTGTTGGCTCCAAATGAGGGTTTAGGGGAAGATGCTTCATAGATTTAGTAAATAAAACACATTTACTAAAACATGACTACATTCTCAATAGAGAAGGAGCAAAACTGAATAGCAGCAATTCTTTATAATCATCCTTGAGAAAATGCTATTCTGGTTGTACGTGTTCCTGAGGTTTGAACTCAGAGCCTGGCACCTGCTAGGAAAGTGCTTGACACTGAGCTACCCCAAAGTCCTCATTCAAGATCTGATTAAATTCTCCATGCTAAAAACCATTTTCTTTCAGTAAATTCATCTTCTTAGAAGACTGGTCAGCAGTCTTTGCTACAGACAGCCATGGTCATTCAGTGCAGAGGCCGCCATTCTCCTACATAACTTCTGTCACATCTCTAGTCTCCGCAACCAAGTGCTCGCTTGTCCCATGAGCACCATGCTGTGCTCAGTTCTCGCTTTCCCCTGTAGTTCAGTCAGTGCAGTGCATTCTTCTAAAGAGCGGTATCAGGGTGAAGGACACACAATGGTGGGCGACATCATGCCCCAGCTCCACACTATTCCCTACCCCTCTGCTGTGCACAGCCTTTCATTTATTTCAGAAAGAAAACTCACCTTTCCCTGAGTGTGCATAGAGATAATCCTCACAAGATGGTGGGACCAGCCTTTCAAGAGCCCCACACAGGAAAACCTGCACGATGGGCATTTCTCCAGCAGGGCTCAACCTAAAGGCACATACTCAGAATCATCAGACTTGGTGATGTGAACTCCTTGATTCTGGACAGCCCTGCGCCCTTTGCAAATATCTTGTTGTATTCTTGGCTTGGAATTCTTTTGCTGATAGGTCGGGAAGAATCCACAGTGAACAAGAGAGCAGATGGATCCCTGGTCAAGCAGAAGTAAGTATGCTCAGCCTGGATGGTTTCCTCAAAGAAATCTGTTCTGATGTCCACTGAGTAAGGCTTGCATTAGAGTCTCTGCTGTGTACATGTCACATTTCCTGTGTTCTGCTCTTGGTGACAGCAATTCTTATAAACTGTTCACAAAACAGTCATGATCAAGCCAGGCACTGGTGGCTCCTGCCTGTCATCATAGCTACTCAGGAGGCTGAGATCTGAGGATCATGGTTCAAAGCAAGTCCAGGCAGGAAAGTCCATGAAACTCTTATCTCCAAAAAACCAGCTCAAGTGGTAGAGTGCTTGCCTTGAGCTGAAGAGCTGAGGGACAGCACGTAGACCTAGAGTTCAAGCCCCACAACTGACAAAAAAGTCATGATCATGCTGTACAGCTCAGACTGCCCTCAAACCCTCAAACTCACTATCCTCTGCTGGGATTAAGTAGGAAGCACTGCACTTGAAAGCTAGCCTGAACTCCTGGTGAGCAATTTTCCATCACCCTCATGCTTACATTCAGTGGAGACTGAGTTCCAAAGGCCATGCCTGGATGGATGGTGCACTGCTGCACTCCCTGGCAGGCCTTCTTTTGTGATTGAAGCCTGCAATGGATAGTCAAGTTGGAACTTCGGCTGAATACTTTGCCACATGTGTCACACACATCCCGCCTTTCCCTGGTGTGTCTTGAGGTGGCGCACAAGGTGCATGTTCTGTGTGAATGCCTTCCCACACTCATTGCACTGGTAAGGCTTGAATTCTGCATGGATGGTGCGATGGGCTGTGAGGTTAGAATGGGAATAAAAGGCTTTGCCACAGTCTGCGCACACGTACGGCCTCTCCCCAGTGTGTGTCCTGCGATGGCGTGCCAGCTGTGCATTCCGTGTGAATGTCTTCCCACACTGGGCGCAGCGGTATGGTTTCACCCCAGTGTGCACAGCCTGGTGCTCAGTGAGGCTCTTGCGAGAGCTGAACGCCTTGCCGCATGTGTCACATGTGTATGGCTTCTCTCCCGTGTGTATCCTGCGGTGGCGCACGAGCTGTGAGTTCTGTGTGAATGTTTTGCCACACTGTGCGCAGTGGTATGGCCTTGCCCCAGTGTGCACAACCTGGTGCTCGGTGAGGCTCTTGCGAATGGTGAACGCCTTTCCACAGGTGTCACATGAATATGGCCTCTCCCCGGTGTGTGTCCTGAGATGAATGGCAAGTCCGGAGGCATGACTGTATGCCTTTCCACACTCGGAGCACCTGTGAGGCTTCTGGCCACTGTGCACTGTCTGGTGTGCAGTCAGGTTGCCATGTGTGCTGAAGGCCTTGCCGCACAAGCCACAGGCATATGGCCTCTCCCCAGTGTGTGTCCTGTTGTGGCGCACAAGGCCAGATTTCCGTGTGAACGCCTTCCCGCACCTGGCACAACAGTACGGCCTCTCTCCAGTGTGTGTCCTCCTGTGCACAGCAAGGCTGGAGTCCTGGCTGAATGCCTTCCCACACTCGGTGCAGCGGTGCGGCTTCATCCCAGTGTGCAGGACCTGGTGCTTGGTAAGGCCAGAGTGCACCACAAAAGCCTTGCTGCAATTTCCACATGGGTAAGGTCTCTCCCCAGCGTGGCTCTTACGGTGAACAGTGAGGCTGGACAGCTGGTTGAACACCTTCCCGCACACTGGGCAGCGGTGTGGCTTCATGCCACTATGGTGTTGTTCATGAACCAAGAGATCAGAAAGTTTGGAGAAACCATTCCCACACATTCCACACTGGTAATGCTTCATGCCTCTGTGGCACTGCATGTGAACCAAGAGACAGGACCGTGTGAAAGCCTTCCCGCACTCAGTACAGCGGTGGAGCTTCTCCCCAGTGCGGCTCTGCCGGTGATGTACCAGGGACAAGCGGTAGCCACACGTCTTCTCACCCTCTCGGCACTTGTAAGGCTTTTCCTGAATTTGTGCTTTCGGTTTACGTGTACATAAGGGAGAACATATCGCAGCATCATCACATGCATGGGCAATGTGTGTGTTCCCACTGGAGGGGCTCTCCAGAGAGCACGACATGGGGACCCCCTCGAGGGCGGATGTCTCCACCTCAGTCCTCACTCTTGGCCCTTCACACAGGTATGGCAGGAGCCCACACAGGGGCTCCTGAAGGGGCCATCCCAGCCACGGGCTCGTGGGCTGCTTCCTCGCATGACCCCCACCCTCCTGCTTTCCTCCGCCACTGCCCTCTTCTCTGTGAACCACAAGCACCCCTTTAGCACGGCCTTCAGTGCTGCTCCACTCCCACTCCCACTCACGCAGAGCTTTCTGGGCTTCCTCGCAGAAAAACTCATCAGTGCCTCCATCCTCATGACTTTGTGTTATTTCTCCCCTACAGCTGCCCACATGGGGTGGTAATTCTTTAATTATATGCTTAGGAGAGGTACCTGGAAGATATAAAGTTCCATGCTGATTAATCACATAGCTAAGTATTTCATGCTAAAGGAAAGAATGCTACAGAGAAAATTACACAGGCACAGAGGAGCCATGTGAACTCTGAGCACAGAAAATCCAATATGTAGGAACACAAAAGGAATAGGATTCTTTATTATAAATGGATCATATGGAATCTACCTTACGAGAAGGTAAGCCTCATTTCAAACAACCTATGAGGAAAGCAAATCTCACTGACAGAAACATAGGACTTTCCCCTGGGTCCTACTGCATACTTAACTCACAAAAGCCCTACGGTGATATTGTAACCAAAGGGGAAAAATGCCTATTACAACATACTGAATATGTACAAATTTATGCCACATATCATATAATATGTTGTAATGGTTCAGAGCCCAAAGCAGTTTACAGAATAACTGGCAAGTCTGAATTTCAAAGCAGGGGGAAGAATTGCAATACAATTTCAAAAAAGGGAGGAATTCAATACAATGCCAGAAAAGAAACCAAAACCAAAAAAGCCTGGACTACATGCTATAAACAGCCTACATATATTAGTAGTGAACAGACTTTTAACATGAACAAGAGGTATCTAGCACTTATGTTGCACAATACATGCTGAGTACATTTAGATGCTGGTAACAAAACATACAAACAAAAAAGTAACCCATAGCTGGGCACCGGTGGCTCACACCTGTAATCCTAGCTACTCAGGAGGCTGAGATCTGAGGATCGAGGTTCAAAGCCAGCCTGGGCAGGAAAGTCTGTGAAACTCTTATCTCCAATAAACCACTAGAAAATCGGAAGTGGCACTGTAGCTCAAGTTGTAGAGCTCTCACCTTGAGCTGAAGAGCTGAGGGACAGAGCCCAGGCCCAGAGTTCAAGCCCCACAACCAAAAAAAAAAAAAAAAAAAAAAGTAACCCATGATAAACTGATGGGCTATTTCCTCTTTTTTTTTTTTGGGGTCCGGTCATGGGGCCTGAACTCTGGGCCTGGGCACTGTCCCTCAGCTCTTCAGCTCAAGGCTAGTGCTCTACCACTTGAGCCACAGTGCCACTTCCGGCTTTTTTCATTTTGCTTATGTGGTGCTGAGGAATCAAATCCAAGGCCTCAGGCATGCAAGGCAAGCACTCTGCCACTGAGCCACCTTCCCAGCCCGAGCTATTTCCTCTTAAAAAAAAAAAATACAGGGGGGAGGATGGGAAGGGAGGAGAAGGGGAAACAAAGGAGGAGGCTACAATGCTTGATAAGAAATTTATTCATTATCTTGCCCATGTAATTGTAACCCCTCTGTACAATATTTTCACAATAAAAAAAAATACAGGGCTGGGAAGATGGCTCAGTGATAGAGTGCATGCCTTGCATGCATGAGATACTGGGTTCGATTCTTCAGTACCACATAAGCAGAAAAAGCTAGAAGTGGCGCTGTGGCTCAAGTGGTAAAGAGCTAGCCTTGAGCTGAAGAGCTCCAGGACAGCGACAGGCCCAGAGTTTACGTCCCACAACCAACCTCTCCCCCACCCCCCCCAACCCCCGCCAAAAAAAATGAGGTAGGCCACTGGTGGCTCAGGCCTGTAATCCTAGCTAGTCAGGAGGCTGAGATCTAAGGATCACGGTTCAAAGCCAGCCCAGGCAGGAAAGTCTGTGAGACTCTTATCTCCAATTAATCTCCAGAAAACTAGAAGTGGCATTGTGGCTCAAGTGGTAGAGCACTTGTCTTGAGCTGAAGAGCTGAGGGACAGTGCCCAGGCCCAGAGATCAAGCCCCATGACAAAAAAAAAAAAAAAAAATGTGTTGTAGAAAAAGCAATAAATACAACAAGTGGAATGTCCACACAGCTCTAGGTGTGGATCTGAAGGAAGTGAAGTCAGGGTATGAAAGAGATGCAAGGGTACTGCACACCCACCATTAGCTGGAGAGCCAGCCTAGAGTGCTTCAATGGACACAGGAAATGCAGTGGAGACACAGAATAGCATATTACTCTGTATAACAGGGCACAAGTGTGGAAATTCTAAAGTCCTTTAGGGCTCCCAGTAGAGACACTTTGGTTTTCTACAGAAAACCACTCCCACCCAGGTTCCCCAGCTACATCTCTGTACAGTTGAGCTCTTACCTGCACTCACACCTTTGGCACCTTCCCAACCATTCAGCTCTCCTGGAGTTGTCACATGGCTCTGTACCACCCAGGGCTCTTCCTTGAGCTCCAATGGCAAAATTACACTCACGCTGGGAGGAGAGACTCCTGTTTATAGAAAGACAATGTGCTGTGGCCTTTCTGGAATCCCCAGTCCCACGCTTATGGGAAAAGGGGACATCACACATGGATGCATCACACATTCAGCAGACTACCTCCATGTGAACACTTCAGAGGATACTCTAATGTGCAGACAGCAACACAAGAACTACTGAGTCAGAAGCACAAGGAAATAGATACAAAGTCAACTCTGGGCTTAGTGTGGCGTCATCTGTGTGTCATCCCAGCACTCAGAAGTTCAGGGGCAAGTTTAAGGGCATCCAGGGCTACCAAGTGGGAATTTTTCTCAAAAAAAAAAAATGATGAGGAAGAGGAAGAGAAGGTAGAGAAGAAAGGAAGGAAGGAAGGAAGGAAGGACTGCCATAGTGCTTGATATGTAGCTCAGTGATGAGAGGATCTGCCTAGCATGTACAAAGTTCTAGAGAGGGAAGGGAAAGGAAAAGGAAAAGAGTGGAGAAAAGAAGGGAAAAAGGTGAAGGGAAAAAAAGAACAAAAGAGAGCAAGAGACAAGCCTGCAAAAGCTAACATGCACAGGTGCTCACTTAAGCTGTGGGACACAGGATGCAGGACAAAAGAAGGTTATTAAAGTCCGGAGGCCACATTAGCATGTTTCTGTCCCTGAGTTGGTGGAGCTTATGTCTAGTCAAGGAATGTTGGGCTCTCCAGGCAGCACTCAAGAGAAACCAAGGCCAAGAGCAGAACTCCCAACTTGTACAAGGAGGGGTGCTCACCCACGAAGACCAGGTTCCTGTAGGTGTCCAGCATGACATCTCTGTACAGAGCACGCTGAGCCGGGCTCAGGAACCGCCACTCCTCCCGGGTGAAATCCACCGCCACATCCTCAAGTGTCAACTGTCCACAAGGAGAAAATCCAAAAGCATTTCATACACAATCCACAGACTCAGAAAAAGTATTAGACAGAATTATAATCAATGCCTACCATGACAAAGCAATCAACACACCAGGGAAACTTCAGGATTTTACAATTTGTAAAAGTGTCTTTGATATGACACCCAAAGCAAAAAAACAAAAAAACAAAAAACGACATGGAATTGTACATCCCAGCATTCTTCAGAGTTAGTGGGGAAGTATGATGAACACACCTAGAATCCTAACCAGTCCAGAAGCCTGAGATCTTAGGATCAGGATTCAAAGCCAACTGGAGTAGGAAAGCCCATGAGCATCTTTCCTCCAATGAACTACCAAAAAGGCCATACGTGGAGCTGTGACTCAAGTGGTAGAGCAGCAGCCTTGGGCAAAAGAGCTCAGGACAGCACCCAGGCCCTGAATTCAAGATTCAGGACTGGGTGCTTGGTGGGGAGGGAGACCAAAGCTGAAAAGAAAACCAGCAGAGAGATTACAGCAAGAACACAGGAACACTTGGTGGGTGATGCTCTCCTGTGCCCACACCCAGTGGAGGGGACAGAGTGGAGGGAAGGCATGGGGGATGTGAACACACGTGGCAGGCAGGTGTCAGCACAGCCAGTGCCCAGGCCAGCTCTTTGCACAGGAAGGAGATGCCACATGGCTTTACCTGAGTCACAGCCGCCATCCCTGTTCCCTGTCTTTCCTCTTCCTCCTCCTTGGGCTTCCTCCTCAGGCAATACCACTTTCCAGAAGTCAGTCCTGAGTGCTGAAAATATCCTGTTTAATGCTCACATACAACAACACCCTCCCTGTGTCCCGGCCCCAGCCCAGGGAGGACCTCACCATGGGGGAAGATGGTCCTGGGCTCATTCCATACCACTCATGGGGTGATGGGGAATGCAGGTCCTGGGGCTTGAACTCAAGACCTGGGCACTGTGCCTGAGCTTGTTTACTCAAGGCTGGTGTTCTACCACTTGAGCCACAGCCCCACTCTGGCTTTTTGGTGGTTAATTGGAGCTAAGATTCTCCTGGAGCGGTTGGACGTGTGGAGGGGTTGAAGCACCAAAGCTACCGAGCAAAAAAGCATCAGATACCAAGTTTGAGTCCCAGTCTGTGGCCTAACAACAACAACAACAACAAATGTATGGGGCTTTCCTGTTCAGGCTGACTTCAAACCTCCATCCTCACATCTCAGCCTCCTGAGTGGCTAGGCTTACAACCATGGACCCTACTCCCTCTTCTCTCCTTGTAAGCAGAGACCCCTCTTTCCCATGGACCAAATGGCTCTGCACAAATGCAAATTGTTCTCCTCTCCTTTCATTCGGAAGTGCTCCCACATTTCCTGTACCCGGCCACCTATGTGGGAATTCGGGGCCGGAGGGCCGCGGCTAGGGCCGGGAGTTGTGGCCTTTGTCTGGACGACTTGGCCTAGGGCCCGGAGGCCGGAGAGGCGGGTCGGGTCCCAGACCCCAAGCCGGGCCCGGAGGACCGCGTGGAAGACGGTGCCAGGGGCCGGCTGTCCAAGAGGGCTGGGAAGAGCCGCGGCCGCGCCCACCCCACCACCCTCGCCCGGCCCGCAGCGACGCGGGGTCGCTGGGGTTCGGGCGCCACGGCCGCGCCGGGCCGGTGGAAGTCAGGAAGGACCGGCCGGAGATCCAGGCCGCCGGACAGGAGGGCCGCGCGGGGGCTCCGGATACCCGGGACGCAGACTTACTCCTCCCGGAGAAACACGCAGTCCGCACCGCGAGCTCCCCCTCACGCCAACCGACTCCTGGTCTGGTGGGGAACTGCGCACTCAGTGACAGGGGGCGGGGCAAACACGGAGGGAAACGTGAGCTGGGGTCGGGACTATAGGGGGAAGGGCCAGGAAGGAACCAATGAAAAAGTGGAACGGGCGTGATCAGAACGAAACCCAGTGTATAGGACCAGTACTGAGGGTTGGTGGGCGGGGAATAAGACTGGTCTGGGCCAGAGAGAGCTAATAGGTGAGGCCATCCTTGAGTGACAGTGGCAAAGGGGGTGGAGCCAGGGAGACTAGGCCTCAGAGGAGGCTGCCAGGGCGGGCCTGGGGCTGAGGCGGGCCTGGCGCTGGGGGCGGAGTCAGTGTGTGGAGGAAGCCCGGTGCTGGGGGCCAAGCCGGGCAGAAATGAAATAAAACTCATCTGGATAGAAATCGTCAATTGCTCAGTAATTCTTTTCTTTTTAAAAGGTTATTTTATGGACTAAAACATGGATTCTGAATAGAGCAGCAGTAAAGTTAACAGCAGCAGTTCTGTATAACCATCCTCAAGAAAATGCTATTCTGCTCGTGCGTGTCCTGAGGTTTAATCTCAAGAGTTTGGCAGCTTCTGGGAAAGTCTTCAACACTGAGTGACCTACCGCTGAGCCACCTTCCCAGCCCCCGTGGAGAATGCGTCCCGCGTGGATGGCTCTCGCCTTGCTGCCCTCCGGCGGGGCTTCTTTTGGGTGTGAAGCCTGCGTGCAATGGCACACGAAATTGGAGCGCCGGCTGCACACCATACTGCATGTCACACATGTAAGAGCCCTTGCCGATGTGTGTCTGTTGGTGGTGCACAACTTTTGTCTTCCAGAAAAATGTCTTCCCGCACTCTGCACTGGTGGAGCTTGTGTCCTGTGTGGATGGCAAGGTGGCTGTGGCGTTCTGTGTGGGACTTAAAGGCTTTCCCACACTAATGACACACAAGTGGTCTCTCCCCGGTGTGTGTCCTAAGGTGGCACGTGAGGTCATTTTTCTGTGGGAATGCCTTCCCACACTGGGTGCAGCGGTGCGACTTCTCCCCGGTGTGCGTCCTGCAGTGCAGGAGTTAGGGCGCCAGCGTAGCCAAACACCTTCCCACAATCCTCACACTTATGTGGCTTGCATCTAGTGTGAACAGTCTGGTGTGCTTCAAGGCAGCCACGCGTGCTGAAGGCCTTGCCACACACGCACTCCAGCATGTCCCCAGTGTGCATCCTGTTGTGCCTGAATGCCTTCCCACACTTGGCGCACCTGTGGCGCTTGAGGCCAGTGTGCACAGCCTGGTGTGCTATGAGGGTAGCATGCTTGCGGAAGGCCTTGCCATACTTTTCACATGCATATGGCTTCTCCCCAGTGTGCAGCCTGCGGTGCACAGTGAGCTGCTTGGACTTCCGGAATGCCTTTCTGCACTCAGAATGCATGGAGGGTTTCTTGCCACTATGGCTTCACTTGTGAACCATGAGAGAGGAATGTGAGGAGAAAGCCTTCCCGCACTCTGCACAGGGTTGGCGCTTCACACTACTATGGCTTCGCTCATGAACCAAGAGAGGAGAACGTGTGGAGAAAGCCTTCCCACATGTGGCACAGAGGTGAAGATTCTCCCTGGTATGGCTCAGCTGGTGACGCTCTAGGGCCATGGGATAGCTGAACACCTTGCCACACTCCCTGCACTCATAACACTTTGCCCCAATGTGTGCTTTGGGTCTATGCCTGAGTAACAGATGGAGGCCTCATCACCTGCAGGGACAATGTGTGTGTTCCCACTGGAGGGACTCCCCCAAGGGCGTGACATGGGGGGCCTGGCAAGGGCGGACGTCTCCACCTCAGTCCTCACCCCTGGCCTTTCACACAGGTATGGCAGGAGCCTGCGCAGGGGCTCCTGGAGGGGCCGACCCAGCCATGGGCTCATGGGCTGCTTCCCCACGAGACCCCCACCCTCCTGCTCTCCTCCGCCACTGCCCTCTTCTCTGTGGACCATAAGCACCCCTTTAGCGCGGCCTTCAGCACTGCTCCACTCCCACTCCCACTCACATGGAACTTTCTGGACTTACTTGCAGGAAAACTCATCAGTGCCTCTGTCCTCATGACTTTGGGTATTTCTGCCCTACCGCTGCCTCTGCTGGGTGGTAATTCTTTAATTATATATCTAGGAGAGGTACCTGCAAGATATAGAGTTTCCATCTGATTAATCATAGAGTATTTCGTGCTGGAAAACAGAATGCCATGGCAAAAATGACCACACACACACACACACACACACACACACACACACACACACACACACACACACACACACACACACACTGAGGAGTCCTATTTATACTGAGAAACATAAAATCCAATATTTAGGAACACAAAAAGAATAGGATTCTTTTATTGCAAAGTGGATCACATGGAATACAATTTAAGCTAAGCCTCATTTCAAACAACCTGTGAGAAATACATACATACTCAGCAAGTTGATGGACAGGAAGACAGGATTCCAGGAAGACAGGATTCCCCCCGACCCTCCCCGTGACAGGGTCTCATGGTACACCTAACTCACAAAAGCCATATGGTTATATCATAACCACAGATGAAAATGCCTGTTTACAACATACTGACTGTGTATAATTAATGCTACATATCACAAAATGTGTTATGATGGTTCAGGGCCCAAAAGCAGTTACAAAAGGCATTAACTGGCAATTTTCAATTGCAAAGCAGAGGCTGGGGAAAAAGAGGAAGAATTCAATATAAGAATGCCAGAAGAGGGCTAGGAAGGTGGCTCAGTGGTAGCGCTTGCCTTGCATGCTTGAGGCCCTGGGTTCAATTCCTCAGCACCACATAAGCAGAAAAAAAAAGCCAGAAGTGGCACTGTGGCTCAAGTGGTAGAGTGCTAGCCTTGAGCTGAAGAGATGAGGGACAGTGCCCAGGCCCAGAGTTCAGGCCCTACCACCGGACCCCCCCCCCCCAAAAAAAAAAAGAAAAAGAAAAAGAATGCCAGAAGCTGGGTGTGGTGGCTCATGCCTGTTATCCTAGCTATAAAAGAGACTGATATCTGAGGACCACCATTAAAAGCCAGCCTGGGCAGAAAAGTCCATGAGACTCTCATCCCCAACAAACCACTCAGAAAACCAGAAGTGGCGCTGTGGCTCAAGTGATAGAGTGCTCACCTTGAGCTAAAAAGCTAAGGGACAGCGCCCAAGCTCAGAATTCAAACCCCATGACTGATTAAAAAGAAAAAGAAAAGAAAAAGCTGGGCACTGGTGGCTCATGCCTGTAATCCTAGCTACTCAGGAGGCTGAGAGCTGAGGATCACGGTTCAAAGCCAGCCCGGGCAGGAAAGTCCGTGAGACCCTTATCTCCAGAACACCGGAAGTGGCACTGTTGCTCCAGTGGTAGAGCGCTCGCCTTTAGCTGAAGAGCTGAGGGACAGTGGCCAGGCCCAGAGTTGAGACCCACAATTAACAAAAAAGAAAAAAAACACACACCTGGAATATGTGCTATAAACTGCCTTCACCCCGCTCACAGCAAATAGATTTTAACATGAACAAGAGATGTCTAGCACTTACACTGCACAATCCATGCTGATTACATTTAGATGATATTCAAGTTAATGAAAAATGAAGAGTAACCCATGATAAAACAAACAAGTAATTTCCTCTTTAAAAAGAAACAAACAAAAAGAAATTGTGTTGCAGAAAAATAACAAAATATAAGTGGAATGTCCCACCATCTAGCTCTAGTTGTGCATCTGAAGGAAATGAAGTCAGCATATAAAAGACATGGCTGGGGCTAGGTGCTGGGGGCTGAGAAGGCTGAGCTCTGAGGATCATGGTTCAAAGCTAGCACAGGAAGGAAAGTCTGTGAAACTCTTATCTTTAATAAACTACTCAGAAGAGACACTGGGGTACTACTGCACACCCACCATTAGCTGGAGAGTCAGCCTAGAGTACTTCAATGGACACAGGGAATACAGTGGAGACACAGATTGGCATATTACTCTGCAGGACAGGGCACAAGTGGGGACATTCTAAAGTCCTTAGGACTCACAGCAGTGACACTTTAGTTTTCCTACAGAAACTCGTGCCCAGGTTCCCCTGCTCCATCTCTGCACACCTGAGCTTTTACCTGATCTCACACCTTTGGCTCGTTCCCAACCATTCAGCTCTCCTAGAAGTGTCATGTGGCTCTGTGCCACCCAGGGCTCTTTCCTGAGCTCCAACAGCAAAAGCACACTCACGCTGGAAGGGAAGACTCCTGTTTATAGAAAGACAATGCACTGCCGGGTGCCGTGGCTCATGCTTGTAATCCTAGCTACTCAGGAGGCTGAGATCTGAGGATCACGGTTCAAAGCCATCCTGGGCAGGAAAGTCCGTGAGACTCTTTTTTTTTTTTTAATATTTTATTTTATTTTATTTGAGAACATACTGTACAGAGGGGTTACAATTACATGGGCAGGATAATGCATACATTTCTTACCAAGCATTGCAGCCTCCTCCTTTGTTTACCCTTCACATCCCTTCCCAGCCTCCCCCCTCCCCCCCACCCAATCATACCTCCCTCCCCCCCCACACCGACATTGTAAAGCTGGTTTTGACATGACATTTTGTACTTCTCATTGTTGCAACAGGTCCACCTGAATCCTTAAACGACTTGTTTGTCCCCATCTCCTCCACATGTTATACTGACATCAAATATAGTGAAAGCGGGGGTTACACTGTGGGGGAGCGACATACAAAGCAACAAAGAAATAATCTTATAAATGCGTTAGAAACACATGCATGAAAGAAACGAAAACATTAAAATACATATTTAAGGGTTCGTTTTCCTAACATCACATTATCTGACCTTTTCCGCTTGACTCATACCTATACTAGATATTGCAAATAAGGGAAACCATGGGACCTATGTTTCTTTGGGCCTGGCTTACTTCACTTAATATAATTTTTTCCAAGCCTTTCCATTTCCTAACAAATGGGGCAATGTCATTCTTTCTGATGGAGGCATAGAATTCCATTGTGTATATATACCACATTTTCTTGATCCATTCATCTACTGAGGGGCATCTGGGTTGGTTCCATATCTTAGCTATGGTAAATAATGCTGCAATAAACATAGTTGTGCTGGTAGCTTTAGTGTGGTCTTGTTTGTAAACATTTGGGTAAATGCCCAAAAGTGGGATTGCTGGGTCATAGGGGAGATCTATGTGAAGTCTTTTGAGGAACCTCCATACTGCTATCCAAAGTGGTTGAACAAGTTTACATTCCCACCAACAATGAAGTAAGGTTCCTTTCTGTCCACATCCCCTCCAGCATCTGTTGTTGTTAGAGTTCTTGATTTTTGCTGTTCTAACTGGAGTGAGGTGATATCTCAATGTTGTTTTGATTTGCATTTCTTTTATGGCTAGGGATGTTGAACATTTCTTCATGTGTCTATTGGCCATCCTTCTTTCTTCTTCAGAGAAGCTTCTCTTTAAGTCTTTGGCCCACTTATTTATTGGGCAGTTGTTTCTTTGAGGATTTGTTGTTGGGTGGTTTAATTTTTTGAGTTCCAAGTATATTTTAGATATGAGACCCTTGTCCATTGTATGGCTAGTAAAGATCTTCTCCCAATCGGTGGGAGACTCTTATCTCCAATAAAGCACTAGAAAACCGGAAGTGCCGCTGTGGCTCAAGTGGTAGATCGCTCGCCTTGAGCTGAAGAGCGCAAGGACAGCGCCCAAGCCCAGCGTTCAAGCCCCATGACTGACAAAAAAGAAAAAGAAAGAAAGAATGCTCTGTGGCCTTTCCGGAATCCCCAGTCCCACGCTTACAGGGAAAAAGGGACATCACACATGGACGCAAAGGGTAGTTCACACATTCATCATACTGCCTCCATCTGAACACTTCAGAGGACACTCTAATGTGCAGACAGCAACACAAGAACTACCCAGTCAGAAGGATGAGGAAATGGATACAAAGATTGCCATGAGCTGAGTGTGGTGTCATCTGTGTGTAATCCCAGCACTCAGAGGATCAGGGGCAAGTTCAAGGCTAGTCAGGGCTACAAAGTGGGACCTTTTCTCAGAAAAAAAAAGCAGGGAGGAGGAGGAGAAGGAGGAGGAGGAGAAAGAAAGGAAGAGAGGCAGAGACACCTGAAAGGAGGAAGGAAGGAAGAAGAAGGAAGGAAGAAAAGAAGGAAGGAAGGAAGGCAGGCAGGCAGGAAGGAAGGATGGAGAGAGGGACGGAAGGAGGTCTTCCATAGTACCTGCCTATCAGGTACAAAGCTCTAGAGAGGAAAGGGAAAGGAAAGGGAGAAGAATAGAGAAAGGAAGGGAAGAAGAGGAAGGGAAAAAAGGAACAAAGGAGAAAGGGAGACAAGCCTGCCATAGCTGACATGCAAACTCACTTAAAACTGTGGGACACAGAAGTGCCCCATGGGAGCAGGACAAAGGATGGGTGTGAAAGTACTTAGGCCATGTTATTATGTTTCTGTCTCTGAATCCATAGACCCTTTACATCTAGTCATGGAACTTGGAGCTCTCCAGGCATTTAGGGGAAACCAAGGCCAAGAGTAAAACTCCGATTTATGCAGGGAGGGGGTGCTCACCCAAGGAGACCAGGTTCCCAAAGGTGTCCAGCATGACATCCCTGTACAGAGCGCGCTGAGCTGGGGTCAGGCACCGCCGCCTCTCCCAGGTGAAATCCACCACCATGTCCTCAGATGCCAACTGTCCCGAAGGAAAAAACCAAAAGCATTTCACACACATACACATCCATGGACTCAGAAAAAGGATTACATGGAATTATAATCAGATGCCTACCATGACAAAGCAATCAACATGCCAGGGATAGGGAAAAACTTCAAGATTTTACAATTTATAATGGTGTCTTTGGTTTGACATGGAAAGAAGGGAGGGAAAGAAGGAGAATGGGACTGCCCTAGTGCTTGAGATGGCACACAATGATAAGGTACATGAAATTGCACATCCGAGACATTCTTCTGAGAAAGTGAGGAAGTATGATCATGTTAAAAAGAACCCAGCCAGGGAAGGTGGCTCAGTGGTAGAGCGCTTGCCTTGCATGCATGAGGCCCTGGGTTTGATTCCTTAGCACCACATAAGCAAAAAGAAAAAAGTCGGAAATGGAGCTGTGGCTCAAGTGGTAGAGCGCTAGCCTTGAGCTGAAGAGCTGAGGGACAGCGCCCAGGCTGAATTCAAGCCCCAAGACCGGACCAAAAAAAAAAAAAAAAGAAGAAGAAGAACACGCCAGGCACCAGGGCCCACATCTGGAATCTTAGCCACTCAGGATGCTGAGATCACCCAGGTCCTGAAATCAAGCCCCAGGACTGCAGAGGCAATAAAAGAGAAAACCCAAAGCCAAAAAGAAAACCAGCAGAGAGGTTTCAGCAAGGACACTGGAACTCTTGGTGGGCGTGTGCCCACGCCCAGTGGAGGGGACAGGGCTGAGGGAAGGTGTGGGGGATGTGAACACACATGGCAGGCAGACGCTAGCACAGTCAGCACCCAGGCCAGCTCTTTGCACAGGAAGGAGACACCACACAGCTTTACCTGAGTCACAGCTGCCATCCCTGCTCGTCTTTCCTCTTCCTCCTCCCTGGGCTTCCTCCTCAGGTAAAATCACTTTCCAGAAGTCAGTCCTGAGTGCTGAAAATATCCTGTTTAATGCTCATTTAATGCTCACACTGAACACACACTCCCTGTGCCCCAGCCCCAGCCCAGGGAGGACCTCACCATGGGGGAAGATGGTTTTGTGCTGCCCACTCATGGGGTGATGAGGAATGCAGGTCCTGAGGCTTAAACTCAGGAGCTGGGCACTGTGCCTGAGTTTGTTTCAAGGCTGGTGCTCTACCACTTGAGCCATAGTTATACTCTGGCTTTTTGGTTGTTAATTGGAGCTAAGATTCTCCTGGAGCAGTTGGACGTGTGGAGGGGTTGAAGCACCAAAGCTACCGAGCAAAAAAGCATCAGATACCAAGTTTGAGTCCCAGTCTGTGGCCTAACAACAACAACAAATGTATGGGGCTTTCCTGTTCAGGCTGACTTCAAACCTCCATCCTCACATCTCAGCCTCCTGAGTGGCTAGGCTTACAACCATGGACCCTGCTCCCTCTACTCTCCTTGTAAGCAGAGACCCCTCTTTCCCAAGGACCAAATGGCTCTGCACAAATGTAAATTGTTCTCCTCTCCTCTATTTGCTTTCCTCTTTATTCACGCAACTGATTTTTTGCAAAGCCTGCACCCCATTATCTACTTGCCACCTGCTGTTAGGGCTCTTTTCTCTTCCTGTTTTCCCTACCCCATCACCCCACCTGACCTCTACCCAATCTGATGATCCTTTGCCCTCACTGTAAAATGTGGAAAAAAACAAACAAACAAACAAAGTTACAATCCTGAAGCTTATCACCAGCTGTACTGAGTTACCATGTTAGTGGAGCTTATAATAAAAATCATTTCTGGCCAGGCGCAGGTGGCTCATGCCTGTCATCCTAGCTACTCAGGAGGCTGAGATCTGAGGATCATGGTTCAAAGCCAGCCTGGGTTGCAAAGTCCGTGAGACTTATCTCCAATAAACCACCAGAAAACCAGAAGTGCACTGTGGCTCAAGTGGTAGAGCACTCACCTTGAGCTGAAGAGCTGAGTGAGGGACAGCACCCATAGTTCAAGGCCTAATAACAGAAAAAAAAATCATTTCTCTAAAATAGACTACCTCTACTCAAGGTTATGTTTTGACTTTTTTTTTTCTTTGCCAGTCATGGGGCTTGAACTCTGGGCCTGGGAGCTGTCCCTCAGAGATTCAGCTCAAGGCTAGCTCTCTATCACTTGAGCCACAGCACCACTTCTGGCTTTTTCTGCTTATGTGGTGCCTAGGAATCGTATCCAGGACCTCATGCATACAAGGCAAGCACTCTACCACTGAGCCACTTTCCCAGCCCCATGTTTTGGCTTCTTTTTTTGGTCAGTCGTGGGCTTGAACTCTGGGCATGGGCTCTGTCCCTCAGCTCTTCAACTCTTCAGCTAGCGCTCAACCACTTGAGCCACAGCACCATTTCCAGTTTTGAGTGATTTATTGGAGATAAGAGACTTTCCTGGGTTGGTTTTGAACTGTGATCCTCAGATCTCAACCTCCTGAGTAGCTAGGATTATAGGCGTGAGCCACGGGCACCTGGCTCTGTTTTGACTTTTTGTAATCAATTATCAATAGCATTGATAGTATCGGTCATGCTGACCAAGTCAAGATTATGTTTTGCTATGCTGTTTTGCTTCTGTAAGCTTCCTTTGGCAAACACCACCTGCGTGAAATCCCTTCCCATAAAAATCCCCATTGAGTAGCTAGGATTACAGGCTTGAGCCACCAGCGCCCGGTGCTAGCCTTGAGCTGAAGAACTGAGGGACAGCGCCCAGTTCAATCCCCACGACCGACAACAACAAAAAATCCCCAGGAAAATCAAACTGTGCTGTTCTCCAAAGCTTTGGGAGCTGGAGACAGTCACCACGTGGCTAATAAAAGGCTTCCAGGGAGATAGACTGAGTGCTTCCTCCCATCGTTGGTTCCAATTCCCACGGGCCTAGGAAGTTGGGATACTCCATCACCTATACAAAGCCCCATGTACATGTCTGGTGTAACAAAGGCAGGCCTCAGGTTCTCCCAAACTTGGGCTGGCCCAGGAGAGGATGGGGAGGGACGCAGGGAAGGGTAAAGATTGGGGGAGAGTGATGTGGGGGAGCGAGGTAAGCTGAAGTGGGGTGAGGTGGGGTGAATGGGGCGGGTAGGGGTGAGGTAAGGTGAAGTGGGGTGGGGTGGGGTGGGATGGGAAACCGGAGGCCAGCGTCCGATGGAGCCGGGAGGAGCCGGGTACAGGGGCCAGAGGGCTCAGGAGGAGCCCGGGGCCGGCAGGTGCCGAGGGCCTGAGTGGAAGAGGGGCGGGGAGGAGCCGGGAGGCGGGGCCCCGCACGCACCGACGCGGGGACGCCGGGGTCCGGGCGCCGTGGCCAGGGCAGGCGGAGGTCAGGGAGGACCGACCGGCGAGCCAGGCCGCCGGGCAGGAGGGCCGTGCCAGGGCTCCGGGGACCTGGATCCGCCGTGTGGGCTGCGGACACCCAGGACGCACACTTACTGTGACACCAGAGGAGACTCACGATCCGCACCGCGAGCTCCCCTCCGCGCCACGTGCTTCCTGCTCTGAGCAGACAGAAAGAGGGCGGACATAAGGGGCGGAGCAAAAAGGGAGGGAATGTGATCTGGGGGAGGGGCCCGAAGGGGTGGGGCGAGGGACGAGACTGGCCTGGACAGGATAGGACGAGAGGGCGAGAAGGGGCGGGGCAGTCCAAGGCCAGAGACCGAGTGGGCGTGGTCTTCCTGGATTGACAGTGGCAGAGGGGGTGGAGCCGGGGGAGACTCCAGGCCTATGAGGAGGCTGCTAAGGGGAGGCCTGGGTACTGAGAGGAGGCAAGGTACTGGGGGCGGAGTCAGGACGCTGAGGGGCGTGTCCACGACTCTGAAGGGGGGGGGCAGACTCTGGGGGGCGGGGTCCCGGTGCTGAGCAGCTCCACTTTGGGGCTATTTCTGAGAAGTTCATTGCACATAAGTCTCACAGACAGAGCCGGGCGCTGGTGGCTCACGCCTGTAATCCTAGCTACTCAGGAGGCTGAGATCTGAGGATCACGGTTCAAAGCCAGCCCTGGCAGGAGAGACTGTGAGACTCTGATCTCCAATAAACCACCAGAAAACCGGAAGTGGCGCTGTAGCTCAAGTGGTAGAGCCCCACAACCGACAAAAAAAAAAAAAAAGTCTCACAGACAGGGCTGCAGAGGTGGCTCAAGTGGTAGAGTGCTTGCTTTGCATGCATAAGGCCCTGAGTTCAACTCCTCAGCACCACATAAGCAGAAAAAGCCAGAAGTGGCACTGTGACTCAAGTGGTAGAGTGCTAGCCTTGAGCTGAAGAGCTGAGGCACAGCGCCCAGGCCCAGAGTTCAGGCCCCATGACCAACAACAACAACAAAAAGACAAAATGGGCTGGCTTCGAATTGCGACCTCAGATCTCAGTCTCCTGAGTAGAGAGGAGTCCGGGTGTGAGCCACCTGCGCCCGCCTGAACTGATGTCTTCACTGCCGCATCGATTCACAGAATAAGAGCCAAAGTGTGGATACCGAACTGGGTGTTTGGAGAAAATCCTTCCGTGGAACAGCATCGCGGTTCCTCTTGAAGATAAAATGTGACTCCATCCAATCAAGAAATATCCCCGATCCTGGGCGCCAAGAAGGTGCAAATATCCAGGAGGATGACAGCGCGACAGAGCTGTTGTGCTGGGTAACTGGCGTCCCTGGACTTTCTCTGCATGCAGGCCTCAGGGTCCTGGCTTCACATGCACATTGAGATCCTGAGACAGTGACTCACACGCCACTGGGTCCCACTGGGTGCGTGTGTGTAAAGGGACAATTTCTGGTCATCTTGGGTTCAGGTGCTGAAGAAAAGAGCGTATAACGCCGGTGCCTGGCGCCTTTAGTCCTCGTTTCTCAGTTGGCCGAGATCTGAAGATCTGGGTTCAAAGCCAGCCCAGGTAGGAAAGTCCATGAGACTCAGGAAGTTATGGTCTCGGCTGGTGAGCTCAGAGGTGTGAGAGCCCAAAAATCCAAGCCGTGAGACCCCGAAAGGATTGGGATTTGGAATGCCTCCTCCCCATACACTCTGGGAACGCGGAGAGTTTTCCTGGAAAGGTCAATCAGTCCTGGCTTATTAACCAGAACTCAAATTCCACCAAAAACTAAGGGAAGACTTAGCCTAAGGGTGGACTTAGGTGATGCAAATTGTGAGCTGTTTACCCTTTAGCTCTCCTTCCCAGAATGAGAAGGTCACCTTCCACCTGCGTACAAAATATTGTCACCAATTGAAGTTTGTACCTTACTTCCTCACACAAGACCAATAAAAACCTTGGTTAATAGAACCTTGGAATCTGTTGCCAGTGGAAGGCTACAGGTCTCCTGGTACCCCAAATCTCAGTGTGGGCAGTCTCCGTTACTGTGTTGCTCCTGGTCGCTGGGGATTAAGGAACACGGGGTGGGTTGCAATCAGAAGAGCTGCCACCTGCTCAATCCGCAGTGTTGATTGCAGACAGGTCCACCATCCACCTACTGGGGTTGCTCAAACCACACACAAGCCGGACACCAGTGCCTCGCGCCTGTAATCCTAGCTATTCAAGAAGCTAAGATCTGAGGATCTGGATTCAAAATTAGCCCAGGCAGGAAAGTCTGTGAAACTCAACTCTAATGAACAATCAGAAAACCGGAAATGGAGCTGTGGCTCATAGTGATAAATGCTAGCCTTGAGGGGAAAAGCTCAGACACAGGACTAGGCCCTGAGTTCAAGCCCTATAGCTAATAAAAAAAAAGTAAAAATAAAAGTTTAGAGAATGCTGATCATGAATCGTGTATTATTCTATTCATCCCTGCAGTAACGCACAAACTCAGGCTAACAGACCATTCTCTGCTCTTGTGTGTATTTCTCTGCAGCAGACATCTCCATTACAATGAGGGAAAATCACAGGGACAGCTGTTCCAGGCTGTGGTGACCCCACTTGGGTGGGGTGGGGAGGACCTGACCTCTTCCTCCGCTGCACCTGCCCACTGTCTCTATGGGAGCTAGCTGGCTACTGCCAGGAATCCTGATGCACAGGTCACTTTTGTTTTATACCCTGTGATTTCATTTTATATTATTAAAAACTATTTGAAGCTGGGTGCCAGTGGCTCACGCCTGTCATCCTAGCTGCTCAGGAGGCTGACATCTGAGGCTCGTGGTTCAAAGCCAGCCTGGGCAGGAAAGTCCATGAGACTCTTATCTCCAATAAACCACCAGAAAACCGGAAGTGTCACTGTGGCTCAAGTGGTAGAGTGCTGGCCTTGAGCTGAAGAGTGCAGGGACAGCACCCAGGCCCAGAGTTCAAGCCCCACAACCAACCAAAAAAATTTTTTTTAATTGTTGTTATGAAGGTGATATACAATAGGGTTACAATTACATAAGTCAGGGAAGGAATACATTACTTTGTGAACAATTTCACCCTTTCCCTCGCTCTCCCCAGATGTTGCCTCCCGTCCCCACCCAACAGTTAGTTCCAGACTTCATTTTCCACATAGTATGCAGTGAGGACCACTGCTGCCTTTGTACACTCTGTGTCCCTCCATTTCTGTGCCTCCCCTTACTCTCCCAAAGACAGATAAACAAGTGAAACAAAAAGAAAAGAAAACAAACAGCAAAAAAAAAAAAATCTCTTGTTTTCTTTTCCTAGAGTTCCTTTCAGTAAATATTATTTCATATGCTCACATTCTCATAGGCATTGCTTTCTGTTCTCCTGAGAGTCTCCTCTTTTGGTCTTGCTGAGTGTGAATGCATAGAGACCTGTGCAATTTACCATTTGCCCGTGCATTTTAGATCTAGCTTCTACATATGAGAGAAAACATGCTGTTTGTCTCTCTAAGCTTGGCTTACCTCAATTAACATGATTTGTTCTAGGTCCATCCATTTCCCTACAAATCATTGTCTATCATTTCTTAACTTAGGTCTCCCTAAGTTTCCATTGATGTAAAAATAATTATTCTATAATTCATATGAATTATGAAGAAATTTTCATATTTCTTTTTTGTTTTGTTTTGTTTTTTGGTCATGGGGCTTGAACTCTGGGCCTGGGCATTGTCTCTCAGCTCTTCAGCTCAAGGTGAGCGCTCTACCACTTGAGCCACAGCACCACTTCCAATTTTCTGGTCCTTTATTGGAGTCTCATGGACTTTCCTGCCTGGGCTGGCTTTGAACCGCGATCCTCAGATTTCATGCTCCTGAGTAGCTAGGATTACAGGCATGAACCACCAGTGCCTAGCTTCATATTTCTTTTCTATACCAGTCCTGGGGCTTGAACTCAGGGTCTGGATTCTGTCCCTGAGCTTTTCCACTCAAGACTGGTGTTCTACTACTTGAGCCACAGTTTTGATCTCTGGCTCTTTTGCTCATTAATTGGAGAGAAGTGTCTCAGATTTACCTTACCAGGCTGGCTTGGAACTGCAATACTCAGATCTCAAAATTACTGGCATGAGTCAGCCCCAGTTTATAAATAAACTTTCGTATCTGAAAAGTTAACATGTAATAATTGCACTATAAGATTACAAGTATTGGGGCTGGGAAGGTGACTCAGTGGTAAAGTGCTTGCCTTGCATGCTGATTCCTCAGCACCACATAAGCAAAAAGAAAAAAGCCGGAAGTGGCACTGTGGCTCAAGTGGTAGAGCGCTAGCCTTGAGCTGAAGAGCTGAGGGACACCGCCCAGGCCCAGAGTTCAGGCCCCATGACTGGACCTAAAAAAAAAAAAAGATTACTAGTATTTCCCGGTGCAGGTGGCTCACACCTGTCATCCTAGTTACTCAGGAGACTAAGATCTGAGGATCACAGTTTAAAGCCAGCCTGGGCAGGAAAGTCCTTGAGACTCTTTTTTTTTTTTTTTTTTAATTAATTATTTATTTTTTGTGAACATACTGTACAGAGGGGTTACAATTACATGGGCAAGATAATGAGTACATTTCTTATCAAGCATTGCAGCCTCCTCCTTTGTTTACCCTTCACATCCCTTCCCTTGAGACTCTTATCTCCAATAAACCACCAAAAAACTGGAAGTGGCACTGTGGCTCAAAGAGCACTAACCCTGAGTAAAATGCTCAGGGAAAAGCCGGGCGCCAGTGGCTCACACCTTTAATCCTAGCTACTCAGGAGGCTGAAATCTGAGGATTGTAATTCAAAGCCAGCCCAGGCAGGAAAGTCCATGAGACTCTTATCTCCAATAAACCACCAGAAAACCGGAAGTGGCGCTATGGCTCAAGTGGTGGAATGCTAACCTTGGGCTGAAGAGCTGAGGGACAGTGCCCAGGCCCAGAGTTCAAGCCCCATGGCTGACAAAATAAATAAATAAATAAATTATATATATATATATATATATATATATATATATATATATATATATATTTGTAGCTTTGACACTGGATATCTGATTTTTCCACTAAATGCCTTTTAATGAATAACAATTTTATATTATAGGGAACATGTGGCATTCTGAACTATGCCTGCCTTATTAAAAAGGTGTTGAGTTTTTTTTTATTTTTTATTTTTTATTGTGAAAATACTGTACAGAGGGGTTACAATTAGATGGGCAAGATAATGAGTACATTTCTTATCAAGCATTGTAGCCTCCTCCTTTGTTTCCCCTTCCCATCCCTTCCCAGCCTCCCCCCGCCCCCCAAAAAGGTGTTGAGTTTATCTAATATATGCATCCTCTCAGGAGTTTGTCATTTTGAGAGAGGAGAGCGTGATAGTTTACAAAGCAGCTAACAATGTCTCAGAGGTATTCTGGGCTGAAAATTGCTATTCAAATGGACTACTACCTTTTCTCTGAATGCTCCTTAACTTAAGCCAGAGGAGAGTAACAGCCTGACTGGATCATGGAGGGCCTCCATGAAGACTTGCCCATGGCCCTAACACAAGAGCCCATCTGGCAGAGTGTGAGAAGAAATCCCCAGTGTAGCAACTGAAATTTAGACACACCGATTCTGCACAGTATTAGATACGTCAGGGAGAATTACTCTGGTCTTTGGTACAAGAATAGTTCTTTTTTTTTTTTTTTTTTTGTGGGTTGTAGGGCTTGAACTCTGGGCCAGGTGCTGTCCCTCAGCTCTTCAGCTCAAGGCTAGCACTCTACCACTTGAGCCCCAGCACCACTTCCGGTTTTCTGAGTGGTTTATTGCAGATAAGAGTCTCACAGACTTTCCTGCCCCGGCTGGCTTTGAACCTTGATCCTCAGATCTCAGCTTCCTGAATAGCTAGGATTATAGGTGTGAAAGAATATTTCTTATAAGAATAGATTATAAGGGACTGGGAAGATGGCTCAATGGTAGAGCGCTTGCCTTGCATGCATGAGGCCCTGGGTTCGATTCCTCAGCACCACATAAGCAAAATGAAAAAAGCCGGAAGTGGCACTGTGGCTCAAGTGATAGAGCTCTAGCCTTGAGCTGAAGAGCTGAGGGACACTGCCCAGGCCCAGAGTTCAGGCCCCACAACCGGACCCAAAACAACAACAACAACAATAAAAAAGAATAGATTATAAGCTGGGCCCCGGTGGCTCATGCCTGTAATCCTCATCCTCAAATTGTATGCTTCATTTTCAATATACTATCATTGAGTACCATTGCTGCCTTTGTTCACCCTTTTTCCCTCCATTTTTGTGCTTCCCCTTCCCCTCCCAAAGATAAATTAACAGAGAAATGAACAAGCAAAACAAAAGGTGGCAATAAAATTTTAAAAAAAAACAATTTTGGACTGGGAAGGTGGCTCAGTGGTAGAGTGCTTGCCTTGCATGCATAAAGCCTGGGTTCAATTCCTCAGCACCACATAAGCAGTAAAAGCTGGAAGTGGTGTTGTAGCTCAAGTGGTAGAGCGCTAGCTTTGAGCAGAAGCAGCTCAGGGACAGCACCCAGGCCCAGAGTTCAGGCCTCACAACTGACAAAAAAAGAAGAAAAAAAAAGGGGGAAAAAGGAAGAAAAGAAAAAAAAACCCTCTTCTTTCCATTTCCCAGAGTTCATTTCAATAAGCATTATTTGGGATGGTCAGGGGCTTGGAGGCCTTGCGCCTTTGTGTTCCTCCCCTGAGTCTCCTTTGGTCTCGCTGTGTGGGAATGCTGGATAATTGGTCATCCCTGAGCTTTTCTACTCAAACCTAGCACTCTGCCATTTGAGCCACAGTTCCACTCCTGACAGTTTTGGTGGTTCGTTGGAGATAAGAATCTCACAGACTTTCATCCCTGGGCTGGCTTTGAACCACGATCCTCAAATCTCAGCCTCCTGTGTAGCTGGGCTAACAGGTGTGAGCCACCGGCTCCTGGCTCCGAAGTCTTTATGACTGCTAGCCCCGTAGGTTGTTCAGGGGCCATCAGACATGGGTGAGGTGTCTGGGGCTCTCATCTCCCTTCCCAGTCAACCCAGGCCTCAGGAGCCCCTGCTCCCTCCTCCACTCCTCTGCCTGCCAGCAGTGTGAGCGCCTTCCTTCCCTTCACCCCTTGCGTGAGCTCAGCCACCCCTGGGCAGGGACAGCTGGTGAGACAAACACACACAGGGCTGACCTGACTCCGTCCTGCCTCCTGTCTACCACCTGTGGTGGTGTGGTAGGGTGTGGGTGGCAGTGTGCAGTGTGGCGAGGAAGGAAGGCACCCACAGAAGATACGGCTGTGTGAGGCAGTGACCTCGCTCCCTACAGACACAGCTGCGCAGTTCCCACACTGTGTGTGACAGTGGTGGCAGAGCTGCCTGGGAGACTGCCCAGGACCCACCGCCCTGTAGCAAGGACAGCAGGAAGCCAGCAGTGCCTCGCTTGCCTCTGTGTCCACGGGAACCAGGGCTCACTGAGTTCACCAGTGAATCCACTGTTACAGCTGATCCTGGGGTGTAGAAAACATCGCAGAACCCCAGAAATAAGTATCTGGGCTGAGGCCCCAAATAAAAGACTCTGCCATCTACCTGGGCACCGGTGGCTCATGCCTGTCATCCTAGCCACTCAGGAGGCTGAGATCTGAGGATTGCAGTTCAAAGCCAGCCTGGGCAGGAAAGTCTGTGAGAATTGTATCTCCAATAAACCACGAGAAAACCAGAAGTGGTGCTGGGGCTCAAGTGGTAATGTGCACTCCTTGAGTGAAAAAACCTTGAGTTGAAGCCCCATCACTGTCCAAAACAAAACAACAAAAGGAAGTCAATCCATGCAGATCCAGCAGAGCAGTTCCAAAGGGAAAAGCTGCCAAGGCAGGAGAAGGCAACACTTTAAGAGAAGGGAGGGGGGGCTAGAAAGGTAGCTCAGTGGTAGAGCGCTTACCTTGCATGCATGAGGCCCTGGGTTCAATTCCTCAGCACCACATAAGCAGAAAACAAAAAGCCGGAGGTAGCGCTGTGGCTCAAGTGGTAGCGTGCTAGCCTTTAGCTGAAATGCTGAGGGACAGCACCCAGGCCCAGAGTTCAGACCCCACGACAGGACCCCCCCCCCCAAAAAAAAGAGAAGGGAGGGGTACATGGAGTTCAGAGCCCAGGGTCTGGAGATTCGGGTACTTTCCCTCCCACAGATGGAAATTCATGGTTTCCTAGCCAAGCACCATGTCTGAGCCTGCAGTGTCCTGACCTGACCCCAGGGGGCGCTGATGTTCTTGGTAAAAGTGCTCTCCACAGAGGGAGGGGTGAGGAAATGGGGCAGGAGGAAGGAAGGAAAGGAACTGGAAGGATCTGTGTCCCAGGTACCCCAGCCAGGAGTGAATGATTACAGGACACAGGGTTATGTGTGCACAGGGCACAGGTGTGTTTGCTTTGTTTTTAAAAGATAGTACGTTTTCAGGGCTGGGAAGCTGGCTCGGCATGAGGCCCTAGGTTAGATTCCTCAGCACCACATAACCAGAAAAAGCTGGAAGTGGCACTGTGGTTCAAGTGGTAGAGCGCTAGCCTTGAGCTGAAGAGCTGAGGGACAGCGCCAAGGCCCAGAGTTCAGGCCCTATGACTGACAAAAAAGAAAAAAAAATGTAAGTTTTCAGCCAGGTGCCAGTGGCTCACACCTGTCATCCTAGTTACTCAGAGGCTGAGATCTGAGGATCGCGGTTCAAAGCCAGCCTGGACAGGAGCATCTATGAGACTCTCATCTCCAATGAACCACCCAAAAGCCAGAAGCTCAAAGTGGTGGAGCCTTAGCCTTGAATAAAATAGGCCCAGGGACAGTGCCCAGGCCCTCAGTTCAATCCCCAGGACTGGCAAAAAACATTTAAAAAGATGTAAGTTTTCTAAGTGAGCATAGACGTTCATACCTATAGCCATTGCTACTTAGGAGGGTAAGCCAGGGGTCCAATGCCAGAAGGTAGAAGGAAGGGAGGGAGAGCAGAAAAGAGGGAAAAGGAAGGAAGGAGGGGAAGGAGGGGAAGAAGGAGGGAGGCCTGTGGGGAGCTTACTGGTCAGCCTCATTCATGCTATAAGGGTTAGCAATCATTTTAGAGATCAAATATCATCGCCTGATGCCTGGAGATGTAGCTCAGTGGTAGAATACCTGTAAGCATGTGCAAGGCCCTGGATTTAATCTCCAACAACACACACACACACACACACACACACACACACACACACACACACACTTGTACAAGATTCTCACTGGACCCCCTAGGTGATATTATGGTTTATGGAGTCATTCATTCAATAACTACTGGTTTATTCATTTTTTCTGTAAACACAGTGGTTACTATTTTATCCGTAGGGGGAGGATCTCTTGGTGAATCATGTAGACTAGAGACTCTGCTTTTGTGCCATTCTCCATTCTCATTATTTGAGAGAACCTGGATCAGGGACTGGAGACACTTTTCTACTGAAAATAAGAGGAAGCTGGAAATGAGATGAGGCATTACCCACCTCAGGCTCATCCTGTGTGTTTGCTCCAATCAGGGCATCCGTTATGAAGATGAGTCTTCTGTGGGGCTAAGACGGCTTTCAATAGGCTGCTTACAACAAGGGCTCAGCAGAACAGTATGTTAACAATACTTAATCACTGAAAATTTTCAAAAGGATGCTTATCATCCCAGAGTCTTTTAACAATATTTGACGATGCTGTAGCAAAAGTATAGAAGTTATTTCTGTCTCTGTCTCCCAAAGAGAGATGGATTTCTTTTTTTCTTTTCTTTATTTTCCTTTTCTGGTTCTAGGGACTCAGGACCTAGGCGCTGTCTCTAGCCTTTTTCACTCAAGTGATCTACCACTAGAGCCACAGCTCTACCTCTGCCTTTTTTTTTTTAATAGTTTACTGGAAATAAGAGTCTCATGGACTTTCCTGCCCCGGCTGGCTTTGAACTGTCATCTCAAGATCTCAGCCTCCTGAGTAGCTAGGATGAGAGGTGTGAGCCACGGGGGGACAAGGGGGGTTCCCGGCACCACTGGTCAATCAGTCCCTAAGGAAGGTAGCCCAAAGTCGGTCACCTTGTCATTGGTCTGGGCCGAGTCCTCGCTCAGGGCCCTCTCCAGGCTGGTGGGCAATGAGTGGATGAGTCTCTCGCGGAAGTCCTGACCCACGAAGACATAGAGCATGGGGTTGAGGCAGCTGTTGAAGAAGGCCAGGGCACTGGTGGGGTTGATCAGGAGCTCCAGGCTCTGATACTTCCCTTCCAACAACCTTTCTTTGAGCCAGATTGTATCTAGAAGGGCAACCAGTTGGAAGGGGAACCAGCAGATGAAGAAGGAGGCCACGACTGCTGTGAGGACGCGCAGGGGCCGGTTGGACGTCAGCAGGCCTCTCCTGTGGATCCTGGCAGCGAGGAGCCCATAGCAGACGGCCACCACCGCCATGGGCGCGCTGAAGCCAACGAGGAAGCGGACGGCTCCTCGGGCCTTCAACACGGGGATGGCCACCCTCAGCCTGTCTTCCCTCGTGTCGCCCCAGGCCCTGAAGCTGAAGGTGCAGTACACGTTCCCCGCAGGGTCGCTCACGGTGGTTAAGAAGATGATCACCGGAAGGGTGAGGACAAGGGCCAGAACCCAGGGCACCACGAGGACCTTGCGGGCCAGGCCCACTGAGCGGGAGTTCTGGGCCCAAATGGGATGCAGGACGCACAAGCAGCGGTCCAGGGCGATGAATGCGATGAGGAAGACGCTCCCGAACAGGTTGACATCCACCACGATGTGGACGAACTTACAGAGGAACCAGCCGAAGGGCCACCTTTCCTTCATGGCCACTGAGACGATGAGGAACGGCAGCGTGGAGGTGAAGGAGAGGTCAGCCACAGCCAGGTTCAGGTAGCAGAGCGTGGTGACGGAGCGGGCCATGCGGAAGCCAGCTACCCACACCACCAGCCCATTACCCAGCACTCCCAGCACAAAGGTGACTGCCAGCACTGCCAGGGAGAGCACCCACAGCACCGTGGAGTCCTGTGGGGTGGACGGCACCCCCATAGAGCCGTTCAGGGGAATGGAGAAGTTGGGTTCCATGATGCCGCACCTGGAACATTCCAACTCTGGGTCAGTTCAGCAGAGGTGGGGCGGGGGGTGGGGACCCTGGGGAGCCTATCCACCCTAGGGGGGGGGGCCCACAGCTGAGCCTTGGAAGCCAGCAAAACCGGCAAACAAAATGGAGCTCTCTTGGCTGGTCTTTCTATTTTGTTTATTTATTTATTTAGTCAGTTGTGGGGTTTGAACTCAGGGCCTGGGTGCTGTCCCTCAGCTCTTCAGCTCAAGGCAAGCGCTCTACCACTTTAGCCACAGCTCCACTTCCATTTTTCTGAGTGGTTCATTGGAGACCAGAGTCTCATGGACTTTCCTGCCTGGGCTGACTTTGAACCGCAATCCTCAGATCTCAGCCTCCTGAGTAGCTAGGATGATAGGTGTGAGCCACCGGCTCCTGGCTTCTATTTTTCTGTACAGTTGTAAATGTGTCATTTTGATGACAAAAGGAAACTGTAAGAATTGATGTAGTGATCCAAGCTACTCAGGAGGCTGAGATCTGAGGATTGTGTTTCAAAGCCAGTCTGGGCAGGAAAGGCCAGGAGACTATTATCTCCAATGAACCACCAGAAAAGCCATAAGTGGTGCTGTGGTTTAAGTGAGTCTTCAAGTGAGCGGAAGTCTTGAACAAAATAAGCTCAGGGACAGGCCTCAGGCCCTCAGTTCAAGCCTTGGCACACACAAAGAACATATGCGTGATTGCACGCGCACGCACGCACGCACACACGCATACACAGTGAAAACAGGAACCTTGTTATTTTACCAACTTCCTCTTGTGCTGACACCACCGGATGGGATCAGTTATCATGGAGTGTCAGGAACTGCTGTGTTCTACTCAGCTCTCAATTTGAGCCAACCATTCTAGCCAGTGGGAAGGAACAGGAGCAGTGGGAGACTTGGGAGGCAGGTTGGGCGGGGGGTATGGATGGTGCCAACTTTCTGAACCAGAATCACTGGTGGAAACAGATTTGAACCCGCCCACCTCTGCTCGAGCACAAAGATGTGTTCATGTTAAGTGCTGGCTTACGATGCGTCCTGGAAGATTTCCATTCAGGACCAGGCCTTCCTCCTTGGAAGGCAAATGGAAGCTACAGCTATATGCAGACTAGTGGAAACAGGATCCAATCAGAAAGAAAGACATGCGATTGAGAATTCTTTATACTATCAAATGCTCTGTGTGTGTGTGTGTGTGTGTGTGTGTGTGTGTGTGTGTGTGTGTGTGTGTGTGTGTGTGTGTGTGTATGTGTACGTGCCAGCAATGGGTGTTGAACTGTCATTTGGCTCTTTTGCTCAAGGTTGGCATTCTACCAATTTGAGCCATAGCACCACTTCTGGTTTTCTGGTAGTTAATTGGACATAAGAGTCTCATGGAGGGCTGGGAAGGTGGCTCAGTGGTAGAGCGCTTGCCTTGCATGCCTGAGGCCCTGGGTTCAATTCCTCAGCACCACATATGCAAAAAGAAAAAAAACCCGGAAGTAGTGCTGTGGCTCAAGTGGTAGAGTGCTAGCCTTGAGCTGAAGAGCTGAGGGACAGCACCCAGGCCCAGAGTTCAGGCCCCACAACCGGACCCCCCCCCCCAAAAAAAAGAGTCTCATGGACTTTCCTGGTCAGGCTGGCTTTGAACTGCAATCCTCAGATCTCAGCCTCCTGAGTAGCCAGGATGACAGGTGTGAGCCTCTGGTGCCTTGCTGGCCCTACCTGTTTCTTACCCCTCCTATGTCCACTCAGACCCCTATACTCCTCAGTTCACTACCATCTGGAGACTTTGCATGCTCTGCTCCTGATGTTTCCCAGCTTGAATTTTGTGTCCTCAGGGGTCTCATCTGACATGAGATGTAAGGCAGCCTCCCCTGATTTTTTGCCTAATTGCCCTTTTGTTCCTGTATTGCCCATCCCCCCCCCCCCAGACTCTGCTACAGGAAGCTAACTCTACAACACTACCAAGTTCATTTGGCCCTGTCCCAAAGCCCACTTTTCATAGAAACACCTCGGGATCAGGAACACCAGCCATGTATGTCAGTTACAATTTATTTTTTTACTTTGTTTCACTCAGTTACCTGGGGTGACCTTGAACTTCTGATCAGCCTGTCTCTACTTTCTAAGGGCTGGATTTTGGGTGTGGACCACCATACCCAACCATCAGTTTAACAATTTCCTAAAGATTATGTCCAAAACAAAATTTTATTTTATTTTGGGTCCGGTAGTGGGCCTGAACTCTGGGCCTGGGCGCTGTCCCTCAGCTCTTCAGCTCAAGGCTAGCCCTCTACCACTTGAACCACAGCACCACTTCCAGCTTTTTTCTTTTTGCTTATGTGGCGCTGAGGAATCGAACCCAGGGCCTTGAGCATGCAAGGCAAGCGCTCTACCACTGAGCCACCTTCCCAGCCCTAAAACAAAATTTTAAAAAAGCAAGTCAACACTCTAGGTGAGCTGGTGGCTCATGCCTGTAATCAGGAGGCTGAGATCTGAGGATCATGGTTCAAAGCCAGCCTGGGCAGGAAAGTCTGTGAGACTCTTTATCTCCAATGAACCACTACAGGCATGAGCCACCGGTGCCCAGCTCAAACAAGTTTTGAATGGTCAGATCCTCCCAACTTACCACGGACTGAGGCCTCTTCCTGAGCCTGTTCCCCAGCTTCTTGTGGAGCCAGTTAGGTTCTCAGCCTTCAGCTGGGGTTGCCGGGAAGGACGAGGAGGAAAGAATGAGGAGGAACGATCAGGAAACACAAACTTGGCCTTTCTTAAGGTTCCCTCTGCGGTCTGCTCCTGGGAAAGCACAATTCACACATCCGATATCAAGCCAGGCCCTCCAGATGTTCAGAGGCCCTTAGAACAGTTGAAGCAGTCGATGGGCGGGAAACTTGTGCAACTGAAGCAGAGATTTCCCCTGTGGGGGGGCCCAGCCAGCCAGCCTGATGCCATTTCCCGTGGGCTTTGCCGAGATTTTGCAATAGGGAGGGGGGGTGCCACCCTGAGGGGAAGCCATTTCCATCTTTCCTCTTTTCTCCACCTCAAGAACTTTCCCCAGCACACATTGCCTGTGCCAGTGTGAGCAGGCTGGGGTCGTGGTTTGCAAATCCGGGGAGTGCGGTCTGTCTGTGCATTCGCACACGTTGGGAAACAGGTGGTCAGGAGGAACTGGCACCCTATGAGCCCAGCTTCCAGAAAAGTGGTCAGATTTTGAAAGACTTCCAAGACAACTTGGGCCCTGGTAACTCACACACCTGTAATCTCAGCTCCTCCAGAGCCTGTCGGAGGATCCCAATGTCCAGAATTGGATCTCTCTCCTCAGGCCCTGGAGGGTGTGTGTGTTTGCTTGTCTTGGTAGTCCTGGGGTTTGAACTCAGGACTTTGGATTGAACAGGCAAGGGCTTGACCAAGCCACGTCCCCCTCCCCAGCCCTCAAACACTTCACTTTTTTTTTTTTTTTTTTTTGTTGGTCGTGGGGCTTGAACTCTGGGCCTGAGTGCTGTCCCTCAGCTCTTCAGCTCAAGGCGAGCGCTCTACCACTTGAGCTACAGCGCCACTTCCGGTTTTCTGGTGGTTTATTGGAGATAGGAGTCTCACGGTCTTTCCTGCCCGGGCTGGCTTTGAACTGTGATCCTCAGATCTCAGCCTCCTGAGTAGCTAGGATTACAGGCGTGAGCCACCAGTGCCGGGCACACTTCACTTCTTAAAGGGCCCAGCCCACTCCCCTTCCAGTAAAACAGGGGTAACATTGGTATGTTCTAGGGGTCATCGTGAGTCACCAGGGGAGTCCTGGTTTCCTATTTCCTCTTGCCCCTTTGGTTTTACTTCCTCTACCCTGCCCTATTTATCTAGAGGTATCTTCTGCTGATGTCACACCAGCTGGCCATTCTCCTGAGACCAGGACTTGGAAGGACCCTGAGCAAGTGAGCGAGTGAGCAAGCAAGAGAGAGAGTGAGTGTGAGGACCCCAGCTGCTGGAACATCCAGGTTGGGAACCCATTCTTGCTGGGTGGGGAGTGAGGGGATGGGCACTGTGTTGCATGATGAGGTATATAATCAATAGGTCTGGAGCGAACCACAGAGAAGTGAATCCCAACAACAGCAGCACTCCTTGTGAAGGCGAGTCAAGGAAAGTAAAGAGGGAAGTGAGACTGAAGAGCCATTTTGTGAAGGGTAAAGTGTTCCCACTCATATTATTATTAGGAATGATAGAGAGAGCTTATCAGCCAGGTGTTCGTAGCTCTCACCTGACATCTTAGCTACTCAGGAACCTGAGATCTGAGGATCTTTGTTCAAAGCCAGCCTGAGAAGACACATTGGAAAGACTTTTTTTGTCAGTTGTGGGCCTTGAACTCAGGGCCTGAGCACTGTCTCTGAGCTCTTTTGCTAGTATTCTACCACTTTGAGCTACAACAACTCCACTTCTGGTTTTTGAGTGGTTAATTGAGAGATAAAAGTCTCTTGGGGACTTTTTTGCTTGGGCTAGATTTGAACCAAGATCCTCAGATCTCAGCCTCTTGAGTAGCTAGGATTACAGACATGACCTGTAATGAATCAGCAAAATGCTGGAAATGGAGGTATGTGTGGCTCAGTAGTAGAGCTCCAGCCTTGAACAAAAAAGCTGAGGTCCTGAGTTCAAGCCTAAGTACTGGCACCAATATCTATCTATCTATCTATCTATCTATCTATCTATCTATCTATCTATCTATCTATCTATCTGTCTGTCTGTCTGTCTGTCTGTCTATCTATATGTGTATACATAGATGTGTACATGTGTGTATACACACATATACAAACATATTGGTGCTGCAGAAAGATGTGAAGGAATAGAATGTTTTTGAGGGATTGGGCTGGTCAGAGTTGGAGTGAGGATGGACCTTGGACTCTGACACTTGTTTCCAGAGATCAGTGGAAATACAGGTGTACACCCAGCTGGCTTCTTTTACTTTTTTCTCTTTTTTTTCCCTCCTGCTGGTCCCTGGGGCTTGAATTCAGTGTTTGAGTGCTGTCCCTGAACTGTTTTATTTCATTAGTGGAAACTGTCCCTGAACTTTTTTTTTTTTTTTTTTGTCGGTCGTGGGGCTTGAACTCTGGGCCTGGGCGTTGTCCCTTAGCTCTTCAGCTCAAGGCGAGCGCTCTACCACTTGAGCTACAGCGCCACTTCCGGTTTTCTGGTGGTTTTATTGGAGATAGGAGTCTCACGGTCTCTCCTGCCCGGGCTGGCTTTGAACCGCGATCCTCAGATCTCAGCCTCCTGAGTAGCTAGGATTACAGGCGTGAGCCACCAGCGCCCAGCTCCTGAACTTTTTTTTTAATGGTAGATTTATTTATTTATTTGTTGGTCATGGGACTTGAACTCTGGGCCTGGGTGCTGTCCCTCAGTTCTTCAGCTCAAGGCTAGCACTCTACCACTTGAGCTACAGCACCATTTCCAGCTCTTTTCTGCTTATGTGGTGCTGAGGAATCGAACCCAGGGCCTCAAGTATGCAAGGCAAGCACTCTATCACCATCTTCCCAGCCCGGTAGTTTTAGTTTTTACTTTTGGTTGGTTGTGGGGTTTGAACTCCAGACCTGGGCACTGTCCCCAAGCTCTTCAGCTCAAGGCGAATGCTTTATCACTTGAGCCACAGCTCCACTTCTGGCTCTCTTTTTTTTTGGTGATTAATTTGAGATAGGAGTTTCACGGACTTCCCTGCCCAGCCTGCCTGAACCTCAGCTTTCAGCCCCCTGAGTAGCTAGTATGACAAGCTTGAGCCACCAGCAGCTGGCTTCATTCCTTTTTATGGTTGAATAATATTCCATTGTATGGACATACCAGAGTGTGTGTGTGTGTGTGTGTGTGTGTGTGTGTGTGTGTGTGTGTGTGTGTGTGCGTGCGTGCAAGTGCTTTCTCACTGATGGACCCGTGGGTTGTTTCTGTCTTCCAGCTATTGTGTATAGCCTCAGCTGGATTGCCTGTCTTCCCTGTACTCATTCTTGCCCAGTGTTTCCCTCTGAGGGGCAAGGTTCTTTTCCAGGCAAGTAATCTGCCTAGTGGACAGGGAAGCCCACCTGACAAGAGCTTGGCAATCTGTAGATATGGTTAGCTGCAGGGGTGGGATGGGAGGGGGCATAAGGCAAGCTTGAGCCCCCTGCTGGTCAGTGTGGCAGCTTTAGAGGAAGGTGAGGGAGAATGAGAGGGAGAGGGGTATGGGCTGAGGGGTGGGGAGGGGGGAGCCGGTTTGCAGTTCCCCATCTCCAACCTGCCCCTGACTACCTTCTAGGTGTGACAGGATGGAGGCCAACTTCTCCCTTCCCACCAATGCCACCGCCCCGGCTGCGCGGGCTGTCTCTGCTGGCTACGTGGCACTGGATGCGTTCTCTTACTTGGTGATGGCGGTCACCTTCGTGCTGGGCGTGCTGGGCAATGGGCTGGTGGTGTGGGTGGCTGGCTTCCGCATGGCCCGCTCCGTCACCACGCTCTGCTACCTGAACCTGGCTGTGGCCGACCTCTCCTTCACCTCCACGCTGCCCTTCCTCACGGCATCCAAGGGCATCCAAGGCCTTGGGCCGCTGGCCCTTCGGCTGGTTCCTTTGCAAGCTCATCTTCACCGTGATAGATATCAACCTGTTCGGGAGCGTCTTCCTCATCGCGCTCATCGCCCTGGACCGCTGCATGTGCGTCCTGCATCCCGTGTGGGCCCAGAACCATCGCACGGTGGGCCTGGCCCGCAAGGTCATCGCGGTGCCCTGGGCATGCGCTCTGCTCCTCACCCTGCCAGTGATCATCCGCGTGACAACGGTGCCCCAAGCCGGAGGACGAACGGCCTGCACCTTTGACTTCTCGCCTTGGACCCGGGACCCCGCGGAGAAGGCCAGGGTGGCGATTGTCATGCTGACCATCCGTGGGATCATCCGCTTCATCGTGGGCTTCAGTGTACCTATGGCAGTGGTGGCTATCTGCTACGGGCTCATCGCTGCCAGGATGCGCCGTCAGGGCCTGCTCAGGTCCAGCCGGCCGCTGCGTGTCCTCTCGTTCGTGGTGGCCGCCTTCTTCCTCTGCTGGTGCCCCTACCAGCTCGTGGCCCTCGTGGCCACTGTCAGGATCCGGGAGCTCTTGGGCGGCGTGGGGAGCGATCTGGCAGTGGCTGTGAATGTGACCAGTGCCCTGGCCTTCTTCAACAGCTGCCTCAACCCCATGCTCTACGTGTTCATGGGACGGGACTTCCGCCAGCGGCTGCTCCACTCACTGCCCGCAGCGCTAGAGAGGGCCCTGAGTGAGGACTCCGCCCAGACTAGCGACACAGGGACCAATGATGTGGCACCTCCCGCAGGAGCTGAGGAACGGGCAGTGTGAAGGCAGAAGGACAGGCTCCCTATCCCACTTCCTGCCTTGACTTACCTCGTGTCCACCTTACTGTCTGCTGAATTTAGGGTCAGCCATGCAGAAGGGGGAAAAATACACTCCCTGATTTTGGGGGAAAATACAGTAGACTGCCGGGTGCCCGTGGCTCACGCCTGTCATCCTAGCTACTCAGGAGGCTGAGATCTGAGGATCATGGTTCAAAGCCAGCACAGGCAGGAAAGTCTGTGAGATTCTGATCTCTAATAAACCCCCAGAAAACCAGGAGTGGTGCTGTGGCTCAAGTGGTTAAGTGCTAGCCTTGAGCTGAAGAGCTGAGGGACAGCGCCCAGGCCCAGAGTTCAAGCCCCATGACTGACAAAACAAAAAATAAACTATAGTAGACTGCAGGGGGGCAGAAGAAGAGCCAGTCCAAGCAATTGGAGCCAAGGCCAGGTCCCAGAAGCTCTGCTCCCAGTGATGGCCTCGACCTGTCCCCCTGTGGAATCACACAGGTGGCCCCAGGCAGGATTTCAGGTCCCAGTTTTCCCAGGAGACTTGCACATGGCCAGATTGGGCTCCAGAGCTGGCCAGGTGCCCAGTCAGAGGGGTAAAAGGGCATAGGGTGAGCACACCGGGGCTGCGTGGTGCCTGCGATTGAGCCTGAGGCCTGACATGGCCCACAAGAGTGCCTTAGCCATCTTGACAGTCCCACAGACACCTCCTGGAGACTCCCCCATGATTACCCACCACCACCACACAGCGCCCCAGGGGATGCTCTCTCCTTGCTCATCTTTCCCTTCAATAAATCTTTGCCTTCTGACTTGGCCCTCTGTGTCCCCTACTCATCCTTCGAGGCAGACAAAGGCCCGGCATGGCTGTGTTTTGATTTCACTGCCACTGATGTCTTTTGTTTTTAATGGGGAGGGAGAGAGCATCTTGGCCTTGGGACAGTCAGAGGTGAGGAAAGCCGAGATGCCAAAGTGACTGGGAGACAGCTGCTCTCCAGCTCCCAGTCCGACCTCAGCGAGCTTTCCTCTCCCAGAAGAGATGCTGTGGAGCAGGGCTTGCTTCTTCTTTCCTTTTCCTCCTCTTCCTCTGTCAGCGCATCCACTGCCACCTGCCATGAACCTGCATGGAGCCAGCTCCCTTTCCCCCTCCCCCTCCCCCCCTTCCACCCCATAGGTAGGGCAGTTCCCATCATGCAATCTCCCAGTACATAAGCCTGCCCTTTCCTACCACCACCACCCAGGCTGTTGGGAAATCAGGATGAACCTCAGTTCCTGTTACCCAAGCAGCCCCCAAGTCTGCCCACTCTCCCCACCCTGCCCCCCACCTCCAACTGTGGGGAAATTCCTGAAGCTCAAGACTTGCTCCCTGGCAGGCTGCCAAAACCGCAGTGGGGAGGGGTCAAGTCCCTCAGCAGATCCAGGGTGTCCGGAGGGGAGCTATGGGGCCACTGGGGGGGAGCGGAGCTTCCGCTGTGAAGACAGGGCTTGTTACCTCACAGGAACAAGGAGGCCAAAGCACAAGGAGGGGCATAGGTAGAATGCCAGGTGTGACAAGTTAGACTCTGCTTCGCAAATCTACCAGAGACGTCCATGAGTGCCCTCTGCACTGGACCTAACAGCAAGCCATGTATGCTGGAGAGAGGAGAGGGGGAGAGAGAAGAGAGGGAGAGAGAGAGAGAGAGAGAGAGAGAGAGAGAGAGAGAGAGAGAGAGAGAGAGAGAGAGAGAGAGGAGAGAGAAAAAGGAGAGAGGAAGCCAGGTGCCGCTCACGCCTATAATCCTAGCTACTCAGGAGACTGAGATCTGAACCTGTTTGAAAACCAGCCGGGGCAAGAAACTCCGTGAGACTCTTATCTCCAATAAACCACTAGAAAACTGGAAGTGGCGCTGTGGCTCAAGTGGTAGAGCACTTGCCTTGAGCTGAAGAGCTGAGGGACAGCGCCCAGGCCCAGAATTCAAGCCCCATAACCAGCAAAAAGAAAAAAGGAAAGAGGGAGAGGATAGAGGGGAGGGGAGGGGAGGGGAGGGAATAAGAACAGAAAGGGAGAGAAAAAGCAAAGCAGGAACATACACATCTGCAGGGCACAGGACCGGTGGGGTTCTGAGATTAGAGATGAATGTGACCAGTTCCATTGTTTAGACGCTATGTCATTTGCAGGGAATTGATGGGCCTAGAAGGGACCAGGTCTTGTGAGGAAAGCCAAGCACTGAGACAGGGTGCACGTTTAGTCTCTCATGTGGAAGTTAGATCATACAACTGGATGTGGTAAATTCCACAGGACCCTAGACATCACACACACACACACACACACACACACACACACACACACACACACACACACACACACACACAACGAGTCAGACTAAAGGAGGATCCCCTTAGGGGAGGAAACCAGTGATTGAGCTTCTCTGGACAGTTAAAATACTATTTATCAAGCCGGGCACCGGTGGCTCACGCCTGTCATCCTAGCTGCTCAGGAGGCTGACATCAGAGGATCATAGTTTAAAGCCAGCCCGGGCAGGAAAGTCTGTGAGACTCTTATCTCCAATAAACCACTAGAAAACCAGAAGTGGCATTGTGGCTCAAGTGGTAGAGCACTCGCCTTGAGCTGAAGAGTGCAGGACAGTGCCCAGGCCCAGAGTTCAAGCCCCACGACTGACAAAACAAACAAACAAACAAAAAACTATTTATCAAAACGAATTCCAAGAACTGAAAACATGGGGTTTTGGTGGTGGTGGTGGTGGTGGCATTTACTTTTGCTTTGGGATGTTTTCTTTTTTGTGGAAATAAATGATTTTATTTATAAGAAAACAATATCACCAAGAAAACTGAGTATACATGAAAGAGACTGCAGGAATAATATTAGGGTTTTTATTCTCTCTCTACCTGTTGATGTGATTATATTTCTTGATATTAAAACTCTCCTCTTGCTATTCTTATTGTATGTAATCCAACTCTGTTTATTACTATGTATTCAATGTAGGAAATCTAGCTTCAAAATTGTGTAAAGTTTTTTTTCCTTTTTAATCACAACATTGTCATTGTCACGGTACACTGTGGTCATCATCATCTTCATCAAAATTATTATTAGCATCATAAGTGCCAACTATTGAAAGTCTGATATGTATCTATGATTTTGCTATTGTCTTTTGATTAATAATTTTAATGTTACCACTGTGCATGCATCCATATTAAAATTTAGAACAAATTAAGTAACAAAAAACTAAGCCAATACAGGTAACTTGACTATGTGCTTATAACAAATTATGGAATAATTTTTTTAAATTTTTATATATATTCTTATTGTGAAAATATTGTACAGAGGGGTTACAATTATATGGGTAAGATAATGAGCACATTTTTTATCAAGCATTTTAGCCTCCTGCTTTGTTTCCCCTTCCCATCCCTTTGTATCTTCCCTCTCCCCCCTCGACCCCCCACCAAAGTTGTAAAGTTTGTTTTTCAACATAATGACTTGTACATCTCATTGTTGCAATGGGTCCTCCTGTATCCTTTTTTTAACAATTTTTTTTCTTTTCCCCTCCACATATACCAACATTTGGGGTTGTTTTCTAAGGGGAGGGGACAAAGAGGGGCACAGACAGGGCAAGAGGAATGGTGGACAAATGCAGTCCTGGGGTTCAGCATACACTACATGGGAAATGAGCTGTGCCATAGTGGGAAGATGTGGGAGGAGGAGGCTGGTTTAGGGGGAAGGAAGGGGTGGGATTGCCCCAAACAGAAATGCACTTATTTCTTCTCTGTATAATGCACTAGAAATAACAAATTATATTCTTTCTAAATATTCTTTCTAAATAAAAAAGGGAAGTTATGTCATAAAATTTAACAGTGAAATCAGTAATACCAAAATACAAAAGTAATAAAATCCACAAACTCACCACTTCCTAAATATCTGGCTTCTGTCGATGAACAACGAAACTCCATCAGACGCCTTCCTAATCTGTACCTCTGCCTTGCTCACGGACATAGACAAAAACCCCTGTGGTGGGGACACAATGCACTCCCTGAGGACAGATGGTCCCCACTTTCCTGTCTGTGGTCTTCCTGTTGCCACTGGAATTAGACTGAAAAGACTGGAGAGACTGGAGGGCCGAGGGTGAGATTCTTTTCTCTTTTTTTTGTATGTCAGTCCTGGGGCTTGAACTCAGGGCCTGACCACTGTCTTTTTTTGCTCAATGCTAATGTTCTACCACTTGATCCACAGCTCCCCTTCAGGCTTCTTAGTGGTTAATTAGTGATAAGAGTTGCATGGATTTTCCTGCCTGGGTTGGTCTTGAACCTGAATCCTCAGATCTCAGCCTCTTTAGTATCTAGAATGACAGGGATGAGCCAATGGTGCCAGGCTTTCTTTAATTTTTTTTTTTTTTTTTTTTTGCGGGGGAAGGGAGGAGTTGATTGTGGGGCTTAAACTCAGGGCCTGGGCACTGTCCCTGAGCTCTTTTGCTCATGGCTAGCACTCTACACTTGGAGCCACAGCACCACTTCTGGTTTTTTGAGTGGCTAATTGGAGATAAGAGGCTCCCGGGGACTTTTTTGCCCCAGCTGGCTTCAATTGGTGATCTTAGATCTCAGCCTCCTGAGTAGCTAGGATGACAGATGTGAACCACCAGTGCCCGGCTTTCTGTTTTTATTATCATTGATTAGTTGTGTGAGGGAATTTTGCCTCAGTGTGTCCATTTGTACACATGAGGCATGGTGACAGTCACCCCCTCTGCTGGCCCTCACCTCCCAGGGGTGTCCTCCCCTCCCTGGGGTGCCCTCTGCAGGTGGGGGGGGGACCAACAGTCCTCATCCTGGCCAGGGGTTTCCTAGGCGGCTCAGGGGTTTCCCGGAATCTGGGAATCTGGCAGGAACGGCCTGGCCTCATTCTATCTCAGCCATTCTCTCCAGACTCCAGTGGGAGCCCACGGCTCAAGCTGTCAGAGTTCCTGGAAGTTCTTTGAAAACTGAGATTTTTGCCAATCCTGAGTACTGCCCACCCAGGGGTCCCCTGCCGCCACCCCGTCATCTCTGGGAACTCCTCTTCCCCCTCTTCAAAGGGGGACAGAGGGGGTTCCCAGGGGCTGGGCTCGCTCCTTCCTCCTCCTTTCTCCTTTCCCCTCTGCCTCCCTGGGAAAAACCAGGATCTGAGAACCTGACTCTGTCCAAGAAGAATCCCAGCCAGGCCACATGGTTCATAGTTCAAAGCCGACCTGGACAGCAGAGTGCATGGGACTCATTATCTCCAATAAATCACCAACAAGGCAGAAGTAAGTGGAGCTGTGACTCAAGTGGTAGAGCACCAGCCTTGAGTGGATCAACGTAAGGGACAGTGCCCAGGCTTTGAATTCAAGCCCCAGGGCTGGCACTAAATAAATGAAAATTGAAGAGTTCTGCACTGGGGACCCCGTGCCTCCACCCACTCGGTCTTGGTGGAAGGCACGCAATTTCTTCCTCACTCTACCTCCACCCTCACCCCCTAACCATCAAATCAACCTCGACTGCTGCCTCCTCTGGGCAGACGCCCTGATGTAGCAGGGTTGGATCATTCCTGCCCTGGCGTGGGGTCCTCTATTTACACAGCTGCCTCCTCCATCAGATTGGGCTCTCCACAGGGCAGGGCCCTGCTGAGTCACCCTGTGAGCCTGGCATGGCCCAGCCCAGCTGGGGCATACCCGTGCTGATCTCCATTCTGGACTTCTCTCCCCCACCTCTTCCCTGGGTCCTGTGAACCACTGGCTCAGGTCCGCTCCTGATGGCTGACATCTCAGGAAAACCGCAGCCTGCACTGCGGGGAGGACTCTGGGGGCGGTAGTTGGGAGATGGGGCCGGGGAGGGGGTCTCCACCAGAGTGGGGGCACCCCAGCTTCAGCCCTCCATCACTGGTTCTTATCTTTGCTGCTTCAGGCCCAGGTCACCTATTGCTGCAAGGAATTCTGGGAGACCAGACGGTGCTCTAGGGGCCAGACGGCTGGATGCAGAGCACAGCCTGCGGCTGGGACTTCCGGTGGAGGAAAACACGGGGCCCTCAAGTCCCCTTCTTCCCTGCTTAGGCAGGCTCTGGTTTTAGAAACATCTGGTTTTATACAGCTGCTCCGCCTGACAAGCAGGGCAGGGTCAGGGTCAGGCAGCCAAATGCCCAGCTTCTGGGTGGAGCCTGCTTTGTGCCCTCCCATCGGCCTCCACGCCTGAAGATCATCCTCCACACATAGCCAGACCCCAGGGCTGGGCGATGCCCCAGCAAGACTTGGCCCCATGGGGCTTTTTTTCCCTGATGGCCTGGCTCAGGCGATGGCTGGACCTGGCACCAGCCGGGGAAACCCAGGGCGTGAGGACTTGGCTGTGTGAGGAAAGCTCACTGGAAGAGACAGAACAAGAATCCGTGCAATACACAGCGTGACTCACAGCTGGGGAAGTTGAACAGAACCAGAGGCAGGGATGTGGCCGCTGAGGGACCAGAGGCAGGCAGGCAGGCAGATGGACGGACGGACGGGCAGACAGACAGACAGGCAGACAGGTGGGTGGATGGGGAAATAGACATGATAGCTAGAAAGAAAGATACAGAGAAAGGAGGAGGGGGGAGAAACACACAGGAAAGATGAGAAACTCCGAGTATCACCAATAAGAAAGTCAGTGGGGATGAGACATGTGGAGACACCCAGAGCAAAATAGAGGATGATGGGAGGAGAGGAGAGGAGAGGGAGAGCAGAAAAAGGGACTGGAAGGGAGGGGAGGGGAAGGGAGGGGGGAAAGGGAAGGGAGAATTTCAATGATTAGAATCCGGAGAGCCAGAGACTCAGACCTGAAGAATGGCCAGCACACCCTTTCACAGTAAGAGCCATCAGTACACCTGTTCACAGTAAGAGAGATCATCAGCACACCTGTTCACAGAAAGAGAGTGGACAGCCATAGTCTCAGACAAAAATTATTATTTTTTAATTTTTTTGGGGGGGTCTGGTCGTGGGGCCTGAACTCTGAGCCTGGGCGCTGTCCCTCAGCTCTTCAGCTCAAGGCTAGCACTCTACCACTTGAGCCACAGTGCCACTTCCAGCTTTTTTTTTTTTTTTTGCTTATGTGGTGCTGAGGAATCGAACCCAGGGCCTCATGCATGCAAGGCAAGCGCTCTACCACTGAGCCACCTTCCCAGCCCATCAGATAAAATATTTTAAAGGGAAAAAATTCCTGAAAAGGTGGCTGTGGAAGAGTGACATTTATCACTGGTCTTCTGGCCCTGAGAAGCCAGGGACCCAGATGTCCCAGGTCCCCCGCTCTTCCCTACCCTTCCTCTGACGCAGTTTCCCCAGTGTGTCAGGAAGAGGAGAGCCTAGGTCATTCCCTGTAAGTAGCTGACCAATAAATGAATCAGTTCCAGTTCTAGACCTCAACTCTCTACTCCAGACACTGGCACATGTGTGTGTGTGTGTGTGTGTGTGTGTGTGTGTGTCTGGCATGGGACAGACACATTCACTCCTGGAAGCTGTGCCTCACAGCAAGCACATACAGTCACACACACACACACACACACACACACACACACACACACACACACACACGTGTATGCTTTTTGTTGTGTCTGAGCTGTGTTCCTAGACTCCTGTCCCAGACTAGGGACAGGAGGGGTGGGGGGGCAGGGAGATGCAGCATGGGGGTGAGAGGGAAAGAAGAGAAGAGGGGAGGGAAAGAGAGGGGCAGGGAAATGGGAGGAAGAGAGGGGAAGAAAAGTGGGGAGAGAGATCAGGACAGAAATACAGAGATATAGAAAAAGGGAGACAGATGTGGGGAGGACAGGGAGGGGCGGGAGGAGAAATGAGGAATTGGGGAGTGAAAGGAAATACAGGTCTGGGGCAAGGTTGTCATGAGGGGACTCCGCAGATCCAAGCGAGAAGGGAGAAGGGAAACAGAGGAGGGGCTGGGGGGCTGAGGGTCGGGCGGGGCAGGAGGCCCGTCTGGGGGGGAGGGGCGATGGCGGGAAGCGGGTGGGGCTGCCTGGCTGCCTGACCTCAGAGCCCCTGGCCGGACTTTGCCTGACGTCAGCTCCCCGTCAGCTCTCGATCACCTCTCCTCCGCCCCCGCCCGTGCCGGTCTTCAAATGACCCCACCAGAGCTGCACAGGGCAGAGACTGCAGTCCAAGCTCAAGACCAGAGAGGGAGAGGACCCCGTCGGACCACAGCCATGACACAGGTGTGTGTGTGCGCGCATGTGTGTGTATATTCACGTGTTTGCATATAGGGAATGGGCCCCTGCCTGGAGATCTTGGGTGTCAGAAAGGGTGTGTGAATGCATGTGCTGGGACAGAATCTGTGAACTCTTGTGTGCACAGGTGCTTGGCAGCACACACAGATGAGGCTGGTAAGGTCTGAGTTGCTGCACAGGTTTAGTCAGCTATGAGTCCTGGAAGGCCCTTGAACCCCGGGAATGGAGGAGAAAGAAAGATAATGAAAGAAAGAATAACGAGCGAGCTGGGTGCTGGTGTCTCACGTTTGCTATACTAGCTACTCAGGAGGCTGAGATCTGAGGATCACGGTTCAAAGCCAGCCTGGGCAGGAAAGTTCATGAGACTCTTATCTCCAATTAACCACTCAGAAAACAAGAAGTTGTGCTGTGGCTCAAGTGGTAGAGCACTCACCTTGAGGTGAAGGGCTGAGGGACAGCACCCAGGTCCAGAGTTCAAGGCCCACAACCAACAACAATAAAAAAGAATAAAGATTGAGCCAGACAGACAAGCAGCCGGTGACGTGTGTCTGTAGCACATGAATCTGATGTTCCATTTCATTTGTTCAACAAATGTGGGGTTGAATCAAATAAAATACCCAGATCCAGCTGCTCTCAGCCTGTGGGGGGGGGGAGGGGGAAGGCAACTACAAGTGACTCAGTTTCATCATAACAGTTTAACTCCTGTGTTTGTGTGTGTGTGTGTGTGTGTGTGTGTGTGTGTGTGTGTGTGTGTGTGTGTGTGTGTGTGTGTGTGTGTCTATGTGCTGGTCCTGGTGCTTGAACTCAGGGCCTTGGCACTGTCCCTGAGCTTTTGTGCTCAAGGTTAGTGCTCTACCACTTGAGACACAGCTCCACTTTTGGCTTTTTGGTCATTCACTGGAGTTAAGAGTGTTATAGACTTTTCTACCCGGGCTGACTTTGAACTTCGATCCTTAGATCTCAGTCTCCTGAATAGCTAGGATTACAGGTGAGCCAGTGGTACCTAACCTATTTCTTCTGGAAGCTCCTGGTCTGTCCCTTGGCCCCAGAGCCTCTGTGTGTGTGTGTGTGTGTGTGTGTGTGTGTGTGTGATCTTGCCTTTCTGCTGCCAAAGGGTGGGTGTCCTGTGTATCTGAGGTCTGTGCCAATGTACGTGGCATGTGTGTGGCAGCGGTGTGTGTGTCACAGGATCGCTGCATTCTGCCTGAGACTTGGAGCCTAAGGTCACCTCGCAGAACACAAGTGCTGTCAGTATGTCCCTTTTGTGTGTGTGTGTGTGTGTGTGTGTGTGTAAAAACCTCTGGTTGCTGCTTGAACTTCAACCCTCCAATCCCCTCCCCTCCCATGCCTCCTCCAGCCAGCTACAGCAAGGACTGATGTGAGGCAAAAAGATAGGAGGATGATTCTAGAAGAAAAAATAATTGTTACTGAGCAGTTAAAATTTCTATCTCCAGCTGGGCATTGTATTTTCCACCTGGAGTCCCAGCTGCTTGAGAAGCTAGGCCCAGAAGCTCGGCGTGAGCCTGCACAAGATAGCTTGTTGTTGTTGAAGAGATGCTGTTAAACTGGGCGGTGCCAGTGGCTCATGCCTGTCATCCTTGCTACTTAGGAAGTTGAGATCTGAGGATCATGGCTTGCAGCCAACTAACCCAGGCAGGAAAATCCATGTGACTTTTATTTTTTATGTTTTTTGTTGGTCCTGGGGCCTGAATTCTGGGCCTGGGCGCTGTCCCTCAGCTCTTCAGCTCAATATTAGTGCTCTACCACTTGGGCCACAGTGCCACTTCCAGCCTATTTTGCTTATGTGGTGCTGAGGAATTGAACCCAGGGCCTCATGCATGCAAGCCAAGCACTCTACCACTGAGCCATCTTCTTTTTTTTTTTAATTTAATTTTATTTTATTTGAGAGCATACTGTACAGAGGGGTTACAATTACATTGGCAGGATAATGCATACATTTCTTACCAAGCATTGCAGCCTCCTCCTTTGTTTACCCTTCACCTCCCTTCCCAGCCTCCCCCCTCCCCCCCACCCCCCCCATGTAACTCTTATCTCCAATGAACCACCAAAAAAGCCGGAAACAGAGCTGTGGCTCAAGTGGTAGAGCAGCAGCTGTGAGCAGAAGAGCTCAGCGACAACACCCAGGCCCTGAGTTCGAGTCCCAGCACACACACACACACACACACACACACACACACACACACAAGCCTGGAGGTCTTCCCGGAGGAGATCAGAGGAGGCCAGCACGGGAGGCTCACCTTTCCTTTCCCTCCTCTGCTCCCCGCAGGATTCGCCCAAGCCCTCTGGGCCTGCGCACCGCTTCTCAGGCCTGGCCCGCCGGGTGCTGACCGTGGCCTTCGCCCTGCTCATCCTGGGCCTCATCACTTGGGCCTATGCGGCGGGCGTGCCCCTGGCCACAGACCGCCACGGCCTGCTGGCCTTCGGTCTCTACGGCGCCTTCCTGTGCGCGCACCTGGTGGCGCAGAGCGCCTTCGCCTGCCTGGAGCACCGGCGTGCGGCGGCGCGGGCGCGGCGGGCCCCGGGCCTCCCGGGGGGCGCGGGCGGCCGTGTGCCCAGCGTGGCGCTTACCATCTCGGCCTACCAGGAGGACCCGGCCTACCTGCGCCAGTGCCTGGCATCGGCGCGTGCACTGCGCTATCCGCGCGCGCGGCTGCGTGTGGTCATGGTGGTGGACGGCAACGGTGCCGACGACCTCTACATGCTGGACATGTTCCGCGAGGCCTTCGCCGACGAGGACCCTGCCACCTTCGTGTGGGACGGCAACTACCACCGGCCCTGGGAGCCCGCGGCCGCGCCAGCTCCCACACCTGGCGCCTACGGCGAGGTGGAGGCAGAGGATCCGGGGAGGCTGGCGGTGGAGGCGCTGGTGCGCACACGCCGCTGCGTGTGCGTGGCGCAGCGCTGGGGTGGCAAGCGAGAGGTCATGTACACGGCCTTCAAGGCGCTGGGCGACTCGGTGGACTATGTGCAGGTGGGTGCCCGGGGGACGGGGGGGGGGGGCACGAGGGGGGCTGCGCCCACCCGCCCGCCACCACGGGGCGGGGCCGGCCATCCACAGGGGACACCATCCTGGGCTCATTCAGGCCCTCTTGACCTGGCCATCCCCGGCTGCCTGGCCATCTGTCCCATGTAGCCAAAGCCGTGTCGGCGAGTCAGGAAATTGTTGCTCACCTCCTGTCACATCCCAGCTACTCAGGAGGCTGAGATCTCAGCATCGTGGTTCGGTTCGAAGCCAGCCTGGGCAGGGAAGTCCCTAAGAGTCTTACCTTCAACGAAACACCAAAACCAAGCTGGAAGTGGAGCTTAGGTTCAAGTGGTCGGGCACCAGCCTTGAGCAAAGTTCAGGGCCAGTGCCCAGGCCTGGAGTTCACGCCCCAGGACTGGCACAAAAAGAAAAGAAAAGGCGGGAAACGAAGGAAGGAAAGAAGGAAGGAAGGAAAAGAAGGGAGGGAGGGAGGGGCCGGCTCTGGGCCTCCCGTCCCCCGCCCCCCGTGCCCATCGTCCCAGCAGTTGCTGGCCGGCGTGGCATGGGGACTGGGTCTGAGCGTGGCCCTCCCGCCACAGGTCTGCGACTCGGACACCAGGCTGGACCCCATGGCCCTGCTGGAACTGGTGCAGGTGCTGGAGGAAGATCCCCGCGTGGGGGCCGTCGGGGGGGACGTGCGCATACTCAACCCCCTGGACTCGTGGGTCAGCTTCCTGAGCAGCCTGCGTTACTGGGTGGCCTTCAACGTGGAGCGGGCATGCCAGAGCTACTTCCGCTGCGTGTCGTGCATTAGCGGGCCGCTGGGTGAGCGTGGGCTGTGAGCGGGCGCTGGGGGCCATAGACGGCTGGGGAAGGGTGTGAGGACCGGCTGTGTGCGGACGGGGCTGGGTCGGGGATGCAATGGGGCTGAGTCTGCCTCCCCCCTCCCCACCTCCGCCTAGGCCTGTACAGGAACAACCTCCTGCAGCAGTTCTTGGAGGCCTGGTATAACCAGAAGTTTCTGGGCACCCACTGCACCTTCGGGGATGACCGGCACCTCACCAACCGCATGCTCAGCATGGGCTACGCCACCAAGTAAGCTGGTGGGAGGGGGGATGGTGGGTGAGGCTGATGGTACCTGTGTGCGCAAGCGTCGGCATACGTTCCCGTGCATGCCCGTGAGTGCATGCACACTGATGTCCAAGTCACTTTCCCCATGATGGGATCTACCAAGTTAGATCCAGGAAGGAGAGAGGAAGAAGATACCGTGGGAGTGGAGGGGGACATCTAGCTTGGAAGGAATAAAGTATTAGTAGAGGATGGACAATACCCTGAGAGGCAAGGATGACCCACCAGCCATTCGAACCATGTGACCCCTTAGGCCGGTTTAAGTGGAGCAAAGGGAGAGCCTAAACTCCAGAAAATGTTGTTGTTATTTTGGTTGGTGGTGGGGCTTGAACTCGGGGCTTAGGCGCTGTCCTTGAAGTGGTTCATTGGAGATATGATGAGTCCCATGGACTTTCCTGCCCAGGCTGGCTTTAAACAGTGATCCTCAGATCTCAGCCTTCTGAGTAGCTAGGATTATAGGAGTGAGCCACCAGCACCCAGCCAGTAAATGCTTCAAGAAAAGAGAAATTGATTCTTAGCGGGCCTGGGATGTTATGAGCTAGGTCAAATGAAGTTAAGAGCAGAGGGAGTTCCTCAAGAAAGCCAGACCTAGGGCTAGGAAGGTGGCTCAGTGGTAGTGCGCTTGCCTTGCAAGCCTGAGGCCCTGGGTTCGATTCCTCAGCACCACATAAGAAAAAAGAAAAAAGCCGGAAGTGGCGCTGTGGCTCAAGTGGTAGAGCGCTAGCCTTGAGCTGAAGAGCTGAGGGACAGCGCCCAAGCCCAGAGTTCAGGCCCCACAAACAGACCCCCCCCCAAAAAAAGAAAGCCAGACCTAGTGGGAGATCCACAGGGACTTTGGGATATAGCAGCAGGGAAACAAATAGTACACGGTGAGAATCATTCACTCAACAAATACTTACACCTGGGAGATGGTGCCTGTTATCCCAGCTACTCAGGAGGTAGGCATAGGAGGATCACCATTTGAAGTCAGCCCAGCCCGCTCCCCCACCCAAAAAAAATCTGAGACTTCATCTGAAAACAAACTCGAAGCTAAGGAACCAGGGCATGGCTCAAGTGGTAGAGCATTTGCTGAACAAGGGCCCTGAGTTCAATCCTCCACACCAACATCAAAAAAGGGAGGAGGGGCTTACAATCTGTACAATCTGTTGAGCTCTGGAGACACAGCAGTAGGCAAGAAGAGAAATCTGTGCCCACATACTGGGGAGATAGAGCTTTCAAGGGGGAAGCTCTAGCATCAGGAATGGTTCTCGGAGTTATTTGTGATGTCTGCCACAGGAAGGGACCCAGCCACTCCCTAGAAAGTTTCTCACATAGGGTCTGTCCTAGGTTGTAACTGGGCCTGGAGTTGCTCCTCCCTGTTGGGCCAGCCAATAGCAGTAAGTGTAATCATATTAGTAATATATTAGTAATGGTGTCAGGAATCATACGCCATTACTGACGTCAGTGGTTAATGGTATTTAGTCATGGTATGATGAACCAGTTCTCAGAACCTGGCTTTTTAATCCTCCTGCAGTCCTGACATCATGGGGTTAGGAACTAAGATGCTTTATCAACCTATTTTTTATATGAGAAGATGGATGCCTAGAGAGGTTTAAAAACAAAACAAAACATAAAACTTGTTCCAGGGCTTGGGGGTGTGTGTGGCTCAAGTGGTAGAGTGCCTGCATAGCAAGCCAAAGGCCCTGAGTTCAAATCCCAGTACTGTTAAAAAATTAAAAAGCCAGGCATGGTGACTCACACCTTTAATCCCAGCTATGTAGGAGACAGAGATCAGGAAGATGGGCAAGTAGAGGCCAAAATGGGGGGGGGTGTAGAAAGGACCCCAGCTCAACAGACAAGCCAGGTACGGCCTCGTCCTGCAATCCCAGGGTCTACAGGGCTGGCATGGGCTTAGAACTGGACAGCCCTGGTGTGCAGCATGAGGCCCTCTCTGAAGGAGGGAAGCTGCGCTCTGGCAGCTCAAGCCTGTCCTAGCTACTCGAGGAAGCTGAGGTCTGCGGATCAGGATTCACAGCAAGCCTAGGAAGGAAAGTCCCTGCCGCTCCAATTTCCACCAAAAACAAAACAAAAAAGCCAGAAGCAGAGCTGTGGCTGGCGTTGGTGGGGCGCCAGCTTTCTGAATGGCAAAAGCTCAGTGACAGCACTCCGGGCCCCAAGTTCAAGCCCCAGGCTAGTAATAATTAGGGTGTGTGTTGGGAGGAGGCTGAAGGCTGGCAGCTCGGTGCACAGTGATCGGAGCCGCGCCTGGGGTGGGGGGGAGCTGAGGGCTGGCAGCTGGGTGCTCGGTGCTCAAAGCCGCGCCTGGACGGCACCAGGCTGAGGACCCCCCTACCCCCATCATCCCCGCAGGTACACGGCCCGCGCGCGCTGCTACTCAGAGACGCCCGCGTCCTTCCTGCGCTGGCTCAGCCAGCAGACACGCTGGTCCAAGTCGTACTTCCGCGAGTGGCTGTACAACGCGCTGTGGTGGCACCGGCACCACGCGTGGATGACATACGAGGCGGTGGTGTCGGGCCTGTTCCCGTTCTTCGTGGCGGCCACCGTGCTGCGGCTGTTCTACGCGGGGCGGCCGTGGGCGCTGCTGTGGGTGCTGCTGTGCGTGCAGGGCGTGGCGCTGGCCAAGGCCGCCTTCGCCGCCGCGCTGCGCGGCTGTGCACGCATGTTGCTGCTCTCGCTCTACGCGCCTCTCTACATGGGCGGCCTGCTGCCTGCCAAGTTCCTAGCGCTCGTCACCATGAACCAGAGTGGCTGGGGCACCTCGGGCCGCCGCAATCTGGCGGCCAACTACGTGCCTGTGCTCCCGCTGGCGCTCTGGGCGCTGCTGCTGCTGGGCGGCCTGCTCCGCAGCATCATCTGGGAGGCCCGGGCCGACTGGAGCGGCCCAGCCCGCAGGGCTGAGGCCCTGCACCTGACCATCGGGGCCGCGGCCTACGCCGGCTACTGGGTGGTCATGCTGACCCTGTACTGGGTGTGCGTGCGCAGACTCTGTCGGCGGCGATCGGGCGGCTACCGAGTTCAGGTGTGAGTCCCCCCGCCCCTCCACGCCATAGGCCTTTCAAAGCCCAGGACTGTCTGTGAAGGAAACTCGCTGGGCCTCAGTTTACCTCCTCTGCGAAGGGAGGGTACCAGGACTGCAGTGGGGCTGGGACTTGTGGATCTCTGGGGAGGGGTATTTATTCTTCAGGGTATAGGGATTTAGGACAGGGACCGGGGAGAAGCCCTCCCACCTTCCTCCCTGTTCTCATTTCATCTCTGTTTGTACTGTGATTTGGATGTCATAAAGAATTTTATTTATTTTCTTCAGAGTGCAGCCTCTCTTTTATCTTAGGAGAATGGAAGGGGCTGCATGCAGGTTGGGGGGCTCTGGACTTAGTCTACAATGAATGATCTACCTCTCTCCAAAGACCCCTCCCTCCCTGGCTGAGTACTGGGGTTTGGGCTTGGGGCCTTGGATCTCTAAGCAGATCTCTACCACATGAGCCACATCGCCAGGCCTTTTCACTTTTAGCTTTTTTCTTTCAGATAGTTAATTTTTTTTTTTTTGAAATCAGGGTCAGCCTCATCCTGAGATCCTCCTACCAATGCCTCCCCAGCCTTTCTGTTGAGACAGCCTCAGCAGCTTGTCTTGCCCAGGCTGGCTTTGAACTGTGACCTTCCTGGTGTCCACCTCCTGAGTAACAGAGTGTACAGGCTTGAGCCATCCCACCTGGCTTGTTGAGGCTCTAACTTGTACTAATGATACTGATTCCTGGCCAAAACAAAACAAAAACAGTAAGGATCCGGACTTGAAATATACTCTTTATTTTAAGGATGGAGACAGGAGGATGAGGGACCAGTACCTTGCTAGATGCCGCTGAAATACCACCGACAGAACATCCTGGGGAGACAAGGCCTGGGTGGGAGGATGGGACAGGGCAGAGGTCCTGGGACTGGGAGAGTCTCAAGGGTGGACTGGGCCGGGACCCCAGGGCCTGAGGGAGGAGGCTGGGGTCTGGATCTGGACCCCAGGGCCCGAGGGAGGAGGCTGAGGACCGGGATTGGCACGCCCACTCACCACACCAGCACCGTCAGGCTGGCGACCATGACGGCCACCAGGGCGGCCAGCAAGCACAGGTCCTCCCATGTCAGGGCCCAAGGATTGGTCAGTAGCTCTCCCAGGCCGGGCTTCCAGGGCTCCACCACTTCCGGTTCCTTCCGCGACCAGCGCACCACTTCCCGGAAGGTGACTTGGAGCTCGGTCTCCGCGCGCGGGGGCGGGCCAGTGACTGCGGGGCGCGGACGTCAGCGGGCCAGCCCTCGCCTCGCCTCCCGCTGCCCGGCCCCGGCACTACGCCGCCCGCACCGTTCAGGAAGAAGTAGAGCCGCGCCACGGGGCGCACGTCGTGTCGGATCACGCAGGAGTAGGTGCCCGCGTGGACGGGCTTCGCCGGGCGGATCCGCGCCACGGACCCTCGGGCCCGCGGCAGGTCGCGGAAGTAGGACATGTCCTGAGTCCGGACCTGCGGGACCGTGGGCTGAACCCTGGACTGCGAAGCCCGGGGCGCGGGATTCAGGTCCTCCCAGCAGGGCTCCCGCCCCGCTCCCGCTCGCAAGGCAGACCACGCCCCCTCTTCGGTCCCGCCCCTAGCCTCCCCGCCTGGTGCCGCCCCGCGGCCCTTCCCGTTACTCCTAAATTACTCCTCACCACAGTGCCCCAGCCTTGCTCTGTCCCAAGATTCCGGGCCCTCCGCTGGCAGAAAGCCTGTGTCTATGCCGAGCGGAACCCCGGGGCCTAAAGCCTCTGTCTGGACCTCCCCTAGCCTTGACTCCGCCCCTGCACCCTGTTAGCTGGGCGAGGCCCTAACCCCTCCCAAGTGTTACTAAACCCTCGCCTGGCCCCGCCCACCTTTAACTCCGCCCCCAGGCACTGCAAGAGCCACCTGGCCCCGCCCCTAGGCTGGGAGGAACGTAGGCCCTACCCCCACATATCACTAAAGCTTTCCGGCCCCGCCCTCGACTCCGCCCCTCTGCCCTGGTTGGCTGGGGGCACGAAGTCCGTACCGCCCCACTAGAGCCCGCCCGGCACCACCCCTCTGCTCTGGTTGGCTGGGAGGTTTGTAGACCCTCCCCCTCCCTCCCCACACCTCTGAAGCCCGTCCGGCCTCGCCCGGACTCACACCACCTTTGGCGAACTTCCAGGAATAGGAGATGTCTTCCTTCGGCAACTGGAAGTCCACAACACAAGAAAACATAGCCTGGTCCCCGCGGTTGACGGTCACGTCCTTGACTGGAGATAACGGGGTCTCTCCCGCGGGGCTCACCCTAGCCCGCAGCCCCCCGTGGGGGGGCTCCCGAGCACCCCAGACCGTCCCTCACCTGGGCAGTTCAGCGGGAGCTTGCAGATGAGGGAGTAGCACCCGTCGCAGATGAACCTCCGGGTGAGCTCCTGGACGCCTGCGGGTGCGCACGCAGCTCTGGCCTCGCTGCTGTCCCCACCCGGGGGTCCCCCGTCTGAGGCTCCCTCCGGGCCCTGCCCCCACCCCCTTAAATCCCGCAGGCCAAGCCTGGGACTAAGCGCTTACCACAGGGAGGGACGCAGGCCGGGACTGTGGAGGAAGGAAGGGAGACAACGGTGGGGACCCTACCTGACATGCCCCAGAAGATGGTCGAGGGGCTGACCTCTTCCCAACAGGGGGCTAGGCCAGACCTACAGCAGCCCACCCAGAGGGACAGGGCCAGGCTCAGGTCTGCAGCTGGCCATCTGAGTGTCAGGAAGAAGGGACCAGGTCCCCAGGGTCAGCACTGCCCCCAGGGGGCGGCCTGGACGGGCCAGGGTGAGATTAGAAGACCCAGTTACAGAAAAGTTGGGGCAAGGTTAGTAGCCAATTGAGGGGGCCCAGGTGGAGAGGACATGGTTCTGCCTGTCCAGGGCTAATCACAGAATGTGTAGGCTGCAATAGGAGTCTCCCCCCCCCCCCCCTCCACACACACACATACACAAGGGCTTCAAGCCATAGAGGTTGGACTGAGCAGAGTAGACTGGGGGCTCAGGTCTGGGGTTTGCATCTAAGGTGTGGGGAAGGTGGTTGGGCCACATCTTGTTTTACCTTTTTTAAGCTGTAGAATGGCCTTCTTCATTTCTTCTGCAGCCTTGGAGAATGCTTTTATATAGAACCCTGGAGGACGGAGCCAGGCCCTTGTAGAAACTGTGGTCGTGTGTCTGTGACCCCTCCCCTCCATGAGTCTCTCCATCCTTGGTTTGTGCTCCCACCCACCCTTCTACCAGGAAGGCTGACAAGTCTCAGAGCCTCCTCCTCCTCCTCCCTCCAGAATCTGTTTCAGATGGAGAGAAGTACGCTGCATGTATCTTGCTGCAGGCTGGGTGGCTGAAGGCATGGCTCAGGAGGTAGAGTGCTGGCTTAGAAAGCAAGCACATGTTCCCACGTTCAAACCACAGGATCACCATGAAGAGATAAGCAAACAAAACAATAGTCTATTTCTAGAAGACTGGTTAAAATAAATTATTTTGAGCCTGGCACCAGTAGCTCTCGCCTGTCATCCTAACTACTCAGGAGGCTGAGAGCTGAAGATCATGGTTCAAAGCCAGCCGAGGCAGGGAAATCTGTGAGACTCTTTCTCCAATTAACCACACCAAAAAGCTGGGATTGGAGCTATAGTACAAGTGGTAGAGCATTAGCCTTGAGTAGAAAAAACAAAAATAAAAAACTAAGGGACAGAGCCCAGGTCCTAGTACCAGAAAACACACACACACACACACACACACACACACACACACACACACACACACACACACACACACACACACACACACACACACACACACACACACACACACACACACACACACACACACACACACACACACACACACACCACTTGTTGAAGGAAAAGGTAATGACCAAATTCCTCACCAAGGCCTACTATGCCCTTCACAGTCTAGCCCAATTCCCTCTTAGTCTTTGTTCTATCCCTCTGTCCACTTCTCTGTCCCTTAAGAAAGTCTCACATTTGCTGGGTGCTGGTGGCTCATGCCTGAAATCCCAGCTATTCAGGAGGCTGAGATCTGAGGATCTAAGCCAGCCAGGGAAGAAAAGTCCATTTAGACTCTTATCCCCAATTAACCACCAGAAAACCAGAAGTAGAGCTGTGGATCAAAGTGGTAGAGCACTAGCCTTGAGCAAAAGAACTCAGGGACAGCACCCAGGCTTCATGATCAACAACAAAGGAAGTCAGGAAGGAAGGAAGTCAAGAAGGAAGGAAGGAAGGAATGGAGAGAGGGAGGGAGGATGGGAGGGAGGGAGGGAGAAAAGGAAGGAAAGAAAGGGAATACCCCACAATCTCTAGCAGGCAGGGCCTTTGCACATGCTGGCTATGGTTTCTAGCACATCTCCCCCCTCCCCATTTCACACCTCAAGTGTCATGTCCTCCAGGATTTTCTCCTCTCTACAATCTACAGTCTAATCAAGTGCCTTTTTATCTCTCATGCTTGGCTCTCATCATTGTGTGATTATACATGCCGCCTGTGTGCTAATCACTTAAGTCCATCTCTTAAGTAAATATGGCTTCCTTTAAAGCTCAGTCCTTCAGAACCCCGGAGAGGGCCCCCACGTCTTAGAAAGGGCTCGATAAATATGTGTAGAATGAATTCCTGAGTGCAAATGGGAGTGGAGACCACAAGCAGTGGCCTACGGCCCAACTCTATTCCTTAGCTGTGTTGTACTTGGCTGGGATAGTGTGGGTTTTTTTTTTTTTAAATGAACTGGTCGCCAACATATAAAATTTGGGAAAACCATATAAAATGTTTGACATCTCTTAAAAATTTCTGGAAAAAGCAGTAACTCAGAGACCAAATTTCCTTCGGGCAGCTACGCTCCATCCTCTGCTCTGGCCAGCCACTTTATCTGTTTCACATCCTATTCCTTCTTTCAGGACCACTATCTTTGCCAGTCTGGGCTCTGCCCAAACACCCCAGGGCCTTTGCACATGCCGGCTTCTGTTTCTATAGCACATCTAGCTTGCAGATTGAGGGTGTTCTAGCATTTTCCAGGGGTATTCTGCAGAGAAAATGAATGGCTGGACTGACCTCGTGGTCGAAATGGCTTTAGAAATCAGACACCAGGCAAGGCGTTGAGAGATGAATCATATGCTTTGTCCTTTCTGCCACCCCTGCCAAATTCATGTGTTGGAATTCTGAACCCCCACTGTCCAAGATTATGACTGTATTTGCAGAGAGAGCTCTTGATGGGGTGATGAAGTGAAAATGAGGTCATTAGGGTGGGTCCTGGTGCAGTCTGACTGGTATTCTGGGAGAGGAAGTGACTAGGAGGCAAGGAGACACTGAGGGAAGACTGCTAGGACTCAGGGAGACCACAGCCACCAACAGTCCTGTCGGGAGGCCTTGGAAGAAACCGCACCTCTGCCCACACTGGCACTTGGATCTCGAGCTCCTCATCTCCACGATTTCTACAAAGCCGTGTCTAGCAGCTGTCTGTTAACTCCACTTCCTGGGGGAAGAGCTCCCTTCACTCACCTAGCTAAGGGATTTCACTGTGGGGCTTTCCTTGCTTTTCCTTGACCAAGTTGACAGCCTTTGAGAAGAAAGGAAGTGCCACGTGAGCCTCAGTTAGGAGCTTTAACAAGGATCCTTTTACCCTGAAGCCTGAACTTGGTTTCTTGCTGTTGTTTGGGTTTAGGAAGTACTGCAGTTTGAATTCAGGACTTTATATTCACTAAGTAGGTGTTTGACCACTTGAGCCACTCCAACAGCCCCTTTTAGTGTTATTTCAGAGGTAGGGTCTCACATTATATCCCAGCTAGTCTAGACTGCTGTAAAGGTGAAGTGGATTGCTGGGCACTGCTGGCTCACACCTCTAATCCTAGGTACTCAGGATGCTGAGATCTGAGGATTGCCATTCAAAGCCAGCCCAGGCAGTAGTCTATGAAACTCTTATCTCCAATTAACCTCCAGAAAACCGGAAGTGGCACTGTGGCTCAAGTGGTAGATCACTCGCCTTGAGCTGAAGAGCTGAGGGATAGCGCCCAGAGATAAGTTCAAGCCCCACAAGCAACAAAAAAAATTTTTAAAAGAAAGAAAAGATGAAGTGGATTTATAGTTCTAGTAAACTTGGAAGCATAAGGAAGTATTCCCAACCAGACGAGGAGTGTGGGAGAGACAAGAGGGAGTGTGGAAGGCTGTTGTAAAATCTCACCACGAGTGACGAGCTACTACAAATGCTTGAAGGGTTTCCAGTTCAGAACATCTGAGTTTGAGTCCTGGTCCTTCCGTCTAGGAATTTCACACCCGAGTAACCCATTCCAAGCCCTCATCCTAAGGGACCTTGGCCACGTGACTTAAAACTTCCTGATCCTGGGTTCCCTCTCTCATAAAACAGGGTGACAGAGTAGGCCTCCCAGAGCAGGGGGGACAGTGGATTAATGTGTGTATCCTAAAGTACCTTCCGTCCCGCATGACAAAAAGCTGCAGCTGAATGGTACAGTTTCTTGTTTTGTTTTGGTTGTGGGGCTTGAACTCAGGGCCTAGGCCCTCTCCCTGAGCTTTCCTGCTCAAAGCCTTCTACCACCTTGGCCCACAGAACCACTTTTGGCTTTCTGTGGTTCATTGGAGATAAGAGTGTCAAGGACTTTCCTGCCCAGGCTGGCTTCAAACCATGACGATCCTCAGATCTCAGCCTCCTGAGGAGCTAGGATGACAGGCATAAACTCGTCCTGGCTGGCAGTGTTATAAAAAGTCATGATGAGAGGCTGGGAAGGTGGCTTAGTGATAGAGCACTTGCCTAGCATGCATGAAGCCCTGGGTTCAATTCCTCAGTACCACAGACACAGAAAAAGCCAGTAGTGCTGTGATTCAAGTGGTAGAGTGCTAGCCTTGAGCAAAAGCTCAGGAACAACACCCAGGCCCTGAGGACTGGCAAAAAGAAAAAAAAAAGTCATAGTGAGTTACTGTGAGCACCATCTGGGGAAACTGATGCTAGGAAAGGGGCCCGAGATTCCACAGCCACACCCAGCCGAGCATGAGGCAGGGGACTTGGTTTCCTTCACATGCTAAGGACATCTATCACCCCATATGCTTGTGACTAGAAGTGTTTCCAGTTTTGGGTAAACACTTGGGAGCTACTCGCATACAGGGAATGAGCTATCTTGAGGAAGGTGCTCAGATCTAAGCATAGCAGCCACTGTGTCTCACGTCTGTCCATCCACCTGGCCCGCAGGGCCCTTAGGTGACGGATGGAGGACTGTAACTTCCATCTGTACTGGTAGGCAGAGGTGGTCATGGAGAGTCACGTCTGCGCCCCATTATCCCGCCACAGCTTTATACTGAGATGTCACCTGCAACCACCAGGAAGCAACAGCTAGGGGGGTGGTGCCAGCTCCTAAGTCCCTCCCCATCGGAAGTTGTCCATCAGTCCCCATTCATCTGAGCACAGGAAGTCATCTATGTTCTCACAGGAAGTCATCCATCTGCCCACGGGAAGTCATCTATGTTCTTACAGGAAGTCATCCATCTACCCACTGGAAGTCATCTACCTTCTCACAGGAAGTCATCCATCTGCCCACAGGAAGTCATCTATGTTCTCACAGGAAGTCATCCATGTTCTCACAGGAAGTCACCCATTTCCCCCTACCTGGAAATTGTCCCCTCTTGACCACCTGAAAGACACCCATCTCTCCTACTTTAAAGTTATCCATTTTTCCTACCTGGGAGTCCTCCATCTTCCCACAAGAAGTCATCTGCTTCTTCATCTAGAAACCTTCCTTCTCCTCCATCCATATCCAATTGGTCTAGGCCTTCTCCAAACATCTCCTAAATCTGCCCTTTCTGCCTAAGCCTCAACTTCCTTATGTGGGAAGTGGAGTTTTTATAAATCCCATCCCACAGGCTGGTGTAATGGGGTGAGATAGTCTCTGGTTGGATAATTACCGCAAAGAACCTCCCAATAGATATGGGAGGGGGGAGTTTTGTTCATCTTTAATCTTTTCTCTCCATCCTTATGATTGGTGAGGATGACTTGGCTCAGTCCTCGGCTAGGCCCACCTGGACCACTGTGTCTCCTTTCTGCCAGGGAATTTCTCTTTGGTTTTCCCACAATGTCCTGTGCCCACAGGCTGACAGGGGGATCACATTCAGAGCTAAGCACCATCCTGGTTCGGTGTAAACATCCTCCCCAAAATGCTCCCATCCCAAAAGATGAGGTCCTTCAAAGGGCTTTCTGAGACCAATACCGCAGAGGCAGAGGGATATCTATAGAAATGTCCTCTTGGGGGCCCAGCTGCAGATCTACTCGTGAGAAATAGAGGGAAGACCCAGCCATCTTCATTGTAACAAACTCTCAAGAGATTGCAACAAACTCTCAAGGAAGACCTTCACTGTAACACTCTCAAGAGACTGTAACGAACTCTCAAGAGATTCTGTTATACACTGACTGATACCAGGTGGTCTCTGGCCATCTCCCTGAATCTACCGCTCTGATTTCATCTCCACTATGGTCTTACTGGCCTCAGGGCCTTTGCACTCACTCTTCCTTCCACACAAGAACTCTTCTCAGATTATCTGGTTCTTCCCTATCACCCCATTCAAGTCTTTGCTCAATTGAAAATTTTCATTTACACCTCTGACCAACCCAATCTTCAACTCCATTCCCTTCTCTGTTTTGCTCCACATCAGCGCACAACTGACAAAGTAATAACTGTGTTTATTGCCCATGCCTCCTGCTTCATGATGTAAGCAACTTGCAGGTAAGTGGCTTAAGCCCCTGCTGTGTTCACCAGCTTCTCCCAGCTGCCCAGCTGCTCCTCACCAGGCCACAAAGCATCCCTCCCCACCCCCACCCAGGACCTTTCTAAAACCCAGAGCAGACCTGCCCTCCGCTTTCCTATACTTGTTCCAGATCTTTTCAAAACCCCTGGTGAAGGGCAGGGAGATTGTTACATCTTGCAGATGGGGAGGTGGAGGCCAGGAGACATGTAGGCACCAATCTGTACCTCGTAGCATAGGTTCCGTGGGCCTGACCTCACCGTACTTTGGACTCTGGGTTATTGCTATAACTCCCTCAGCTCTTTCCCACCATCTGTGACCCCACCTATGACTCCCACTTACTTCCCACCCATGACCCCATCTCCAACCTACCTGTGACCCCATGTGCCTCTAGGCTTTTCCCAGTGAATACCCTCGGGTGGTTCCCTTCCCAGGTGCTGTCCAAAGCAGGGGTCCTCTATTCATCTGGCCCCAAGTCCTGGCAGGCTCCAAACTCAACACTCCCCCTACCCCCCAAGCACTCACCCTTGGCCACAGCCGTCTCCTGTAGGGAGTGCACCATCTGCGTGAAGGAGTCGTGCAGGTTGTTTCGCTCATCGTAATCTGAGGACCAGTGAAGGGCAGGGCTGGGCAGGCGGTGGAGCATGGAGCACAAACCAGGTCCCAGGGCTGACATCCTGTGGCTGACTGCGGCCCCACAAGTCTCCAGCACCCTCTCTTTGAGTCTCCTAAGTCCTCTTCTTTAGGTGTCTTCCCCTTCTACCTCCAGCTCTTTCCATGTTTGTTAACTCGGCCTCTGTTCTCTGTGTTTCCGCATCTCTGCCTATCTGCATGTCAGTGTCTGTCTGTCTGTCTATATCTCTCTGAGTTTCTCCGGGCCTGCCCAGCCCCTCCCTAGGGCCCTGAACTCTCACTGATTTCCGTTTTGAGCAGATCCTCGAAGGCCAGCTGGAACTTTTCGTCGCACACTTTGGTCTTCCAGGCCTTCATCCCGACAAACATCTGGCAGATGCGGATGCGCTCCTTGTCCGTGACGAAGCACATGAGGCAAGCCTGCGTGCACGCCGGGCAGACCAGCAGACCCAGGAGGAGACACGCCCCAGCGCGCACCAGCCCCAGTGCCATGCTGGAGCTCTCTAGCTCTGCTGGAGGAGCTGGTGACCTTTGTGAGGTCACAGCGGGGGAGGGCTGGGTGGCCTGAGGTCAGAGGTCAGGTGTCAGTGAGGGGTCACGTGTCAGGCTGTGTGTGGAGGAATGTCGTCAGGGGTCATTAGTCGGCCTAGGTGTGTGGCTGGGCCAGGCGCCAGGCTCCCAAGATCCCCACCTGTGACCCTGCATGTCCTCACAGGTTAAAGGGTCTCAGGGACCCAGAGGCCGGCAGCGCAGAAGATGGTGGATGGGATCAGCTGTTGGCCCAGGGGCCGGGGCAGGGGGACAAGGGACAAGAGACACAGGTGTCAGGAGACAGAGACAGAAATGGGACACAGAGGCCAGAGGTCCAGAAAACCACTGAGGACAAAAGAAACAGAAGAAACAGAGGCAGGGCCATGGACAGTGGAGGAAGCCCAGCTCTGCCCAGGGTCAGGGCAGCAACAGCAGCGATGGCAGCGTGGGTCAGGGGGAGAAGGCCCCGCGGCAGGCAGGGCGTCCCGTGTGGCAGGGCGCAGCCTGGGGAAAGCTAGGAGGCCGTATAGTGATCTCCTTGGGTGTCTTCCTCAACTATACAACCTCCTACCTCAGCCCGGGGGGCGCGGCAGGCGGACAGAAGGACGGGAGGCCGGGAGGGCCAGGGAGGGTGGGGAGGGCCGGGGAGCCCCCAGCCGTGGAGGCGAGCCCCCGACACGGACCCACAGACACGAGCTTGTGTGCGGCGAAGGCCCCGCAAGGTCGGTTCTACGGGTGGGTGCCAGGACCCAAGAGCCTGGGCCCCCGGCCCCCTCCTCCCCAAGGAACCCCGGAGCACAGACCCTGGGGTTCCAGACTCACTTCTCCCTCAGACCCAGGAGTCCAGGCCCAGCCTCCTCCCTCAGACCTAGGGTTTCAAGCCTCACCCCTCCTCCCTCAGACTCTGAAGACCCAGACTCATTCCTCCTTCAGACTCAGGGGTCCAGGCTCAGGCCTCCTTCAGACCCAAGGGTCCAGGCCTAGGCCTCCTCCTTCAACTCCAGGGGTCCAGACCCCAGCCTCTTCCCTCAGACCCAGAGGTCCAGGCCCAGCCTCCTCACTCAGACCCAGCCCAGACCCCAGCCACCTCCCTCGGACTCAAGGATCCAGGCCTCACCCCTCCTCCCTCAGACCCTGAAGTCACAGACTCACTCCTTCAGACCCAAGGGTCCAGATCCCAGCCTCCTCCCTCAGACCCAGGGTTCCAGCCCCACCCCTCCTCCCTCAGACTCTGAGACCCAGACTTACTCCTCCTTCAGACCTAAGGGTCCAGGCCCTAGCCTCTTCCCTCAGACGCAGGAGCCCAAACCCCAGCCTCTTCCCTCAGACCCAGGGTTCCAGGCCCTAGCCTCTTCCCTCAGACTCGGGAGTCCAAACCGCAGCCTCTTTCCTCAGACTCAGGGGTCAGGCCCCAGTCCTCCTCCCTCAGACCCAGGAGTCCAGGCCCAGCCTCCTCACTCAGACCTAGCCCAGACCCCAACCTCCTCCTTCAGACTCAGGGATCCAGCCAGGCCTCACCCCTCCTCCCTCAAACCCTGAAGTCACAGACTCACTCCCCCTTTAGACCCAGGGGTCCAGGCCCAGCCTACTCCCTCAGATCCAAAGGTCCAGCCATCTGATTGTCTCCCACAGCCAGGCTGCAGGGGGGCAGCAGTGTAGGAATGTGGCCTGCTGGGTATGGCTGTTCTCCCTCCCCTTTCTGGTCCAGGCTGAAGGGGGGGGTGCAGTTTGAACCCCATCCCTTCTTTCTCCTCTTGGCATTCAAGAGGATGACAGTGATGCACCCAGCGCACTGGGGCTGCAGGCCACAGAGCCCCAGGCTCCCGGGCTGCCTCCCAGGCCGGGAAAAGGCTGAGAGAAAGGCCGGGCAGCGTGGGGTGGGCCTGCGGGCAGCCAGCGTTCTCATGCCATGCTTAGAGCTCAGTGCTGGTCCACCTGGGTGGGTGTCCCCCACTCCCCACCCCCTCCAGTTCTGGGGCTCCCTGGCTCCAGTTCTGGGGCCCTTGTCTTTCTCTCCACCCGCTGCTGCTTTACCCCACCTTTTCATCCTCCTCCCTCTTCCCCAGCCTGCTCTTACCTGGCTCTGGACTCCTGCACGAAAAGCTCTCTCTGTCCCTGGGCAGTCGGCTGTCCCTGCACCCCCATCAGCTCGCCCTAGCCCTCCCCCCTCCCTCCCTCCCTCCCTCCGGCTCTCCCACCTTCTGTCTTTCATCCTCCCGTCCCTCCCTCTCCTGGCTTTGTCTCTCATTCTCCTGGGCCCTCTCCTCTCTCATTCTTTCCTTCAATCTCTCTCTCCCCCCCCTCTCTCCCTCCCTCCCTCCCTCCCCCTCCTCCTCCCATTTCCCAGGTCTCTGTGTCTCTCCCTTTCTCCTTCCCTCCCTCCCAGGTCTCTCTCTCTCTCTCTCTCTCTCTCTCTCTCTCTCTCTCTCTCTCTCTCTCTCTCTCTCTCTCTCTCCTCCCTCCCCTCCCCCATCTTCCCTCCCCCCCATCTCCCTCCCTCCTCACCCTCCCTCCTCCTTGCAGCTCAGAGCCAGGTCTGGAGCTGGGGGTGGGGTGGGGGCGGTTGGAGAAGGGGCCCCGGGCTGGGGTAGCGACTTGCTGGGGGGGGGGGTAGAGGAGAGGCGGGAAGGGGCGGGGGAGGGGGCGGAGGCCCGAGCCGGGGTCCTCTGTCCCCCTTCCCTGCCTCCGGGCGGGGTCGAGCCGGGCCCAGGTGGGGAGGAAGGGAGGGGAGGAGGCACTGAGGACCCCCCCCCCCCCCCGACCTGGCCCCGAGCCCGGGCCTGGGCTCCCGGCATGCCCCGGGGCCGCCTGGGGCCTGGGGAGGGGGTGCGGCGCGCGGACCAGAATCCCGAGACGGCGGGGACCCCGCTTCTCCATGCCCCGAGTCGTCTCTTCCTGGGGAAACTGAGGCAGGAGGGGGGCTGACTGGTTCAAGGTCACCGCGCCGGGCCGGGCCGGGCCGCCGGCTGCCGGGCCGCGGGGCCGGCGCGGGGCTGCAGGCCGGGCCCCGCCCTCCGGCCGACCCCAGGGAGCCCCCGGGGTCAGAGAGCAGACCCAAACAGTCTGGCACCATGGCAACGCCGGCCCCGCCCCGCGCCCCGCCGCCCGGGCTCCCGCCGCGGCGGGCGGCGCGCACGGCGGGTTCGGGCCCCGCCCGGCCCGGCCCGCGGAGCCCGGCGGGTTCGGCTCCCCGCCCCCCCGGGGCGCCGGCCCGGGTTCCCCCGGGGGCCGCCGCCGCCGCCGCCCCCGGCGCGGGCCCGAGCCCCGCCGCAGGCCCGGACGCCGCCCCGCCCGGCCCCGGCCACCCTTGACCCCGCGGCCCGGGCCTCCCGGCCGCGTTAACCCCCGCGCCCCCGGCGCGCCCCGCCGTCCCCCGCCCGGAGCCCCGGCGACACCCGCCTCGCGGGCCGCGAGCCCCGAACCCGGGCCCCGGCAGCACCGGCCCCTCCCCCCCGACGTCCTCCCCTTCCCCCCCCTCGCGCGGTCCCCTCAGACTCACTGCTCCGCCGCTCCCGCGTCGGGGACCGGGGTCCCGGCGCCCCCGGCCGGCGCCGCGTTCCGCTCCCTCCCCGCCCGCCTGCAGCGGCCTCTCCCCGCCCCCGCCCCCCGCCGGCTCCCGGCCCCGGACCCCGCGGCCGTCCGGCCCCCTCCCCCGGCGCCCCCGCCCCGCCCCGGCGCTGGCCGCGGTCCAGGGGAAAAAATTCCACCCGGCCCGGGAGGCGGAGGCGGAGGCGGAGGCGGAGCGGGCGAGGCCGGCGGCGGCGGCGGCGGAGGACAAAAGAGCGGCCGGCCGGGCCCCGCCGCCGCCGCCGCCCGCCGGGTCCGGGCCGCCCCCCCCCCCCCCGGGCACCCCGCGGCCCCGGGCCCCGGACCGGGCTGAATACCTGCCCGCCCCCCTCCTCCCCCTCCCGCTCCTTTCTCCCCCCGCCCCCTCCTCCCCCCTCCCGCCCTCCTCCTTTCTTTTCTGCCTCCATCCTGGCTCTTCTGGCTTTCGTGTGATTCATTTCTCTCTCTCTCTCTCTCTCTCTCTCTCTCTCTCTCTCTCTCTCTCTCCCTCCCTCCCTCCCTCCCTCCCTCCCTCCCCTCCCTCCCTCTCCCTCCCTTCCTCCTCTCTCCCTCCCTCCCTCCTCTCCCCTCTTCCCCCCGCACCCTTCCGCGGCGGGGTCCGCACTCCTCCCCCTCCCGGCCCCCTCCCCCTCCCTCGGAGACGCGGAGGTGAACGAGACCTCGGCCCGCCGGGCGGCCGCGCGCCTCGGGGTCGGGCGGTGGGTGCGGCAGGGGGACCCGACCCCCGGAGGGCGGGGCCGCAGCGCCGAGCCCCGCCCCTCAGACCTGGGTGGTGGGGGGCCTGGGGGGGCCCCCGGCCTGGCCCGGGGCGGGCGGGGCTCCCGCGGGGGGGGGCGGGGGAGGGGCCGCCGAGCGGCGGGGAACCCGGGGCGGGGGGCTTGGAGGGACAGGGTCCCCCAGCACACCCCAAGTCAGGCCTGTGGGATGCGGGGGACGGAGGTTTAGGGGCGAGGACAGGACCGAAGGGGTGAGGCCCAGAATGGGAGGAGGAGGGAGCTGGAGTCCAGCCAGGGACTGAGTCCCCTGCCCCCCCCCCTTGTTGCCGGTGAAGAGGATGGTGGAGAAAGAAGATGCTGATGGCAGCGCGGACCCCGCGGCTGGGAGCTGGGGATGCGGCGAGCGCGCGGCTGAGAGGAGCGGCGGAGTCCGGGCCCGGGGTCCCCTCCGCCCAGGGTCCCCTCCGGCCCCGGGGTCCCCGCCGCCCGCGGTCGTGGCATTGACGCCCCCTGTGCCCTTCCGGAGGGAGGCACAGCCATGACCGCCCTGTCTGCGTGTCCCCCGTGCAATCGCTGCATTCTACACCCCAACCACCCGTCCCACCCCCCCGAAACCCATGGGTGGCCTCATTCATTTTAATGGCTTCATAGTATTCCATCTATGTATCCGTAATTCGTGCAGCCCGTGGAGAGCTGGGGAGGTCGAGTTTTCTTGAGTTTCTTGATTTTCTATTCAAACCACAGCTGGTTTGTTTTTTTTTTTTAAAAATATGATTTCATCCAATGTTCCCTAAACCCAGATCGAATGGTAGATAGATCCTCTTATAATTTGTTGAAAAGGCTTACCCTAAACATCTCGGGTCTAAGGTTTTATTTCCCCCTGTTTAAATCTGTTGTCCATCATCCACTGCAAATACTAAATGGAACAACTCCAGCGTCTTGGGTTAAAATTGTGCATGGTTTCAGTCAGGTCAGCAAGTCTTGCACCACCCAACCTGGGTACTTTCTTTCTAGCTGGATCTGCGCCCAGCAGGCCACTGTCTGGTGGTAGTCCCCCGTAGCCCTCTGAAGGGCTGGGGCCTATGGACATAGCCTCCAGTGGAAAATCCAGGCCTCCTTACACTTTACAAATTCGGCTCTGGGCTTCTGGAGCAGGATAACTAGTCAGGAAGACTCCTGCCCTGACCTAGGTCTGAGTCCAGGGCTTGTGTTTGTATCACAGGCTGGAAGAGACCCCTCAGGACCATGGAAAGAATGATCAGAGCTCCACAAATGCCTGACGAGTAGGACAATCAACAAGCTGAAGGAACGTATTCATCTGGATGGCCAGAAAGACTCCTATTAGTTAGAGATATCTTTTGCGTGCTGGGGTCCAGGTGGGAGTATAGCAAGTCTGATTTCCATTGTCAACTCTGTTTAAAAGGGTCATTCACATTGGTTTTCCCTATTTTTTTGGGGGGGGGGAGTTGGCAGGCAGGATTGATGGTGGGGTTTGAACACCAGGCCTAGGTTCTGTCTTTGAGCTCTTTTGCTCAAGGTCAGCACTCTAACACTTTGAGCCACAGCACCACTTCAGGATTTCTGGTAGTTCATTTGAGATAAGAGTCTCACAGACTTTCCTGCCTGGGCTGGCTTCGAACTGCAATCCTCCGATCTCAGTCTGCTGAGTAGCTGTGATTATAAATATGAGTCACTAGTGCCCAGATGTTCTTGTTCTTGTTTTTTTTTTTTTTCTATACATATTCTCACTGTGGATTCTGGGCTGGCTTCAACACACAATCCTCAGTGTCTCAGTCTACTAAGTGCTGGGATTGCCAGCATGCCTCCCCTGCCTAGCTCCCCACAAGTTTCATTCTTTGCCATGGTAGGGCACACCATCTTCATAAATGAGCAAAGGTCTCTCTGCTCCACACACACACACACACACACACACACACACACGTACACATGCAAAGGAAGTTTTCCAAGCTCACCCTATCATCCATTTTTCCAGCTTCCTACTTTCTGTGAGAGACAATACCTCCATGCAAACAAAGGGGAGAGAGAGCCTGGGTAATGTTCCTATATACTGACCTGTTCAACAAATGCTGGGGGTAGGGGGACTGACTACTCAGGAAGTGGCAAAAGTGTGGGTCCCAGACAAGAAAGGAAAGACACACACACACACACACACACACACACACACACACACACACACACACACACACACACACACACACACACACACACACACACACACACACACACACCGAGGCTATCTGGTACCTGCTCTGCCCTCCTTCATCCCTCCAGCACCCTGATGCTGGACTGCCCAGAAATCATGAGGAGAAAATTTCATTCCCACACTCTGATCAGGCCATAGGTGGTTTTGTTGTTGTTGTTGTTGTTGTTGTTGTTGTTGTTGTTGTTGTTGTTGTTTTTTGGTCAGTCATGGGGCCTGAACTCTAGGCCTGGGTGCTGTCCCTCAGCTCTTTAGCTAGCGCTACCACTTGAGCCACAGCACCACTTCCGGCTTTTTCTGCTTATGAGGTGCTAAGGAATCAAACCCAGGGCCTCATGCATGTGAGGCAAGCACTCTACCACTGAGCCACCTTCCCAGACCCCCCATAGGTCTTTCAAAAAAAAGTGTTATTTGAAAACTATTTTCATCTCTAAAGATGAACTTCAGAAAGATTGACAACTTTGCTGGCTTCAGCTTCTTGAGGTGGATATAAAACCCTCTAAAATAATGCCTAACAATTGGCATGATAAGTCAATTTTTTTTTCTCATCCAGACAAAATAATGAAGGAGCAGGAGAAGAGGAGAGAGCTGGCAATGACATACGGAAAACGCATGCTTTTCTCACTAGTGGAACTTCAAGAAAAATCTAGAAAAGAGAAATGCTTTCTAGTTTGGGGTCAAATCTTCGAACTGTCAACTTGGCTATATGATAGTGCCAGGCATTTTCAAGAGGGGAAAATGAAGGATTTATAAGATTTGCCCAGCTACAAATCAGAAAAGGTTCTTTCAAGAAAACATGCTCTGAAAAATCACTTTGGTCTCAAACTAGACATAATACACATAATTTTTGTATGTCATTATGTAGTAATACATAATTAGAGTAGCCTACTTTTTATATGTAAAGGCATGAGGAAAAACTCAGGTGCCTTTTTTATTTGATTAATGACTAACAAGTGTGTTTCTGCTCGGATGCTGTGAAATTTCTAGGTCTTATCACATAATGACATAGTGACTAGGAACTGTGGAATGTATGAAAAGAATGAACCAGGTGCCAGTGGGTCACAACTGTCATCCTAGCTACTCAGCTAGGCTGAGACCTGAGGATGGCAGTTCAAAGTCAGCGTAGGCAGCAAAAGCTAAGAGACTCTCCAATTAATCTTTAAACAATCACCAAAAAAACGGGAAGTGGAGCTGTAGTTCAAAGTGGTAGAGCAATAGCCTTGAGCACAAAAGCTCAGGGAACAGCTCCCATGCCCCGAGTTCAAGTTCCACGACCAACAAAAAAAGGGAAAAGAACAGAAAGATGGGCATTGTCATTGGCAAAGACCCTGAGTAGGATTAGACATGACAAGCACAAGGCCACATACACAGGCCAGGGGGCCCCTGGAGCTGGAGGTAGAGACCGTGGTTTGAGGCTAACCTTGGGAAAATGCTAACCAAAGACAAAAGGTCTGGGATATTGTTGAAGAGATGGAGCACTTCTGTGGAAAATGCGAAGCTCTGTGACTTCAATCTCTAGTATGGCCAAATAAAAGAAAGAAATTATACACATATTAACATTTCCTCATAGTCATTGTTAGGTATCCAGAAAGAGTGATTCTTTTCATTGCCAGTCCTGGGTCTTGAACTCATGGTCGGGGCACAGCCCCTAAGCTTCTTTTGGGCCTTGAACTCTGGACCTGGGTGCTGTCTCTCAGCTCTACCACAGCTTCACTTCCAGTTTTCTTGTGGTTTATTGTAGATGAGTCTCACGGACTTTCCTGCCAGGGCTGGCTTTGAACTGTGATCCTCAGATCACAGCCTCCTGAGTAGCCAGGATGACAGGCTTGACGCCTGGCCAGAGTGTTTCTTTACCATGGTTTAACCACCCCCCCCCCCCCCAGGGGATGTGGATCTGACAATGGATGGATCCAACAGGTGGGCCTTGAGTGTGACAGTCATTTACTCAGGAAACCCATTGTGGAAGCATCGTCATTGCTCTGCTAAGACACAGCACTAGATGAGCAGCTACTCAAGGCCAGGAGGAGATGGGAACCCAAGATACTAGTTCCATGGTCCCTTTCTCAAATGGTTCCTCCACAGTCTCCACTTCCTGTTGTTGGTGCCCTGGTCTAAATCTCAGAGGATAAATGGGACCTAGTGACAGTGACATAGTGCTGGAATGTCATTTCCAAGATTCATGACAAAAGGCTGACTTTTGTCTTCCTGGTGAATGGTGCCTGGCCTTCTTGGATTGTTCAGAACTTAATAGCCAATGAAGCAGGCTGTTAGAAGGTGAGCTGCCATTTTGGAAACACCCCTGGGGCCAGTGAGGATGAGATGCCAGTGAACTTAGAAGTGGGTCATTGCCCAGAGGAGCCTTCCCACGAGGCCACCAACCTTGAGAGGGCCGCATGCAAACCTCTGAAGCAGAGGCTCAGGCTAAACCATGATCAGATTCCGGGCCCATTGAAATAATAGGATAATAAATGCATGCTGTTGTAAGCTGCTTAATTTTGGAGTAACTCATTATGTAACTAAATGCTTGTATGGTTTTGACATCTTGGAAGTAAATTGCCTTGTTCTGTGGTCCAACTTCTCATCGAATAGTTAAGGACATAATCTCCCAAGCAATGATGTTACACAGAACATGTTCAGGTACACGGAAATCTTAGAGCAAAATAAAAGAGGGCAAGATTTTTTCTTTTCTTTTCCAGTTGCCAGTACTGGGGCTTGCCAGTACTAGGGCTTTGGGCTTCCCCTTAACTCTTTCATTCAAAGCTGGTGCTCTACCACTTGAGCCATAGCTCCACTTCTAGCTTTTTGGTGGTTAAATGGAGATAAGAGTCTCTTAGACTTTCCTTCCCAGGCTGGCTTTGAACCACAATCCTCAGGTCTCAGTCACCTGAATAGTTAGGATGACAGGTGTGAGCCACCAAAACCTGGCAAAATCTGGTATTTCCAATGTGTGTCTTCAGTTGGGAACACAAGGCCTAGGCATTATCTTTTCATTTTGTTTGGTCTCTAAGTCAGCTGCAGCCTATCCAGCCCTCTGTCACCAAGGTGACATGGTGCCACTTAATCTCCCAATGCTTTGCCCTCTGTCTACCCTCACTATTTTCATTCCACCACTGGTAATATTTTGAGAGCCATAATACAGAAAGAATGACTAAGGAGCTTGAAAACAAGACGATTCCAGAGCAAGGTTCCAGTGATAGACTGGAGAGGTACAAATGGAACTAAAGTGCTTTGATGTCTTCACTCAGAGAGGCTTTGATAAGTCAACACCAAATTCCTTAAGGATACAGATTATATATTAGGATAAGCAATAAATATAGAAAGGAAGGGTAAGAATCCCAAAATGGTAGAAATACCCAGTTCTAAACATACATAGAGCTAAGTTGAAAGCCTGATGTAGATCACTGGTGGCTCACGCCTGAAATCCCAGATACTCAGGAGAACAATATTTGAGGATCACAGTCCAAAGCCAGCCAAGGCAAGACTCTTATCTCCAATTAATCACCCAAAAGCCAGAAGTGGAGCTGTGGCCCAAGTGGTAGAGTGCTAGCCTTGAGTGAAAAAAGTCAAGGAAGGCTGGGAAGGTGGCTTAGTGGTACAGCATTGCCTTGCATGCACGAGGTTCTGGGTTTGATTCCTCAGCACCACATAAGCAGAAAAAGCCAGAAGTGGTGCTGTGGCTCAAGTGGTAGAGCTCTAGCCTTGAGTTGAAGAGCTGAGGGACAGACAGCGCCCAGACCCAGAGTGCAGGCCCAACAACAACAACAAAAAGTCAGGGAAAGTGCCATCCTGAGTTCAAGCCCCAGGACTGGCATGTACTCCCATTACCACCCCACCCCCCATCCCCAACACACACATACACACGCACACACACACACACACACACACACACACACACACACACACAGTGATGTAACTGGACACTGACTCAGTGACTGCTTCAAATCATTTTTTCTAGTTGATTCTAGAACTTCCATATTAACTGTAAGAACACATCTTTTCCCATGGTTATACTTTTTATTTATTTCTCATTTGTGGCTGCATCTCACGAACACTTTCTCAACAGTTGGAACTTGTTTCTCTTTGGAGCTTCTGTCATTATAAGAGTTATAGTCAACCCAGGCACTGGTGGCTCATGCCTGTCGTCCTACCTACTCAGGAGGCTGAGATCTGAGGATCATGGTTCAAAGCCAGCCTGGGCAGGAAAAGTGGTGAAACTCATCTCCAATAAACCACCAGAAAACCAGAAGTGGTGCTGTGGCTCAAGTGGTAGAGTGCTAGCTAGAAGGAAAGAAGGAAGGAAGGAAGGAAGGAAGAAGGGGAGGGAGGGAGGATTTGTTGGGCACCAGTGGTTCACAGTTATAATCCTAGCTCCTCAGGAGGCTGAGATATGAGGATCCAGTTCAAAGCCATCCTGGGCAGAAAATCTGTGTTTTGGTTTTTGTGCCAGTCCTAGGGCTTGAACACAGGGTCTGGATGCTGTGTCTCGGCCTCTTTGTGCTCAAGGCTAGCCCTCTACCACCTGAGCACCACTTCTGGATTTTTCTGAGTAGTTTATTGGAGATAAGAGAATCCTGGACTTTCCTGCCTGGGCTAGCTTTGAACCTGGATCCTCAGATCTCAGCCTCCTGAGGAGCTAGGATTATAGGTCTAAGCCCTAGGTACCTGGCTAAGATTCTTATCTCCAAATAGGGGGAAAAAAAAAGCCAGAGCAGAGCTGTGGTTCAAATGGTAGAGTGCTAGCCTTGAGCACAAAAGCTCAGATACAGAACCCAGGCCCTGAGTTCAAGCCCCAGGACCAGCACCAAAACCAAACCAAAAACTGTTGACGATCAGAAATCATACATCCCAGCCCCTAGGCCCTATAGCCAGACTGTTCTTTTCCCCTCAAGCCCAGCAAGGAGAGGGGTGAGCAGAGCTCTGGCTAGACGCCCTCTGAGCCCTTATAGAGCACCTGCCTGCACACCCACTTGCCTGCCATAACCCCTGGCTCCGGAGGTCAGGTCGCAGGCTCAGGGATCACTGGGCAGTCACCCCCTGGGGTGAGAGGCCTCCTTGGGCTCTGAACTTGGTACTGTGTCCTTCCATGAGTCAGGTGCCCAGGATTCCTCCAACAGCTTCCTTCTCTTTTGGTGAAGTTCATCCAAGTTAGTGTCCCTCTTTCGGTCAAGAATGTCTGGCATCAAGAGTGAGCAGAGTGGCTGCGTTCCTGTCGGTGCTGGCACACACCTACTCACAAAATAAATATTCACATCCACAGATGGGAGCATGCATCTACCTGATCTCCAGCTCCGGTCCAGTGCCCACAGGGGTTGGCCTGGTTGTGTGAATCCCTTTCCCTGAGAATAAAAGCCACTTTCCCCGCTACGGTTGATGCAATTACTTGTTTAGTCATGTCTCCCGAGTGTAACTATTTCTTGTCTGGCCGTCTGCCCCTTCCCAGTGTGGCTTTGCCCTGACCCTACCTCCCCCCCCTTCCCCCCCCCCCCGTGATGCCAGTCCCTCCCACCTCCCCACCTGCTCCAGCCCTGACACTGAGTATACAAGAGTGTGCAAATATGTTCCTTGCCTCCTTTTCTGTCACTCCCCGGAAAAAAAAAATCCACCTTCTTCTAGAGACACCAACGTCGTATCACAGATGCTTTGCCTTGAGATGCTCCTGGTCAGAAAAGGAAGGGAGGGGAAAGGAAGGAAAATGAAATAAGAACTAGGAGGAAGAGGTAGAAGAGGGTGAAGAGGAGAGAAATAGTACTAGCAGTATTGGGTATATCTCAAATGTCAAGCTGAGGGGCTGGGAAAGTGGCTCAGTGGTAGAGCGCTTGCCTTGCATGCATGAGGCCCTGGGTTCGATTCCTCAGCACCACATAAGCAAAAAGAAAAAATCCGGAAGTGGTGCTGTGGCTCAAGTGGTAGAGCGCTACCCTTGAGCTGAAGAGCTGAGGGACAGTGCCCAGGCCCAGAGTTCAGGCCCCACGACCAGACCCCCTGCCCCCCCCCCAAAAAAAAACAAAAAACAAAATCAAATGTCAAGCTGAAGAGGAAACACAAGGTTAACTCCAAAATTGTGGGGGGGGGGAGGGTGTTCTGGGGCTGGATCTCAGGGACTTGTACTCTAGCTTGCCTTTTTCTTTTCTGTTTGATAAAGATTATTTTATAAGATCAGAGGCACAGAGGCATTGCACTCTTTTTTGCTTGGCTTTTTCCCTCAAGGTTGGAGCTCTACCACTTGAGCCACAGCTCCACTTCCAGCTTTTTTGCTGGTTCATTGGAGATAAGAGTCTCAGACTTTCTTGGCAGGGTTGGCTTCAAACTGTGATCCTCAGATCTTAGCCTCCTGAATGGCTAGGATGACAGGCGTGCATTACCTGTGCCTGGTCTCTTCTTTTTTTCCACCTAATTATTTTTTATGCTACTTTTATGTTCCTATGCTATGTGTGGGAGTTGGGCTGGCAGAAGGAGCTGCAGCACTGCTTCTAGCTGGGCTTCCTCCTTCACCACCCCCTCATCTTACCTCTGGGCGACTGCTCCTGGTCCGGCAGGGGGCAGACTTGGAATGTGTCACCTCAGGGCCTCTGCATTGGCTGAATCCACCGCTGGGAGAAGAAATGAGTAAAGCTCTTGCTAAGGGGAATCTGTGTGAGGGATTATTACATGTTTCCCCAGAAGTCACAAGGTCAGATCCCACCAGGTGCCGTGGAATGCCAGCTCTACACATATTTTAAGAGAAGGTAGGCATTCAGATCACTGGGACAGATTTCCAAATTTTAAACTCTAAGCAGTGCATTAAAAATATTTCTGAGCAGGGTGTTGATGGCTCATGCCTGAACTCCTAGCTACTCAGGAGGCTTGGATCTGAAGATCGTGGTTCAAAGCCAGCCCAGACAAGGAAAGTCTGTGAGATTCTTATGTGCAATGAACCAGCAAAAAAAAAGCCAGAAGGGGAGCTGCGGCTCAGGTGGTAGAGCACCAGGCTTGAGCTGAAGAGCTCAGGGACAACACCCAGGCCCGGAGTTCAAGCCCCACAACTGAAAAAAAAAAAATTCTGAGCCATGCACTGGTTTCTCACACCTGTCAGCTACTCAGGAGGCTGAGATCTGAGGATCATGCTTCGAAACCAGCCTGGGCAAGAAAGTCCCCAAGACTCTTATATGCAAGGAACCAGAAAAAAGCCAGAAGGGGAGCTGTGGCTTAAGTGGTAGAGTGTTACCCTTGAGCAAGACAGCCAAGCACGAGTAAGGTCCTGAATTCAAGTCCAGTACTGACAGAAAACGAATAAGTAAAAAAAAAAAAATTTAAACATGTATATGTTCAACCTAAATACAAGAGGCTAAGCTAGACATTTCCAGGGCATAGCGCTGGAATCCCTGGACTTATGTATGTATCACAGGCTTCCAGTTACAGTGAATCCATAAACATAAATAAATAAATAAACCTTTCACCCTATGGTTAAGAAAAAGGCAAGGATGTCTTCCATGTCCTCGTCTAGTAGATATCCATACAATTTCTAGACTGAGGGAGAAGAATAACATGGCAGAGACAGGCAAGCGCCATTGTTTACGAGACCATGGTGTACATAGGAAAGTCCCACACATTTGTGACATTTGTGACTCTTTTAAATTATGCTTTTTCTCGAACGTCCGGTGGCTGGCAGGCCACCAGCACTGGCCACCTTTTCCTCTTCCCTGTCCTCTCTGGCCACTGAGACCTCATTTAGCAAGTGGCCCTTCCAGTTAACTGTCCCCAGAAAACCCTCCCTCCCTCCCCGGGGAACCTCTGGGTCTTGTCACTGCAGCAGCATCCGGGAAGGGTGAGCTGGCTTCCTGGCTACAGCCCTGGGTGTGGCAAGGGACACCCCAGTTCCTCTTTGGTGGGTGGCTGCAGTTCCCCCTTGAGCAGTGATTTCCTGTTGTGGGCCCCACATGCCCTTGCGCCCTTCATCTCGCATGGGAGGCTGGAAAGGAAAGGGTGCTGACCAGTGCAGAATGGGGGCCCTGCTGTGGCTGCTGCTGCTGCCCGTGCCCCTGCTGTGGGCTGGTGAGTGGGCCAAGGGAGGGGGGCAGGGCAGGGCAGGGGGACGGGATGCAGCTGAAGTCTCTCCCCTCACTTCTAGGAACCCTGCAAGTGGAACAGGAGTTCAACCTCCGAGTGCCAAAGCTGGTGACTGTGCAGGAGGGCCTGTGTGTCTCAGTGCCCTGCACCTTCTCCTACCCTCAGTACAAGATGGGGGCCTCACACCAGCTCTACATCTACTGGTTCAAGAGTGGGTACAAGACAAAACAGTATCCTGTGGCTACAAACAACCCAAACATAAAGGTGGAAACAGACACCAGGGGCCGGTTCCGGCTCCTTGAGCATTCAAAGAGTACCAACTGTTCTCTGCACATCAGTGATGCCAAGCGTGGGGACAGAGGGAGCTACTTTCTCCACATAGAGGGAACAGGGAATACAAGATACACTTACAGAGAGACGAGGCTGACGCTGGAGGTGACAGGTAAGCTGGGAGCCAGGGCCCCCTGGCTTGCTGAGACCACCGCACCAGGATATCTGTGTCTTTTCTTTTGGCCGGGGGGGGGGGGGAGAGGGGGGTGTTTGGTTGTGGGCCTTGAACTCAGGACCTGAGCGCTGTTCCTCAGCTCTTCAGCTCAAAGCGAGTGCTCTGCCACTTGAGCCACAGTGCTACTTCCAGTTTTTTGGTGGTTTATTGGAGATACGAGTCTCATGGACTTTTCTGCCCGGGCTGGCTTTGAACCATGATTCTCAGATCTCAGCCTCCTGAGTAGCTAGGATGACAGGCATGAGCCACCAACGCCCGGCTGACATCTGTGTCTTGAGGTCAAGTGGTCAGAAGGCATGGGGTCCTGAGTCACTGTCCACTCTGAGGGTCTCCAGAGACCTGGGTTCAGGTGTCTACTCATCTCCTCCTCAGCTCTGATGGAAAAGCCAGTGATCCACTCTCCAGAGCATCTGCCGTCTGGCCGCCTGGCACAGCTGACCTGTGGTCTTCCAGGACACTGCGAAGGGGGCCGGCCTCTCACCTTCTCCTGGACTGGGGATGTCCTGAAGTCCACATACCCCAGGAATACCCATAGCCCTGTGCTCACCCTCGCCCCGCAGGCAGAGGACCACAACACTAGCCTCACCTGTCAGGTGGAACTGCAAGGAAGTCGTGAACGTACAGAGAGAACCATCCTGCTCAACGTCTCCTGTGAGTGCTGGACAAAATGGCTGGTTGGGGGGGGGCGGGGAGAAGAGGGGGGAGGGAAAGAGTGAGGGTGAATAGGTTCTTGGTGTGTGTGGGGGGAGGCAGGGGGCCTGGGCAGGATCTTTCTATCTAGATGCTCCTCAGAACATCAGCATCCTCATTGCTCTGAACGGCACAGGTAGAACTTTCTGTCCCCTCCAGCTCTGGATGGGTTTGTGGGCAGAGACTGCATGAATCACATACTAGGAGAGGGGAGACACGAACCCCACCCCACCCCATGCATGGCTGTGCACACTCACTGCACACACATGGGGACAGTTACCATGAGATGATGTCACACCCTCCCTCCCCCACCCCTGCCTGGCCCAGTTCTTACATGGAATCCTTGCCCTTCCACTCACCCACAGCTCAGCCCCCATCCCCCCCCCCGCCCCTCTGTCCCATTTCTCATCATCCACAGGGGCTTGGCCCCCTCTGAGGACCAAAGGGGCTGACGCGGGGTGGGGAGAGGGATCTGACCCTGGAAGGAGATGGAGCCATCCTCTCCCTCCTTCCTTTCCTCCTCTTCTCCTTCTTCATCTGCATCTCCTCCTTCCCTTCCAACTCCTTTGCCATCATTCTCCCTGCAGCCTCTTGCCCACCTCTCCCTCTTTCTCTCTCTTATTCTTCCTGCCAACTCTTTGTCTTTCTGTCCTCCAGACTTCAGAAGTGTGCAGAATGCCTCCCTTCCTTCAATATGGCCAGCATCTGTGGGTGCGCTGTGCTGTGGACAGCTAGCCCTCTGTACCACTGGGCTGGTTCTGGGAGGGTCTCAGGCTCCCAATGCCTCCCCACTCTCCCCCACAGAGACCCTGGAACAGGGTGGAGATGGCAACCAAAGGGCTGCACCTTCGCTGGGTTCCCAGACCGGCTCTGTGAGCTGTGTGCCGGCAGGGGGACACCTGCTGACCCTCGGCCTTCCTCCTGCAGATCTCCCTCAGCTGCTGGGCCCCTCCTGCTCCTGGGGGGCTGAGGGGCTACACTGCACCTGCGCCTCCCGCGCCTGGCCAGCCCCCACCCTGCAGTGGCGGCTGGGGGAGGCGCTGCTGGCGGAGGGCAGCGGCAACACCTCAGTCGCTGTCACCTCCAGCTCGGCTGGGCTGTGGGTCAACAGCTCCCTGAGCCTCCATCAGACGTTCAGCTCCAGCCTGGAGCTCAGCTGCCAGGCCCAGAATGTGCGCGGAGCCCAGAGCGCCCTGATCCTGCTGCTGCCAGGTCAGGGGCTTTTTCTAGAGGGATGCAGGAGGGGGGGAGCAGGAGAGGGGACATGTGGGTCTGGGGGGGGATGGGCGTGGGGGGAGGGCTGGCGGGGAGGGTGGGTGAGCTGGGGCCTGGAGTGAATTCCTGGGGAGGATGGTGTAGAAGAGAAGGTCCAGAGAATAAGTCCTCTCCCCTGCCCGGCACCCCCTCCTACTTTTCCACAGGGAAGCCAGTGCCCAGGTCGGAGGCTCCGCTGGCTCTGGCCGCCCTTGGAGGTGCTGGGGCCACCACCCTGCTGGGTCTATGTCTGTGCCTAATTTTCTTCTGCATGTAAGTCCTGGTCCCAGGGGGACGTGTTGGCACTGAAGGACTGGGCTCCAAGGACAGGACCTGGCACAGATAAGGAGAGTGGCCCCCCCAGATGCTAAGGAGCCCCCTCCAATAAAGAGAGATGGGGAGATGGGCATGAAGACAATGGGGTGCAGAGCACACAGAGGCGCCCTGTCTTCACTGGGAGTCCCCCACATTATCCCAATGAGCTTGAGCTGTAAAGCACTTACTGGCCACGGGTCTGGTTAGGCCCAGGCCCTGAGTTCAAGCTCTGGAACTGGTGCAAAAATAAAGTATATGACTGAAAGACTTCACACACAGTCATGCACCCATCTCTACAAGGTCAGAACTATTTCATTAGCCCACAATAGAGAACATAAACACCTGGGCATCACTTACCAGGATTCAAGGTTTCAAGATTGATCCACACTGGTGCACGGTCCAGTAATTCACACTCCTTTATCTTCCAAATAACATCAAGTTGCATAGAGAAAAACATGTCCACTTCTCTCTCACTGGCTGCATATACTTTTGGGAAATGGTGAAATCATGGTGGAGATGTTTGTGGGGTGGGGCAGGAGCCTTCTAGAACAGAAATTCAGTCTTAGAGGACCTTGGACAAAGCTCTAGGTGCCTGGGGCTGGGAGTCTTCTGTCACAGGTCCATCTGGCCTCTGTGTCCAGTTCAGGGGGGCCTGGAAACCTCAGTCACCCTTTTTCCAGCCTTAGTGGGTGGAAGAGGTAGCCCACTCTCCTGTTCCTGAGGCTTCCCGGCCCACAGTCTGCTCTTCTCTTCCCGTAGAGTGAAGATGTACAGGCTTTGCACAACTGGGAGACCACAGGGCACAGAGGATGAAGACCCTGTGATGGGTACGGTCAGCTGGGTGAGTGACCAGGACATCATCACCCCAAGGCTGTCCCTTGGCTATTTGTGTACGGTGTGTGCCAGTCCTGGGGCTTGAACTCAGGGCCTGGGCGCTGTCCTTGAGCTTCTTTTTGCTCAAGCCTGGCAGTCTACTACTTGAGCTGCTCACAGTGCCACTTCCCACTTTTCAGTGGTTTATTAGAGACTGCTGCCCACCACAATCCTTAGATGTCAGCTTCTCGAACAGCTAGGACTACAAGTGTGAACCACTAGTACTCAACTTGGATCCTTATTTTTCTTTTTTGATAGTCCTGGGGCTTGAACTCAGGGTCTAGGCTCTGTCCCTGAGCCTCTCTATGCTCAAGGCTAGGGCTCTAACATTTGAGCCACAGTGCCACTTCTGGCTTTTTCTGAATAGTTTATTGGAGATAAGTCTCATGGACTTTCCTGCCCAGGCTGACTTTGAACCGTGATCCTCAGATTTCGGTCTCCTGAGTAGCTAGGATTATAGGTGTGAGCCACTGGCTCCTGGTTGTTTTTGTTGTTGCTTGGTAGTGGGGCTTGAACACTTGGCCTGGGCGCTGTCCCTCCGCTATTCAGCTCAAGGCAAGCGCTCTACCACTTAGCTTCAGCACCATTTGTGGTTTTCTTTTGGTGGTTCATTGGAGACAAGAGTCACAGGACTTTCCTGCTGTGGCTGGCTTTGAACCACAATCAGATCTCAGCTTCCTGAGTATCTAGGATTACAAGTATGAGCCACCGGCGCCTTGCTGTTTTTTTTTTCCTTCCTGTACACTTTTCGTTGCTACTATAAATGTGATCTTTTAAATAATGAACTCCATTAATATTGCTAGAATGCAGAATCAAAGCATTTTTTTTAAACATGTGAGGATGTTTTGTGATTAAAATAAACACAAATTGGTGGTCTTGGTTGCAGTTACAATCTGGCTGCTTTAGCAGCCCCAGAATTATTAAGCAAACTTGATACGTTTATAGATAACATCCCATCAATGGAAAACATCGTCAGATTTGATCAAATGACTGCATTCTTGCCGTGGCTGAGTGCAAGTTGGAGGTGCTTTTCATTTCCCCCTTGCCAACACGGTGCTTCCAGTGTTCACTCTGGACACTACCCACGGTTGAGTTCCCATCCTAGAGTCCTCTGGGGCCGGCCTGCAGCTCCTGCTCCCCAGTGACACCCACCTCTGCCCAGTGGGCCCAGTGGCCAAGGACTGTCTTTATTTCCTCCACAAATGCAGCAAGTGACATTTAAATTACATTTGACTTCTGGTAGTGCTGGGATTTCAACCCAGGATCCCCTCACCCCCGCCCCTACCCCCATCTGCTAGGAAGGTACTCTACCACTTGAGTCAGGACCCTGGCTTCTTTTTGCATTAGCTATTTTTCCAGTAGGATCCTGCTTTTCTTCCAGGTCAGTGTGGGGAGAGGAGGACCGTGGGGAGGGGAGACTACCAGAAGATGGAAGGAAATGGGGAAGAAGTGGGATAAGAAAGAGTAAGGGAGTAACAAGAGTAACTGGGAGCTGGCTGCCAGTGGCTCATGCCTGTCATCCTAGCTACTCAGGAGGCTGAGATCTGAGGATCACAGTCAAAGCCAGACCAGGCAAGAAAGTCTGTGAGACTCTTATCTCCAATAAACTACTTAGAAAAAGCCAGAAGTGACTGTGGCTCAAGTGGTAGAGTGCTAGTCTTGAGCACCAAGAGGTCAAGCCACATGACTGCCCCCCCCCCAAAAAAAGAGAGTAATTGAGGTATGTGTGAGAGACTAAATGGAAGTGTCATAATGGAACCTCTTACTTTGTACAATTAAATATATGCAAATAGAAAAAATTACTCATCACACAGACCCCAGGGAGATGAGGTAAGCATGTCTCTTCTCACAGGACCAATGGGAAGAGAGAGAGAGAGAGAGACAGACAGACAGACCTGACTTTATTGAGCTTCAGAATGTCACACCACCTCAACCCTTTTAGGAATTCTGATAGTGGATTTGGAAGGACCACATACAACTCCCACAGAATCATGCTGTCACCAAGAGGTGGTCCCTGCGCAGCCAGTGGGGTGTGTGGCGGCCAGCAGGGCGCAATAGGCAAGCAGGCTGCATGTAGCTCTCAGAGGGAACTAGCTTCCTTGAGGTGACCGGTGACCGCAGACCACAGCTTGCTGGATTAGAAAGTGAGAGGAAAGTGAGGAAACCGACAGCCAGAAACTGCATGGGGGATGACTGAGAAAGGTCAGTTTACATTCAAAATGGATCTTGAACGAATATAAAAGTATAAGAAATTCCATCATGCCCTTTTTTGGGGAGGGGGGAAGGGATGAGCCTGGAGCTGAACTCAGAGCTGAGTCTTTGAGGTTAGTGTTCCATCACTTGAGCCACAGCTCTCCTTTCTGACTTCTTCTGAGTAATTTACTGAGGATCAGAGCCTTACAGATTTTCCTGCCTGGGCTGGCTCTGACTTTCCATCCTCAGACTTCAGCTTTTGGAGTGGCAAGGATTACAGGTATAAGCCACCAGCACTCAGCTTGTCTCTATTCTTGTTGTGACTCTTTTTTTCTTCCTTTACAGGGATCTAAGCAGAAGCCCTCACCAGACAACCCTGGGGGCCAGGCATCATCACCAGTTGTCACAGATCCACAGGAACTCCATTACGCTTCTCTCAGTTTTGGTGGGATGAGCTTTCAAAAGTCTTGAGACCAGAGAGTCACAGAAAACAGAGAGTACTTAAAGATCAAGACAAGCAAGTGAGGAGGGCCTCGGAGCTCAGACCTGGCCCCAGGGCCCATCTGACCAGAAGTCAGAGGTGAACCATGGAAGCATCCAGAGCCCAGGAGAGAGCAGTAACTTCTGTCAGAGCATCCTCAAACAGAGCAGAACTAGATTGGATTGGACAGACAGGATCTAGCACTTTCTAAGGCATGGCATTTGTGAGTTCTTGCAAGGATTTATTTTAGCAAAACAAGAGAAAGTAGGGAGAAATGGTCAAACATTTCAATGCTACACCCAGGTATCTTGATATCCAGGTTTAAGTTAATACATACTCTCTCACCAATAAAAAAAAAGCAGAGGCTGGGGAACCCTAGGAATCACAGGGCGGATCTAGGACCCTCTCTGGCCTTTCTTGACAACGATGTGTCCAAAGTGATCCTTTCAGCCAGCACCAGAATCTGCTGGACGGGGCCACACCCACCCTGGGCTCTACTCATTCCTGTTCTCTGGGGCCACCTTTCCTGAAACCCACCACCCACCACCTTCATCTTCACCACCAGGAACTCACCACACCTCCTCTCCTCCGGCTTTCATGCTGTTGGAGCACAGGCTGAGGGAGGGGTGCAGTGGAGGTTCAGGCGAGGCAGGACCTCACAGGCCTAGTTCCTCAAGGTTGAGTCCGGAGAACGTTTTTCACTGTTGAAATTAAGTGAACAACTAGGTGTCCAGAACCACTCGGTCCCACACAAGTGACCATGTCAGTCCCCGACCCTGCAGTGGTCACAAGAGAAGCTGGCCAGCTCATTTCTGCGGGACACTGGCTCCGTATCCAACGCCCAAACCTATGACTAATGAAATAGTGGAGTTGTTTATTTTAAATCACACCTCCTGAGCTCAGTCCCAGTCTCCATCCTCACCTGGGCCCGCGGGGACGGCCTTGGCCTTGGCCTCAACGGTGGCGGCGGCAGGGGTGTACCCCGGCCCCCCACTCCCCGGCCCCTCCTCGCCCAACCTCTCATCCATCCCGCGCCAGCCCTTGCTGATGGCCAGGCGCGGGGGGCGCGCGGCGGGGGCCAGCGCCAGGCGCTCGGGCCGAGTGCACCAGGTCCAGCACGGCCGACGGCCGCGCCGCCTCCAGGCGCTTGAGTAGCTGGCGCGCGTGCCCGCGGAAGGCCTCGGGCGCGAACGCGCACTCGCACTCGCGGGAGAAGTAGCGCAGGCGGCGGAAGTGCGCATACAGCACCACCTCCTTCTGCGGCGCCAGCTGCAGCGGCCGGCAGCGCGGCAGCGCGCCGCCCTCGCCCGCCGACCCCAGGCCCCCGCAGCGCGCCAGCCGCCCCGTGTCGCCCCGCAGAAAGTTCATGAGCACCGTCTCCGCCATGTCGTCCGCATTGTGACCTGGAGGCAGGAGAGAGCGGCGCGGGGTCCCTGCTCCGCCGGATCGCTGCAGGGGGTGGGGGTGGGTGGGGGACCCCGGGAGGGACTGGAGGGGGTCATGGAGACCCGGGAACCCAGGACAGCCAGGGCACGGGAGGGGCTGGAGGGGGTCAGGGAGACCTCCCGGCCAAGACTGAAGTCTTTCGGTACCCTCTGCCTGGCCTCAGCCCGGCATCACCCGTCTTGGGGGGGGTCTCTGGACCCGATTCGGGGCGCGCCCTCTCAGAGCCCTCCCCGCCCAAGCGCGCCCCCTGCCCGCCGCCGCGCATGCGCTCACCCGTCACTGTGCGCGTGGCCCCCACGCGGCGCGCCCCCTCCTCGACCGCGGCGCCGCAGCACCCCACAGAAGGTGCAGCAGGGGCGGGAATGGCCGGGGCGCGAGGGGTCGGCTGCACCTGCGCGGGGCGAGAGAAGCGGGCTACACGTGCAGGCCTAGCTGCGGGTGGACCAGGCGCTGGGGTGTGTGCTGGAGGGGGTGCCTTTTGGGGCTGGGGTCCCCAGCGTCAGTGTGAAGAGGATGACGGCCTTCTGGACGGCTTCTGGGGAGCGGGAGAGAAGGGGGATTCTGAATCTCCTCTGGAGATGGGACTCCGCACCAGGCTTTGCCGGGGGTGGAGGGAGAGACGCCGTGGATGCCTTCGCGCCTCGAGGTATTGGACTGAGTACTTGGAAGAGGAGAGGAGGGCAATGGGGAGAAGGAGCACGAGGTGTGCGTTTAGACCCCGCTGCATGCCCCACATCCAGCTTTCCATTTGAGCCGGGTCGGTGAAGGTCTTTTGCTCTGGGAAGCATTTCCTGAGCCGTGTCACAGGAGGTGGGGGCCCAGCCTCCACCTCTGAGGCTGGTTACCCGCCCCGAGGGGGACGCGCCGGTCCCCACGAAGGGTGGAGGGCGAGGGTGGGGATTCCGACCCGGAAAAAAATGGAACCAGGCGGCACAGCCTAGCACGTGTCCCAAGCTAGTATGGCACCTGAAGTCATGCCTGCCTGGAGAGAGGAGTCGGGGCGTCTCCAGAATGGTGGGGGAGAAACTCAAAAGCCCTTAGTCTGAAGACACCAGCCGGATCAGGGGCCGGACCAGCCGGTGCCGCAGTAGCGAGCGCTCACCTCGGCAGAGCCCGCCCTGGAAGGGCGGGGGACTCCGAGGAAATGTGGAAGCGGACTACGATTCCCAGAAGGCTGTGGGCCTGTCCGCTCGCCTACGACTCGCAGGCCTACAACTCCCAGAGGCCCCTTGCGGTGATGCTCACACCGTCCAATGTTCTCTGAAGAGATAGACTGTGCCTACAACTCCCGCCGGCCTCTGCGGTCGGGTGGCCAGCGCTTCCAGGCACTCCCAGAATGCACCGGGCCCCTTCCGTTTCTCTCTGCGCGGGAACCTTGGCGGCGAGCCCCTCGTTCTGCGTTGCTCCCGGTGTCCTGAGATGGGATGGGCTTTTCTTTCTTTCTTTTGAAGATTTTCTGCCCTTGTAGTGGGCATAGGAATTTGCAGCTCTGGCGGGAAAGAGGTGGGGGAAGGGTTGGGAGAGTGCGTGACAGGCCGGAACCCAGTGGGTCGGGGGCTCCGCATGCGGGGCCCGGTCTGCGGGTCTCCACGCGTGCTGGGTCTCTGGGTGGGATCGTGGTGAGCAGTTAAGCACTGGTCAGTCCCACATGCGACCCCGCTGAAGGCTGAGGTCAGGAATGAAGGTGGGTGAGTCTGGGGAGCCCATTCCCCCCTGGAGGTCACCCAAGGCCAAATCTCAGGCCCAGCCCCAAATTGAGGCATTCCCTGTGTTTACAGATACGCAGATAAGGAGGATTGAGGGTGAGGGGTACGGACTGACACTGTCCCACGGGTTAAGCTCTGTTTGAGGGCGCAGGAAGGAGGGCCTCACGCCAAGCCCGGTTGGTGGGACACTGGATGAATGGAGCCAGGTAAGGTAAGCCCTCTCTCCGGGCTTTCTATCTAGTGGAGTACCTGCAGCCTATAATATTCACGCAAATAAACTAGTTCTCACACACACACACACACGAAAAGTGTTTAGAACAGTCAGTTCTCTACCAAAGGATAAGTGTTGTCATCTCACTTAAGACTGCTTGTTTAGAAATGTCTTTCCTGAGCTAAGTTGTTCTTTTAATGGAAGCAGTAAGGTGATAGTTAAATCCAAACACTTCAGACAACCTAAACTTCTTGAGTCTGTAGTTCTCAAGGTGGAGGCTAAGGGTGATTTCACTTTTAGGGAACATTTACCAATTCTGGAAGCACTTTAAACGTTGTAAAGTAGAAAAAGGGAAGACCATGCCAGGCATCTTGTAGCCAGGGACAGGGAATGGTGACTAACCTCCAGTTATTTAGCCCCAAATATTAGTAATGCCAAGGTAAAGAAACCCTGAATAATGTTCTGATGTCCCTTCAGTTTCTACTCTAACACTAATACAAGTAACATTTTAATGTGGCATACCTAAGAATTGCTGATAATGTAAACCAACAAAAGTTTTTCTTGCAATGTGACATACTGGTTTTCCCTTGCCATGACAACAGTGGAATGGAAGTCACCTGATTATGAATTGTGTTTTGGCCATTGCTCAAAATTAAGTTTCCATCGCCCTAAACAGTAGCAGTGGCACTTGAGTCATAATCTCTATAATGGTCATGAGAATCATGAAGAGCAATAAGTCAATGGTGGTTTTCTGGAATCAGCAAACTCGTAGGCACTACATGTTCCCCCCTGAAGCCAGACTCTCATCTCTACTTGTCTCTTTAGCAGAGGGACCCCATTTTGCCTACAACAACCCTGCCTGTACCAGCCATAGGATGAAGAAATCTCAAGACATGCATTCTGATAGCCTCACCCTAACAATGTGTGACACTTGCTTATTGGCGGCAACACAGAAAGCACCAATCACATCTAACCCCAGCAAAGGAGTCATGCTCTGGGGTCATGAGATCACATGCCATCAGAGACAAGTCATTCCTTCAAGCTCACCAGTGCCTGCGTGCCTAGGACAGGGACATGAAATTACATAGCCATCCTTTGTATCTGCTGCTTGTGTGACACAGTTCAGGCATTGTCTACACACAGCATTTACTGTTGTGAAAGAGAACTTAGGAGCCCTGCTGTTTTCAGCTCAACAAATGTCCCTAAGTTGCTATGTAGCCAGCTCTTACCAGGATATTTCAAAGACCAGCCTTGGTCCCCCAAGTCACAAATCAGGCCTAAATCAAGCTGAAGTTCCTGAGATATTCTTGATTACTGAATGAAGGTCTTTGTACAGATGGAGTGAATTTCAGGGTCTGATTCTTCTTGTTTTGCTTAAACACGTGGCTGAATCTAGTGGCCTACTAGTACTTTATGAAGCAATGCTCCCTTGTAAGGCCCTCTGACTGAGAGCTGGGAGGAAAAGGAAAAAAAAAAAGCTACTAGGAACTTTGAATGCCTGTCCCACACAGAGGATGGACAACTGAAATCTGATTGTTTAGTGCACAGGATCAAGAGTTCATCCTTGGCCAGGTGCTGATGGCTCACACCTGTCATTGTAGCTACTCAGGAGGCTGAGATCTGAGGATCACAGTTCAAAGCAAGCTGGAGCAGGAAAGTCCATGAGACTCTTATTTCCAATCAATCACCAGAAAACCAGAAGTTGAGTTGTAGCTCAAAGTGGTAGAGTGCTAGCCTTAAGCAAAAGAGCTCAGAGACAGCGTCCAGACCCTGAGTTTAAGCCACAGGACTGACCAAAAAGAAAAAAAAAAAGTTTATTTTGGGACATACCCGTCTACACTCATTTATCCACCAAGGGCTTTCTGTGCTCAGATATGAGGGCCCTGGCTGTGATGGAGGCAGTTGTACCCAGTCTTGATACATGGTAGACATGTGTCAGAGAGAGACCACTGAGCTATAGAAGCCACTAGTGGCCACTTGGAGATGGATGGAGGAGGGACAGCATGCAAAGTAAACCCAGGCTAGGCAGGGAGCCTCCAGCCATTCAGCCACACCATCCTCATTTGACAGCCATGAGGCAGTGCTACGAGAGAGGCATAGGCTTGGGTTGGGACTCAGCTTGTCAGTACCAACCTCCTGCTTGACAAATATGCCATGTCGACATTATACACATGAGAGACTGGTTCCTGGGCATGTTTGGTGACTGGCACTAGCTAACACAGCATGCTGCCTGGGGTGCTCAGACTCTAACCCACATTGCGTGGTCAAGATCTGAGCCCAGGCAGGGATGCAGGGAGGAGAACGTCAGAACTGACTACAGCAACTTTCTTAAGAGTAAAACATCAGAATGAAGCCAATGAAAAACACTGCAATGGCTGAATCACAAGAGTCTGGAAGTAAAAAGAAGCCAAGATTCTAAGAAGCCTTTGAGGCCAGACGCACCAGGAAAATTAACTCTCACATCATCTGAGACATAGGTCTTGCTAGGTGGCCATTGTGTCTGAAGTCCAGTGGATCAGAATAATACCAATGACCCCTGCAGGGAGAGGTCTGTGCAGTGCAGTAATTCTCCACCATTGTGTAGGATGTCTAGACGCAATTGACCTTGGAGAGCACAGGATGAGGTCTGTGCCCAGGGGGTTGTGCTGTGGTGGCCCAGAGGAGAGAGACCAAGACACCCCGGATGGGTCCAGGCTGCTGGTGGCCACTGGTTGCACGCCATGATGCAGGGGAAGAGCGAGGGTGGGGGAGAGGGAAGAGGGAGACAGAGCTCCAGCCTGTGAGGAAAGGTTGGGTCAAAGTCTGATCCGTGCTTCTTGAACTCTGTACCCAATGGAGTGTTCTTTCTCTCAGTATATTCACACTTTGCCTCTAGAGCTGTTCTATAATCCCTCTTCCTTTCCTTTCTACCCTCACTCCCGGCAAGTCAAGATAAACTGGATCCTGTGGAAACAAAACCACACCTGAACTTGCCATCATCCTCAGAGTTATAAGAGTCTACAAAACCCATAGAGATCCCAGAAACCCCAGAGCCCTCAGAGTCTGGGATCTCAAAGCCCTCTCTACCACCTCCTCTTCCTCACACTGCTTCTCCATTGCATATGGGTTTCCCTGGAATGCCCTTGCCCTTGGAGAGCCTTTGAAGGTCAGTTCTATGGTGTGTTGTTTGAGCTGGCCAAAAGAAGCATGACATACTGGCATAGTGTCACCAGCAAGAAAGTTACATGGGAAACCACAAAATAGATCCACAAAACAGTTGTTTGAGGCCTACTGTGTGCCTGCTTCCTGAGATACACAAACACCAGGATTTGGAGACATCACACTTTAATCAAACCTCACTTTCAATGCTCAGTGACTGCATGTCTTGAACAAGACAATTCACCGTCAACCTTTGAACTTTAGTATCTCCAAACAGCATCCATCTGGGGGGTGGAGGGGGAGCATTAGTTGTGAATGGTGGTACCCAGAGATGCAGGTGGGGAAAAAGACACCATGATAGACCTTGAATGCCAAGATAAAGCATCGGAGCTTTGGCTCGTAGGACCTTACCCTGACTCTTAGATAATAAGCTCCAAGGGAACAAGGATCCTGTCTGTTTTCCATTTGTAACACCGGCCCTTTAAGAAGCTCACAAAAATGTTTGCCAAATCAGTGGTTGTATTGATGCATGCATACATGCATGGTTGGAAGGATAGTTGGCCAGGTAGATGACTGGATGGTTGGATGGATGGGTAGAACAGTTGATGGATCAATGAATAGAAGGATGGATTATAAGCTATCATAAAGTTTGAATCAAGGAAGTAGAGTGACCAAATGCATGCAGGTCATCCTCTTTGAGAGGGAGAGAGTTGTACTTAGTAAAGACAGGTAAGAGGGAAGGCAGAGAGCCCACTTAGGAGATTATTGCCATGTTTTGGGCCCAGCTGGATGGCAGGCATTCAAAGAACAGGATTCTGGCGTTTAATGGCCTATGGCTGTGTACCATTCCCCTCACTGGATGACAGGCCTCCCTTTTGGTAGTTTCCTACTGCAGGGGGGGAACCGCCTCCTCCGTGAGTCAGTACTTGTGAGTCGTTGCACATCCTGCAATGACTTCGGACCTCCATCTTGTATCTCAGAGTGCACTACCCTCTCCACATACACACGCACGTGTCCACAGACATAGGAGTACCCAGCATGTGCCAGAGTGAAGGAAACAATAACATTGGCCCTGTCTCTATCCCTGGAGACCATGAAGAAATATACCACGCCGGCGTGTAGTTGATTAGTAGGGAGCAGAATACTGGGGGTGGGGGGGGGAGTAACTGGAGAGGAGCTCAGTTTGAACAGAAGCATCAGAGAAGGCCTCAGAGTGGCCAGGCCTCCCTGATCCACTGCCCCTGTTTGGAGGTTGGTGGTGCTCGGAGGTGGGACCCACAGCCAACTGGTCAGGTTTGTCTACAAAGACAAATGTCTGAAGATTATGCAAATCAGCAGCTACACTAATGAGTGAGTTTGTCTGGGTCAGAGGTGGTGATTCGATACAGCCTGCAGCCCAGGTCCATGTGTGTTGGTGGTGGACATCTCTTCCCAGGTCTCAATCATGGGCCACACGGCCATTCCACCCACTCATCGGTTCACTGGGCCATCATGCCCTTACCTGAGTCCCATCAGTTCTTCACTCTAGAGAGGAATTTTTCCAGTCAGCATTTCTATCATTCTAAGTCAGCCAATAAGTCTCCTGATGCCCTGCACAAGACTCCCAGAGGGTGTCCTACTAAGATAGCACCCGCCCTGGTGCTTTCAGAACCCAAGGCCAGGAGGTAAACTTGGGGGAAGGAAATGATCATTTAGGAGGGAAAGGAGGTTGATATTGAAAGCAGCCCAGAGATATTCCAGATTCTGGAATACATGCTGGAGCCAGGAGTTATACCAAATACCAAGAAGCTCTAAAAAAACAACAGGGGATTGGGAATGTGGCTTAGTGGTAGTGCTTGCCTAGTATGCATGAAACCCTGGGTTCGATTCTACATCAACAGAAAAGGCCAGAAGTGGTGCAGTAGTTCAAGTGGTAGAGTGCTAGCCTTAAGCCTTAAGCAAAAGAAGCTCAGGGACAGTGCCCAGGCCCTCAGTTCAGGCCCCAGGACTGGGGGTGGGTGGGGGGAAGAGGAGGAAGAAAACGTTGAAAAGCTCAGAGGATGGGAGAAGAAATGGAATTATTGCATTATATAAAGATTCACATGTGGGTGAGAATGTTATGAGAGCTTGGAGTACAAAGCAATGGAGTCTCAAATTATCTGATCAGCCATCAATGTTTACACAGTTCTTAGACAGACCCCCTAAATTCACCCCCTGCATGCCTATCAGTTTTCATAATGAAGTCAACAAATCACAGACTCCATCCTCAGTCCTCTGGATGACAACCTCCTCCTCCAGAAGGACATTTGTACTCATGAAGCCTGTCCCCCACTGCCCCAGACTTTCCATGGCTTCCATGATCTCATTGACTTGAGGGAGCCCGGGCTCCCTCTGAAGGAGGAAGGGGCTGAGCATGAAGATGCACTGAGGGAGAAGAAAGCAGACCCAATGTTAGAGCTTCACAGTCAGGGATGACTCCATCCCCGAATCCCTCTGCTTCTGGTCCTCATGGCTCCTAATTCTCAAGGTGAGGAGGCATTATTGTGCTTGAGGAGACAAAGATCCCTGGAAAGCAGTGAGGTTGTTTCTGCACCACTCCCTGCCCTTTATGCTGCTTTCCTTATATTTTCCACATTCTGCCCTTCAGGACACGCAGATCTGACGCCAGAATCAGTAGCAGGACACATCCTGGGCCTCTCTGGTCCATGAGAACCTGCCAAGAGGCATGGCATGACCGCTATTGTGTTTGGGTAAGTGGAATGAGAGGCACGTGGCGATATCTTAAGAGTAAAGGAAGGGCCGAGGTGGGCATAAGTAGAAGGGTAGAGCTGAAGATGAAAATGGAATTATATTCTGTCAGGAGTCTGAGGCAGAAGGATAGGGAGTTCAAGGCTAATCTAGGCTACATAGTGAGACCCTGTCTCCAAAAAAAGGAAGGAAGCAAAGAAGGAAGGAAGGGGAAAAAAAAAAGAATTGCATTATTGATAGAAGCAATAGACATTTTCTAGATGCATACTTTGGGCATAGGACCTGCCAAGTGTCCATTTTGTCTCAAAGCCACTCCAGCACTTACTACCCCCTTTCCACAGATGAGCAAACAGGCTCTGAGAGGGTAAGTGACTTACCCAAAGCCGAGGTGCCCAAGTTCTGGCGCCTAGATCTACTTGAGGGCCCAGGAACAGGACTTCGTCCACAGCTCTTCCCACCATCGCCACCTGCTGGTGGATGTGGCTATATCACGTCTTAGAGAAGAGAGCATGGTGGCTAAGAACAGAGTTGTGTACAGGTTCCTGGCTGTGAGGACCTGGGGAAATCACTCCAACTTCCCTGACCTGAGGACCCAGAACTTAATTTCACAGAGCCTCAGTTTGTCCACATGTCTAGGGAATAGCCATAAACCATTCTGGCATGGCTTAAGCAGGCATCTACGAGGACACTGGGGAACCTCTGAAAGGGCACACTGGGTAGAAGGACTCACATCAATTTAGGTAGATATGTCCTCAGGAGCTGTGGGGCTCACCTTCACCAGCCCATCGTGTCCATGTTCACACAGAACCTGGAGGAGGGGGCATCTGTGCAGTAGGAGCCAAGAGCCAAGTTACAGAGGTTTTGATCATGGTTACAGGGGCCCATGGGTCTCCGAAGTCCTCTTTCATTCTCGTGACACTGTAACATGGGGTTATTGCAGCCAATTCTCAGAGACTCAGGAACAATGTCACACCACAGTTGAAGGCCACAAGATATAATTAGTACCAACACAAGAAGAACAACGCATTCAGCAGGCTCAGTTGAATGGGACCATTTGGAAGTGCAATAAAACTGTCACACTCTTGGCGATGGTTGTTGATATCAAACACATACAGATTAAACTCAGCAGAGGAAGGGGTCATGGGGAGGAGAGAGCAAACACAGCTTCCACTTGTCTTTTCCTAGGGCCAGGGAGGGGCCATGCAGCCAATGCCCAGTTCTAACAGCAGCCGGGAGTGATGCAACGCCAGTATGGTCAAACAAAGAAGCTCACCACATCCGGAGTCCAAGGGCTGATGGTTTGGTTTTGGTTTTCTTTTGTTAGTGGTTTTTTTTTCTTTTTTTGAGACAAGGTTTTGCTGTGCAGCCACCTGGAGTTCTACCTCCTAAATGCTAGGGTTACAGATGTGTGCCGCCACACCTGGCAAGGTGGTCTGGACATCTAGGCAGGACCTGCTTTAGTCTCCGCACCTTGGGGAAGTCACTGACCCCACCAGGATGCGGGTGTTACAGTATTAAGCACAGCTGCCTCTCAGGGATTTGGCCACACATCATGTTGTTTGCATAGCGGGCCTGATGTGGCTCAAGGACTCTTCTTTAAAAGAACATTGTAGGCCAGGCGCTGGTGGCTCATGCCTGTCATCCTAGCTACTTAGGAGGCTGAGATCTGAGGATTGAGGTTCAAAGCCAACCCAGGCAGGAAACTTCGTGAGACTCTTACCTCCAATAAACCACTCAGAAAACCAGAAGTGGCGCTGTGGTTCAAGTGGTAGACTGCTCGCCTTGAGCTGAAGAGCTCAGGGACAGCACCCAGGCCCAGAGTTCAAGACCCACAGCCGACCAAAAAAAAAAAAAAAATCCCAAGGGCTCTGAGGTTAGCTCCTGGAAGCTGGCATATGCCATGTCCATTTCCAACTTAAATCCCTCCTCAGAGCTTTCCTGTGTCTGGTTTTGATGGAAGTCCAGAAGATGCCAATGGAAAAGGCACTGTGGAATTCCTTGAGCATCTGGATTTCCTGAAAAATCCTCCGGCAGCCCACAAAGGCCAGCTCTTGCCTTGATGCGTGTATCAGCGTCTCTGCAGCTGCAAGAGAATCCAAGGCAGCCACAGACCACATGGCTGAGGTCAGACTCGAGTGACTCTTCAAGAAGAGCGCTGTCCCTTATGATCCAAGGTGTACCTAGGAAGAACAGCATAACGTATGCACTTGCAGCCCTGGGGCAACAGAAGAGGCTTCTCCCAGGGAGAACGCTGGTCTCCTGTGTTAGGTGTCTAGTACAATACCTGACTTGGAAAGGGGTAATCCGGACGGGGCTCTGGTAATCACGAAGGTTCTTACCTTACCAGGCACTGGGCTTTATAAAAACTGTAGTATTTTAGTTTCTACAATAATATAACGAGAGGGCTGGGAAGGTAGCTCAGTGGTAGAGCTTTTGCCTTGCATGCCTGAGACCCTGGGTTCAATTCCTCAGCACCACATAAGCAAAAAGAAAAAAGCCAGAAGTGGCGCTGTGGCTCAAGTGGTAGAGCGCTAGCCTTAAGCTGAAGAGCTGAGGGACAGCACCCAGGCCCAGAGTTCAGGCCCCACGACTGGACCCCCCCACCAAAAAAATATATATAATTAGAGACAGTTGGTCGATTTATTGGTTTATTTATTTTTGGTGCCAATTATGGGGCTTGAACCCAGGGACTGGGCACTGCTACCCTTCAGCATTTCTCTTCAAGATTGGTGCTCTACCACTTGAGCCACAGCTCCATTTCTGGCTTTTTGGTGGTTCATTGGAGATAGGGGTCTCACGACCTTTTCCCGCCTGGGCTGGCCTCAGATCTCAGCCTCCTGGGTTAGCTAGGATGACAGGCGCATGACACTGGGGCCCGGCTGGCTGATTTTTTTAAAAAAATCCAAATAGTGATGGCAAAGGGAGAGCAGTGCCCTGGGGCGTGGAGCAGGAGGCGGGTAGAGGGAGAATCACAGAGGAGGCTGGGAAGCGGATGCAGAGTTCACATCAGGGCATCCTCAGCTCTGCTGGGTCTCTTCAGTTGGCTCATTGTGAAATGGACTGTGCCCTCCCCCCAGAGAACAGAAAGCTGTGGGGAGAAAAAGCCCCAGTTACAATCTCTGGGCTGTTGGGGTGGAGTCTGGATGGAAGCCTCTCACCCCCAAGGTGTAGATTCATTCCCTCTCTCCCCCAGATCTGATCCTAGAACCAGAGCTGGATATCTCAGGGAGGCTGGCGGCTGGAGAGCCACAGCCCTGACCTGTGCCATCCACGCAGCCTGCCCAGACATCAGGGCTTCTCTACCCACCTGAGTGGACGCCACCATACCTTCACACAGCCCTGTCTCCTGTGACTCCTCTTCAAAGCTGCACTTCACCTGCAGCCCCAGGAGTAGGGCCCCACCCTTCCATGCCCCTCCAGCTTCTCCCTGGATGACCTGACCAGGAGTATGAGTGCGGGGGGGGGGGGGATGTGGAGTGGGGGGGCTGGAGTGGGGGGCGGGGACAGGGTCCTGAGTCTGAGGAAAATGGTGGATCCAATAGAAAGATGGGATGGGGCTCAGTGGGGTGGGGGGGGAGGGGGAGGGGGGTAGTGCAGATATTAGCAAATTCCTTCATGTGCACATATCAAAACCTGATTTAAAAATAGTTTTTAGGGCTGGGAAGGTGGCTCAGTGGTAGAGCGCTTGCCTTGCATGCCTGAGGCCCTGGGTTCGATTCCTCAGCACCACATAAGCAAAATGAAAAAAGCCGGAAGTGGCGCTATGGCTCAAGTGGTAGAACGCTAGCCTTGAGCTGAAGAGCTGAGGGACAGCGCCCAGGCCCAGAGTTCAGGCCCCACGACCGGACCCAAAAAAAAAAAAATAGTTTTTAAACGGAGAGAAGAGCAGGAAGGAGTAATTGGGGGGATGTGCTTGATCAAAATATATAAAATATAAAATATAAATACCACAGTGAAACCCTGTTGTGTGATTAGTACATGCTAATAAAAAAGAAAGAGGAAGCTAGGCACTGGTAGCTCATTCCTGTCATCCTAGCTACTCAGGAGGCTGAGATCTGAGGATCACGGTTCAAAGCCAGCCCGGGCAGGAAAGTCCATGAGAATCTTATCTCCAATGAACCACCAGAAAACTGGAAGTGGTGATGTGGCTCAAGTGGTAGAGCACTCGCCTTGAGCAAAAGAGCTGAGGGACGGCACCCAGGCCCAGAGTTCAAGCCCCATGACTGACACCCCCTCCCCAGAAAAAAAGGACAAAAAGAAATACTGGGTCCTGGGGAGCCTCCCTAGCCCTTGGAAGGGCTGAGTTAAGAGCTGAGCCCAAGGCCAGGGCATATGAGGAGAGAGGAGGAGAGGGGAGTTTCACAGCTCTGGGACTTATGCAGTCTCTCTGTGACTCATAAACACAGAGAAGGACTGAAGGGAGAGGAGGGAAAGAGTAGGGTGCCTGCTGAGGCCCAACCCCCTGTCTACAGTCCCCACGAGGCTGCTCGGCTACTCTTGCTCCTTGGAGAAGACCCTGCAGGGCAGCTGCTCCTTCACGGGGTCCCCTCTCCCATGGTGCGGTGGTGGGTTGGAGGCACCACCAAGGGCAGGGACAGAAGGGGTGACACCCTGCATATCACCTCCAGCACTCTTAGCCCCTGGACCACGCACCTCAGGAGGGACCCAGAGATTATCACAAGACTCAGCTGCGGGGTGGCGGGGAGGGGGAAGAACCAGAATGGGATCCACACATCCAGAATCCTCCTGATAGCTGGCGAGTCACAGAGGTCTTGTGACCAGCCTGGCTCAACAACAAGGAGGGCCAGGGGTTGGGGAAGAAGGAAATAGTCATGCTACAGCTCAGATGTGAAGTGTTAGGAGAAAAACCACTGTCTGGTTGCAGCTAAGACTTCACTTTTCAAGGTGTTCAGGAGAGGGCTGCTCCACAGCGTCATGTATGGAGCATTGCATTCACCTTGCTCCTCTTCCTCCCGGTCCTCCTTGTGGTAGTACTGTGGTTCAAATCTGCCCCCTTGAAATGGACTCTAGGGTCAGTCACTCTATATTGGCATTTTAGGCTATACATTTCCCTCTACATTCAGCCTTAACTGCATTCCACAGGTGTTCATTTAAATGATCTCTATAATTTGGTGTAAACATTTCTAATTAATTTTTGACCTTTGTTTTAAAGATATATTAATAATTTCTAATAATGCTCTTTCTAGCTTAAGTCTAATAAGACTAGAAAATGTAACTCTGCACGAAATAAATTTCTTCTCTTTGTGTGTGTGGTGTTGAGTTTTTTTGAACCAAAAGTCTTACACTTGCTAGGCAAGTGCTCAACCACTTAAGCTATGCTCCTAACCTTCCATTTTCTTATTTGCTTTGTGGCAGTTTTTTGTTTAGTTGTTATAAACATTCCACCTAGGCTTAAAAATGTGTATTCTATACTATTTTAATGAAATTCATATCTACTACATATGTATGTGTGTGTGTATATAACTTTTTTTTTTTTTTTTTTTTTTTTTTTACCAGTCATGGGGCTTGAACTCTGGGCCTGGTCGCTGTCCTTCAGCTCTTCAGCTCAAGGATAGCACTCCACTACTTGAGCCACAGCACCCAGGGTCTCATGCATGCAAGGCAAGCACTCTACCACTGAGCCAACTTCCCAGCCCCTATATATTTGTAACTTTAAATCAAATGTATTAATCCTGTCTGAATCTTTCCTATTATTTGCCTGCTTCATTTTTTTTAAAAAAGAAAGATGTGCTGGGTATGGTGGCTCATGCCTGTAATCCCAACACTTGGAAGCCTAAGGCAAGAGGTTTGCAAGTTCAAGGCCAGCCATGGAAAAGTTAATGAGACACTGTCTCAGAAAAAAAAAGCTAAGAGCACAGGGCAATGTTCAAGTGGTAGGGCACTTTTATGGTGAGTAGGAAGCCCTGGGTTCAATCCCCTAGAAAGAAGACTGAAGGAGAAGGAAAAGAAGGAGATGAGGAGGAGGGTAAGGAGGAGATGAAGAACAGGAGGAGGAAGAAAAGGGAGGAGGAGGAGAAGGTGGGCATAGAGAAGGGTAGGGTGGGGGTTGGGCAGGTGAGGGGAGCTTGGTTTTTTAGTCCCAGCCCAGGACTTCCTCCAGGAATCCTGTAGAGGGTGGAGGTGGTGGGGACATGGGTAGAGTTGGGGTACCAGGGTTAGCACGTCACTCACCATGGGTCTCATCCCCTTAGAAGATTCTTGCAGGCACGGGTGGCTCACGCCTGTAATCCTAGCTACTCAGGAGGCTGAGATCTGAGGATCACAGTTCATAGCCAACCCCGGGCAGGAAAGACCATGAGACTCCTATCTCCAATAAACCACCAGAAAACAGGAAGTCGTGTTGTAGCTCAAGTGATAGAGCACTTGCCTTGAGCTGAAGAGCTGAGGGACAGCACCCAGGCCCAGAGTTCAAGCCCCACAACTGACCAAAAAAAAAAAAAAAAAAAAAGATTCTTTGTTTTTTTGTTTTTGTGAACATAAAAGATTCTTATGTAGTGGCAGAAACTTGACATCCCCAAGGCCATGGAAGACCAGAACCTCAAACTGCTCGCTTCTGGAACAGCCAGAATTCTGGAGGGGTCTGAGGCCTGAGCCCACCTGAGCCCAGGTGTTCACCAGCCTGGGGCTAGGCACCTCCCCCCCATCAAGAAGAGTTCCCCAGGGTGGAGGGTCTGTGGCGTTTCTTCCATAGGAAGGAGCTCTGGAGGGAGGAAGAAGAGGGTAGAACTGTGGACTCCAGGCACACGTGCAGCCCAGCAGACCTGCTGAGGCTGCAGAGCAGCGGCTTTGCCTCCAACACATCCGCACAGGACAAAGCACCCCTCTCCAACCCTGGGCTGGGGGACACAAGGGGACAGAGGGGACAGGGCTCAGGAGGAAGTCCAGGGCCCTATAGCCTGGGTGGTGGGGGTCCAGGGCTGGGGGAGAAAGGGAGGGCAGACAGCAGTGAGAAATGAGCCAGGAGTGGTCGGCTTTCCTGTGGCAAAGCCACTATGACCCTTTTAGAGGGGAAAAAAAATCCTGTATATAGTAAAATATCGTTAATTGGAATCCTCATGTTGTAGGTTAGCTCTCCAGACTTCCTCTGTCCACATCTGCCATCTTATGACCTTCTGCCCACATCTTCCCACCCCAGCTAACCACACTGCAGGCTCTGGTTCTGAGTATTTGACTCCATATGAAAGTGAAGTAAATCATGCAGTATTTGTTTATCTGTGTGTGATCTGAACTGTGTCTAAGGGAGGAGGCTGGAGGAAGACTGGGACCTGGACCCCTGAGTCTGAGGGAGGAGGCTGGGGCCTGTACCCCAGGGTCTGAGGGAGGAGGCTGGGACCTGGACGCCCGAATCTGAGGGAGGAGGCTGGGGCCTGGACCCCCTGGGTCTGAGGGAGGAGGCTGGAGCCTGGACCCCCGAGTCTCAGTATTTATCTGTGTGTGATCTGAACTGTGTCTAAGGGAGGAGGCTGGAGGAAGACTTGGACCTGGACCCCCGAGTCTGAGGAAGGAGGCTGGGGACTGGACCCTGGATCTGAGGGAGGAGGCTGGGGACTGGACCTCCGGATCTGAGGGAGGAGGCTGGGGCCTGGACCCCAGGGTCTGAGGGAGGAGGCTGGGACCTGGACCTCCGAGTCTGATGGAGGAGGCTGGGGCCTGGACCCGCCGGGTCTGAGGGAGGAGGCTGGGGACTGGACCCTGGATCTGAGGGAGGAGGCTGGGGACTAGACCTCAGGATCTGAGGAAGGAGGCTGGAGCCTGGACCCCGGGTCTGAGGGAAGAGACTGGGGCTTAGACCCCCGGGTCTGAGGGAGGAGGGCTCCGTGGGCCCGGCGCTGGACCCAGGCGGGCGCGCAGAGCGGGCGGCGGGCACGGGGCGGCCCGGTAACAAAGGCCGCTCCTCTGCCCGGCCCCCCCGCGGCCCCGCCCCCGCGGCCCCCTGCCTCCTCTGATTGGCCAGCCTCCCTGCCCGTCAGCGCCGCCCCCCTCCCCGGGTCTGCAGCAGCGCAGGCCGCCTCGTCGCGCCCCCCCAGCCCCCGCCCCCGCCCCCGCCGCCCCCCGGGCCGGTGCCGCCGCAGGCGGGGTCCCCTCCCCCGCCCCTCCCCCGGGCCGCGCGCGCCCGGCCCCTCCCCCGCCCCCGCGCCGCCGCCGCCGCCGCCGCCGCCGCCATGCCCCCCCCTGCGCCCGGGGCCCGGCTCCGGTTCCTCGCCGCCGCCGCCCTGGCCGGCCTGGCCGTCATCAGCCGAGGTACCGCAGCGCCGGGTGGGGGCCGGGCCGGGGGCCGGGGGCCGGGGGCCGGGGAGCCCTGGCGGGGCGGGGAGAGCTGGGCCTGCGCCGCGGGGCCGGGGCGGGGGCCGGACGCCTTCCCGGGGTCGGAAGCGGGGCACCCCGGGTGCGCCCGCAGATCGAGCCCCGCGCCGCCCCGGGCGCGCCCCGGGAAGGGGGTTCCCCCCGCGCTCCTGGGCCCGGGGGGGGTGTGGACGTTTTGGGGGGTACTGCGGCTGTGTGGGGGAGAAGTTCGGGGGTCCAGGAAGTTGGGGTGCGGCGCTGGAAATCAGCTTGAGCTGTTCAGGTGGACCTGCGGGGCCGGACAGGGAGGGCAGCTGGACGGACGGACGGACGAGCGCTAGACCAAGGGATGGACAGGCCCGCCGGGAGCGGGGCGCGAAGGGTTAATGCGGAGAGGCCAGCGGGACGCAGCCGAGCCCGGCGAGGGTCCACGACGGCCAGGACGTCCTCACACACCCCCCCCCCGTCCCGGGTGGGGGCAAGAGGGGGTGCAGGGGGCGGGGGAATCCTGAGCTGGGGGGAGGGATGCCTCCGGAGCAGGGTCACACTTGTGATTAGAGCAGGGTCGCAGTGGGGGAAGGGGTGCTGGGGACAGCCCCCCCTGGGCCTCCACCCCAAGCACCGTGGACAGAGGCCCATGGCCAAATGCGGCCCTGAGCGCACAGCCTCCCACGGCCTGGCCCGCGAGGGTGGGGGGGGACAGACAAGGCCTGGGTAAGGGGACAGTCGAGGCTGGGGACGCAGCCAGCCAGGAAGCTGAGCCGCTCTGTGCGTGTGGGTGTGTGTGTCACTCATCTTTGGATGTGCCCGTGTCCCCCCACTTCCGGAAGCACCTGTCCAGTCTCCGGGTGACGTCCCATCTGTCTCTCAAACTGTTCGTCTTCATCTGTCACCCTGCCAGAGCCCCTGTGGTCACCTCCTCCCCTCCCTCTATCCTGTCTGCCTCCTTCCTCCCCCACTCCCTGTGCCCCCACACTCCCCCTGCCCCGAACTACCACCAACACCTTCTGTACTCTCCAGGTAACTTCCCCTGACCAGACCTCCTTCCCCCCCAAAGATCACCCCATGTCCAAATCCTGGCGTGAGCACAGCATGGGGTGGATGTGACCTTGGTTTGGGCTTTTCCTGCCTCTAGACTCAGGTTCCCAAGCTGAGGACAAGAGGTGATGGAGTGGGGTGAGCCCAGACAAAATGGAGTGCTGGAGAGGCGTCCATCAACCAGGGGCAGTCTGAGCCAGCTATGCCATGGGCTATTATTAAATCAGCCTTCCTTCCTTCCTTCTTCCTTCCTTTTTTTTTTTTTTTTTTTTTTTTGGTCTGTCATGGGGCTTGAACTCTGGGCCTGGGTGCTGTCCCTCACTCTTCAGTTCAAGGCTAGCGCTCTACCACTTGAGCCACAGTGCCATTTCCAGCTTTTTCTGCTTATGTGGTGCTGAGGAATTGAACCCAGGGCCTCATGCATGTGAGGCAAGCACTGTACCGCTGAGCCACCTTCCCAGCCCCCTTCCTTCCTTTTTTGTCCTAGACCAGGATATGATGCTTTTGCTCATTGGCTGATGCTCGAACACCTGAGCCAGGCCTCCAACCCCCTAATCTTTCTTCTGTACTCCAGATATTTTCCAAATAACTCAAATCATGCACCAGGTATAAGAGCAAAGCCAGGTGCGTCCCAGCCCCTCCCCCTAACCCCCAGATTAAGGCATAGGTATGTTGGTCCCTGCCTATAATCCCAGCACTTGGGAGGCAGAAGCAGGAGGATCTTGAGTTTAAGCCAAGTCTGGGCTACATGGTGGGACTCTGTCTCAAAAAAAAATGGGGTGTCTGGGGCTGCCCCAGATACAGGAAGCCTCCTCCCCCACTTAGTTTTCTACAACTTAAACAAACTCATTGAACACAGAGGTCAGGGTAAAGAGAGAATGGGTTGGTTCATTGGTGCTTTTCCAAACACAGAAACAAAATAAGTCCATTTCGCTGCTTCTGGCTTATTTCCACTTAACTTCCTCCCTGGCATTCCTAAATATTAATCTACTTTTAATTCTTTTCTAAACTCTATGCCAACACCCCCCTTCATGCCATTAACATTCATTCACAAAAGCAGCTACATTGTATTATAGAACAAACCCATTATACCAAGCGACAACTCCAAGTAAGTTTGGGGTGTCTTTGCTCTTGGACACCTGAAGGGGGCAGGACAGGCCCACAGTCATGGTTTGAAGGCTGGTACTGCCCCTGGCCATCTTGCCCTGGGAAGGGGTGGGGGCTGCCCCTGCTTTTTTTTTTTTTTAACTTTTTGCCAGACCCAGGGCTTGAACTCAGGGCCTGAGCACTGTCCCTAGGCTTCTTTTTGTTTGTTTGTTTGTTTTTTGTTTTTGGGTCTGGTTGTGGGGCCTGGGCGCTGTCCCTCAGCTCTTCAGCTCAAGGCTAGCGCTCTACCACTTAAGTCACAGCGCCACTTCCGGCTTTTTTCTTTTTTGCTTATGTGGTGCTGAGGAATCGAACCCAGGGCCTCAAGCATGCAAGGCAAGTGCTCTACCACTGAGCCACCTTCCCAGCCCATCCTGAGCCACCTTCCCAGCCCGTCCCTAGGCTTCTTGATGTTCAGAGCTAGTAACACTCTACCACTTGAGCCACAGCACCACTTCCAACATTTTCTGTGTATGTGGTGCTGAGGAATGGAACCCAGGGCTTCATGCATGCTAGGCAAGCACTCTACCGCTGAACCGCCTTCCCTTATTGGTTCATTTTAGCAAATGTATTGGTGCTTGTTTGTGTTGAGACCATGTCTCAAGCTGACCTTGAACTTGAGATCCTCCTGTCTTTCTTTCCCTCAGCAGAGTTCTCTGGGATCCTTTGAGGGGCCGGGCTACATTCTCACCTCCAACTCCACGTCCCTCTGTGAGGAATTGCTCGCTCCCCTTGATTTATCAGACAGAGATGAGGCCTGCTTTCCGGAGCCCTGTGATGCCTCTGTGGCCCCAGGATTTCCCTCTCCCCCACAGCCAGGGAGGCTGACCATCTTCCCCACAGGGAAACTGAGTCCAAAGAGGTGGAGTTACCTGTGCAACTGGAGGGCAGTACAGGGGCATGAAGCCCAGCAACTTGGCACCCCACTTGCCCTCCCTGCAGCTGAGGTGGGCTTGTGGGAGCAGACGCGTGCAGGGCATTTTGTAGGAGTTACACAGCACTAGCCCGGCCAGGGGCCTCTCTCAGATGGCGGTGCCACACCAGGGAGGGCCATGGATGCTTCTTGAAAAAGAGGAGCAGCCCGCCTTTCTTGGGCTGACTACATGCCGGGTCGTGAGCCGCTCTCTGCTGCAGTCCCCGGAGCAGAGGTCCAGGTCCTTTTCCTGGGAAAGGCCTCCTTGGAGGGTCAGCAGGATCTTTGTGGCAAGTTGTGCTGTAGCCCGTCTGCCCTGCCTGCCTGCGGTGGGAGTCCGTCTCCCAGCATGGGCTTCTGAGGCGGGGACGCTTCAGTCCCCAGACCTGGACAGGACCCTGGACAGCTCCTCGCCTCCAGGCGAATGCTCCAGCTCCGGAGCCATGCCCACCACCAACCACGCCCATCGCACCGCCCACCGCCAGCCACGCCCCCCCGGCCTTTGGGCCTTTGGTTTCTTTTTTCCAAGAGGATTTCACACTTTCCCTCTTGGCCTTTTCCTCCCAGGCAGCGGTGGATATAATGTGGGCCACGCCCAGCCCCGAGTTTGCCTTCCGTGAGGGCTGTGGCTGTCACGGACACACTGGCAAGGTCAGGAGGTATTTTTGGTTATGACCAACTTCAGGATGGGGATGCTTCCCAAACCAAGTGGATGTAGACCCAGACACACTGCCCAGGACAGACTGACCTCCAATGTCAGTGGTGTCATCAGGACCTTGGTCCGTGTCTGCCTTGGCCTGTCTAGGAGATGGTGTGAGCACCCACATAGGATTGGTATGGTTTGAGTTTCAGACCCCCTTTTTTTTGTACTGCTAGGGATTGAACCCAGGGCCTTGGTCCATGCTCAGCAGATGCTCTAGCCCTGAGCTACATATCTAATTTTTCGTTGTGTTTTGTGTGAGTCAGGGCTTGGAATGCAGCTCAGGCTGGCCTCAGACTTTGACTCCTCCTGCTTCAGCTTGTGGAATGCTGGGATTGCAGGCGTCCATCGCTATGCCCCAGGCGTTATATTTGTGACTTCTCTTGTAGGTTGTAGCTTGGTGTGGGTGGACTCAGGGCCTCCTTCCAAAGCTGGGGGGGGGAAGGGAGAGCAGCTCCCTGGGTGGTGCTGTACCCCAGAGTATGGAGCCATGTGTGGAGCGACGTCGACAGCATTGCAGGAAAGAGTAGCAGTGGCATTTTCTGGGATGACTCAATGTATGGACTGCCTGGCCTGGGCTAACCTCCCCTTCCCCCTCCCTCCCCGGCTGAGCGTGATAGTCTGGCTGCTCTCAGAAGACAGCTGTTTTTTCCACCTGACCTGCTGCTGTGCATGCATCTGGGCCATGGGTGTCACCATGCCTCTGTGAGTGAGTGTGTGTGTGTGTGTCCTTCTCAGCACACAGTCATAGGCATGAGTGTTTCTTGGTGCTGTTGACACTGTGTGTGTATATGTCAGAGTCCAGGGCACTGCACACGGGCGGGGCAGGGACAGCCCTCCCCTCCTCTTTCCTCCTCCAAACACACCAGTGACTCTGGCCTGGCCTCGGGGCCCTGGAGCCCCACATCCTGGCTAGTCATGGCAGTTGGCTCCGTCCAGGCCCCATGCTGAGGGGCTGTGATCGAGAGGGCTCCCGGGAGCCATTGGGGCCAGCACGGGCAATTAATTCATTAGATTAATTAGCTCTTCTTCCTGGGCTGGGGGCAGGGTAGCCCTTCACAGGGCCTGCCTGCTCCCAGCATCCAAGGTCACCCAGCTGGCCTCCTCCCTCCCCGCCTGTGCCGTCTCCCGCCTCCGCACACCCAGCCCGCACTCGCTGGCCCTGGTCCAGCCCACTGGCTGTGGGCCACAGAGAAGACAGACGGAGCCTCTGGGCCATGGGCAAGCTGGGCCTGTGCACATGGGCGCAGCGAGGGCTGGAAGGTTTGCATACAAAATCTGAGCATGGCCACATGCCGTGGGTGTGTGTCTACAGGTCCATGCAGTGTGTGCCCATCGAGTGTCTGATGTCGGCTGGCTCCGAATGTCTGGGTGAATGTGTGCATACGTGGGTTTCTGCACGTAGGGGATTTTCTTTTTCTTTTTTCTTTCTTTTATTAATTCCAGTCCTGGGACTTGAACTCAGGGCCTGGTCACTGTCCCCGAGCTTCTGCTCATGGCTAGTGCTCTAACCCTTGAGCCATAGTGCCACTTCTGGCCTTTTCTGTGTATGTGGTACTGAGGAATCAAACCCAGGGTTTCATGCATGCTAGGCAAGCACTGTACCACTAAGCCACATGTGTTTCTTATGTGTGGTATCTGTGTGCGTGTGCATCTGTACCTGTATCATGTCTGTGCATAAGTGTGGATCTCTGTACATTATATCTATGTGCATGGGTACTGAGTACTCATGGCTGGGCACATGCCTGTGTCCACATGTCTGCTCTGTGTGCACATGCACCTGTGTCTGTATGGGTGTGTGGATGTATACCTGTGCACACATGGACTGGTGTGTCTGTGTGGATGTCTACATGTGTGTACATATGCATTGGTGTATATCTGCACATACCTCTGTGCACCTGTGTATCATTTGTACGTGTGCATGTTGTCTGTGGGCACATGGGTGCGTGCACATGGGTGTTGGTGTATATATATATATACACACACACACACGTCAGTCTGTATCCACATGTGTCATGTGTAGGCACACACGACTGGTATGTTCAAATGCAGCCTTCCTTGTGTATACATGTGTTGGTGTGTATATGCACCCTGTGTGTATGTATGTATCTGTGGGTATATGTGATTGGTATGTATGCATATTATATGTTTCTCTGCATATATTTGTCTGTGTATCAGTGTGCATTGTACCTGTGGGCACATGTGATTGGCATGTGTGTGCACACATGTGTTTCTGTGTGCACAACATGTAGTTGTGAGTGTGTTCCTGTGTGAGCACGTGTGTTTATGTGTTCATGTGCTGTCTCTGAGTCACTGAGGTGCAACTGTTAACTTGAGCCCCATTCCCACCTGTGTGTTGGTGCCCTGGGAGGGCTCACATGTGCATGTCTGCTCTGAGTGTGTCTGCTGTGTGTGTCTCTGGTGACATCTGTGAGCATAGTGTGGCTGTGGGTGCAGATCCTGTGTCCCCAGCCTGGGGCTGAGCATGGTGTGAGGCCTCCGCCCCACCCTGCCCTGCCCCAGCTGCTGGGCTGAGCCGCCTGCTCCCCCTGCAGGGCTGCTGTCCCAGAGCCTGGAGTTCAACTCCCCAGCAGACAACTATACAGTGTGCGAAGGTGACAACGCCACCCTCAGGTAGGGGCCCTGGGTGGGGGGGTGGCTGGCGCTTCCCCTGTGGAGCTCCCCTCTTGGGGAGGGGGTGTGGGGAGACTGCTCCCACCTGGGGGTGGTGACCACCATGTGAGTGTCGAGGATTCCAAGAGTTCTCATCTGCCTTGCTTAGCCAGTGGACATGTTAGGCCTGTTTATCGGGTGAGCATGGGGGCTACTGGTCCTGGGCTCTCTGCCCCCTTCGCCCCCTCACTGGGTCTCTGCCTCCCACCCCATCAGAGTCTCTGAGGGTCTTTCTGGGTCTTGGTGACTCCTTCTCTGGGCTTCCAGCCCCTCCTTCTGCTCCCCGCCTGTCTCTGGTGGATACCACCCCTCAGTTACCATGAGCCTCGGCATCCCTGGGCTCCCCACCTGCCCTGTGTGAGTCTCAGTTTACCCACCCGCAAGGCGTGCACAGCGGGGTCAGCCTGGCAGGGCCGGTGGTGGGTGTGGAAGTCCAGCTTCCCCTCACTGCCCCCCTGCCCCCCCCCACAGCTGCTTCATTGATGAGCATGTGACGCGGGTGGCCTGGCTGAATCGCTCCAACATCCTGTACGCGGGCAACGACCGCTGGACCAGCGACCCACGTGTGCGGCTGCTCATCAACACTCCCGAGGAGTTCTCCATCCTCATCACCCAGGTGGCACTGGGTGATGAGGGCCTGTACACCTGCTCCTTCCAGACCCAACGCCAGCCCTACACCACGCAGCTCTACCTCATCGTCCACGGTGAGCCTCCCAGGGCCCAGGTGGCACCCCTGAGGGGGGGCACGGCAGACATCCCCCCACAGGACATGGAAGGACTCCCCCCATCCCCCCTCCCCCCCGCACAGTGCTACTTCCCAACCTCAGGGACACATAGAAGCAGAGGTCACCCAGGCACAGGAAATGTCCCTGGATAAGCATGGTTTGGGGAGACAGTTCTGTTTAGGAGAGCTGTGGGGTGCGGGAGGGGGGTGGTTTCTGGCATCTTCTAAGGACTGAGGATACACTAGGTAGGCTCTTCTTGCCCATCGGAGGTGGATTTTCCAAGTAAAGGCTCCAAGAGGGGCTTCCAAGGCATACTCTGGGGCTGCACACAGCTAGTGCGACCAAAGCCGCGGCACCTGCAGGGCCTGGGAGGGAATGAACCAGCTGCACACAGGCCCTGCTCTGGGATTCCAAGAAGGGGAAATGGGGCCCCGCAGATCCACAGAGGGGCTGGGAGGAAACAAGAGGGCTGCAGCCTCAACCAGGCGCTGGTGGCTCACGCCTGTAATCCTAGCTACTCAGGAGGCTGAGATCTGAGGATCACAGTTCAAAGCCAGCCGGGGCAGGAGAGACCGTGAGACTCCTATCTCTAATAAACCCCCAGAAAACCAGGAGTGGTTCTGTGGCTCAAGTGGTTAAGTGCTAGCCTTGAGCTGAAGAGCTGAGGACAGCACCCAGGCCCAGAGTTCAAGCCCCACGACCGACAAAAAAAAAAAAGAGGGCTGCAGCCTGGACCTCTGGGTCTGAGGGAGGAGGCTGCGGCCTGGACCCCCATGTCTGAGGGAGGAGACTGGAGCCTGGACCCCCAAGTCTGAGGGAGGAGGCTGGGGCCTGGACCCCCATGTCTGAGGGAGGAGGCTGGGGCCTAGCCCTCGGGATCTGAGGGAGGAGGCTGGGGTCTGGACCCCTGGTTCTGAGGGAGGAGGCTGGGGTCTGAACCCCCGGGTCTCAAGGAGGAGGCTAGGGCTGCCCATTCAGCCTGTCACTGACTGCTTGCTTGGCCTGCAGTGCCCGCTCGCATTGTGAACATCTCCTCACCTGTGACAGTCAATGAAGGGGGTGACGTGAACCTGCTTTGCCTGGCTGTGGGGCGGCCGGAGCCCACGGTCACCTGGAGGCAGCTCCGAGGTGAGAACCCCACCCCTGGCCAGTCTGGGCCATTGCATCCCATAGACCCCTGCCTTCACCTCTTCCCGTGATTTAATTTCCCCTGCTATCCTGGTGTTTTCATCCCTGGACCCCAGGTCCTTAGCACCTTACCACTGGCTTTTCTCCTGCTGCCCTCCACAAGGCCAGTGCTTCAGGTTATCTACCCAAACAGCCCCAGCCTCTCTGCCCCACTCACAGGTTCTCCTGCATGCAGGATCCTCTACCAGAACTGGGGCCAGGCCGGAGCCTGGGTCCTGCCCACATTCCCATCTCCCAGCCATTCCTACCTCTGTCCTACTGGGCACTCTAACCTGGAAGGAAGATTTTCTCTTTTCTTCTCTCCTCTTCCTTCCTTCCTTTCCTCCCTTCCCCCCTCCCTCCCTCCCTCTCTCCCTTCCTTCCTCCCTTCCTCCCTTTCTCCCTCTTCCTCCTCCTTCCTTCCTTCCTTCTTTTTGGCAGCACTGGGACTTGAACTCAGGGCCTTGCACTTGCTAGGCAAGGGCTCAACCACTGGAGCTATGCTGCCAGCCCAACTACTAGTTTTCCAAACATGGTCCTCGGACCTCACTCAGCTTCTGCACACCCTGGGAGATGGGCAGAAATGCAGGTTCTCAGGTCCCTGCCCAGATGCGCAGCCTTCTCCCTTGCCTCAGTGAGCGCTGGGCCACCACTCACAGCTGCCCCTAAACAGAGCACCAAGGACCTGAGCCTCACAGCCCAGTTGGGCCTCCCCACAGACCACCCCCCCACTCCCGGCTCCTCACCCCATGATCTGGAGATCTGTGGTGACAATCTCTAGATCCTGACCTGTGGATCCCCTGAGACCCCAGAACCCAATGGCCAAAGCTCAGATCCCTGGAGCGCCCCCACCCCCACTATGCTTCTGAGCTCCAGGACATCCAGGGTCACTGGATGTCCTGAGGCCCAGAGGACCTGCTGGGACTTGAACAGAGGTCCTCCCACGTTTGGGTCGCTGATCCCGGCAACAGATTCTCATTCTCTGGACCCGAGCAGCTCCATTACTGGACTCGGGGCTGCACCCACGGAATCTGTAGCCGCAGATTCTTTTGAGACCCAAGACTTTGGCTGTTTCCTTCCTAGGATTTCATTCTGACCCCTGGAGTCCTCTGGCCTTCCCCGCGGGCCCCGCCTTTCCATCTGGCCCCGCCCAGGCTCCGCCCCACACCTCTGGCCCCGCCCACTCCACAAGCCCTGGCCCCGCCCCTGGCCCGCCCCACCACGCCGCCCCTGCCCACCTAGCACGCCCACCCCGCAGGCCTCCCCGCCCAGCCCCCTGGTCCCGCCCGCCCCGCCCCCGGCCCAACCCAGCGCCTACGGACCCGGGCACACCAGGCCCTGCTGTGCGCGCCCCGCTGATGTGTGTCCGTGTTGTGCCCGTGTTGTCCCGTGTTAAGTGTTTGTGTCCGGCCCCGCCCCCCCTCCACCCTCCCCTCACAGACGGCTTCACCTCGGAGGGCGAGATCCTGGAGATTTCCGACATCCAGCGGGGCCAGGCCGGGGAGTACGAGTGCGTGACCCACAACGGCGTGAACTCGGCGCCCGACAGCCGCCGGGTGCTGGTCACAGTCAACTGTGAGCGCCCCTGGCTCTGGACGGGGTGGGGGGGTAGGGAGGCGGCGGGCCCCGGGGGGGGGGGAGTAAGGAGGCGGGCCCTGGCTCGGGGAGGGGAGAATGGGGGCGGGCCCTGGATGGGGCGGGGGGAGGAGGGCGGGCCCCGGGTGCCCGCGGAAGGAGGGGGCTGTCCCATGGAGAGGAAGTTGGGCAGAACGCGGGGTCTGCGGGAGGAGGGAGCGGGGGCGCCATACTCCCCGACAGCTAAGAGCCCTTGCTGGCCTCCGCTCCTCACCAGATCCCCCGACCATCACCGACGTGACCAGCGCGCGCACCGCCCCGGGCCGGGCCGCGCTCCTGCGCTGTGAAGCCATGGCTGTGCCGCCCGCGGACTTCCAGTGGTACAAGGATGACAGGCTGTGAGGACGGCACCGGGGGCGGGGGGCAGAGGGGGGAGAGAAGGAGAGGGCAGAGGAGGGCCGGGCAGGGGAGAGAAGGGCAGGTGAGGCCCATGGCCCCAGGCATCGCAGGGCCGACGGGTCCCGAGTCCCTGGCAGGGGCCCGCCAGGCCCCGGGGAGTTCCCAGGGTTATGAATGCAAGCCTGGGGCCGGGATCCAGCGGCCACGGGGCCGCGGGGCTGAAGAGAGGACTCTGGGGAGCCCTGGGGTACGGGGAGGGGGGAACGCAGCGTCTCCTGGGCAGAGAAGCCCGGAAACTGGACTGGGCGCCTCGACGGGGGCCTTGCCCAACCCGGACCGGTGTCCCTCAGGCTGAGCAGCGGCGCGGCCGAGGGCCTGAAGGTGCAGACGGAGCGCACCCGCTCCATGCTGCTCTTCGCCAACGTGAGCGCCCGGCACTACGGCAACTACACGTGTCGCGCCGCCAACCGGCTGGGAGCGTCCAGCGCCTCCATGCGGCTCCTGCGTGAGTCGGGGCGGGGACGGGGCCCAGGCGGCGGGGCAGGTGGTGGGGCGTGGCCCAGGCGGTGGGCCGGGGCTGGGGGCGTGCCCAGGCAGTGGGGCGGGTCTCAGGAGGCGGTGCTGGGAGGAGGCGTGTCCAAGCGGCGGGGCGGGGCCCAGGCCCTAGGGCAGGGGCTGGGGAGGGGGCGTGCCTAGGCGATGGGGTGGGGCTGGGGGGGCGTGCCAGGCAGTGAGGCGGGGTCCAGAAGGCGGGGCTGAAAGGGGCGTGTCCAGGAGGTGGGGTGAGGCAGGGAAGGGCGGGACCGGTGCTGGGGGCGGGCCTTGAGATGGGCAGGGCCCTAGTGGGGAGTGAGGCCTGGACTGGGGTGGGCGGGTCCTGGGGGAGAGGCCTAGGACACAGGCCTGCCTCCTCCCTAGTCCAGACACTGAGATGAGAGCTTTTCCATGAGCCAAGGAAGCATCCATTCCCTCAGGATTCCCTGAGCGCCCACTAAGGGCCAGTCACGAGGACTACAGCAGTTGTACAACAGAAACAGGATTTCGGGGCTGGAAGAGTTCATGACTCAGGAGTAGAAAATCCAGAAGCCCGGGAATGGGAAGATGAAGGAACACATACATGCACAAAAGGGATTTGGGATACAGAGACGACCGAGAGAGGAAAGCCCGCGGGGCTGGTGAGGATGAGGAGGAGTATCATCAGACACAGCTTCCGGGATGGTCCAACATTTACACGGAGGCCTGAACAGACAGGAGTCAACCCTGAGCAAAGGCGCGGGAAAGGGAACCTCGGTGGCAAAAGCACGGGGAGAATAGCCTAACCCATGGAGAGCGAGCCCTGGCCCCTGCCCTTAGACAGGAAGGAGCATCAGACACCCGGATATTGCTGAACTGCAAGACAGGGCTGTCAAACCGGGAGGTGCTGGTGCTTGGTTAGCTTGTGAGCTGCTGTTAGTGGGATGGACTGGGCAGGGTGGAGGTAGACACCAGGAAGGAGGCCACTGTGTTAATAGCCAGCCACCAGAGATGGTCGGTACCCGAAACCTCCCCACCCCACATCCCCCAGCTGCTTTGGAAGCGTGAAGACAAGGAGGATGCAGCATTGAAGTCTACCCTGACACACAGAGCCAGACCATGTCTCAAAAAAGTCAAGGGAAGCTGGGCACATGCCTGTAATCCTAACCACTCAGGAGACTGAGATCAGAGGCTCGTGGTTCAAAGTCTTCCCTGGGTAGAAAAGCCCATGAGACCCTTACCTCCAACGAACAAGGAAAAAGCGAGGAGTGGAGGCATGGCTCAACTAGTAGAGCTCCAGCCTTGAGCAAACAAACAAACAAAAAGCCAAGTGAGAGTGCAGGGCTCTGAGTTCAAGCCCCAGCATTGGTACAAATTAAGAGAGATAGAGAGACTTAGAGGTTAATACGGAGACATTGTGCAGGGCTACAGAGTTCTCTCCCATCCCAGCCCCATTTTCATGACCCTCTCTCTCTCTTCCCAGGCCCAGGATCCCTGGAGAACTCAGCCCCCAGGCCCCCGGGGCCCCTGACTGTCCTGTCTGCCTTGGGCTGGCTGTGGTGGAGGATGTAGGTACCGCGGCGTCTCCCCCTGCAGGGGGCCTCGGGCCAAGAGAGGAGACTAGGGGGAGAGAGAAAGCGCCATTGAGTCAGGAGGGGGCGAAAGAGCTCTCAGCCATGGAGGAAGAGGAGAGGAAGAAGAGGAGAAAGACGAGGAGGAAGAGGAGGAAGAAGGAGGAGGAGAAAGATCTTTAGAAAACCCGTCACTGTGAGGGATACTGTAAAATTGTCCATCTTTCTACAGCCATTCTCGCCACCCGTTCACCGTTCCGATTGTGACCCACCCCCGGCCACCCCGCGCCCTTCTCTTAGCTCAGGCTGTCAACTGGCTCGTGTGTGTCTGTGTGTGTGGATGGGATGTGTGTGAGCCCACACGTGTGTGTGTATGTGTGTGTTTGTGTGTGTGTGTGTGTGTGTGTGTGTGTGTATGTATGGTGGGCTTGAGGGGTGGGATGGACCAGCAGTCCTCCATCCCTCCCACCCTGTGTCCTCCCCCCCCAGCCCTGCTGCCTCTGTGCCCCGGCTGGCGGTTGGGATGGGGTCCTCATGGTGACAGGAGATGCCCGCCTTTCCCATATATGCACGCACACCGACCCCTCCCCTCGCTCGGGAAAGGCACCTCCTGCGCAGCCGCTGTGGCTCAGCCTGGTGACTGGGTCAGGGATCTCCATTCTGGCTGCTTTCCCTCTGCTCTGCCACCAGCTGCCTGTCGCCAGAAGCCCCACCACTGGCTTAGGGGCCTGAAACCTTCCCCCTTCCCCTGTTTCCCTCCCCCACCCCGAACTTTCTGGCCCCCTTCCTGGGCCAATCGGTGCTTCCATACAACTGTCAGGCCGGCGGCTCAGCTGTCGCCTGTCTGTCTCAGTGCTTTGCCCCACCCCCATCACCGCTCCCCACCTTGGCCACCAGCTGCTCCTTGGGTCCCCTGCAGCTGGTCCCCAGGTGTGGGATCCCCGGTGTCTCCACCAACTGTACCTCCCAAAGGCTGACCTGACCGCGCTCACACACACTCAGACACACACGCACCAGCGCCTGTGACCAGCAATATCTCCTGGCTCCCGCCGTCCCGTAGGCAGTAACCAGGACTGCATTCAAGGTGGACCCTGCGGTCAGGGATGGGGCGCCGAAAGGCGGGGCCTGCGCTCCGGGATGGCCGGAATCGCCCACCCTGGCTGCCACACCGCCCAGAGTGGGGGCATCACCCAGACGTCCTGAGCCCAGACAAAGACACCATGTCACCTGCTCTGACAACCCCCTAGACCTGTAACCACACACCCAAACTATACCACCCACAGCTTGGTGGAGAAGACGGCAGAGGGTAGGGGGCAAGGGGTAGTGACCGTACCTCAGACGGGGGCGTGGGCCCCATCCCACATTGTCTTCCATTCCCAGGGCCCAGGATGGGGTGGGAAGTGGGAGGGGAGCCAGGGAGGGGGGGCGGGGGGACCCTGGGGGCCGTGTGTTCCAATTCATGGGGAGTGTTGAGACCACCACACCAATAAAACGCCTTTTTCCAAAGTCTCTGCCTGCAGAAGTCCGAGTCATTGAGGACTGAGTGACTGGAGACAGACATAAAGGGGGGTTGCTGATGGACTTCCAAGGAAGTTCCTCCCTCTCCCTCTCCCCTCCTCCATTCAGGTAATGTTTTGGCAAAGGGAACCCTGCCCTCTTCCTTTTCTCTTTGGGTACAGTTGTGTGAAGATGTGAGGACCAGAGCTGCAGCAGCCACATTGCTACAGGAGGCCTCGCACATGGGGAACATATGCCTACCTACTGCAAGTGGCAGAGCAGAAAGATTCAAAGGGCCCAACCCCTTGAAGGAGTGGCCGAGCCCCCTCTTGGGGGCTCCTCACTTGGGAGGATCCTCACTAAGGTGCCCTCAACATTTCCCCATGGGTGTGAGGAACATGATTGCAGGAGAAAGCCACATTGAGAGAAGCTGCGAGACCAGCCCTATACCAGCTAGTTCACAAAACATGGGCACAGCCAACCGTTGTCTTTATTGATTGCTGTGTGCAAAGTCCTGGGTTAAAGGCAGAGATCAGGGCAGCATTTGAGCCCTCCGGAAGATCTCGATCTGAAGAGGGACTTTGGGCCACACAGGGTTCTGTGTGTTTACACAGGGGAGGGAAGCTCAGAGGCTGTGGGTCTCGATCTACGATGGGGTGAGGGGAGCCCTTCAGAATGGGAAAGGTTCCTTTGAGACTTGCTAAATTAATGGCATAAGGGAGAAAAAAGGGACCAGACAAATCAAACTCTAGGGACAACTGCCTGGAGAGAGAGAAGGTGGGGAGGGAGAGAGAGAAGAGGTGAGGAAGAGTGGGTACCTTTAGGGTACATGGGGAGTCCTGGGGAAGGGAGGTGACCGAGGTCAAACCACAAGATGTCTCAAGGTCAGGATGAGAAGTCTGGGTAAGGTGGAAAAGGCTGTGTGCAGACTTGTACATGAGTTTAAAGAGAAGAGAGGTGTGCCTGAAGTGGGAGCTGAAGGGGGCGTGGCCTGGAGGATGCCATGTGAACTTAGAACCAATCACCAGGCTCCCATTCTGGCTCCTAGCAACACAACGAGCCCCGCTCTGAACTTGAGCAGAGCCCTCAGATCTGCAGCAATCTCTCCTGGTTCAGGTGTTCACATACAGGGAGTCTTCTTCGACGACAATGAGAGACAGACAGACAGACTAGACAGAGTCCCACCCCTCAGTCAATTCAGGCCCTCTATGCTGCTGAGGCAAAAGATACCATGCAGAGCTGTCCGCCAGCTGTGATCACACCTGTGTGGCTGTCCGAACAGTCCGAGAGCCCCCACCTGGATAGATGACTGGACGCGGGCCAGTGAGCTGGAAGAAAAGCACAGGGTAGGGGGGTGACCTCCGGAGGGCCCTGGATATGACCTGGTGTGCCCATTTCCCTTTCCCTCACTTTCTGGAAGCTAGCCGAGTTCTCTCCATTTGCAAGAGGAAAATAAAAATGTCTGGTCACCACTGGAAAAACTAAGGGGCACCAGGCAACAACCCAACTTTTACGTAGAAACAAATTCCATTCACCTCAGGAGAAAAATGATGCAAGTCTTGACTACTTTTTATAGGGGAGGGAAAAGAAGGACCATCCACACCCCTCAGGAAGAGAAAGTAGAATTCATTGTTCCTTTAATATATGTAGGAGCTGAGTGGGAAATCCTGAGCAACTATCATATGCTTCTTAAAAAAATATGGGAGCTGAGCATGGTGGTGCATGCCTGTAATCCCAGCACTTGGGAAGCTGAGGCAGGAGGACCAGGAGTTCAAAATGTAGCTTGGGCTACATAGTTGTCTCAAGAAAGTGAAAAACCATAGTTTTATCAACTTTGCAAACTAGCAACTAAAAACTGGAGAGAAGGAACTGAGAACACCTCATCTTCCTGATTATGAAGCACAACTCCCTCCACATCTCTGGGTCCTCCGCACTCACTTGGTAAGCCCTGACTGGGCTGAGGTCCTTCGGTGGGCATTTGATAGGCAGTGGCTGTGGAGTCTGTACTGGGGTCACACTCTTCTGCATGGTCTTTCTTGGTGGGGTGATCACAGGTGCCAAGGTCAGGGGCTGCTGCTTTTTTGTAGAAGCCTTTCCTGAGCAAGGATGAAGAGGAGGACCAAACATGCATGATTGATTGCTTCCACACACAGGCCCAGCAAATAGCAAGAGAAGCTGACCAGACAGGCGGAGCCTTACTCCGATTGGCTGGTATAGTAGGAAGAAGGTGGGACAGATGATGTAGGGCCATGCTGATTGGTTCAAGTAGGCCCCTAATGGGCATCTTGCTAGTGGCCCTCCCTCATGGCCCTAGTTCCATCTTCCCAAGGCTGTCACTCACCTTGGGAGCGTCTTAGGCAGCAGATACACAGGACAATAAGCCCTACCAACAGCGCCAAGCCTAGTAAGGATCCCAGGACGATGCCAGCGATGGCCCCTGGGCTCAGAGTGGGTCCTGGAAACACAAACAGAAAATTCAAGGCAGGACCCAAGAGTCCACACCCCAACCTCCCTCCCATTCAGAACCCAAGAATTAGGGATCATGGCAGTGTCTACCGCAAAGCCACATTCCCAGCCCTCGTGGCAGTCTCCATACATTTGCTGAGGAGGCTGAGGCTCCACTGAGGAGAAAATCTAGAGAAGGTACATACCTTTGTGGTCTTTTCTTCTAGGAAAGGAGTCAGAAATAAATGAGCAAATATAACAACTACAAAGTGTGAAGAAGGAAGGGAGGAGAAACACTGCAGAGGCAGCTCTGAGGAGTAACCGGGTGGAGGATGCGCCAAGCAGAGGGAAATGGAGAAATCTAGCCTGGCATGGTGGTTCCTGACTGGAATCCCAGCATTCGGGAGGCTGAGACAGGAGGTTTGCAAGTACAAGGCCAGTCTCAGGAGAGGTAGAGGATGGCCACGGAGGGACGACCAGGGACAGATCCTGGGAAGTCAGGAAAGAAATGTGTGGTTCCACACCTCCCAGCTCATGTTACAGACTCCCAGCAACCTCAGGACACCTCCACAGGGACAGAAGGACAAGTCAGTGTGACAGAGTGAGAAGGGGCAGGGCAGAATGTGAAGAGGAAGCTGAAGAGAAGCTGCCACGCCCCAGCTCACCCATCTGGTAGACCCGGCTTTGGGAAGGAGTTCCAGGATGGGCTCCCAGCACGGGCAGGATCCGAAAGACCCAGGTTGTGGGGTTCCCAGGGGAGAGCGGCACCACGGCAGATCGTTCTCCAGGACCCAGAAAGAGCAGGGTAACCCAGTCCCTGTAGTTGGTGACTCTGCTCTTGTCAGATCTCTGTGTCCGTGCCTGGATCTCGAAGCCACTGATCAGGGACCCGCGTTCCACGTCCCAAGTCAGCACCGCGGCATCACGGGCTCTCTGTAGTCTCCATGACGAGATGGAGGGGCCTAGGGACAGAGGGAGGGGTGTGGCTGGGCTCTCAGGTTCTTGAAAGGAGAGGGAAAGGGGCTGGGAGCCTGGATCCCAGGGGCAGAGGACACAGAGAGGCATCCTCCTGGAACCGGAAGAGGAAGGGGCTGGGCCTGGACCCTTGGGTTTGAGAGAGAGGGGCTGGACAGGTGAGGCTCACCTGCAAGTGTGATCTGGTTGCCCCCGGCGCCTAGTGCGCCACTGCACAGCACAGAGTAGTTCCCCAGGTCCCAGTCAAGGCTGAAGTTGCTGATGAGGAGCTTGCGCCCATCTTGGCTGAGCCGCAGGCGTCCCCCTCCTCCTGGAGCCAGTGGCCGGCCTTCCCGAGCCCAGACTGCTCTTGAGGGCGGGGGACAGCCGGAGGCCTCCAGGACCACTTCTGCCTCCCCTGACCTGGTCTCTGCCACCAGGGGGTGTAGCAGCACCTCCTGGGGGGCCTCTGGAGTGGGAAAAGTCCAGTTAGTGAGAGTCAATGGAGTAACTCAGTGAATCACAAGCCCTATGTGATTTGTTCAAGTGCTAAGCATTGGTAAAACTCAGCATCATGTGCTGTCTTGTGTTCCAGTGACTAGACCCTGTGCTGAGAAACTCGCTTTTCTCAGATATTCCTTTTTTTTTTTTTTTTTTTTTTTTGCTGGTCGTGGGGCCTGAACTCTGGGCCTGGGCACCGTCCCTCAGCTCAAGGCTAGTGCTCTACCACTTGAGCCACAGCACCACTTCCAGCTTTTTTCTGTTTATGTGGTGCTGAGGAACAGAACCCAGGGCCTCATGCATGCAAGGCAAGCACTCAACCACTGAGCCACCTTCCCAGCCCCCTAAGATATTCATTACTTTTGGTGGTGGTGGTGGGGATTTCTCCTTTTTAATTTTGTGTTGGTAATGGAACTCAGGATCTGGGTGGTGTCATGCTTTTTCACTCAAGGCTGGTGCTCTACCACTTAAGTCAGCTCTGCTGCTGGCTTTTTTTTGTGGGGGAGGGGTGTTTGCTGGAGATAGGAGTCTCACGTGGACTTTGCTTCCCGGGCTGGCTTTGAACCCTGATGCTCAGATCGCAGCTACCTGAGTAGCTAGGGTTACAGGCGTGAGCCACTAAGCTTGAGTTAAGTCCATGCACGAGAAGGTGACAGCCCTCTCAGTCTCCATGCCGGAGCCACACCTCATTCCGCTCCTTGTAAAGTAAGGAAGGAGGGACTCAGCCCTCGTCATCCTGCCTCAGTACCCCAAAGGACCAAAGAGGCCTGGGCCTTCTCACCTGGGGTGACAGTGCAGGTGCGCGTGGCCGCCAGGTGTCGAGCCAGGCAGGTGACAGTCATGCCACTGAGCCCGGGATGGGCGGGCACGGCCACCAGAAGGGCAGAGGACACCGGCCCCGCGCGGACGCCTTCCGGGAGTCCCTGAAACTGCAGGGAGGCGGCTGGGACTCCGCCAGGCCACGAGCAGCGGAAACGGAGGCTGAGATCGCCAGGACCCCCTTCCACTGAGCACTGTGGGGACCCGGGGGGCAGATCTGTCGATGAAAGAGAGACGCAGAGTCTGAGCTTCCATCTGTGGCATCCTGGCCCCGCCCCTTCCGCATAGCCCCGCCCCGCCGCCGTGCCCCTCCCACCACACTAGCCCACGCCCTATCCTCCGCCTCTGCCCCGTCCTGCAACTCTTCACTTGCGACCCCAACCACTGCCCCTCTTTCCTCTGAATCGTCACACCGATTCCCTCCAAACCTTGCCGAGTTCTTCCCTTTCCCAGCCTTGTCCAGCTTATTCTACCATCCTTATTTTTCCAGAAGCTTCCCCTTCCTGCAGGCAGCTCTCCCGCGCGCACCCCGTCCCTTTGTTCAGCCCCCATGGGCGGCTCAGTGCCTTTCCTTTCCACTCTCACACTTTGCCATCTCACTCCGCTGCTTACTTTGTGGAACATAAGTGCTCCCCTGCCCAAGAGCTTCTGCCCGAGCTCTTGCTGGCGCCGCCCTCTCTGCTAGGTAGGCTGGTCCCCTCCACGAGAGTCCCTGCCTCCTGCGCCCGCCCCGCCCAAGATGGGCCCGCCCACCAAAGTGGCCACACCCACAGACTGGCTGGCCCCACCCACCAGTCCCCCCTTTCCCACGCTGGGTCCCACCCCTCTCCATAGGGCTCCCCCCCATAGTTCTCAGACCCCTCCCTGGCTCCCACTTCCCCAGCTGGCCTCTTAGTCCCACCACCAGCAGCTCTTCTTCACCTAGGTGACCACGCCCACCTGTTGGCTCCACCCACACCCGTCGCTGCCCTCTTGCTGGCCCCTCCCCTTTATTGAGGTCCGCTCCACGCCCCTGCCACCCCCCACAAGCTTTTCGTTCCCATCGCTGGCCCCGCCCCGCCCCGGATGGCCCCGCCCCCATAATGCTACTCTGCTGGCCCCGCCCATCCCTGCATGGCCCCGCCCCTGCTCCACCCGCAGCATCTCTTCTTCCCTTGCAGAGACCGCCCCCCCACCCTCCCCATGCCGCCTCCCGCCCCGGCCGCCCTCACCCGCCACGGTGAGGTTGAACACCGATCGGCGTCGGCGGCCGGTGCGCGGGTTCGCGGCAATGCAGGCGTAGGCGCCGGCGTGGCCCGGCCCCACGGCGGGCAGCAGCAGGCGCGGCCCGGCGGGCACCGCCGCCTCCGCGGGGTCGGCCAGGCTCCAGGCGATGTCGGCGGGCGGCCGCGAGGCGGCAGCACAGCGCAAGGTCACGTCGGTGCCCGCGGAGACGAACTGCGCGGGGGCGGAGTCGCGGTCCGAGGAGACGGTGATAACGGGCGGGTCCGGGCCGTCTGCGGGCGGGGCGGGCGGTGAGGATCGGGGGAACCCCTGACCCCTGCGCCCCAGGACGGGGCTGGCGGTGAGGATGAGGGGATCACTGACCCCTGCGCCCCAGGACGGGGCAGGTGGTGAGGATTGGGGAGACCCCCCCCACGCCGCCCCCAGACCTCTGAGACCCAGGAAATGGAGACTCCCGGTCGGACCCCTGCACCCCCTCACAGAAGACGCTGACGAGGGCCGCGGCCTGGCGGTGGCCGAAGGGGCTGCGGACGCTGCAGGTGTACTGGGCCTGGTCCCCGCGCCCCGGGCGCGCGATGCGCAGCTGGTCGCCCTCAGTGCGGATGCGGGGCGTGGCGCCGCCCTCGGGGTCCGCGGCCTCCAGGGCGCGGCCATCGCGGCTCCAGCTCAGCTTCCCGCGACCCGGCTTCCACCCCACGCAGCGCAGCCGGAGTTCGGCCGCCCCCTCCTCAATCTCCGGGGCCTTGGGCTGCACCGACAGCGGGGGAAGGGGCTCTGGAGAGGAGAGGAGAGCTGAGGTCGCGCAGGGCCCGTCGGGGGACTGTGCCAGGAGCTCCCTCTTGTTTGGGATTGGGGGGGGGCATTTTCTCCTCTCAGCACCGGGAGTCCAGAACCCCACCCACCCCCATTGCCCAAGAGTCGAAGCTAGCAGGGCTCCCCAACAGACCGCAGACCCGGGGGTCCAAACCCCAGCCTCCTCCCTCAGACCTAGGGGTCCAGACTCAGCTCTCCATCCTCAGACCCAGGGGTCCAGACCCCAGCCTCCCCCCTCAGACACAGGGATCCAGATTCAGCTCTCCACCTCAGACCTGGGGGTCCAGACTCCAGCCTCCTCCCTCAGACCCGGGGGGTCTGGGCTCTAGCACCCTATCTATCCTGTCCCCTCTCCCTTCTCCTCCCTCTCCCTGACACTTGTCCCCGTCCCAGGTGACTCCTCCAAGATCTCCGGGCTTCGGGACCCACTTACCATACACGTCCACTGTGAACTCCCGTACCTGCCGAGAGACCCCTCCCCGGATCACCTCCACTGTGTAGACACCCGCGTCCGACATCTGGGCAGAGGCCAGTTCCAGCCCCCCTCCTGCCCTGTCGAAGCGCAGGCGCTCGCGATGAGCAGGGTCCAGGCTGAGTAGGGGAGCCCCAGGGCCCAGGGCCCCGGCTGCCAGCACCTTCGAGCCCTGTCGCCAGACCACGAGGGGAGCAGGGGGGCCAGGACTGGGGGCTGGAGCCAGGGGGAGGCGGATGGTGGTCCCCACTAGCACAGCCAGAGGGCCCCCCACCTGCTGGGGGAAGCTTTCCGCGGGATGGGTCTCGAAAGGAACTTGGAATCCAAGGCCGTAGGGGAAAAGTTCAAGCTCCTGACTCTTGGAGGGGAGTTTGGAACCCGGAGCCTCGCCAGATGCTTTGGTATCTTGAGCAGAAGCGTTGGAAGCCAGGGTCTTCGGGGAGAAGGGAGGCGTGGCATTTGGGGCAGGAATTTGAGCCCCTGAGATGTCAGGAAGTGCTTTGGCGCCAGAGAGCTCAGAGATCAGGTCAGAGCTGGGCGCTCCTGCCTCCGTTGAAGCAGCGTGTGGCCACCGGGAGCTGGCCCTGTCATTTCCACTGAGAGACTCGGGAAACAGGGTGGGATCAGGGATCTCACCAGCCGCTGGGGAACCCACAGACCCATCTGAGTTCAGGCTTGGGAGTCCAGTGGAGGGGATTTTTGAACCCAGACCCTGAGAGGAGTTGACTGCATCTAAGGAGACAGAGCCTTGCTGAAGTTCCAGAGGAAGGATCTGGACTACAGAGCCTGTAAAGGAAAGAGGGGAAGCCATGGGTGTGGGGTGGGGGGTTAAAGGGGAAAGGGGCTGCTGAGGTGGGGGGTTGAGCAGATAACTTACCCAGGAGTAGGAAGAGGGGCAAAACCCATGAGGTGCCCATGCTGCCCACCACACCCGAGAGAGGTGGACTGGAACAGGACCCAGCACCTGCATGGGAGCCTCCTGGGTCAGACGAGTTGGACAGGAATGATGGCTTAGCTTCTTGGGCAGGGAAGGGAGCCAGACCCAGTGGGAGGTGCCAGGGGCCTCCAGTGAGCTCTGGTGGGCCACCCCACCCTACTTGCCTACATCATTGGTCAGGCCTGTTTGTGGATGAAAAGGTCCAGCCTGAATCCCACATTCCCCACCCTGGGGGGAAGTGAGTCCCAGCCAAAAAAAAAAAAAAAAAAAAAAAAAAAAAAAATATATATATATATATATATATATATATATATATGCTGGCAAGTCTGAGGGAACAAAGCCAGGAAGACTTCCTAGAGGAGTGAGGTGACATTTGGGGGAGCCCTGGCCCCCCACTCAGCCTTCTTTCTTGGCCCCCTTCTGGCTTCCAGTGCAGTCTGTCTTCCATGCAGCCTTGGAGATCCACGTCTGGTCCTGCTTCTCCCCTCCTCCTCCTCCAGCCCCATAGCTTCCAGCACTCTCAGACCCCCCACCCCACCCGACACAGGTGCTTTTTTCCCGTTGAACTCGCCATCCTCCCTCTGACCCCTCCCACCTCCCGGTTCTTCCCTTCCAGGATGGCTCTCACCTGAGCAGGTGTCCATCACCCTCCCTCCCAACCCTCCCCCTCTGAACCCCACTCCCCCTGAGCCTCAAGTCCTAGCCCCTCCTCTTGCTCTCCACTACCCAGACTCCATCTTTTTTCCCTGTTCCTTTTCTCGCTGTCTCCTCTCCGATCTCCAGTTTCCTCCAGTCTTTGGTGAATCCACCTATTTCTCCCCATTTCCGGTGCCAGCTGCTGCCTGTGCTGTTTCCTCTACCTGGAATGATTTCACCCCTTCCAATCTGGCTACGCCACACCTTGCCATTCATGTCTCACGTTATTAAGTACCATAACAATAATTACTATTTATGTTGCACCAGGAACCACGCTAAATTCCTTCCATGTATTACTGGGCCAAACCCTTCTGTGGCCCTCTATGCTGGGCATTCCTTTTTACAAACCAAGAGATGAGGGCTGACAGATGGCAAGGGACCTGTAGGATGCACAGCTGGAGGGAGAAGCTGGACCTGAGAGGGCCAAAGACTAGCACCATGCTGGACTGGGGCCCGTGTGCAGCTCCCAGTCCTCTGAGTCCTGGTACAGCCCTCCTCATTAAGGTAATAAGCATGGTAATAAGCTAGACTGAGTATCATCTGTGTATCTGGAGATGCTACATAAATTAAACTTTCAAAACCCTACGGTGAGACAGGCATGGTGGCACACAGTTGTAATCTCAGCACTTGGGAGGCCAAGTCAGGAGATCTAGAGTTAGAAGCCAACCTGGGCTATGTGGTGACTTCCAGGCCAGCTTGGACAAGAAGGTGAGGCCATCTTGAAAAAAACTAAATACACAAATTAGGAAAAGAAGTCCTTGGGGCTGGGAAGGTAGCTCAGCGGTAGAGTGCATGCCTTGAAAGCATGAGGCCCTGGGTTCGATTCCTCAGCACCACATAAACAGAAAAAGCTGGAAGTGGCGCTGTGGCTCCAGTGGTAGAGCACTAGCCTTGAGCTGAAGAGCTGAGGAACAGCGCCCAGGCCCCATGACCAGCAAAAAAAAAAAAAAAAAAGCAAAGGAAAAGAAGTCCTTTAGCTAGGTGCCAGTGGCTCAAGTCAGTATCTAGCTATTCAGGAGGCAGAGATCTAAGGATTGTGGTTCAAAGCCAGCCAGGACAGGAAAGTCCCTGAGAATTATCATTTTCAGCTCACCACCAAAAAGCCAGAAGTGGAGCTGTGGCGTAAGTGGTAGTGCACCTGCCTTGAGTGAAAAAAGCCTAGGGATAGTACCCAGGCCCGAGTCTCTGCAAGGATGTGGCAGGTGACAGGACTTGACAAACCTTCTGCAGGAAGCAGCTCTTTCCACCACCTCCCTGATATTCTTCCTGGGAGGTACCTGTGACCTCAGCAGCCAAGCCAGGAACCCCATCCAGGTTCCCCACACCCAGCACCCTGAACTTCAGAACCTGTCCCCAGCAGTGTGGCCCTGAGAGTGTGGATGTGACTCACTGGGCTCCCAGGCCTCACCCAGCACTAGGCCTGGTACCCAGGAGATTTAAGTCAATGTCTGATGAATGAATCAAAGAGTGGATGGACAGGGGATGAGGTATCAGGAAAAAAAAAAGTCATGGTTTTATTGTTCTGCTTCCGGGAAGGGGCTCAAATGCGCCCCACCTCCCTTAACTTCGCTACCAAGTCCTCGGTGGTCTCTACCTTGACGCCAGCTGTGCGCTGAGGTGGGTCCTCCACGCTGACCACAGAAAGCTTGGAGGTCAGGTCCACGCCCAGGTCTCCGGCCTTAATCACTTCAATCTTCTTCTTCTTTGCTTTCTGTACATAGGAAGCCTCAGCTCAGAGGACCATGGAAGCCCTGCCTGCCTTGCCAAAAGCTCTTCTCTGTGGTGTCACATCTATAGACCATACCCATGGCTAGGCCCTTAGGATCTCTCTGGGGGCCGACTACCCCTGGTGTGGGCAATTCCTGTTGACTAGAATGTCCTGAGAGGCTAACATTCCTCCTTAGGGGACCACAGCTTTTGGCTGAGATGATGCACTGAATCCTCACGGACTGAGCCTTCCCCATTGACTAAGATGACCACTAAACCTTACCCACCAGCTAGGCTCACTCACTGAATCCTCATTGGCTGAACTGACCTACTGAGCCCTCCTTATCCATTGGATAAGATGAACACTGAACCTTCCCCATTGGCTGAGCTGACCCACTGAGTCCTCACTGGCTGATCTGACCTACTGAGCCCTCCTTACTGGTTGAGTTGATCCACTGAACACTGAAACAGCCAATGGTATGGATTTGGTGTATCATCTCATTCTGCTCTAGTGTAAAGCCTTAGAATCTCCCATTGACTGAACCCTCTCTATTATCTAGACTGTTCCACCGAACTCAACAAACTTCCCACTAAATCCTTTGCTTTTGTGTATGTGTATGTGTGTGTGTGTGTGTATGTGTGTGTGTGTGTGTGTGTGTGTGTGTGTGTATGTATGTCAATTGTGACGTTTGAACTCTGGGCCTGGACGCTGTCCAGCTCAAGGCTAGTGCTCTACCACTTTGAGTCACAGCACCACTTCCCATTTTCTGGTGGTTACTTGGAGATAAGAGTCTCACGGACTTTCCTGCCCTGACTGGCAATCCTCATAGCTAAGCCTCCTGAGTAGCTAGGATTACAGGTGTGAGCCACCAACCTCCAGCTGACCCTTCCTTATTGGCTGAGATGAAGCACTGAACCACCCTATTAGATGAGATAATGCACTGAACTTTCCCCATTGGCTGAGATGATACACTAAGTCTTTTCTATTGGTGGAGATGACCTACTGAACTCTCCATATTGGCCAAGCGGAGCCAATAAACATCCTGCTGGCCATGATGAACACTTCTTCTTGGCTAAGAGAAAGCTATGCGAATCCTTTCTAGTGTACCAAGATGGCCTACATGACAACTTCCTGATGGCAAAGATTACCAAAGGAACCTTCCCCAATGAACCCAGACCACTCAATTTTGCCAAGGTTGCCCAGGAAACTTCTTCCACTGGCTGGAATGACAAGGAGAGCCCTTTTTGTGACTCAGGAGGCCTTCCCATTGGCTATGGCAACCACCCAATTCTCCCTCTGTCCCTGAATTCTTGGTATAGGCAGAGATAGCCCAGCAGATGCTCTGCTAGGCAAGGTGACCAGGTGATCCCATCTTCTGGGCGCCTCCCTTCTCCCATCCAACCACAGCAGGAGATACACTGCCCCTCCAGGTCCCACAGGGCTCTAACCCCTTCCCTGCTCACCATGATGTTGGGCAATGTGGCGTAGCGGGGCTCATTGAGCCTCAGGTCAGCAGTCACCACAGCTGGCAGCTTCAGGCGTAGGGTCTCCAGGCCGCCATCAATCTCCCGCTCCACTTTCAGCTTGTCACCTTCTATAGTCACCTGGGAGGCAAATGTGCCCTGGGGAAGCACAGAGAGAAAGAGGAAGAGAGTGGGTGAGGTTACAGAGTCAGGCACAGGGCACTGGCTCACCAGTGAGAATGTGGCAATTGGAGTGAGCCAATGAGAAAGCAGCAGATGGAGGGGAGCCAATGAAGATACGACAGAGGTGAGCCAATGAGAGCACCAGGGATGGTATCACAATCCAGGCCTTACCTGCGGCCAGTCCAGAAGCCCTGCTGTCATCTGACCTGTCTGGTTACAGTCATCATCGATGGCCTGACGGGGGAGAGGGAAGGCTGTCTGATGGCTGTCAGGGCTTCTCACGGCCCTTGTAGGCCTCCAGAAGTCACAGCGATGGGGACTCACGCCTGTCATCCTAGCTACTCAGGAGGCTGAGAGCTGAGAAGCCTAGTTCAAAACCAGCCCAGACAGGAAAATCTGTGAGACTCTCATTTCTAATTAACCAGCAAAAATCTAGAAGTGGAAATGTGGTGCAAGAGGTAGAGCACTAGCCATGAGTGAAAAAGCAAAAAGACAGTGCCCAGGCTCTGAGTTCAAGCTCCAGGACTGGCACCAGCATGTGCGCACGCATGCACACAACACACATACACACACACACACTCACACACCAGGGGTTGCCAACCTTTTTCCGTTATTGGCCTCAAAGAAAATATTTCAGGCTTTGTGAGTCATCTAATCCGTGTCACAAGTACAGAGCAGCACACTGTGTCAATGAGTATGTGTGTGGGTGGACCAATAAAACTTTATTGACAAAACAAGCTATACCACGAGTCACAGTTTGCTTAGAGAAAGTGCAGAATGATTCCTTCTGGACCCAGAGATATGCAACCCCTGGTCCCCAGCCAGTGACAACACCTATACAAACACTCCCAGAAGTCACCAACATCTGGGACACCGAAATTATTCAATGGGACTTTGCCAATTGGGTCAGGAATGGTCACATGACTGCAGATGGGACCAGGGAGCTTGGGTGGAGTCCTTGGGGAAAAGGCTGTCTTCTTCCCAAGGGGAACACTAAGTCAGTGTGCTGTGAGCTACAGTTACAGACAGCAAACAAAATGGCGATGGCGGTGTCACATGTGGTCCTGGGACACACTGTGCCTGAAGTCCATTTACATGAGCTACTCAACTTGCTCTTTTGTGGAGGCCAATGTGGTTAGTGAGTTTGCTTCCTGGCCCAAAGGGCATCCTGACCAGTTCATTTGGTCCCTGGTCCCAGAACAAAATAGCAAGCATGGTGCTGGGGCTCACACCACTCATCCCAGCCACTGAGGAGGATGAGATCTGAGGATCACCAATTTTCATGTTTCAAAGGCAGTAGTAATATCTACATTGTCCCAACACTTCCAGCCATGGGACTTTTGGATGACAAAACTCAGCAAATAAATAAATATGTAATAACCAAGTTTCTCCTTCCTCCTCAGTCCACTCTGCCAGGTCCCAGAGGGCATTGTTCTGTGTCCGGAGCTGAACCCCGTCCCTCTCCTGCTAGCTGACCTCCCCGGCTCCAATATCTGTTCCACTCTCTCTGTGGAATGGAAACCCCTTCCTCCTCCCCCTCTGTCCTCTTGGCCTTGATCTGGGTCTCTCCTTTACTCCCTGGAGACCTAAACCACAGCCCCTGGTGTCTCTTCCAAGAGGACCTGACACCCAGAGTGATGAGGCCTCCTTGCTCAAATTCTCTGCCAGGGGAGACAGCAAGCCCTAAGCTCAGCCCTGATCAGCCCTGAAGGCTGAAGGTTGCTGCCCTGAGCCATCCACAGGGTCAGGCTGATCGGGCCTGTGGGAGCAGGGCTGGCCACAGGGTCAGGCTGATTGGAGCTGTGGGTCAGATCTGGCCACACCTACCTGCTTGCCCATCAGTACCAGGTTCACCTTCTCTTTCTCTGCCAACTTGGCCAGGACCTTTGCCACCTGCAGGGGCCCCAAGTGATTGGCCTCTGCAGCCGGTATTTCCACGTGGATACCCCGGTCTGCACCCATGGCCAGGGCTGTACGGATGGTCTCCTGCCAGGACAGAGGGTTGGCATAGCTTCTGTCACCAAAAGACTAAGCCTAGCTAGCTCCCAGTCCTCCTCCCTCAGACCCAGAGATCCAGACCCCAGCCTCCTCCCTCAGACCCGGGGGTCCAGACCCAGCCTCCTCCCTCAGACCTGGGGGTCCAGGTCCCTAGGTCCCTGCACACCTGGCACTGGGAAGGGCCGCAGCTGACCGCGATGACCTCCTTTACCAGCTTCTTCTCTTTGAGCCGCACGGCCTCCTCCACTGCGATCTCACAGAACGGGTTCATGGAGTGCTTCACACCGTCAGTGACCACCCCGGACTTGTCCGGCTTGACTCGGATCTGCCCAGCAGGAGAGAAGACAGGGTCACAGCAAAGCAACCAGAAGGCCAGGGCCTCCGTGCCAACCCCTCCTCTCCCAGGCCATGGACCATGGTGAGCCACAAAAGGGCCTTGGCCAGGGCCAGGCAGCTTTGGGGCTATAGCTGGGTTCCAGTTCCCAGGCCAGGCCAGGGCACTCTGTCTTTTTTACTGCCTGGGTACCAGGGAGATTGAACAAGTTCATTCTTACTGCTTGTCCAAGCCTCAGGCTAGAAAATGACCTCTCAACCTTTCATTCATTCATCCACATTCGAGCGTATAAAAAGAAACACCCAAACACACCCTGACTGCGTGTGACACACCCTGTCATTTCCTATTGTTTTGGGTGTGTATGTATTGGTGCTGGGGTTTGAACTAAAGACTTAGGCGCTGTTCCTCAACTTTTTTACTCGAGACTGGTGATCTACCACTTAAGTCACAGCTCCACTTCTGGCCCTTTGCTGGATGATTGGAAGATAAAAGTCTCACAGACTTTATGCACTGGCTGGCTTTGAACTGCAACCCTCAGATCTCAGCCTCCCCAGTATCTAGGATAATAGGCACGTGCCACCCATGCCCGGCTGCCAGGAGGGTTTTACAAGGTGCCTTCTGGTGGCTAGACCTTTGGCCCAGCACAGAGAACACAACAGAAACTGCTGCCAAGAACCATACAGGCTAGATAAGCCAGTCCAGGACAAACAAACCAAGATACTCTCATCCCAATTAACTAGCACAATGCCCAAAGTAAAGGTATGGCTCAAGGGGTAGAGCACCAGCCTTGAACAGAAAAATTTAAGGAGAGTGTGAGTTCAAGCTGAGTTCAAGCCCCAGTTCTGGCACAAAAAATAAGATAAAAATAGTTATTATTATAAAAAAAAAAGGAAGAAGGAAAGGAATCAAGGAAAGAAGGAAGCAAGGAAGGGGGAAGGAGGGAAGGAAGAAGGGAGGGAGGGAGGGAAGGAGGGAGGGGAGGAAGGCAGGCAGGCAGGCAGGCAGAAGCAACATCCCTGCCATTGCAGCCAGGCCTTGCACCGCATAGACGGTCGCGTCCTCTGGTGGTATGGCTGTGAGTGGATGCTGGCACAACAAAGGACACTGGGGAGTCTGGAACTATTTTTGTTTTTGTTTTTTTTTTTTGCTCAGGTTTCAAATCTCTCTGCTGCTTATTAGCTGGGTGATCTGTAATAGGACCTTCTTGGGCCGTGTCCTCATTGATCCAATGAGCTAAAGTGTAGACAGGCTACAGACATGGTTCAGTCTTGTGAGAAGGACTTAGGGGTTCCTGGCACATGGTAAATACCCACTTCAATGTCATTAACGTTTTCAAACTTGAATCTGCCTGCTATACCCTTCCCCATCCCCACTTTACTTCCAGAGTAGGCAGGGACAAGATTAGCATCAACTTTGTAGCCATGTTTCACCCACCCTGAGGCCTCTGGGATGTCAGTCTCCCTGTACTGAGTAGTGGTGGGAATGTAGAGGTAAGCTCCCTGTCTGATGGAGGAACAGCACTGAACAAAACCACTGCTCTTGGGGGAGGATGGGAAGGGATGGGAAAGGGAAACAAAGGAGGAGTCTACAATGCTTGATAAGAATTGGGTGGGGGGGGGAAGGCTGGGAAGGGATGGGAAGGGGAAACAAAGGAGGAGCCTACAATGCTTGATAAGAAATCTACTCATTATCTTGCTCATGTAATCATAACCCCTCTGTATAGTATTTTCACAATAAAAAATAAATAAAAATTTAAAAAACTGTACTCATTATCTTGCCCCTGTAATTGTAAGCCCTCTGTACAGTATTTTCACAATAAAAAAAGAAAAAATATATAATTTTATAAGCCAAAAAAAAAAACAAAAAAAGAACACCCAAAAACAAAAACAAAACCACTGCTCTCAGCTAGGTGTAGGCCAAGCACTGACTGACGATAGTCTGGGAACAGCTGTCCCCTCCTATGTCCCAGCCAGACCAGCAGGGTCCCCAGCCAGGCCTGTGGCTCCAGATCCACCAAGTTGGCCTTTGAACTCCCAAGCAAACAAAAGCTCGAGCTTCCTCACTCACCCTGTAATTATGAGTGTGGCAGACAGTTTCTGGGTTCCAGGGGCCCTATCTGACTCCCATGATGGCAGACCTGGGGTGCTGTGCGATTCAAGTTGAGTACTAAGAATACAACTTGTCTCGTGTGCAAAGTCTGAGCCCTAGTGCATGAATCTCAGGATCTGGCACGGACTCTGTGTTCTGCTCCCCATCCTCCCTTCATCGGAGGGACCCTTTGTGCCTCAGTTTCTCCGTGTGTTAAACAGGGTCTCTGACTCCTCCAGCTCGTAAGAAATAGAAAAGCTAAGTCGTCCTCCAGAGCTGAGTCCCGAGCCAGGGAAAGATAGCGGGGGGGGGGGGGGGGGGTCTTGACCCCAGAGGGCTCGAGTGTCAGAACTTCACAGCCCTGACTTTTGCCCCTAAGTGTGACTTTGACATCCGGCGGGGGAGGGGGGGAAGGAGGGGAAGGGGAGGGCGGCAGAGACCAGAGGTTAAGATCCCGGTCAGTGCACTCTGGTGATCCCGGGAGCACATGGCCGCCGGTCTCAGGGAGGTGGGAGGGGACCCGGTCACCTTCACTGCGAAGTCGATAACCCTCTTGACAGCCACAAGTGCGCGCAGCTCCGCCATCTTCCAGCCGCAGCCACACGCGCGGAGTCAGCCCTCACCCTGCTTCACCACTTCGGACACACCGCCCTGGTTTCTCTTTCTGCGCCTGCGCGTCCTCAGTCACTCAAGCGCCCCGGCAGACAGCCAATCAGAAGGCCGAGGCGGGAACGGAGTGGCTGTCAGAAGACCAATAGAAAGCAGAATCCGGGGAGAGAGGCGGGATACGGGGCGGGAGGGAAACAGCCTGGGCGAAGGGGGCGCGGCCGGGAAGTCGGGGAAAGGTCATGTCCGGGAACTGGATCCCAGATCCTCCCGGTCCTGGTAAACTCTTTCTGGAGTCTTTGGAGCTGATCATCCCTTCTAGGTCACTCCTTCCCGCGTCCCCAGCGCTCCGTGCCCGGGTCCCCCCGCGTTTGTCTCCCTAAGCTCTTCTTGCCTGTCTCCAGTTTCCTAGTGGCCCCCGCGCCCTCCCCACGCCTTGGAGATCGCCTCCGGTCTCTAGGTCCGTGTCCCTGCTCCACATTCCCCTCACGTCTTTCCCGAGCCTCTCTCTGACCCCGTGTGACCCCATATCCGTGTCCCCGACCTTTTATTAGGCCCTGTTCCCATGTCCCCCACAAAAGCACGCGGAGCCGCGGCGCTAAAAACCTCTCTTTATTCTGCCCCAGACAGGCGCAGTCACAGGCACACGGGGAACCCACTGATGGCCTCGGTGCTCTGCACGATCATGTCCGCCAGCAGAAAACAAAAGCCTGGCGGAGGGGAGCACGGGGCGGCTGTAGGGAGGTGGGGCAAGGGGGCGGACGCCCAGGTGGGCCCGGGGACTGGGGGTGGGCGGGAGAGGGGTTCCAAGGCCCAGGTCTACGGGAATAGGGAGTGGAGACCCCGAAAGTCCCTGTGGGGTTTGCTGGGGCAGGGGAAGGAGATCCTCCGGGCAGTTTTCCCCCCTCTTCCCACTGTGCAGATTACCCGCGAGAATAGAGAAGGGGAAAGCCAGCCACCCGGAAAAATAGGACCAGGAGAAGAAGACGTCCTGCTTCCATGCATTCTTCACTGTGTAGCCGGTTAAGGCAATCAGCAGCAGCAGCCCTGGGTCACGCCCACCCACCAGGTAAGCTGGGAAGGGGCTGCATCTGGGCTCCGCCCAGAGCACATCCTCCGCCCCTTAGGGCCTGCCTGGTCTAACAGACCTCGTTCACCTCTGCTTTTTCCTTTAGCTCCGCCCCCTCCGAACCAGCCAGAGCCACGCCCCTTGGTTAAGCCTGTGGTTCTGTCCCTCCTCTGGACCCCGCCCCCTCCGCTGGGCTCCGCTCCTCCACTGGGCCCCGCCCATGCCCCCCTCCGATAGGCCCTGCCCACACCCCCTCCCTTGGCCCCTCCTGACTTCCCTCCTCTCGGCCCCGCCCCTCCGCTGGGCCGCGCCCCACACCCCCTCCCCGGCCCCGCCTCTCCGGTCGGCCCCGCCCCTCCCAGCCCCCGGGTCGCCTCTCGCCCACCCTCTGTGGCCTCTGTCCATCTCACCACTGAGGAAGAGCATGGCGCTGGTAGTCTGGCCCCGCAGCGAGTCGCCCTCTTGGCACCGGATCCGCAGCCCCATCGCCATGGCCACCAAGCCGAAGCCCGCCGCCAGCACCATGCACGCTCCGGTCATGGCCAGCATGGCTACGGGGGGCCCGCCGCGTCAGCCCGCGCGGGCGACCCGCAGCTTTCCCGACCGCCACCCTCCCTGCTGAGCCCCCTCGGCCCAGCATGAGGGGTTCCGACGGGACCGGGGGTCACGTCTGTGCCGGTGGCTCATGGCGCGGGCGGGAGGCGGGTGTCTGTGGGGACCCGATGGGGCAGGCGGCCACGTCTGAGCCTGGGGTGGGAGAGGTCCGTGCAGATGTGGGGTGCAGAGGGGTCCGTGCAGAGGGTCCGTACAGATATTGGGGTGGGGAGAGGTCCGTGCAGATGTAGGGTGGGGGAGGGGTCTGTGCAGATGTTGGGGTGGGGAGGGGTCGGTGCAAATGTGGGATGGGGAGTGGTCTGTGCAAATGGGTGGGGAGGGGTCTGTGCAGATGTTGTGTAGAGGGGTACATGCAGCTGTGGGGTATGCAGTCTGGGAGTGGCCCTGGGGGAGGGCTGGGGGAGGATATTGGGGGGAGGGTGGGGGTGGGCTGGGGGAGGGTCTGGGGGGAGGACTGGGGGAGGGGCTGAGGGGGGCTGGGGGAGGGTCTGGGAGGAGGGCTGTGGGAGGGGCTGAGAGGGTCTGGGAGAGGGTCTGGGGGGGCCTGGGGGAGGGCTGGGAGAGGGTCTGACCCCAGGGGGCCTCACTCTGGCAGGGAATGTTGGAGCAGTTGCCCTGGACACACTCCTGCCACAGGCCGCTGTGGCCGCCGTGCTGACGGGTCCAGTAGTTAGTGGCGGTGGACAGCACGGTGAGGACATTGGTCAAGAGACTGAGCAGGACACCCCCACTTTGAAGGCTCCGCTTCACCCCCATGCTGCAGGAGCTGCTGCCAAGAACCCCACATGCTTGCCCAGGCCCCCGAGACCCCCCCACCCCTGCCGGAGGCCCCATCCTCAGAATCCCCATAGTGCAGGCCCTGTCTCAAAACCCTCAACTCCTCCCACCCCCCCTCACCCTTCTGGAGACCAGACCCCCCTCCACTGAAGTCCTCAGGGTTTGGAGCCTGTCCCCTACCCACTCTGCAGTGAAATGTCACTTCCGGGGCCAGTGCCCTCCCCCACACCCCATCCCTACCCACATCTACCTAAGTGACTCACAGCTGCCCAGGGCTTCTTGAACACAAGATCCCAAAGGGGTGGGGAAGGATGGGTCTCTGTGAGGCCCCTGGAGTTCCAGAACTCCCTTCCTCAGTGACCACTTAAAGGGGCAACATCTGGGTACACACCAGCCAGCAGTTCTCACAGAATGAGGGTAAAATAGCTCATTGGGGGGGTGGGGAGCTTGGGACCTATGTCTTGGTAGATCAAGCCCTTCTAGAAACTTCTATTCCCTTTACTTTCCAGGCACGCATAAACTCTCCTGGCGTCCTCCCAGGCCTGAGAGCAAAGGAAAGCTGGGGAAAACAGGCTTGGGGCCTGGCTCAAGTGGTAGAGCCACTGCCTGGCAAATTCCTTGAGTTCAAACCCCCCCCCCCCCCCCCGCTGCCAAAAAAAGGACAACAACAAAAATAACCCATTAGTACAGTCAGAAATAGAAAAAGAAATAAGGAGATAGGAAAGCTTCAGAGAAAGGAAAGGAAATATACAGTTATTTGGAAGACAAAGACAGGAGGATTTCAAGTTCAAGGCCAGTTCAGACAAAGTTAGTGAGGCCCTGTCTCTGGAGGCAAAAAAGGAGCTGGAGCAGGTGGCTCAGGCTTGTAATCCTAGCTAATCAGGAGGCTGAGATCTGAAGATAGAGGTTCAAAGCCAGCCCAGGCAGACAAATCCAAAGAGACTCTTTTCTCCAATTACCTAGCAAAAACCCAGAACTGGAGACGTGGCTCAAGTGGTAGAGTACCAACCATGAATGGAAAGGCTAAGCACGAGAATGAGGCCCTGAGTTGTTCAAGTCCTGGTGCTTCAATTAATAAAAGGGAGCCTGTGTCTACACAGCGTGGAAGTCCCCTACAGACCGGGGGACAGATCTGAGCAACACTCACCTTCCTCTGGCTTCCCAGGGTCACTGCTCTATGGTTGGCTTCTGTCTTGACTGAAGCTCTTGGGACAATCAGAGTTGAGCACAATTTTTTATTGAAAGTAAAGGAATCGTTGAAGGACTATGGCCAGGAGGGTGAGATGGAGGCAGAATCAAACATTCCTTTCCCATAGCTCTTAACATCTCAACACAATGCCCCAAACTTGCTTTTTTTTCTTTTCTTTTTTTCCTTCCTTTCACATGGCTTCATAGCCGGGTCGAGGGGCGCTACAGTGAGTGGCCAGACTCAGGGAACCTGTGATGGCCAGACGAGCATTTAGCACCTTGCTTCCGTCCTGCACGCCCCCCCCCCCCCATGCTCCCCAGGGAAGCGGGCTGGGTGATTACCTGTACACAGCCACAAGATGGCCGAGACCCAGCCCAGGTAGAACGACCAGGAGAAGAACGTCTGAATCTGGGGATGTGGATGTTGGTCCCAGCGCTCGCTGGTATACACGGCCATGGCCACGATCAGGGACAGGGCTGGGGATGAGGATCAGAGAGACAGGGCTGATTCCCTCCGCAGGACCTCCACTGCCACCACCGCCCGAGACGCTGCTTAGGCCTGGGCTCCTCACCTGAAGCAAAGGCTGTGATGGTGGACAGCAGAGGACCTCGGCCTGGCGCGGACAAGGCAGGGATGTAGGACAGGACCAGAAAGCCCACAGACACCAGGCCCCAAAGGGCTGCCAGAATGCAGAAACTCTGAGTCACGTGAATGTAGGCTGATAGGAGAGAAGGCTTCTGAGCACCTGGTCCCTGCTTGGCCGTCCCTGCCCGCACCCACGGATCTGTTCCTCCTTACCTGCTACGGGATCCTGGGACCCCCTGGGCCAGAGGCCTGAGTGAGCTGAGAGATTGGGTCCTAGAGCTACGAACCAGAAATCGGTGCTGACAGCAATCAAGCAGGAAATCAAGCCCAGGGACCCAGCCAGCAGTGCCAGGGACCGGTAGGGCTCCATGGGGGTGATCTCTGGGAGAAGAAGGGGCTGGACTTCAGAGAAAGAAGACACCTGGATTCCCCAGGCCTCAGAGCAGCTTAGGGGTCGGGTATGAGGTCAGTCAAGGCTCTTTATACCTCCTCCCTTTCAGAGTTGCGCAGATAACGGATGGCTTCCTCCCCAGCCCCCCCACCCCTCTTCAGTCCAGCCCTGTGGTGGGGGAGGGCTCTTGAGGTGTCAGGCCCATGGTGGTTTCAGTGGTGGTTTTAGAACTTGCAGGTTCTGGAGCCCTCTACACTAGAGAGGGCTTCCAGGAAGGGGAGAGGGGGTGGCCTGGGGGGGGAGGGTAGAGAAGAGAAGAGGCCACCGAGGGGGGGGGGAGTGAGTTAGGTAGGAGGGGACAGTTGGGGACCTGTGTCATGCTTTCCGGTGGTTTTGCAATTTTCTAATGTGGGAGAGGAGGGCCCCAGCTCTAGGGTCTCCACCAAAGGCCAGGCTAAGGACCGGAAGTCCAGTGCCAGAGAAGAAAGGGAGAGAGGCAGGGAGGCTCAGACTCCAAGTCTTGGGCTCAAGAGTTTTTGCCCAGAGCAGACAAACAAGAGGAGGAGTAAGGATGTTGAAAGATTGTAGAGAGAATGACTAGCCCACGTCTTCACCTAGTCAAAGGCAGGAAGAAATGGGGAGAGGGATCTCCCAAAGGAGGAACAAAAGACAGATAGAATCCTCAGATCTCAGCCTCCTGAGTAGCTAGGATTACAGGAGTGAGCCATTGGCACCCCACCTGGAGTTCTCCTTCTAAGATCACTATTATCTCTAGAATAAGCCTCCATATTTCCACTTACAGAGGCCCCGATAAATTATCATCACAATGAGGTTTCATTTTCCATGATGATCACAGGCGCCTCTATAAATATAGAGCTACTATTATTTGCACAGAACTTAATAAATCACGCTTCTGGGACCAAGCTTCTATTCATATCACATTTATTAGCATGGGGTATCATAAATATTCTCATGATTAGGATCCACTCAGGAAAGCCTTTGGCACTGGGTCAACACTTGAGGAAGAAGCTCATGACTGAGTGGTTGGAGCGCAGGTTAACGTCAAGGCTACAGTCAGTGTGAAGAGGCCGGGTTGGGAGCTGGGGGAATCTCTGGGAGAGCTGCCTGCCCCTCCATTTCTGGAGGGTGGAAGTCAACTTTTCTAGAAGCTAAAGTGCTCTGGGTGGAGAATGAGTCTTCCATTCCCAGGTCTCCAGAAACTTAAAAATTTGGGGTGAACATTACACAGCACCCCTCCTTCCCTCCCTCCCTCCCTCCCCAACACCCAGCCTCTGTTTCTTCCCGCCCCAGCCCCTCATGGATTCACACCTGGGCCTGGTTTCACCTCAGTTTTATTAGACCCTCTAAAGGATTTGCCACTGCACTAACAACCCAAGGGGCGGGTGGGGGCTCCATCCTTGTCTGTGACCCCCCTTCCCCCTTAGGACAGGATGCAGGAGTCAGGGGCTCTGCCCAGAGGCCAGGGCTGAGCCTCCTCATTCCCCCAGGAACCGGGCCCTCCAGACCCTCCCTCTCCTCTCCGGTGACCTCGGCGTAGCTTCCAGCCGCTGGACTTGGTGGGCGGTCAGCGCGGGGTGGACAGGCGGCGACACTCATGCATGCGGTAGGCGCACATGTAGAAAATCCCTATGGGTGGAGGGGGGCAGAGGACAGAGATCTTGCTTTGGTCCCCCCAAAGTCACCCTGCAAGACCCTCTCTGTGCCCACAGCCCCCCAACTTCCCAGCCCTGGTGACTTCAGACTGTCTCTGTGGTCTCTTGTGGCCTTGCATTCCCCCCACCCCCCACCCAGTGCCCACCTGACTCCCAGCAACTGCCCTCCTCCCCTCAGCCTGTACCTGCAAAGAAGGTCATCAGCAGAGACACCCAGCCCAGGATGTAGGACCAGGAAAAGCGCCAGTCCCCAAAGCGCCGGCCCAGGAAGCTCACGGTGACACCAGTGTAAATGGCCAAGGCCAACAGGACGAAGAGGGCTGGGGGGAGAGGGGTGGGGTGGGGGACAGGCCAGGCCTTGCAGAGGCTAAGGGTGGGGCTGGATTGAGAATGAGGTGCAGAAGAGTGGGGGGAGGAGGACAGGGCTGGAGGCGTGGCTCAAGTAGTAAAGCACCTGCCTAGCAAGCACAAGGCCAGGAGTTCAAATCCTACTATGCCATATTCAATCAATCACAATGAAGAAAGACCCTGGTCCAGGAAAGGGGGCTGAAGCCTTGGGACTTCCTGAATAAGAGGAATGTCCTGGATACTCCTGACCACATGGGGAGTTTATGTAAAGATGGCTGGCTCATCTCCTTGGCTGCACACCAGGAAATCCCAACAGGTGACTATATGTTTGGGGTTCTTAGCCCAGCCTTGGAGAGGCAGGGAGAGCTGGAAGTTGAACAGTCCTGGATTGTAATCCCATCAATTACTTGTGAAATAAAACACCAACAAAGCCTCAGCGTGGAGGGACTTAGTGATATCTGCCAGGAAGGAAGGAAGCATGGAGGGAAGGAAGGAAGGAAGGAAGGAAGAGGGAGGGAGGGAAGGAGGAAAGAAGGAAGGAAGGAAGGGAAGGAAGGAAGAATGAGGGAAGGAGGGAGGAAAGGGGAGAGAGAGAGGGAGGGAGGAAGGAAGGAAGGAAGAGGGAGGGAGGGAGGAAAGAAGGGAGGAAGGGAAGGAAGGAAGAAGGAGGGAGGAAGGAAGGAAGGTGAAAGGAAAGAAGAAAGGAAGCAAGAAGGAAGGAGGAAGGGAGATCGGATGATCATGGAGTTGGTTTAGAGGATGGGCTGGAGAGTGGGGAATGGGAAGGTAGGAGTGGGAGTGGGAAAGAGGAAGGAAGGGAGGAGGGGAGGGGGAAGAGGGGAGGGGTGGAGAGGAGGGAAAGAGGAGGGGAGGGAGGAGGGGAAGGAGGGAGGAGGAAGGAAAGGAGGGAAGAGGGAGGAGGAAAGGGAAGGATGGGGGAGGAGGGAAGGGAGGAGGAGAGGGAGGGGGAAGGGAGGGAGGAGGGGAAGGCAGTTCACTCACTGGAGGCCAGGAACATGATGCCTGCAGAGAAGGGCCGGGAGAGGCGGGTGAAGGTGGACTGCTGCGCGAAGGCCAGGATTCCCATGACGATGCCCGCCGTGGCGCACAGTGCAGACAGGATCATGAAGGCCCGGGTGGCATTCCAGTAGGCTGTGAGAACACCGCAGGTCACCCCTAGCCCCCCTGCAGACCAGGGTGTCCTGTCCTGCTCCATACATCTGCCTCAGTTCCTCCTCTGCTTCTTAGCAACTGCTCTCCTTTTCTCCTGACAAACTCATCTTCACCCTCCAAAGCCCAACTCTGAAGACCTGCTCTGAGAAGCATCCTCCCTGGCTGCTCTGGGCGATGACTGACTTTGCCTGTGTCCCCTCTAGACTGCTTCCTTCCTGAGGAGAGGGCTGGCCTAATTCTTGGGATGTACCCTCCCACTTGTCCACACAGCTTGGTTTACACAGAAATGCATGTCCAATATATGTGCACATGTGTGTATGTATGAATGTATGTATGTATGTATTTGATAGATGGGTGGAAGGATGGATGGATGGATAGACAAATGGGTAGACTGACAGACCAATAAGATAGACTGTCAGATGGATGGATGATAGATAAATAGACAGATAAATATAGACAAATGGATGGAAAAATAGACAAACAAACAGGCAAATGGATGGATGGACATGCATAGAACCAATGGGTAGACAGACTGACATATCAGTGAATAGATAGATAGAATATTAGTTGATTGATTGAAAGATGTAAACATATGGATGGATGGATGGATGGATGGATGGATGGATGGATGGATGGATGGATGGTGGATGGATGGATGGTAAAACAGACCAACTGACAGGTAAATAGATGGGTAGGTAGATGGATGGATAGATACATGGATAGATAGATAGAAAAATAGATATAGACAGACAGACAGACAGACAGACAGACAGACAGGTCCACGGACCAATGGATGAGTGAGTGGTTGGATGCATGGACAGAGGAAAGGACAGAAGGAAGCACTCCCCCTCCTTCCTGCTAATGGCACTCTGTTCTCACACTCTCTTTCCCTTTGCTGTGTGTGAAGCATGGACGGCTTTTCACACATGCGTGGCATCTGCCCCCACCTCCCTCCTCCAGCTCTCCGCATTTGGAGGCCTCTCCTCTGCTGTGCTGGCCCAGGGCTGGCTCTTCAGGACAGACCCTGGGAAGCAATCACAGCCTCATCCTCCTACTCGGTTGCCCGGGGAAGCCAGCCCAAGCCTCCTGCTCTCATTTGGAAGCAGATTCGAGTTGGCGAGCAAATGAGGCCAGCCAAACCAGGGCAGGATTTGTGCTCAGTGGTAAAGTGCCAGCCTAGCAGATACAAGGCCCTAGGTTTTGACCCCAGCACCACAGCAAAGAGAAGTCAGGTGCAGCAGCACACATCTGTAATCCCTGCTACTCTAGAGATGGAGGAGGAGGAGAGCTGTCTGATACTGGCTTGGGGTTGGGTAAGGTTACCCCTATACTCCATCTGAAAAAGAAACTAACTGAAAAGGCCAGGGGGCGGGGCGGGGGAGGCAGTGCCCAGCAAGTGTGAAACCCTGAGTTCAAATTTCCGTAACTAGAAAAAATAAAAAGGACTCCAGAACTTCTGGGTGAGAGACGTTGAGGATATTCTGGAAGTGTGCCCTCCCCCCCTCCCGCCGCCCCCCCTCCACCCTGTGCTGTCTGGCAAAGACGGAGACACAGTTCAGAGCCCTCCCTGAGCCGGCCAAGTGTCACAGAGGTCACAAATGTCACCCATGTGAAGTCAGGCAGGTCCCCTGCCTCAGTTTACCCTTGCCACAAGGCTCAGTGACCGTGGGCTCTCCCTTTCTCCCTAGAGCATAGTACTGCTCCATGTATTACTAATAAATTGCTAATTTATTAATATATGACATAAAATATTGTGTGATGTCATATACACCATCAATTATGGTATACTAGATTGCATAATACATTGTATTTAATAGTGTACTTTTTATGATCAGTTTACTATATTCTATATCATATGGATATTATTAATATAATATTAATATACTATGGGTATTACTAATATATAACATATACCATGTAATATACTATATCTACTATCTCTATGTAGGAATCTCCCTCCTTCCCTTTCTCTCTCTCTCTCTCTCTCTCTCTCTCTCTCCTTCCCCCTCCCAGCATGCAGTAAGTACTAACCATTCCTTCACTCAAACCAGGCACGGTTCACCCCTGTAATCCCAGCTATTTGATTGGGGAAGCAGGGATAAGAGGATCATGAGTTTAGGGCTAACCAGGCAAAGTTATCAAAAATGAAATAAAAACCAAAGGGCTGTCTGAGCGCCGGTGGCTCACATCTGTCTTGCTAGCTACTCAGGAGGCTGAGATCTGAGGGTCATGGCTTGAAGCCAGTTGAGGCAGGAAAATCCATGAGACTCTTAGCTCCAAGGAACCCCTAGAAAACCGGAAGTGGAGCTTTGGCTCAAAGTGCTAGAGCGCTAGAGTGCTAGCCTTGAGTGAAAGAGCTCTGGGACAGCACCCACGTCCTGAGTTCAAGCCCCATGATTGAAAAAACAAAATAGAACAAAAAAAACCTAGCAACAAACAAAAAATCCTCAATTGGCGGAGGGCGTGGCTTGCGTGGTAGAGCACTTGTCCAACACCGGACTGGAGGCTCTGGGATCAATCCTCAGTGCACAAAGAAGATTTGGAAAGAAGAGTTCTTCATCCTCTACTCCACACCCCCAGACGCGGGCATGGGCCCTCCCGCCACCATGGTTCCCAGCAATTGTGCACACACTTCTGCTCTGGTTGTTCTGTAGACCCCATGAGTCACACCTTTCTGTGTCAGGAAATATCACCTCCCTCCTCAGCCAACCCCCAAACCTGCACACTCCACAGGGCCACTCAAACCCAGTCCTAGAGCCAGCTTCTGCCCCTCTCCTGCTGGTGGCATCCCCTCAGGGTCTGTGGGGGCCCTGGCGGGCATGGCTCACCAATGCTCTCCGTCTGCAGGTAGCACTTGGGGCCCAGGCAGTATCGCCATAGGCCCTGGTGGGCAAAGGACCCCGACAGCCGGTACTGCATCCAGTGGTCCGTGGCCGTGGACACCACCAGCAGCACGGTCCCCACCCAGGCACAGAAGAGGCCGCCACCCATGAAGCTGTACATGGTGACCTGTGGAGGGACAGATGACAGACACAGGGGGACACTGGACTCAAGGGACCTAGGAGAGGGGGGGCCTGGGGCTTGGATTCAAGTCTGACAGAGGAGGCTGGGCCTGGACCCCTGGGTCTGAGGGAGGAGGCTGGGCTTGGACCCCTGGGTCTGAGGGAGGAGGCTGGAGCCTGGACCCCTGGGTCTGAGGGAAGAGGCTGGGGCCTGGACCCCTGGGTCTGAGGGAGTTGGCTAGGGCCTGAACCAGTGGCCTACGGGAAGAGGAGGCTGGGGTCTTTGGCTGTCTGATCTGTGGTAAGAAACAGGCTTGGATCTGGGGCCCTGAGTCCTAGCTGAGGGGTGGGGATGGGGGACCCCTGGGAGGTGAGGGGGCTGCAACACCCCTCTCTTGAAAACGATCGGCCCATGTCTGGTGCCTACCTGCGTGGCAGAGCTCGTGCGGAGCCCTCCTTCCGCCACAGCCCCTCTGTGCAGACTGAGCCGAGCCAGGTCTCTGTCCTCCCTGTCCTGCAGGTCCCCAAATCCCTTAATCCCCCCCTACAATAGACCTATGAGCCACACACACAATGGGCCCCGGGGTCCAGTAGCTTCTAGTGGACAGAAATGCAGTGGTGGCAGAGGTTCCAATGGGAATCGCTGAGGCAGGGATGCTGATGCCCCCCCCCCCATGGCCCCTCTGGCCTCTCCATTCCCTGCCCCCCCCCCCCCCACACAGCCCCTCTGGCCTCCTCAAGCCCTCCCTGCTCCTCACAGCACCAGGCAGCCTGAACCGGGAAATAACTTGCCACCAACGCAGTGCTAGAAGACAACCATCCATTTATTGATCCACTGAGAAGAGCAGGGATACTGCAGGGTTGTGCAGGGGTCCACAGTGCAAGGGGTGCTCAGGGCAGAAAGGGTGAGGAGGCCGGTCCGGGCCCCAAGGAATGAGGATCAAGAAAGGAGAAAGGGGTCTGGATGGGTAAAGAAGGGGAGGGAAAAGTTGTGTGTGGGAGGGGGTGGAAATAAGTCAGCACGAGGCAGGGTGGGGGGGGAGGGCTCAGAGGAGCTCTGGGGGACAGGTTGCTGGACCAGGTCTGGGAGTGGAGGGAGCGGGAACAGGTCTGGGACCCCCCCCATCCTGTGACAAGTGGAGACCACACCAAGTGACCCCAGAACCCACTTCTGAGGCCCTGGGCAGGATGTGTGTTGGGGTACCTCTGGTGGGCTAAGGTACCGGAACAAGGCCTCTCTGGGTGCTATGACTCAGACTCCCAGTCCTCAGCTGCGGGCCAGGGGTTTGTGTCTGGCTCCGGATCTCTGGATTCCTTGTCATCCTGGGCCGGGGCTGCCAACCTGGGGACCTTGGGAACAGCCCTGTCATCCCAAGACCCGCTCCTCTTTGGCTGCTCAGCATCCTCAGCCCCCCACCGCGGCTGGCCCTGACTGGGAGCAGGCCTGTGTTGGAACCCCCGCCCTCCACGGGCCCAGCCCCGGCCCCGGCCTCGGCCCCGGGGTGTGGGGGAGCAGCTGGCCGTGGCCGGCTGGCCATGGCCTGGCTGGGAGGCACAGGGGCAGGAGGGCAGAGACTGGTAGAGACTGTAGGTCCCCATCAGAGCGCTGTGCAGGAGGTACGAGAGGGTGTCCAGGCGGATGGGGACGGTCACCGAGGCCAGGTGCTCAGGGAGCCCCATCTGCGCTGGGTTGGAGGTACCCAGGAGCCATGGTGGCAGGGCTGGGATGGTCCCTGGGGTCTGCAACTGGGTCCCAGGAGTTGGCAGGGACTGGTTGTTCCTAGAATGATAGGAAGACAGGTCAGCAGTGGGCCTTCCCATTTGCTAGGCAGCCTCTTACCTGCACCATCTTTCTGGGTACAGAGAGCCAACCCTGCCATGGATGGCTTGTTTTCGTGTGTGTGTGCGTGTGTGTGTGCGTGTGTGTGTGTGTGTGTGTGTGTGTGTGTGTGTGTGTGTGTGTGTGTGTGTGTGTGTTCTGGCTTGAACTTGGGGCCTGGGTGATGTCCCTGAGCTTTTTCTGCTCCAGGATAGCACTCTACCACGTGAGCCACAGCTCCACTTCTCATGGGCTTTTCTGCCTTGGCTGGCTGGCTTCAAACTGTAATCCTCAAAATTTCATCCTCTGGAGTAAACTGGGACTACACGCACACGCATGAGCCACCAGCACCCACTGAAGTTTTCGTTTGTTTGGGGGTGGTTCATGAGGCCTTGCTCACTCCAGCAGACAGGCAAGCTACCATTTTTTTCAACCTGAACCATATCTTTTCATATCCAAGGATGGCTCTGGGCTCCATCAAAGGTCAGTCTTTGAAGGACTGAGTTAGATAAGTATTGAATACATGTGGGCAAGCGGGCGCCATTGACTAACGCCTGTCATCCTAGCTACTCAGGAGGCTGAGATCTGAGGATCACAGTTCGAAGCCAGCCTGGGCAGGAAACTCAGTGTGACTCTTATCTCCAATGAACCACCAGAAAACGGGAAGTGGTGCTTTGGCTCAAGTGGTATAGCACTCACCTTGAGCCGAAGAGCTGAGGGACAGCGCCCAGGCCCAGAGTTCAAGCTCCATGACCAACAAAAACAAACAAATAAAAAACGTGGGCAATTATTGTTTTCTCCTGCCCCACAGCTGTCCCCACCATCTTTTCTCTCCTGGTTGTTTGTTGTTGTTGATATTTCTCTTGTTTGATAAATGTTTTCTACTTCCGTCCTGCCTCCCTCCCAGGTCGGCGAGGGCCTGCGCCTCTATGTGTGGAGCGGGAGGGCCTGCGCCTCTATGTGTGGAGCGGGGGCCTTGGTTATTCTGATCCCCCTGGGGTCTGCTCTCGCCCCCCGCCCCCGCCCTGTGACTGTCCCCTCCTCTGAGGGGGCGCTGGCTCCTTGGGGTCCCCGCTCACCCTTCAGATTCAGCTTTGTCTTTTTGCTGCTCCATCTTCACGAGAGAGTCTGAATTTCTTCTAGAAACTTCGCCTCGGTTCTTCCAGCGCCCTTGGGATGTGGGGAAGGCCCGTAAAGGAAGAAGGCAGGAATTTTCCCACGTGCGCAGTAGGCCTGGGTCTGCCTCCGCCCTGGGTCTGCCTCCGCCATGCATGCTCAGATTCAGCAGAATCTGGTCTCCTTCCGCCGGGGGCACCTGTGCAGACCCAGGGTCCAGACTCCAGCCTCCTCCCTCAGACCCAAGGGTCCAGGCCTAGTCTTCCCTGAGGCCCAGGTCCAAGCCCCAGCCTCCTTCAGACCCAGGGGTTCAGGCCCAACCTCCTCCCTCAGACCCAGGGGTTCAGGCCCAACTTCCTCCCTCAGACCCAGGGGTCCAGGGCCAACCTCCTCCCTCAGACCCAAGGGTCCACAGGCCCAACCTCCTCCCTCAGACCCACCGATCCAGACCCCAGCCTCCTTCTTCAGAAGGAAGAGGAGAAGGATGTAAGGATGTTATCATGGAGGTTTGCTAGTTCAGTGGAGAAAAGAGCCAAGGCAAAATTAGTGAGCAGTGTTTTCCCCCTCTGGAATAGGCTGGGTTTTTTAGTTGTATGTTTGTGTGTTTTTAAAAAAATGTTTTAAATATTCATTTTGGATTTTTTTTTCTTTTGGGTTGACGCAGGGGCTGGGAGCTTTTTTTGCTCGACTAGTGTTCTACTACTTGAACCACAGCTCCACTTCGGATTTTTTGGAGGTTAATTGGAGGTAAGAGATGGACTTTTCTGCCCCAGGTTGGCTTCGAACTGTTTCTCAGATCTCAGCCTCCTGAATAGCTAGAATTATAGGCCCGAGCCACCAGCGTCCGGCTGGGAGTAGCTTTTGATTTCTTTTATTACTGGGGTTAGGGTTTGATGTATTACTGTGATCAGTGTTTGAACTCTCCAGCAATTCAGGGAAACCCGCAGTAGCTGGCCCTTTAAGGCCAGCTCCATGCCCCGTAGTCGCTGAGGCCGGATCGGGGTCTTGCGTTGCTAAGGAAATGGCTTTTACCCAAAATTGAATGGCGAGTTCTGAGAAGGAACCAATCAACGTCTTCACTGGGGTAAGCGAGGCTTCTGATTTGCCGGAAACTCTTTGCCGCCTGCCACTCAATGTTAGCCGCAGTCTCATCTATGATTGGCTGGTGACGCCTAGAAGGCGGGTGGTCCTGCTTGTCTCTCTGCCATTGGCTATGTTTCTTAGTGACAGCCGCTCCCGGGTTCTCTAATTGGCTTCCACATCTGGGTGCTTCTGGGAGGCGGCTCTGCTCCGGCTCCAAGTATTGCACTTGCTCGCCTGGGTCTGGGGGTTGGTGTCCTGCGGAGGCTGGGCCAGGCTGGAAAACTAGATCGAATTCTGGAGTGCATCTGATCATACAAAATAATTTATCGAAATGAGCTCCAGGAAATGAAAGCAATAGATTTTTTTTTTTTTTGCTGCTTTTGTATTCCTTACTTTTTGTCCTGTTTGCTCGTTTATACGTCTTCGGGAAGGTAAAGGGGGCACAGAAATCGTGAGACAAAGGGTGAACAAATGCAGCAGTGGTACTCACTAGACACTGTGTGGAAAATGAACTGTACAACGTGGGGACTGGAGGGAAAAGCTGGGAGAGAGCAAAGGAAAGGGTGACATTGTGCTAAAGAAATATACTTGATTTATGTAACTGTCTACATCACTTTAATAATAACAATTAAAAAAAAAAGCCTGGAAGGGTGAAGGGCATCACGGAGGCCCACGGCCTCTTCCAGAGCTTAGGATCAGCTCCTTTCTGCCCCTGATCTGTCACCGACCATTAGGGATCCAAGATCTGACGTTTTAGGGGTCTTCTCATTCCACATAGGCTCAAAGAGTCCCTTAAGTCCTTTTCCTTTCTTTCTCTCTCTCTCTCTCCCTCTCTCCCTCCCTCTCCCTCTCTCCCTCCCTCTCCCTCTCCCTCTCCCTTTCCCTCTCTGTCTCTGTCTCTCTCTGTCTCTGTCTCTCTCTGTCTCTCTGTCTCTCTGTCTCTCTGTCTCTGTCTCTCTTTCTCTCTCTCTCTCTCTTTCTTTCCTCCTCCTCCTCCCCCTCCTCTTCCTTCTGCTTTTTTGTACTACTAAAGGGATCCGGGGTTGTGCTTCCCCATGAAGTGTTCTCCACTCATTCAAGCCCTCATGAAACCCTTCTAAATGCATGGACAGGGCTTGTCCGTGAAGGGCCTTGGCACTGTCTCCTCCCTCCTTTTCTAGGTGCAGGAGGGCATGTGTTCCTATATTCCCTGCCATCTCCTCATGCCTAGGGTTTTGTGTGTGTGTGTGTGGGGGGGGGGATCCTTTCTCAGGCCTTTAAGGTTGCAGGGTCACCTTTGAACTTTGCCCTGGGAATGCTACTTCTTAAATCTCCAGGGTCTCTTATAAGGGCACCAGTCCCATTTGGGAAGGTCTCATCCTCATGATTTAACCATCTCCCAAGAAATCATAGTCACAGGAAGGCTTGGCTTTCAGTACAGGATTTGGGAGCTAGAACAGCCATGGCTCACGTGGCTGAGGTAAAGGTCGACGCCTACCTTTAGGGCATCTCATCCCAAAGGGCAGCAAGAGACCATGTGTGGTGGGGAATTGGAGGAGGTGGGGATCTCAAGTCTCAGATCAAGAGACAAAGAAACTGAGAAAGTTTCTGTGGACACTCAAGTCTTTGTATATTTGCTCTAAGAGAGCTGGCACACAGAGGACCTGCTCCCGCTGGACAGGGAAGTAGCTTCAGCCAACAAAGGTCACAGCTATAGCCAGTTAGGCCAAGAGTCACGCTTGTCCTTTAGTTGTCTTTCCTTTAGGCTAAAGTATTTTGAGAAATAAAACTACAAAATAAAAACAGAAATAAAGAAAACAAAACAGTCTTATAGGCAACTGGTCTACCTCTAGTGGACCACAATTTTCCTACCTAAGATTTTCTGAGGAGTTGGGATTACAGCCATAAACTACCATGCCTGGCAAAAAAAGCTGTTTGTTGTTTGTTTTGGTTGGTTGTGGGGCTTGAAGTGACAGCCCTGGCACTGTCCCCGAGTTTTTTTTTTTTTTTTTTTTATAAAAAATTTCATTTATTTATACCATACAGGTATGCTGATATCATTATCAATAATCATGCTTTTGTGTTTTGATCTTTTTTTTTTTTTTTAATTGTATTTTATTTTATTTGAGAACATACTGTACAGAGGGGCTACAATTACATGGGCAGGATAATGCATACATTTCTTACCAAGCATTGCAGCCTCCTCCTTTGTTTACCCTTCACTTCCCTTCCCCGCCTCCCCCCTCCCCCCACCCAATTTTACCCCCCTCCCCCCACCCAATTATACCCCCCTCCCCCCCCCTGTCCCCGAGTTTTTTCACTCAATAGTAGTACTTGACTACTTCGAGCCACAGCTCTACTTCTGCAAGAGAAGTTTTAGCAGGGTATGTAATTCAGGCGAAGAGTGTAGCTCAAGAGCAAGCAGTTGCTTGGGTGCATAAGGCCCTGGGAAACTACACCAAACCACCCCACCCCACACCGCATCACACCACACCACAGAGCACAGTTGGATCCATGATGATAAAAAACAGATCTGTTTGTGTGTGTGTGTGTGTGTGTGTGCGCGCGCGCGCGCGCGTGTGTGTATTGCTCTTCAGCTCAAGGTGATTGCTCTACCACTTGAGCCACAGCGCCACTTCTGGTTTTCTGGTGGTTTATTGGAGATAAGAGTCTCATGGACTTTCCTGCCCCAGCTGGCTTTGAACCATGATCCTCAGACCTCAGCCTCTGTAGTAGCTAGGATGACAGGCATGAGCCACTGATGCCTGGCTTTTGTTTTATAATTTATACTTACTAGTTTCTGACTAACAGACTCAAAGGAGTATGTGGCAATGTCCAAAGTCCAAGCTGGGTTTTCTGACACCAAACATTGTGGGGCTCCCCACCCCCAACTTACACACTTACTTTTAACCAAGAAGATTGGATAAAAATGCCTTCTCAGGGGCTGGGAAGGTGGCTCAGTGGTAGAGCGCTTGCCTTGCATGCCTGAGGCCCTGGGTTTGATTCCTCAGCACCACATAAACAGAAAAAAAAAGCCAGAAGTGGCACTGTGGCTCAAGTGGTAAAGCGCTAGCTTTGAGCCGAAGAGCTGAGGGACAGTGCCCAGGCCTAGAGTTCAGGCCCACGACCGGACCCCCCCTCCCCCAAAAAATGCCTTCCCATAGCTGGAAATGCTGCTCAAGTGATAGAACACCTGCCTAGCAGGGGTGTGGCCCTGAGTTCCAGTACCGCCATAATAAAAATAACTAAATGTGCCAGAGTTTAAATTAAACAAAGAAAAAAATACCTTCCCTGCCTCCACATCTCAAGCTCTTTTTTTCTTTTAATTGTGAGAATACTGAACAGAGGGTTACAATTACATGGTCAAGGTAATGAATGCATTTCTTATCAAGCATTGTTGCCTCCTCCTTTGTTTCCTCTTCCCATCCCTACCCATCTCCCCCCACCGCCCCCTCACCTCCTTCACCCCACATCTCAAGCTCTTATTGCAGAAGTCAGGACCTTAACAAACCTATGTTAGAGTTACAACTTTTGGGCCAAATTTGTTACTCTGGCAACACAATCTTCTGAGTCCCAAGGTCAAATACACGTTCTGGTGTTGCAGTCCTGGTGTGCTTGGTGACTAGGAGAGAAACAGAATTTCTTTTCCCTTGGGTAGCGAGTGCTCTACCACTTTGAGCCACAGTTCCACTTCCAGGTTTCTGGTGCCTAACTGGAAATAAGAGTCTTATGGACTACTCTGCCTGGGCTGGCTTTGAAATGCAATGCTCAGATCTCAGCCTCCTGAATAGCTAGGATCACAGACGGGAGCCATTGGCACCTGATTTGTAATTTGGTTTTCCTATGTGTACTGCATTCTGGTGGCCAACTTCAGTCCTTGCAGCTAGTTCATTTGTGTGTGTGTGTGTGTGTGTGTGTGTGTGTGTGTGTGTGTGTGTGTGTGTGTGTGTGTGTGTTTGTGTGTGTGTCCGTGTGTGCGCACACTTGTACTGGGATTTAACTCAGAGCCTCACACTCTCCATTTTGCTCAAGACTGGTGCTGTATCACTTGAACCTCAGATCCACTTCCAGCTTTTTGCTGGATAATTGGAGAAAAGAGCCTCATGGGTTTTTCCTGCCCAGGCTGTTTTTAAACTGTGACCCTTAGATCTCAGCCTCCTGGGTAGCTGGGTTGACAGGCATGAGCCACCAGCATCCCGTTTGCTCATTCCTGTGTTAATGTTCCGTACCCAGAGGCTGTGGCACACAGAGCTAGGAAGGGAAGCAATCCAGCTATGACCCTGGCCATGACATCAGTGCCCAGTAGGTGTCACCATAAGGGCCTGTGGGTGACAGGTGACAGGAGCAAGGCCAAGCAGTCCAGAGGACAGCGCTGACACTCTGTCCTCTGCTTCCACCTCTCTCTCTAGAGCTGTCCCCATGGTGGGTGAAGCCCGCAGTGGCCTGAGGCAGCCCCAGGGGGTGAGTGAGGGAACAGCTGTGACAAACTGAGAAAACCTCCTGTCAGTCATCATGAAGCTCATGGGAGATTTGGATCTTGGTAATGTCTGATTTTCTGAGCCAAAGATCCATCCTTGCCAATGTCAGACATTCATAGCTAATGTGTGGAAAGCGTCTACAGTTCATAAAGTCCTTTTGTCTATACAATCTTTCCTTCCTTCCTTTTTTCTTTCTTTCATTCTTTCTTTCTTTCTTTCTTCCTTTCTCTTTCCTTCCTTCCTTCTTTTTTTTTTTGTCGGTTGTGGGGCTTGAACTCTGGGCCTGGGCACTGTCCCTCAGGTTTTCAGCTCAAAGCTAGTGCTCTACCACTTGAGCCACGGCGCCACTTCCAGTTTTCTGAGTGGTTTATTGGAGGTAAGAGTCTCTTGGACTTTTCCTGCCCAGGCTGGCTTTGTACCTTGATCCTCAGATCTCAGCTTCCTGAGTAGCTAGGATGACAGGTGTGAGCAACCAGCCCCCAACCCTTTCCTTCTTTATTTGGTCTCATTCTGGGTTTTGAACTGGGCCTGGGTGCTATCCCTGAACTCCTTTGGCTGGAGGCTAGCACTCTGCCACTTGAGCCACAGCTCTACTTTCTGCTTCTTCTGTGATTAATTGGAGATAAGAGTCTCATGGGCTTTCCTGCCCAGGTGCCTTCACACCACAATTCTGAGATCTCAGCCACCTGAGAATGTAGGATTACAGTTCTGAGTCTCTGGTGACCAGTTCATTCTTCCTTCTCTTTCTATTTCTCTCCTTCTCTCTCTTCACCTCCTCCTCCTCTGTCCCTCCTCCATCTCTCTCCTCCCCCCCCCCAATTTCTTTCTCTCTGTCTTATGCTTGCATTACATACTAATCCTTCTCCTTTTAGTCTGTTTTCCAAAGAAGGTCTTGTGCTTGTCCCTGGGCTAGCCTGGAACTGTGATCCTCCTTTCCCTACCTTCCCAGTAGGCAGGATCACAGGTGTGCTCCATCTGGCCTCCTCCTTTCTTGCTCTCTGCACTGCTTGTGATTTAGGAGAGCCCCCTGCAGGACAGATTGTGAACTGTTGGAAGTACTGTGGGTTTAGAGTGGAGGCCCATGGTGACTGGCTCCCCTCTCCTTCCTCCCCCTCCTCTCTTCTCCTGGGTCTTGAACTCAGGTCCTGAACAGCCTCTTTGTACTCAAGGCTAGCACACTACCCCTTGAGCCACAGCCACACTTGTAGCTTTTTCTGAGTGGTTAATTGGAGATCAGAGTCTCATTGCCTTTTCTGCCTGGGTCAGTTTTGAACCGTGACCCTCAGATCTTAGCCTGCTGAGTAGATAGGATTACAGGTGTGTGGGTCTCTCTTATGCTCCTCTGTAACATTTTCTTCTTTTTAAAAAAATTTCACTTTTCACATTTTTGTGTTGTAGAATTGAAAGCAGCACCTGTGCATGTTGGACAAGCGCTCTACCATGAACCATGTCTCCACAGAGAGAACCAATAAAGGGCACAGGACGTAATACACAGCACTCCTGTGGTTCAGTACTGTGATCCTGGCTCAGTTCTGGGAGGGTCTAAAGGCTGCTTGCTGGAGGGTTTTCTTGTGGCTGTCATTCTAGTATTGAGGCTTGAACTCAGGGCCTGGGTGCTATCTCAGAGGTTTTTCCTTCAAGGCTGGTGCTCTCCCACTTAAACCACAGTTCTATTTTCACCCTTTTGGTGGTTAATGGGACATAAGAGTCTCAGGAACTTTCCTGCCCAGGTTGGCTTGGAACCCTGATCTTCCAGTCTCAGCCTCCTGAGTAGCTAGGATTACAAGCATGAACCACAGGCGCCCGGCTCATCCTAAAGGATTTGTAAATGTTACTAAAGAGACTTTGCAGTGGGTGCTCTGAACCTCTTTATTGCCTCCTCCTGGCTCCCTGGCTGAGGTCCAGATCTACAGCTTAGGTGACCTTCTGTGGAAATGGATTTCTGCGTAATCCTCCTCAGGGTCCCTGGGCCTCGGGGTCTCCAGAGGCCGGGAGAAGTTGAGAGCAGCATAATGGAGTTCTTCTGGGCAGCTCTTGGAGTCTGGGCCTTGTGTGGGTGATGTGGGCTCGGGGCAGCTGAGGGCGGCCTTCTCATTCTTCCTTGGTTCTGGTGAGCCATTGCCTGGAGAAGTGGTCCTGGGAGGGCTGCTTGGCTTGCCCTTCAGATTCTGCATCCAAGGAAACAATAACCACCCTTCATTCATTCATTCATTCATTCACCCTCCACAGAGTTGGGCATTGAGCAGCTGCCTGGTACAACTTAGGCACTGAGGCCACAGCTGTGAGGAAAACCCAGTCCCTCACTGAGTCTGCCTTCCATCTACACCCTCAGGAACAAAGGGTGCAGGAGGACTGGGGGTGTGGCCAACAGAGATGGTTGGGGTGGGCATGGCTGGCAGGTGGGCATGACCCCATGGGCCTTGCATCTCCTAGGCAGGTGCTCTACCAGTTTGGCCACGCCCTAGTCCCCTTTGCTTTCATTGCTGTTCCAGTAAAGTCTCGCCTTTATGCTCAGGCAAGCCCTGAAGCATCATTCTCCAGCATAGCAATACTGTGTCCTAGACAAACAAACATCCCTAGGTCGCCCAAGAGAAGCAGGAGACAGGGCTTGATTTAGACTCTAGAGTGAATCAGCAGCCTGGTGGGCCGCACACTCACCGGGGCCTGGGCTTTAGGGTTGACATTGATGTAATCAAGGATGGTGCTGCGCCGGGAGACCTGGGTTCTGCACGTCTCTGCCTGAGGCTGTGATTTCCGTAACATCTTCACACTGTGGAAATAAACCCTGGAAGCACTGCTGCCACTGCCCTTTCCCAGGCTCCTGACCCCATGACCCCGACCCCTGGCTCCTTGATCTCTCCTAACTCACATGAGCACGATGAGGCAGAGGAAAAGAAGAGTCGTGGCACCGATGCCCACGCCCGCCCCCTTGGAGAATGCTGCAGAGATGGAGCCTTCATCTGTGTGGGAGACCAGGTGAGGTCAGCCGGTGGGCATGGGGGCTCTCACACCCCAAGGTGTCTGAGCCTCATTCTGACCCAGTCCTTCCATTTCTCCCCTGTTCCTCCTCACTAGCCAGCCACAGGCCAGGGACTCTGCCAACTGTTCCCTCCAGAGGGCAGCAGTCAGCAGATGTACCCAGTCCCTGGCCCAGGGACTCCACTCACAGTGCACAGAGAGGCTCAGGGAGATGTGCAGGGCACCCAGCAGGTTTTGTGCCTGGCAGGTGATTTCTCCTTCATGTTCTGCCTCGACCACGGGCAGCTCCAGTACCCCAGGCTCCGCGGGCCAAGGGGGGCTCAGTGTCTGGGAACGCCGGGCCCAGCTCAGTGTGGCCGGCGGGTGACTGTGGGTGACACAGACCAGGCGCAGGCTTTGTCCCTGCAGGACATGGAGGGACGAGCCGTTCCTGCGGATTTCCAGCTCTAGCAGAGGGAGAGAGAGAGAGAGACGTGGGGCTCCATCCCCACCAGTAAAGGACGCGCGAGAGAGGCCCGGCTTCCTGTGTCCCCTGTCACCTGTGCTGTTTCCCTGAGAAGCGGTCACTGTCAGCGCCTCCGGAGGGTCTGCAATGGAGACACAATGGCCAGGGCTCCCTCTGCCTGCGCCTCACACACAAACCGAGGCCCTGGGCTTGCTGGGCCCTGGAAGCTGTGGGCCCCTCCCCTGGTCTCTCTGGACTTCTTCCCCTCCTGTGCCCCTCCCCTGCCTGCTTCGGGTCCACTCACACTGCACGGAGAGGTCCAGGGCGCGGTGCAGGGAGCCTAGTCTGTTCTCCGCCTGGCAGGTGTAGCGCCCCGCATCCCTGACCTTCACCCTGGGCAGGACCAGCCCCAGGGTTCCAGGGTGCGTGGAATTTGACCTCAAGAGGACTCTGTTCCCCAGGACCCAGGTCAGCGTGGGGGGAGGCCAGCCAGCCGCAGTGCACAGCAGCCGCAGAAACTGGCCTTTGCGGACGTCCATGCAGGTCGAGTTTCCTTGGGGTTCTAGGCAGAGACAGGAGAGGTTGAGGCAGGGACAGACACGGCAAAGACACAGAGACATACAGACAGACTCCCAGAGAAAAACAGAGATAGGCAGGGAGATTCAGAAAGTGAGACACACAGACAACAGGACAGACAGAGTGTGGGGAGGGGGGACTCTAGATGAAGTTGGTCCACTCCACCCGCCCTGGGCTTTCCACTTCCCCTTGGCTGCTACAGCCCTGCCCTCTGGGCCTCACACCTTGGGCGTTGTCACTGAAAATGGTGATCTCCAGGTCTCTGGGGGCGCCTGAAAGAAGGGTGTGTGCTCTCTTCAGGAAGGATGTGCTTTCTCCACAACCAGAGCTTTCCTCCTCAGGAAATAGGGAACCCCAATGGTGCCCGCCTCTTCTGGGATCCCAAGACAGGCTTCTCCACCTTCCTCACACACACCAGGATGCCTCATCTGGTCAGAACTAAAGCCAGGACTCACAGGCCACGCTCAGCTGGACAGTGTTCTGCACAGTGATGCCAGCTCTGAAGGCCGCTCGGCAGGTGAGCTGGGTGCCGTGGTCACTTGGGCGTGGTGTGAGGCTGATTGCTGACAGGAAGGAGGTCTGGGGTCTGCTCTCAGTGGTGAAGATAGCAGGCCCGGACCAGGAGATGGAAGGGGCTGGACAGTACTCATGAACCACACAGAGGACGGTCACCGTCTGTCCGGGCTCCAGGGTCTCCGGAATGAAGATGTCTGGCTGAGTCAAATCTTGTATGTATGGTGGGGGAGGGGGAGGAGAGGGAGGGAAGAGATCAGATGCTAACACTCAGGCCATGGTCAGGACACCCTGCCTCCATCCCCAGCCTGGGAACCCAGCCCTGCCTGCCGCACCTGTCACTTCCAGCTGAAACATGTCCCACAGGAAATTATATTTCAGCTTCTCTCCCTTCTCCACTCGGAAGAAGTAATGCCTCTGGTCGTCTCTCCGGGCATCTCTGATGAACAGGGTGCAGTCGTTCCTGTGGGGGTCACCCACCAGCTGGAATCGACCCTGGGTCAAGGCTTGCGCAGGTTTAGCTGGGTTGTTGGAAGTCACGGGTTCCCCAGTGGTTGTGTCAGTTCCTTGTGTGAACCAGTAGCCATGAGCTGGGGAGGAATCTGGACCTGCGTCCTGGCTGGGGTAGGAGAAGGAGCAGGGCACGAGGACACACAGCCCTTCCTGCACCTTCACCTGACTCTGCACCTGTAGCTTGTAGCCGGGTACCTGAGCCTGGGACCCTGTGGGGAGACAGATGGACTCAGTCTGCATCCCAGCCCTGTTCCAGCCCAGCTGCCCACGGCTCTTGGCCACATACCGCCCAAGGACAGCAGCAGCAAGGAGAGGCACAGCTGTGTGTTCAGATGCTGCATCCTGAGCTGCTCTGAGGCAACAAGAGCAGGGACAGGAGGGAAGTGCAGGAGACCAAGTTGTGGTCACATGCGTGACGCGCACTGCTGCCGGGGAGGCTGAGCTGGAAGGGGCCTCCCCCACCAGCCATCTCCTGGTGCTGGGGTGTCTGCTGGGCTTTTGCAAGCAGGGAGCTGGGCCTCCCCAGACAACTCTGGGGCAAGGAGGGGAGGTGGCAGGCCTGTGTCTGGCTTTGGGTCCTCGCAGGGGTGAGAGAAGGGAGTAAGGGGCTCTTCCCTGCGCCCTGGGTCACTGGGGAAGCAGAAATGAAAGCCAATGTCAGGACCTTTCTTGGGCGGGGCGGGGTCCTGGGGTGCAAAGAGAATACTTTTGCCAGCGGAGGGGGGGGAAGCTTTGCATAAATGGACTTTTCAGACATCAAAAGTATGAGTAATCTTTCTGTTTTTTTTTCTTGGTATAAAAATAGTTCCAACATTGGGGAAATAATGCTGAGAAAAAAATATTTGGTTATTTAAAATTCAAACTAGATTTCTTCCTCTTTTTTTCTGCTTTTTTTTCTTCTTCCTCCTCTTCCTCCTCCTCCTTCCTCTTCTTCTTTTTACTTCTTTATTTTTATTTTTGTCGGTCGTAGGTCTTCAAATTGGGGCCTGGGCACTGTCTCGACTCAGCTTTTCAGCTCCAGGCGAGAGCTCTACCACTTGATCCACAACCCTGCTTTTGGCTAATGGGAGATTAGAAGTTTAAGAGCTTTCCTGCCAGGAGTGGCTTTGAACTAAGATCGTCAAATATCAGCTTCCTGATTAGCTAGGATTACAGGTGTGAGTCATCAGAGCCTCCCCTGCCTGCCTGCCTGCCTGCCTGCCTGCCTGCCTTCCCTCCCTCCCTCCCTCCCTCCTTCCTTCCTTCTTTCCCTTCCCTTCCTTCCTTCCCTTCCTTCTTTCATTCTTTTTTTTTTTTCACCCTTTCCTTCTTTACTTGGTCTGATGCTGTTGCTTGCCCTTGGCCTGGTTGTATCTCTGAGCCTCTTTTGCTGGAGGCTAGCACTCTGCCACTGGAGCCACAACTCTACTTTCTGCTTCTTCAATGACTAATTGGAGATAAGAGTCTCCTTGCCCAGGCTTCCATGGAACCACAATACTCAGAACTCAGCCACCTGAGGATTTAGGATTACAGGTCTGCGCATCGAGTGACCAACTTGTTCTTTCTTCTCTTTCTATTTCTCTCTTTCCTTCTCTGCCTTCACCTCCTCCTCCTCCTCTTCCCCTCCTCCATCTCTCTCCTCCTTTTCCTTCCCCCCGCCCCCTCCCCCTGCCTCCAATTTCTCTCTCTCTGCCTCATGCTTGCAACACACTCTAATCCTTCTGTTTTTAGTCTGTTTTTCAAAGAGGGTCTTGTGCACTGCCCCCCCCCCAGATAGCCTAGAACGGGGATCCTACTTTCCCCACTTTCCCAGTAGGCAGGATCACAAGTGTGCATCATCTGGCCTCCTCCTTTCTTGCTCTCTGCACTACTTGTGCCTTAGGAGAGCCCCCTGCCGGAGACATTGTGAACTGCCGAAGTACTGTGGGTTTGGAATGGAGGCCCAAGGTGACTTGCTCTCTCCCACTTCCTCCCCCCCCTCCTCCTGAGGTCCTCCCTCTCCCTTGCTCTCTACCCGTCCCCCCGCCTCCTGGGTCTTGAACTCAGGGCCTGCACAGCCTCTTTGTACTCAAGACTAGCACACTACCACTTGAGCCACAGCCACACTTGTAGCTTTTTTTTGAGTGGTTAATTGAGATCGGAGTGTCATAGTCTTTACTGCCTGGGTCAGCTTTGAACTGTGACCCTCAGATCTTAGCCTGCTGAGTAGCTAGGATGACAGATGTGAGCCACCCGTGCCAGGCTGTGGGTCTCTCTTATGCTCCTCTGTATTTTTTTTCTTTTTAAAAAATTTCCCTTTTCCCTTTTTTGTGTTGTAGAATTGAAAGCAGCACCTGTGCATGCTGGACAAGCGCTCTACCATGAACCATATCTCCATAGAGAGAACCAATAAAGGGCACAGGACAAGATACACAGTACTCCTGCCATTCAGTACTGTGATCCTGGCTCAGTTCTGGGAGGGTCTGAAGGCTGCTTGCTGGAGGGTTTTGTTGTGGCTGTCATTTTGGTATTGAGGATTGAACTCAGGGCCTGGGTGCTATGTCAGAGCTTTTCCCTTCAAGGCTGGTGCTCTCCCACTTAAACCACAGTTCTACTTCCAGCCTTTTGGTGGTTAATGGGACATAAGAGTCTCAGGAACTTTCCTGCCCAGGCTGGCTTGGAATCCTGATCTTCCAATCTCAGCCTCCTGAGTAGCTAGGATTACAAGCATGAGCGGTAGGCACCTGGCTCATCCTAAAGGATTTGTAAATGTTACTAAAGAGCCTTTGCAGTGGGTACTCTGAGCCTCTTTATTGCCTCCTCCTGGCTCCCTGGCTGAGGTCCAGATCTACAGCCTAGGGGACCCTCTGTGGAAATGGATTTCTGCGTAATTCTTCTCAGGGTCCCTTGGCCTTGGGGTCTCCAGAGGCTGGGAGTTCTTCTGGGCAGCTCTCAGGGTCTGGGCCTTGTGTGGGTGATGTGGGCTTGGGGCAGCTGAGGGCAGCCTTGAGTTTCTTCCTTGGGTCTGGAGAGCCAGTGCCTGGAGAAGCGGTCCTAGGAGGGCTGCTTAGGTTGGCCTTCAGATTCTGCATCCAAGGAAACAATAACCACCCTTCATTCATTCATTTGTTCATTCATTCATTCAACACAGAGTTGGGCACTGAGCAGCTCCCATAGCTGGGAGAAAAACCCAGTCTCTCACTGAGTCTGGCTTTCATCCTCGCCCCAGGAACAAGGCACACAGGAAGGCTAGGGGCATGACCACCAGAGCTGGCTGTGGTGGGAGAGTCTTGATGGTGGGTATGGCCACCATGGACCTTGAATTTCTAGGCAGGTGCGCTTCCAGTTTGGCCATGCCCCGTCCCTTTTGCTTTCATTGCTGTTCCAGTAAAGTCTGATCTTTATGCTCAGGGAAGGCCTGAAGCATCATTGTCCCAATCTCATCCTTCCAAGGAGCCAGGATGATAGTCGTGAGCCCTTGTGTCTAGATTGGTTTTATGATTTTCATGCTGGGATATATGTTTACATGGGCAGTCAGTGGCACAACCCGTTTACATTCTCACCCCTTCTAGCCTCTTTCCCTGACCCTATAACTGAGAGCAGTAGAAAATCAAACCAGTCATTGCAGCCTCCTAGAATCCTACTCCTTAATGAAGAAGCACACATTAGAAAGGACAAAATAATGGCATTTACAGGAAATGGATAGAACTAGAATAAATCATATTGAGTGAGGTAAGCCAAGAGCAAAGAGACAAATGGCACATGGTCTCCCTGATAAGTGGAGTTACATCCAAATCATAAGGTAATAGAACAGAGTTAACAGGACTTGAGAAACAAAGGAACTCCACTCTTCTGGTCTAATCACTACCAAATAATCGCATGCTGCTGATCACATATATGGTATATATGTGCACACTGGAGGGAACCTAGGAGGAAGACACAGAACTAGAGAGAATCAGGGAAAAAGCATACAACAGTGGGACCCATCAGCTTCACTGGACATTGATCAAAACGAGCTAAGCAACTCAATGGCTGCGATGGGAGGGAGGGAACGAGTGGGAAAGAGGGAACAGCTGACACTATACAAAAGGAAAGGAATGTACACATCATCTGATGTGGAAGAAATAACTCTATTGTCAAAGCTCATAGAATTCATAAACTTTATAGACCACGATAGTCAATGCTCATAGAATTCATAAACTTTATAGACCAGGATAGTCAATTTTCCCCATGAAAGTTAGAATGTGTTTGTGACTTTAACTAAGCATCACTCTCCCACAATACTGTGAAATTTGTGAAATTATGTAATCAATTAATCACAATAAAAACTTTGCAAAAAAAATCAAGAGGCACATGCTCCAGAAGCATGCCACTAGTCCCTTGAGAGTCAGGAATAACCCCAAACAAAGTTTCTAAAGAAGAGTTGAGCAGAGAGGCACACAGTTATAATCCCTGCATTTAGAAGCCTGAGGGGCAGGAGGATGGCCACTTTGAAGCCATCCTCAATGACATAGCAAAACCCTGTGCCAGACAAACAAACATCCCTATGTCTCCCAAGAGAAGTAGGAGACTGGGCTTGATTTAGACTCCAGAGTGAATCAGCTGCCTGGTGGGCCGCACACTCACCTGGCCCAGACCTTAGGGTTGATGATGCCGTGATCAAGTACAGTGCTGCACTGGGAAACTTGCTTGCTGGATGTCTCTGTCAGAGGTCGATTTCCTTAACTTCTTCATGCTGTGGGAATATCATGGCCTGGATGCACTGCTGACCTTGCCATTTCCCAGGCTTCAGACCCCATGACCTCTGACTCCTACCCCTTGACCCCTCCCAACTCACATGACCACAACAATGAGGCAGAAGGAAAGGACAGCCTTGGCACTGATGCTCAGTCCTGCCACCATGAAAAGCGCTGTGGAGAAGCAGCTCTCACCTGCACAGGACAAGCAGGTGAGTTAGCTGGTGGGCATGTGGGAGCCGGGGGGGGGGGGGGGAGGGGGCCATGAAAGGCTTGCTGAGCCTCATTCTGATCCAGGTCTTCTATTTCTCCCTTCTTCTTCCTCCCTACCCAGCCACACACCAGGACTCTGGTGATCAGGGCTTCTGGCTGTCTGTTCCCTCAAGAGGGCAGTGGTCAGCAGGTGTCCCCTGTCCCTGGGCCCTGGTATCCCCTCCTCCACTCACAGTGCACAGAGAGGCTCAGGGAGATATGCTGGGCGCCCAGTGGGTTCTGTGCCCGGCAGGTGAATTCTCCTTCATGTTCTGCCTCTACCACGGACAGCTCCAGCACCCCAGGCTCCGCAGGCCAGGGGGGGCTCAGCCTCTGGGAACCCCGGACCCAGCTCAGCGTGGCCGGCGGGTGGCTGTGGGTGACACAGACCAGGCGCACGCTTTGTCCCTGCAGGACATGGAAGGACGAGCCGTTCCTGCGGATTTCCAGCTCTAGGGGAGGGAGAGAGAGAGATGTGGGGTGCTATCCCCACCAGTAAAGGACGCGAGAGGCCCGGCTTCCTGTGTCCCCTGTCACCTGTGCTGTTTCCTTGAGAAGCGGTCACTGTCAGCGCCTCCGGAGGGTCTGCAATGGAGACACAATGGCCAGGGCTCCCTCTGCCTGCGCCTCACACACAAACCCAGGCCCTGGGCTTGCTGGGCCCTGGAAGCTGTGGGGCCCTGCCTCTCCTCTGTCCCCTCCCCTCTTCTTCCCCACCCCTGCTCCTCCCCTGCCCTCCTTGAGTCCACTCACACTGCACAGAAAGGTCCAGAGCGCGATGCAGGGAGCCAAGCCTGTTCTCCGCATGGCAGGTGTAGCGCCCCGCATCCCTGACCTTCACACTGGGCAGGACCAGCCCCAGGGTTCCAGGGTGCGTGGCATTTGACCTCAAGAGGACTCGGTTCCCCAGGACCCAGGTCAGCATGGGTGGAGGCCGGCCAGCAGCAGTGCAGAGCAGCCGCAGAAACTGGCCTTTGTGGACGTCCATGCACGTCGTGTTTCCTTGGGGATCTAGGCAGAGACAGGAGAGGTTGAGGCACAGATAGAGACGGCAAAGACACAGAGACACACAGACAGACTCCCAGAGAAAAAACAGAGATAAGCAGGGAGGTTCAGAAAGTGAGACACACACAGATGATGGGATAGAGTGGTGGTGGTGGGACTCTACATGAATTTGGTCCACTCCACCCACCCTGGGCTTTCCACTTCCCCTTGGCTGCTATAGCCCTGCCCTCTCGGCCTCGCACCTTGGGCGTTGTCACTGAAAATGGTGATCTTCAGGTCTCTGGGGGCACCTGCAAGAAGGGTGTGCGCTCTCTCCACAACCAGAGCTTTCCTCCTCAAGAAAGAGGGGCACCCAATGGTGCCCGCCTCTTCTGGGACCCCAAGACAGGCTTCTCCACCTTCCCCCCCCCCCCACCAGGTTGCCTCATCTGGTCAGAACTAAAGCCAGGACTCACAGGCCACGCTCAGCTGGACGGTGTTCTGCACAGTGATGCCAGCTCTGAAGGCCGCTCGGCAGGTGAGCTGGGTGCCGTGGTCACTTGGGCGTGGTGTGAGGCTGATTGCTGACAGGAAGGAGGTCTGGGGTCTGCTCTCAGTGATGGAGAGGGCAGGCCCGGACCAGGAGATGGAAGGGGCCGGACAGTACTCATGAACCACACAGAGGATGGTCACCGTCTGTCCAGGCTCCAGGGTCTCCGGAATGAAGATGTCTGGCTGAGTCAAGTCTTGTATGTGTGGTGGGGGAGGGGGAGGAGAGGGTGGGAAGAGATCAGATGCTAACACTCAGGCCATGGTCAGGACACCCTGCCTCCATCCCCAGCCTGGGAACCCAGCCCTGCCTGCTGCACCTGTCACTTCCAGCCAGAACGTGTCCCATAGGAAATTATATTTCAGCTTCTCTCCCTTCTCCACTCGGAAGAAGTAATGCCTCTGGTCGTCTCTCTGGGCATCTCTGATGAACAGGGTGCAGTCGTTCCTGTGGGGGTCTCCCACCAGCTGGAATCGACCCTGGGTCCAGGCTTGCACGCGTCGAGCTGGGTTGGTGGAAGCCACGGGTTCCCCAGTGGTTGTGTCAGTTCCTTGTGTGAACCAGTAGCCATGAGCTGGGGAGGAATCCAGACCTGCCTCCTGGCTGGGGTAGGAGAAGGAGCAGGGCACGAGGACACACAGCCCTTCCTGCACCTTCACCTGGCTCTGCACCTGCACCTTGTAGAAGGGTACCTGAGCCTGGGACCCTATGGGGAGACAGATGGACTCAGTCTGCATCCCAGCCCTGTTCCAGCCCAGCTGCCCACTGCTCTTGGCCACATACCGCCCAAGGACAGCAGCAGCAAGGAGAGGCACAGCTGTGTGTTCAGATGCTGCATCCTGAGCTGCTCTGAGGCAACAAGAGCAGGGACAGGAGGGAAGTGCAGGAGACCAAGTTGTGGTCACATGCGTGACGAGCACTGCTGCCGGGGAGGCTGAGCTGGAAGGGGCCTCCCCCACCAGCCATCTCCTGGTGCTGGGGTGTCTGCTGGGCTTTTGCAAGCAGGGAGCTGGGCCTCCCCAGACAACTCTGGGGCAAGGAGGGGAGGTGGCAGGCCTGTGTCTGGCTTTGGGTCCTCGCAGGGGTGAGAGAAGGGAGTAAGGGGCTCTTCCCTGCGCCCTGGGTCACTGGGGAAGCAGAAATGAAAGCCAATGTCAGGACCTTTCTTGGGCGGGGCAGGGTCCTGGGGTGCAAAGAGAATACTTTTGCCAGCGGAGGGGGGGGAAGCTTTGCATAAATGGACTTTTCAGACATCAAAAGTATGAGTAATCTTTCTGTTTTTTTTTCTTGGTATAAAAATAGTTCCAACATTGGGGAAATAATGCTGAGAAAAAAATATTTGGTTATTTAAAATTCAAACTAGATTTCTTCCTCTTTTTTTCTGCTTTTTTTTCTTCTTCCTCCTCTTCCTCCTCCTCCTTCCTCTTCTTCTTTTTACTTCTTTATTTTTATTTTTGTCGGTCGTAGGTCTTCAAATTGGGGCCTGGGCACTGTCTCGACTCAGCTTTTCAGCTCCAGGCGAGAGCTCTACCACTTGATCCACAACCCTGCTTTTGGCTAATGGGAGATTAGAAGTTTAAGAGCTTTCCTGCCAGGAGTGGCTTTGAACTAAGATCGTCAAATATCAGCTTCCTGATTAGCTAGGATTACAGGTGTGAGTCATCAGAGCCTCCCCTGCCTGCCTGCCTGCCTGCCTGCCTGCCTGCCTGCCTTCCCTCCCTCCCTCCCTCCCTCCTTCCTTCCTTCTTTCCCTTCCCTTCCTTCCTTCCCTTCCTTCCTTCCCTTCCTTCTTTCATTCTTTTTTTTTCACCCTTTCCTTCTTTACTTGGTCTGATGCTGTTGCTTGCCCTTGGCCTGGTTGTATCTCTGAGCCCCTTTTGCTGGAGGCTAGCACTCTGCCACTGGAGCCACAACTCTACTTTCTGCTTCTTCCATGACTAATTGGAGATAAGAGTCTCCTTGCCCAGGCTTCCATGGAACCACAATACTCAGAACTCAGCCACCTGAGGATTTAGGATTACAGGTCTGCGCATCGAGTGACCAACTTGTTCTTTCTTCTCTTTCTATTTCTCTCTTTCCTTCTCTGCCTTCACCTCCTCCTCCTCCTCTTCCCCTCCTCCATCTCTCTCCTCCTTTTCCTTCCCCCCGCCCCCTCCCCCTGCCTCCAATTTCTCTCTCTCTGCCTCATGCTTGCAACACACTCTAATCCTTCTGTTTTTAGTCTGTTTTTCAAAGAGGGTCTTGTGCACTGCCCCCCCCCAGATAGCCTAGAACGGGGATCCTACTTTCCCCACTTTCCCAGTAGGCAGGATCACAAGTGTGCATCATCTGGCCTCCTCCTTTCTTGCTCTCTGCACTACTTGTGCCTTAGGAGAGCCCCCTGCCGGAGACATTGTGAACTGCCGAAGTACTGTGGGTTTGGAATGGAGGCCCAAGGTGACTTGCTCTCTCCCACTTCCTCCCCCCCCTCCTCCTGAGGTCCTCCCTCTCCCTTGCTCTCTACCCGTCCCCCCGCCTCCTGGGTCTTGAACTCAGGGCCTGCACAGCCTCTTTGTACTCAAGACTAGCACACTACCACTTGAGCCACAGCCACACTTGTAGCTTTTTTTTGAGTGGTTAATTGAGATCGGAGTGTCATAGTCTTTACTGCCTGGGTCAGCTTTGAACTGTGACCCTCAGATCTTAGCCTGCTGAGTAGCTAGGATGACAGATGTGAGCCACCCGTGCCAGGCTGTGGGTCTCTCTTATGCTCCTCTGTATTTTTTTTCTTTTTAAAAAATTTCCCTTTTCCCTTTTTTGTGTTGTAGAATTGAAAGCAGCACCTGTGCATGCTGGACAAGCGCTCTACCATGAACCATATCTCCACAGAGAGAACCAATAAAGGGCACAGGACAAGATACACAGTACTCCTGCCATTCAGTACTGTGATCCTGGCTCAGTTCTGGGAGGGTCTGAAGGCTGCTTGCTGGAGGGTTTTGTTGTGGCTGTCATTTTGGTATTGAGGATTGAACTCAGGGCCTGGGTGCTATGTCAGAGCTTTTCCCTTCAAGGCTGGTGCTCTCCCACTTAAGCCACAGTTCTACTTCCAGCCTTTTGGTGGTTAATGGGACGTAAGAGTCTCAGGAACTTTCCTGCCCAGGCTGGCTTGGAATCCTGATCTTCCAATCTCAGCCTCCTGAGTAGCTAGGATTACAAGCATGAGCGGTAGGCACCTGGCTCATCCTAAAGGATTTGTAAATGTTACTAAAGAGCCTTTGCAGTGGGTACTCTGAGCCTCTTTATTGCCTCCTCCTGGCTCCCTGGCTGAGGTCCAGATCTACAGCCTAGGGGACCCTCTGTGGAAATGGATTTCTGCGTAATTCTTCTCAGGGTCCCTTGGCCTTGGGGTCTCCAGAGGCTGGGAGAAGTTGAGAGTAGCATAATGGAGTTCTTCTGGGCAGCTCTCAGGGTCTGGGCCTTGTGTGGGTGATGTGGGCTTGGGGCAGCTGAGGGCGGCCTTGAGTTTCTTCCTTGGGTCTGGAGAGCCAGTGCCTGGAGAAGCGGTCCTAGGAGGGCTGCTTAGGTTGGCCTTCAGATTCTGCATCCAAGGAAACAATAACCACCCTTCATTCATTCATTTGTTCATTCATTCATTCAACACAGAGTTGGGCACTGAGCAGCTCCCATAGCTGGGAGAAAAACCCAGTCTCTCACTGAGTCTGGCTTTCATCCCCGCCCCAGGAACAAGGCACACAGGAAGGCTGGGGGCATGACCACCAGAGCTGGCTGGGGTGGGAGAGTCTTGATGGTGGGTATGGCCACCATGGACCTTGAATTTCTAGGCAGGTGCTCTTCCAGTTTGGCCATGCCCCGTCCCTTTTGCTTTCATTGCTGTTCCAGTAAAGTCTGATCTTTATGCTCAGGGAAGGCCTGAAGCATCATTGTCCCAATCTCATCCTTCCAAGGAGCCAGGATGATAGTCGTGAGCCCTTGTGTCTAGATTGGTTTTATGATTTTCATGCTGGGATATATGTTTACATGGGCAGTCAGTGGCACAACCCGTTTACATTCTCACCCCTTCTAGCCTCTTTCCCTGACCCTATAACTGAGAGCAGTAGAAAATCAAACCAGTCATTGCAGCCTCCTAGAATCCTACTCCTTAATGAAGAAGCACACATTAGAAAGGACAAAATAATGGCATTTACAGGAAATGGATAGAACTAGAATAAATCATATTGAGTGAGGTAAGCCAAGAGCAAAGAGACAAATGGCACATGGTCTCCCTGATAAGTGGAGTTACATCCAAATCATAAGGTAATAGAACAAAGTTAACAGGACTTGAGAAACAAAGGAACTCCACTCTTCTGGTCTAATCACTACCAAATAATCGCATGCTGCTGATCACATATATGGTATATATGTGCACACTGGAGGGAACCTAGGAGGAAGACACAGAACTAGAGAGAATCAGGGAAAAAGCATACAACAGTGGGACCCATCAGCTTCACTGGACATTGATCAAAACGAGCTAAGCAACTCAATGGCTGCGATGGGAGGGAGGGAACGAGTGGGAAAGAGGGAACAGCTGACACTATACAAAAGGAAAGGAATGTACACATCATCTGATGTGGAAGAAATAACTCTATTGTCAAAGCTCATAGAATTCATAAACTTTATAGACCACGATAGTCAATGCTCATAGAATTCATAAACTTTATAGACCAGGATAGTCAATTTTCCCCATGAAAGTTAGAATGTGTTTGTGACTTTAACTAAGCATCACTCTCCCACAATACTGTGAAATTTGTGAAATTATGTAATCAATTAATCACAATAAAAACTTTGCAAAAAAAATCAAGAGGCACATGCTCCAGAAGCATGCCACTAGTCCCTTGAGAGTCAGGAATAACCCCAAACAAAGTTTCTAAAGAAGAGTTGAGCAGAGAGGCACACAGTTATAATCCCTGCATTTAGAAGCCTGAGGGGCAGGAGGATGGCCACTTTGAAGCCATCCTCAATGACATAGCAAAACCCTGTGCCAGACAAACAAACATCCCTATGTCTCCCAAGAGAAGTAGGAGACTGGGCTTGATTTAGACTCCAGAGTGAATCAGCTGCCTGGTGGGCCGCACACTCACCTGGCCCAGACCTTAGGGTTGATGATGCCGTGATCAAGTACAGTGCTGCACTGGGAAACTTGCTTGCTGGATGTCTCTGTCAGAGGTCGATTTCCTTAACTTCTTCATGCTGTGGGAATATCATGGCCTGGATGCACTGCTGACCTTGCCATTTCCCAGGCTTCAGACCCCATGACCTCTGACTCCTACCCCTTGACCCCTCCCAACTCACATGACCACAACAATGAGGCAGAAGGAAAGGACAGCCTTGGCACTGATGCTCAGTCCTGCCACCATGAAAAGCGCTGTGGAGAAGCAGCTCTCACCTGCACAGGACAAGCAGGTGAGTTAGCTGGTGGGCATGTGGGAGCCGGGGGGGGGGAGGGGGCCATGAAAGGCTTGCTGAGCCTCATTCTGATCCAGGTCTTCTATTTCTCCCTTCTTCTTCCTCCCTACCCAGCCACACACCAGGACTCTGGTGATCAGGGCTTCTGGCTGTCTGTTCCCTCAAGAGGGCAGTGGTCAGCAGGTGTCCCCTGTCCCTGGGCCCTGGTATCCCCTCCTCTACTCACAGTGCACAGAGAGGCTCAGGGAGATATGCTGGGCGCCCAGTGGGTTCTGTGCCCGGCAGGTGAATTCTCCTTCATGTTCTGCCTCTACCACGGACAGCTCCAGCACCCCAGGCTCCGCAGGCCAGGGGGGGCTCAGCCTCTGGGAACCCCGGACCCAGCTCAGCGTGGCCGGCGGGTGGCTGTGGGTGACACAGACCAGGCGCACGCTTTGTCCCTGCAGGACATGGAAGGACGAGCCGTTCCTGCGGATTTCCAGCTCTAGGGGAGGGAGAGAGAGAGATGTGGGGTGCTATCCCCACCAGTAAAGGACGCGAGAGGCCCGGCTTCCTGTGTCCCCTGTCACCTGTGCTGTTTCCTTGAGAAGCGGTCACTGTCAGCGCCTCCGGAGGGTCTGCAATGGAGACACAATGGCCAGGGCTCCCTCTGCCTGCGCCTCACACACAAACCCAGGCCCTGGGCTTGCTGGGCCCTGGAAGCTGTGGGGCCCTGCCTCTCCTCTGTCCCCTCCCCTCTTCTTCCCCACCCCTGCTCCTCCCCTGCCCTCCTTGAGTCCACTCACACTGCACAGAAAGGTCCAGAGCGCGATGCAGGGAGCCAAGCCTGTTCTCCGCATGGCAGGTGTAGCGCCCCGCATCCCTGACCTTCACACTGGGCAGGACCAGCCCCAGGGTTCCAGGGTGCGTGGCATTTGACCTCAAGAGGACTCGGTTCCCCAGGACCCAGGTCAGCATGGGTGGAGGCCGGCCAGCAGCAGTGCAGAGCAGCCGCAGAAACTGGCCTTTGTGGACGTCCATGCACGTCGTGTTTCCTTGGGGATCTAGGCAGAGACAGGAGAGGTTGAGGCACAGATAGAGACGGCAAAGACACAGAGACACACAGACAGACTCCCAGAGAAAAAACAGAGATAAGCAGGAGGTTCAGAAAGTGAGACACACACAGATGATGGGATAGAGTGGTGGTGGTGGGGCTCTACATGAATTTGGTCCACTCCACCCGCCCTGGGCTTTCCACTTCCCCTTGGCTGCTATAGCCCTGCCCTCTCAACCTCGCACCTTGGGCGTTGTCACTGAAAATGGTGATCTCCAGGTCTCTGGGGGCACCTGCAAGAAGGGTATGCGCTCTCTCCACAACCAGAGCTTTCCTCCTCAGGAAATAGGGGCCCCCAATGGTGCCCGCCTCTTCTGGGATCCCAAGACAGGCTTCTCCACCTTCCCTCCACACACCAGGATGCCTCATCTGGTCAGAACTAAAGCCAGGACTCACAGGCCACGCTCAGCTGGACGGTGTTATGCACAGTGATGCCAGCACTGAAGGCCGCTCGGCAGGTGAGCTGGGTGCCGTGGTCACTTGGGCGTGGTGTGAGGCTGATTGCTGACAGGAAGGAGGTCTGGGGTCTGCTCTCAGTGGTGAAGATAGCAGGCCCGGACCAGGAGATGGAAGGGGCCGGACAGTACTCATGAACCACACAGAGGATGGTCACCGTCTGTCCGGGCTCCAGGGTCTCCGGAATGAAGATGTCTGGCTGAGTCAAATCTTGTATGTGTGGTGGGGGAGGGGGAGGAGAGGGAGGGAAGAGATCAGATGCTAACACTCAGGCCATGGTCAGGACACCCTGCCTCCATCCCCAGCCTGGGAACCCAGCCCTGCCTGCTGCACCTGTCACTTCCAGCCAGAACGTGTCCCATAGGAAATTATATTTCAGCTTCTCTCCCTTCTCCACTTGGAAGAAGTAATGCCTCTGGTCGTCTCTCTGGGCATCTCTGATGAACAGGGTGCAGTCGTTCCTGTGGGGGTCTCCCACCAGCTGGAATCGACCCTGGGTCCAGGCTTGCACGCGTCGAGCTGGGTTGTTGGAAGCCACGGGTTCCCCAGTGGCTGTGTCAGTTCCTTGTGTGAACCAGTAGCCATGAGCTGGGGAGGAATCCAGACCTGCCTCCTGGCTGGGGTAGGAGAAGGAGCAGGGCACGAGGACACACAGCCCTTCCTGCACCTTCACCTGACTCTGCACCTGCACCTTGTAGACGGGTACCTGAGCCTGGGACCCTATGGGGAGACAGATGGACTCAGTCTGCATCCCAGCCCTGTTCCAGCCCAGCTGCCCACTGCTCTTGGCCACATACCGCCGAAGGACAGCAGCAGCAAGGAGAAGCACAGCTGTGCATTCAGACGCTGCATCCTGAGCTGCTCTGAGGTGATAAGAGCAGGGACAGGAGGGAAGTGCAGGAGACCAAGTTGTGGTCACATGCGTGACGCGCACTGCTGCCGGGGAGGCTGAGCTGGACAGGGGCCTCTCCTACCTGTTGTCTCCTGGTGCTGGGGTTTCTGCTGGGCTTTTGCACACAGGGATCTGGGCCTCCCCAGACTACTCTGGGGCAAGAGGTGAGGCAGCAGGCCTGTGTCTGGTTTTGGGGCCTGGCTGTGGGATGGGCGGAAGGGACTATTCTTTGGGCTATGTGTCACACGGGAAGCTGAAATGCAAGCCAATGTCAAAGCCTTTCTTATGGGAGGTCTGGGGTACAGAGGGAACACTTCTGGTGGGGAGCGATGTCCCTGCTTAGATGGACTTTTAGACTAAATGTATAACGAGTACTCTTTCTGTTTTTTCTTGTTATAAGAATAGCTTCATGGCTGGGAAGGTGGTTCAGAGGTAGAGTGCTTGCCTTGCATGCATGAGGACCTGGGTTCAATTCCTCAGCACCACATAAGCAGAAAAAGCCAGATGTGGTACAGTGGCTCAAGTGGTAGAATGCTAACCTTGAGCTGAAGAGCTGAGGGATACTGCCCAGGTCCAGAGTTCAGGCCCCTCAACTGACCAAAAAAAGAAAGAAAGACAGAAAGACAGAAAGACAGAAAGAAAGAAAGAAAGAGAGAAAGAGAGAAAGAGAGAAAGAGAGAAAGAGAGAAAGAGAGAAAGAGAGAAAGAGAAGAAAAGAAGGAATAAAAGCTCCAACACTGGAGAACTTATGCTGAGGAAAAAAATATTGTTATCTAAAATTCAGCCTTAACTAGATATCTTCCTCTTTTTTCTGTTCTTCTTCCTCTTCCTTCTCCTCCTCTACCTCCTCCTTCCTCTTTGTCTTATCTTGTCTTTTCTTTTTATTTTTTGTCACTGTGTGTGGCTTGAACCCGGCCTCAGTGGTGTTCCTAGGGTCTTAAGCTCAAGTTTAGCCCTCTACCAGTAGAACTACAGCTCCACCTCTGGTTTTCTGTTGGTTAATTGGAGATAAGAGTCTTTCCTGCAGGCAGTGGCTTGACCCATTATCCTCAGATCTCAACCTCCTGAGTAGCTAGGATGATAGTTGTGAGCCACCGTGAGCCCAGTTTATTTTTCTGTATTTTGTTCTGGTCGTACAGTTTGGACTCAGGACCTGGACACCACCCTTGATACTTTTTCTCTCAAATCTGAGGATTGACCTCCAATCCCCCTTCTGGCTAATTGGAGATTAGAATCTAATGAACTTTCCTGCATTGGCTGGCTTAGAACTGTAATGCTCAAATCTCAGCCTCCTGAATAGCTAGGATTACAGGCATAAGCCATTGTTGCCTGGATTGTAAGTCTGTTTTTTCTATAGGTAGTGGATTCTGGTGGCTAACTGTAGTCTGTATAGCTAATTCATGTGTGTGTGTGTGTGTGTGTGTGTGTGTGTGTGTGTGTGTGTGTGTGTGTGTGTGTGTGTCCGTGGGCACGCTTGTACTGGGATTTAACTAAGAGCCTCACACTCTCCCTTTTGCTCAAGACTGGTGCTGTATCACTTGAACCACAGATCCATTTCCAGCTTTTTGCTGGATAATTGGAGAAAAGAGCCTGATGGGTTTTTTCTGCCCGGGTTCTTTTTAAACTGTGACCCTAAGATCTCAGCCTCCTGGGTAGTTGGGATGACAGGAGTGAGCCACCAGCATCCCGTTTGCTCATTCCCGTGTTAATGTTCCATACTCATAGGCTGTGGTACACAGAGCTAGGAAGGGAAGCAATCCAGCCATGACATCAGTGACCATCAGGTGTCACCATAAGGGCCTGTGGGTGACAGGTGACAGGAGCAAGGCCAAGAAGTCCAGAGGACAGGGCTGACACTCTGTCCTCTGCTTCCACCTCTCTCTCTAGAGCTGTCCCCATGGTGGGTGAAGCCCGCAGTGGCCTGAGGCAGCCCCAGGGGGTGAGTGAGGGAACAGCTGTGACAAACTGAGAAAACCTCCTGTCAGTCATCATGAAGCTCATGGGAGATTTGGATCTTGGTAATGTCTGATTTTCTGAGCCAAAGATCCATCCTTGCCAATGTCAGACATTCATAGCTAATGTGTGGAAAGCGTCTACAGTTCATAAAGTCCTTTTGTCTATACAATCTTTCCTTCCTTCCTTCCTTCCTTCCTTCCTTCCTTCCTTCCTTCCTTCCTTCTTTTTTCCCTCTTTCCTTCTTTACTTGGTCTGATGCTGGTGCTAGAACTTGGCCTGGGTGCTATCTCTGAGCCCCTTTTGCTGGAGGCCAGCACTCGGCCACTGGAGCTACAGCTCTACTTTCTGCTTCTTCTGTGATTAATTGGAGATAAGAGTCTCATGGACTTTCCTGACCAGGCTGCCTTTGAACCTCAGATCTCAGCCACCTGAGGATTTAGGATTACAGGTCTAGGTCTTTCTATTTCTATTTCTCTCTTTCTTTCTATCTCTTCACCTCCTCTTCCTCCTCCCCTCCTCCATCTCTCTTCTTCTCCTTCTCTTTCTCCCCCCACACTTTCTCTCTCTGCTTCGAGCTTTCAGCACACTCTAATCCTTCTGCTTTTAGTCTGTTTTCCAAAGAAGGTCTCATGCTTTTCCCTGGGCTGGGCTGGAACTGTGATCCTCCCATCCCCGCCTTCCCAGTAAGCAGAATACAGATGTGCTCCATCTGGCCTCCTCCTTCCTTGTTCTCTGCACTGCTTGTGATTTAGGAGATCCCCCTGCAGAAGAAATTGTGAAGTACTGTGGGTTTGAAGTGGATGTCCAGGGTGGCTTGCTGTCCCTCCACTTCCTCCATATTCCTCTCATATTCCTGGGGTCCTCCCTCTCCCATCTTCCCTATGTGCTGCCCTCAGCCCTTCCCCGCATCTGGTACTCAGAGCCTAGACAGCCTCTTTGTGCTCAAGGATAGCACACTACCACTTGGGCTACAGCTCCACTTGTAGCTTTTTCTGAGTGGTTAATTGGAGATCAGAGTCTCATTGCCTTGTCTGCCTGCTCCAGCTTGGAAATGTGATCCTCAGATTCTACCTGCTGAGTAGCTAAGATTACAGGTGTGAGCCACCAGCACCAGGCTGTGGGTCTCTCTTATGCTCCTCTGTGACCTTTCTTTTTCTTGTTTTTATATTTCACTTTTAATTTTTATGTGTGTTGTAGAATTGAAGGCAGCACCTGTGCATGCTGGACAAGCGCTCTACCATGAACCATGTCTCCACAGAGAGAACCAATAAAGGGCACAGGGCAAGATACACAGCACTCCTGCGGTTCAGTACTGTGATCCTGACTCAGTTCTGGGAGGGTCTGAAGGCTGCTTACTGGAGGGTTTTGTTGTGGCTGTCATTCTGGTATTGAGGTTTGAACTCAGGGCCTGGGTGCTATCTCAGCGGTTTTTCCTTCAAGGCTGGTGCTCCACCACTTGAGCCTCAGTTCTACTTCCATCCTTTCGGTGGTTAATGGGACATAAGAGTCTCAGGAGCTTTCCTGCCCAGGTTGACTTGGAACCCTGATTCTCCAATCTCAGTTTCCTGAGTAGCTAGGATTACAAGCATGCACAACAGGCACTTGCCTCATCCTAAAGGATTTATAAACGTTACTAAAGAGACTTTGCGGTGGGTACTCTGAACCTCTTTATTGCCTCCTCCTGGCTCCCTGGCTGAGGTCCAGATCTACAGCCTAGGGGACCCTCTGTGGAAATGGATTTCTGTGTAATTCTCCTCAGGGTCCCTGGTCCTGGGGGAATCCAGATGCCGGGAGATGTTGAGAGCACTATAATGGAGTTCTTCTGGGCAGCTCTGGGGATCTGGGCCTTTTGTGGGTGATGTGGGCTTGGGGCAGCTGAGGGTGGCCTTCTGGTTCTTCCTTGGTTCTGGGGAGACAGTGCCTGGAGAAGCAGTCCTGGGAGGGCTGCTTGGCTTGGTCTTTAGGTTCTGTATCAAAGGAAACAAGATCCACCCTTCATTCATTTATTCATTTACCTAACAGAGTTGGGCACTGAGCAGCTGCCTGGTACAACTTAGGACTGAGGCCACAGCTGTGAGGAAAACCCAGTCCCTCACTGAGTCAGCCTTCCATCCCCAACACCAAGAACAAGGAGTACAGGAATGCTAGGTGTGTGACCATCAGAGCTGGCTGGGGTAGGAGAGCCTTGATGGGTATGGCCACTATGGGCCTTGCATTTCCTAGGCAGATGCTCTTCCAGTTTGGCCACGCCCAGTCCCTTTTGCTTTCATTGCTGTTCCAGTAAAGTCTGGTCTTTATGCTCAAGGAAGGCCTGAAGCATCATTGTCCCAATCTCATCCTTCCAAAGAGCCAGGATGATAGACATGAACCCCTGTGTAGCTTGTTTTTATGATTTTCATGCTGGGATATATGTCGACCTGGGCAGTCAGCGGCACAACCCGTTTCCTGTCTCACCCCTTCCAGCCTCTTTCCCTGAGCCTATAACTGAGAACAGTAGAAAATCAAAGCAGTCATTGCAGCCTCCTAGAATCCTACTCCTTAATGAAGAGGCACACATTAGAAAGGACAAAATAATGGCATTTACAGGGAAATGGATAGAACTACAAGAAATCACATTGCATGAGGTAAGCCAAGAGCAAAGAGAAAAATGGCACATGGTATCCCTGTTAAGTGGATGTTAAACCAAAATATAAGGTAATAGATCAAAGTTAACAAGACTTGAGAAACAAAGGACCTCCACTGTTCTGGTCTACTAAATCACTACTAAATAAGCCCATGCTGCTGATCACATATATGGTATATACGTGCACACTGGAGGGAACCTAGGAGGAGGACACAGAATTAGAGAGAATCAGGGAAAAAGCATACAACAGTGGGACCCATCAGCTTCACTGGACATTGATCAAAACGAACTAAGCCACTCAATGGCTGCGAAGGGAGGGAGGGAATGAGTGGGAAAGAAGGAACAGCTGACACTATGCAAAAACAAAAGAATGTACACATAATCAGATGTGGAAGAAATAACTCTATTGTCAAAGCTCATAGAATTCATAAACTTTATAGACCATGATAGTCAATCTGCCCCATGAAAGTAAGAGTGTGTTTGTGACTTTAACTAAGCATCACTATCCCACAATACTGTGAAATTTGTGAAATTATGTATTCAATTAATCACAAAAAAGAATTTGCAAAAAAAAATCAAGAGGCACATGCTCTGGAAGCATGCCACTAGTCCCTTGGGAGTCAGTGACACCCCACAGAAAGTTTCTTAAGATGACTGGAGCAGAGAGGCACACAGTTATAATCCCTGCATTCAGAAGGCTGAGGGGCAGGAGGATAGCCAATTTGAAGCCATCTTAGACAGCATAGCAAAGCCCTGTGCCAGACAAACAAACATCCCTATGTCTCCCAAGAGAAGTAGGAGATGGGGCTTGATTTAGATGCCAGAGTGAATCAGCAGCCTGGTGGGCCGCACACTCTCTGGGGCCCGGACCTTAGGTTTGACCATGCTGTGATCAAGAACAGTGCTGCACTGGGAAACTTGCTTGCTGATGTCTCTGTCAGAGGTCGATTTCCTTAACTTCTTCATGCTGTGGGAATATCACGGCCTGGATGCACTGCTGCCCTTGCCATTTCCCAGGCTTCAGACCCCATGACCTCTGACTCCTACCCCCTGACCTCTCCCAACTCACATGACCACAACAATGAGGCAGAGGGAAAGGACAGCCTTGGCAGTGATGCTCAGTCCTGCCGCCATGAAAAGCGCTGTGGAGAAGCAGCTCTCACCTGCACGGGACAAGCAGGTGAGGTTAGCCAGTGGGCATGTGGGAGCCGGGGATAGAGGGGGCCATGAAAGTCTTGCTGAGCCTCATTCTGATCCAGGCCTTCCATTTCTCCCTTCTTCTTCCTCCCCAGCCACCCACAGACCAGGACTCTGGTGATCAGGGATTCTGGCTGTCTGTTCCCTCAAGAGGGCAGTGGTCAGCAGGTGTCCCCTGTCCCTGGGCCCTGGTGTCCCCTCCTCTACTCACAGCGCTCAGAGAGGCTCAGGGAGATGTGCAGGGCGCCCAGTGGGTTCTGTGCCCCGCAGGTGAATTCTCCCTCATGTTCTGCCTGGACCACAGGAAGCTCCAGCACCCCAGGCTCCGCAAGCCAGGGGGAGCTCAGTGTGTGGGAACCCCGGGCCCAGCTCAGCTTGGCCGGTGGGTGGCTGTGGGTGATACAGACCAGGCGCAGGCTTTGTCCCTGCATGACACGGAGGGACGACCCGTTCCTGCGGATTTCCAGCTCTAGGGGAGGGAGAGAGAGAGATGTGGGGTGCCATCCCCACCTGTAAAGGACGCGAGAGGCCCGGCTTCCTGTGTCCCCTGTCACCTGTGCTGTTTCCTTGAGAAGCGGTCACTGTCAGCGCCTCTGGAGGGTCTGCAATGGAGACACAATGGCCAGGGCTCCCTCTGCCTGCGCCTCACACACAAACCCAGGCCCTGGGCTTGCTGGGCCCTGGAAGCTGTGGCGCCCTGCCCCCTGCCCTCCCCTCCCCAGACCCCTCCACTGTCCTTCCCCTGACCTCTCTCCACCCCCTCCCCTGCCCTCGCACTGCACAGAGAGGTCCAGGGCGTGGTGCAGGGAGCCTAGTCTGTTCTCCGCGTGGCAGGTGTAGCACCCCACATCCCTGACCTTCACCCTGGGCAAGTCCAGCACCAGGGCTCCAGACTGGGTGGCATTTGACCTAAAGAGGACTCAGTTCCCCAGGACCCAGGTCAGCCTGGGGGGAGACCGGCCAGCCACAGTGCAGAGCAGCCTCAGAAACTGGCCTTTTTGGATGTCCATGAACATCGTGTTTCCTTGGGACTCTAGGGAGAGACAGGAGAGGGCGAGACAGAGACAGAGACAACAGAGGGAGAGACACACAGACAGATGCACAGAGAGAAACAGAGTTAGGCAGTGAGCGAGAGGAAGAGATATACCCACAGACCCCAAAAGAGAGACAGAGAGTGAGGGCTGTAGAACAAGTTGGTCCCCTCCACCTACCCTGGGCTTTCCACTTCTCCAGGGTCAGGCCAGCCCTGCCTCTGGACCTCGCACCTTGGGCATTGTCACGCAAAATTGTGATCACCAGGTCTCTGTGGGCGCCTGCAAGAAGGGTGTGGGCTCTCTTCAGGAAGGATGTGCTGTCTCCACAACCAGAGCCCCCTTCTCACAGGGCCTTGTGGTTCCTGCCTTTCCTGGGACCCCCAGATATGCTTCTCCACACACACACCAGGATGTTTTATTTTTATTTTTTATTTTTTTATTTTTTTGTCGGTTGTGGGGTTTGAACTCTGGGCCTGGGCGCTGTCCCTCAGCTCTTCAGCTCAAGGCGAGCGCTCTACCACTTGAGCTACAGCGCCACTTCCAGTTTTCTGGTGGTTTATTGGAGATAGGAGTCTCACGGTCTCTCCTGCCCGGGCTGGCTTTGAACCGCGATCCTCAGATCTCAGCCTCCTGAGTAGCTAGGATTACAGGCGTGAGCCACCAGCGCCCGGCACCAGGACGTTTTATCTGGCCAGAACTAAAGCCGGGACTCACAGGCCACACTCAGCCGGACAGTGTTCTCCACAGGGTTACCAGCTCTGAAGGCCGCTCGGCAGGTGAGCTGGTGCCGTGGTCCCTCGGGCATGGTGTGAGGCTGATTGCTGACAGGAAAGAGGTCTGGGGTCTGCTCTCAGTGGTGGAGAGGGCAGGCCAGGACCGGGAGATGGAAGGGGCCACACATTGCTGAGAGATACAGGGAACCATGCAGATGATGGTCACTGCCCGCCCAGGCTCCAGGGTCTCAGGAGTGAAGATGTGCGGCTGAGTTTGGGCTGGGGGAGAGAAAGAGACCAGATGCTCATGATCAGGCTGTGTGTTCAGATGCTGCATCCTGAATTGCTCTGAGGCAACAAGAGCAGGGACAGGGACAGCAGGTGCAGGAGGCTGAGTTGTGGTGACACGCACTGCTGCGAGGGAGGCCAAAGCTGTCAGGGGCCTCTCCCAGGGGCCCATCTCCTGGGGCTTGGGCATCTGCTGGGCCTTTGAATGTGGGGAGCTGGGCCTACCCAGACTCCTCCAGGGCAAGGAGGGGTGGCACCAGGCCTGTGTTCAGCTTTGCGGCCTAGCTGGGGCTGGGGGAAGGAAGGGGCTCTCTCCTGGGCCCTGGGCAGGGGACTCTGGGGTGCAGAGCAAGCTCCTCTGTGTGTGTGCTTAAATGGACTTTCAGACTTAAAAAACTGCTCAATCTTCCTATTTTTTTCTTGGTATAAGAATAACTGCCACAGGATTGGCTGGGAAGGTGGCTCAGTGGCAAAGTGCTTGCCTAGCATGCACGAAGCCCTGAGTTCGATTCCTCAGTACCACAAACACTGAAAAAGCCAGGAGTGGCGCTGTGGCTCAAGTGGTAGAGTTCTAGCCTTAAGCAAAAAAAAGCTCAGGGACAGTGTCCAGGCCCTGAGTTCAAATGCCAGGCCTGGCAAAAACAAAACAAACAAAAAAACAAAAAACCCTCCAACATTGATTGGAGAACTTAGGCTGAGAAAAGTTCTTTTTTTTTGTTATCTAAAATTCAAACTTGACAGATCTTCCTCTTTTCTTTACTTCCTCCTTTTCCTGCTTCTTCTTTTCCTTCTTCTTCTTCTTCCTCTTCTTTTCAATTCTTCTTCATTTTGTGCTCCTCCTACAGTTTGGGCTCAGGGCCTGGACACCATCTTTAAGCTTTTCCACGGAAAGCTGATGTTCCTCCATTTGAACCACAGCCCTGCTTCTGGCTAATTGGAGATTAGCATCTTATGAACTTTCCTGCCAGGGCTGGCTTTGAACTGCGATCCTCAGATCTCAGCCTCCATCTAGTTGGGATTAGAAGGTGTGAGCCACAGGTGCCCAGCTCTTTTATTATTATTTTGTTCTCCTGTAAATCAACAACCCTACGCCTTTCTCGGGCCCTGTCTTTACATTCGCCCCCTATTCCCGCCCCCATAAGCCCCTGACCCTTAGTTCCCCAGATGTTTCCCATCTTTGTCCTCATTGCTCCTTCCTCTTTGGGCAGGCTGTGGTATCATATTACCATTCACTGCCCTGCTGCCCACACAGATGGCTTAGAGAGATCATGAGGACAACGGGCAGGGTGTGCAGAGGCTGGAATGAAGGCTCCACCCCAGTCCCTGTCTCTCCTGACCCTTTCTGAAAGGACTGTTAGTCCTGGGCACCCCACCTCCCCGGAAACCCAGAGGCCGACCCCGCAAGGCCAGCTGCTTTGAATAATGAAGAGTCTCAGAACTGGCAGGAACTTACTGCACACTGGGAAAGGCCCTGGGACCCGCATACCCACACATGAATTGCATAGCTACAGAGCGTATACAGATTCTTTTTTCTGTCCTTGTCATTATTTCCTAAAAAATAAACCACAGCAACGAGTTACACAGAGTTTGTGTCAGGTATCAGTCATGAGAACCCAGACAGCAGAGTCACAAGTTCAAAGCCAGTCTGCCCCAGGATGGAGGGTGTGGGGTATAACTTGAATTCCACCATTGGCAGAAAGCCACTGCAGGGGACAGTCGGCTGCTTAAGCTATGTGGATACCTGTGGGGAGGGGCTTGGAGCTCAGGTTTCTGCTATAGGCATGGCCCCATGCAAAAGGGGAGCTTGCTGGGTGGAATGTGGGGTCCTCCATAACCCTGCAGCTTGGGGAGAAGGCTCTGTAGGTAACTGCTGGCAATGTCACATCCACGCCTCAGATAGCACGTGTATGTGTCATGAGGTGGGGGTGGCGGTGTCCTAGAGTGCCATCCTAGTTTGAGGGTTCACGATTCTCATACATCTCCCTTTGTGTCAGTAAGTCATGCAATAAACTTTCGTTTATTCATCTTTGTGTAAGTTATGTGGAATGAGTCTGACTCCCTTTGTGTTCATGCAGATACCCTTTCTGTGTGTTTGTGCCGGTCCTGGGGCTTGAACTCAGGATCTAGGTGCTGTACCTGGGCTTTTTCCTCTCAAGGTTGTAGCTCTAAAACTTGAACCACAGCTCTGCATCCAAATTTTGGTGGTTAATTAGAGAGAAGAGCCTCATGGACTTTCTTGCCCAGGCTGGCTTCAAACCATGGTCCTCAGATCTCAGCCTCCTGAGTAGTTGAAATTACAGGAGTGAGCCACTGGGCTCCCAGCTAACTGCCTCTTTTGGAGGAAACAGGAAGGGACTTCCATGGAGTTGGACTGTTTTACATGAAGGGAGCAGGGTCCAGTGCCTGGATAGCCATGCAAACACTTATTAGTTGTTTTTTGTTCTATGACAACTGTCCAACCAAGTGGCCTGCAATACTGCAGTTTTGGTTGAGTTTTGCATTTTCTCAGTGTTGAATGTCTTCTGTGCTCCAGGATCTTGTGGGTGTTTTGAGGGGTGATCACTGATGTGACTGTGGTGCTGTGACCCATATCCATGGTCCATGACGCTGGCCTTAAATCGGGTGACCATCGAGAGGCACCCAGGGAGCAGGCTCACACACGCCCCCAGCAGGGTGCAGGCCAGGCCTGAGGGGTAGACAGGATGAGGACAGTTGGGGAGGCAGAGGTAGGAGGCTCTGGGAGGAAAGTCCTGCAGGCAGAGGCCACAAGAGGCTTCCTGTGTACAATGTGGCACTCATCCCATCTCTGTCCACATAAGAACGTCAGGTGGTTCAGCTGTGGTGGTGGCAGGTGCTGGCTGGGTTTGGAAGCAGAAGCCAGTGTGGGTGAGGGGACAGGGTGGAGGAGGGAGGCATGGACAAAGGTCTGTGACAAGGGAAGACACCAAGGACAGGATGGAGGTAGGATTGGGAGAGGGAAAGAAAAGAGCCAGATGCTGGTGGCCCGTAATCCTTGCTACCCAAGAAGCTGAGATCTGAGGATCATGGTTCAAAGCTTCCTGGGGCAGGAAGTGAAACTTCTTCATCTCTGGTGTGGAATAGCATCATGTCTTACACCTTTCACCTGCCCCCACTTGGGCATATACAACTGTCTGATGTGATGCATCTGCTACACGACTTATACGAAGGACGCTTATAGTTCCTGACACAGAGTCCCAATAACCCAATTAAAATGTGGGCCGTCCACCCAATGGGATCTTACTACATCTTCCAAATGGAGTAGAACATTGGCAAATCCTGAAAGCAACAGCTTAAAAAGCCACATTCTTGACACATGTCGCTCACAGAATGGGAAAGCAGAAGACCAGCAAGCTACTGGTGGTTATGCAGAGAGCGCTAACAGAGACAAACCCAAGCCCTCAGAACCTGCACAGAGACCCTTCTGCCACCCCTCGGTTTGAGGCCGGTGCACAGCCCACGCCCGAAGAGCGTCCCATCCCACAGCGCCAACCCGAACAGCATCAACAGAGGCCGAGACAGAGGAGAAACACGCAGAGCCACCTCCCAGCCCAACTCACAAGCATCTCAACTGAACTCTGATTGCAGCAGCAACCAGAGACCTACATCACACAGAAACAACTAGCTCCAGAGTGAGTATCCTACAGGGGACAGTGTATCCCTCAAGGGAGACCAGAGCTGGTGGGAACCTCTAGATCCTGACCCAGACCCCTACACCTGGACTACAGGACCAACTAAAACTGGGAACTGTTTGAGAGCTCCACCAGCCTGTGGAGCACATTCAGGTAGCCAGGCTAGAACCAGAGCACCCCTGGAAGGGAGCTTAAACACCCAAGCCAGGAACAGTACCCATGGGTCACAGCAACCAACAGTGGAAGAAACTTGAGCTGTGTACTACACGCTGCATAACCCAAGTGGGATACACAGCAGCACAGGTCCAACTGGTGTGCCCCAGGCCAGGGAGCAGTAGCCAGGACCAGGCCTGGGGATCAGGTGCCTGCAAAACACAACCAACTCCTCCTGATTGAAGTCAGAAGTTGAACATATGCCTCAGCTGAGGGGGGAGGAAACAGGGAACTTCACCCTCTGGAATCACGCTTGTGACAGCAAAAGACCTGGGTATCCAGAGCAAAAGAACCAGAAGCCATAACCCCATCAGAAGCGATCAGGCCAGGAATTAGACAACACAGGCTGCCAGCACCTGATTAAGGTGATGAGTGGTAGAGTGCTTGCCCTGAGTGCATGAGGACCTGGATCTGATTCCTCAACACCACATATTCAGAAAGGGCCAGATGTGGTACTGTGGCTAAAATGGTAGGGCACTAGCCTTGATCTGTAGAGCTGAGGGACAGCACCCAGGCCGAGTTCAGACCCCACAACTGACTAAAAAAATAAAAGAAAAAAAACCCAAAAACACAAAAACAAAGAACAAAACAAAACAAAACAAAACAAACATACATCAGGAGCCCATAGCAGACTCCAGCAACTGGGAGAGTATATCCAGCATACCCGATCTCGCCAAGAGCACCTGTAGGATTAAACAGGAGCAGTCTAGGCCACTCAGTGGGACCCATCAGCTGCACTGGACATTGGTCAAAATGAACTAAGCACCTCAATGGCAGTGGTGGGAGGGAGGGAACAAGTGGGAAAGAGGGAACAGCTGATGCTATGCAAAACAAAAGAAATGTACATATCACCCGATGTGGAAGAAATAACTGTATTGCAAAGCTCATAGAACACATAAATGTTATAGACCACGATAGACAATTTGCCCCATGAAAGTTAGAATGTGTTTGTGACTTTCACTAAGCATTACTATCCCACAATACTGTTAAATTTGGGAAATTATGTAATCACTTAATCACAATAAAGAATTTGAAAAAAAAAGCCACATTCTTGCCAGGTGCCAGTATAATCCTAGCTACTCAGGAGATTGAGATCTGAGGATTGTAGTTCAAAGCCAACCCAGGCAGAAAGCCGGTGAGACTCTAATCTCCAATAAAACTACTCAGAAGACCAGAAGTAGTGCTAGTGGTAGTTCAAGTGGTAGAGTGCTCCCCTTGAGCTGAACAGCTGAGGACGGCACCCAGGCCCAGAGTGAAGCCCACAACCACCACCACCAACAAAAATCCACATTTGGAGGGTTCCATGTAGGTGCCAAGTACTGAATGGACAAATCCACAGAGCAAAAAGAAAACATAAGGGGAGCAGAGTCTCCGTGACTGCCTTGGGGGACAGGGCATCTGTGGCAGCATCAGGGCAGGGGGTGGGTTTGGGAGGTGGCCTTGGTCTGGATTTCATCATTGTGATGGTTGCACACCATTACAAATGTAGGAAAAACCAAATCACTGTATATGTTAAAGTAGTTAGTGATGAATTAATGTTACATGAATTGATTTCCAATATAAAAAAGATATAGATGTACATGGAAAATGACCCAGAGATTGTAAATTTGACCCGAGACTGTCGAAGGTCCAAGGTGTCATTCAGTGCTTGTGATCTGTTGAGCCAGGTCTAAACGAATTGCCAAAAGTGAAACAAAACAGAACCGACCACAAATATTTTGCCCCTAAGAAGCACCTGATAAATTCCCCACAATATAAAGAGGAATAACTTAGCCATATATATATAATACATATATACATATAAGCTCAAGCAGAACACTCTACCAATTGATCCACAGCCCAACTACAAGTTTTCTGGTGGTTCATTAGAGATAAGATCCTCAGAGACTTTTATGGCCCGCTTGCTTTGAACCACGATCCTCAGATCTCAGCCTCCTGAGTAGCTAGGATTAGAGGCATGAGCCACCAGCAGCCAGCTCTAGCTATATTGAAGAGTTAATCTCATCAATACACACACACACACACACACACACACACACACACACACACACACACACACGTGCAAACATGTGCACACACAGTTGGACACAAGACTGCTCACTGCCGATTTCCATTGATAAAATGGAACCAGAACCAAGAAGGTCCATTGGCCAGGGATATCCACAGACCCAGGTGGACACCTGAGCAGGGTGATCCTGGAGCCCAAGGCCTGGCTGTGACCTCCCAGGTGTTGGGAGGATGAGCCAAAGCCCAGCAGAGCCTGGGAGGCCACTGGCCCCTTCTCTGAAGGGGACTGCACATCAGGGGACAGAACCCTGTGCTCACCCCAGTGTTTGTAGGGTACTGGAGACTTGCATGGCGCCCCACATCTCTCTCTCTAGGGTCACATGGGTGATGCGCACTGCTGTTGGGGAGGTGAAGGCTGCAAGGGCATCTCCCAGGAGCCCATCTCCTGGGGGCTGGGGCATCTGCTGGGCCTTTGAATGTGGGGAGCTGGGCCTCCACAGACAACTCTGGGGCAAGGAGGGATGGTGACAGGCCTGTGTCTGGCTTTGGGGCCTGCCTGGGGTGGGAGAGGAGAGGAAGGGCACTCCCCTGGGCTCTGGGTCACTAAGAAAGCAGAAATTAAAGCCAATGTCGGGGGCTTTCTTGGTGGGGCCCTTAGGTGGAGAGGGAAAACTCCTGGTGGTAAGGGGTAGAGGTGCTTAAATGGACTTGTAGAGTAAATGTATATGAGGAATCTTTCTGCTTTTTTTTCTTGGTATAGGAATAGTACCAAGGCTGGGAAGGTAGCTCAATGGTAGTGTGGCTGCCTTGCATGCATGAAGCCCTGGGTTCAACTCCTCAACACCATATGAGCAAAACAAAAGCCAGACGGCGCTGTGGCTCAAGTGCTAGAGAGCTAGCTGTCAAACAAACAAACTAACTAAAAGAATAGCTCTAATATTGGAGAAGTTATACTGAGAATTTTTTTTCTAATATTCAACCTTAACTAGATATCTTTTTTTGTAGGGGTGGTCCGGTCGGGGGGCCTGAACTCTGGGCCTGGGCAATGTGCCTCAGCTCTTCAGCTCAAGGCTAGCGCTCTACCACTTGAGCCAGAGCGCTACTTCTGGCTTTTTTTCTTTTTGCTTATGTGGTGCTGGGGAATTGAACTCAGGACCTCAGGCATGCAAGGCAAGCGCTCTACCACTGAGCCACCTTCCCAGTCCCTGATATCTTCTTCTTATTTCTTTTCTTCTTCCCCTTCCTCCTCCCTCCTCCTGCTCCTTCTCTTACTATTCCTCCTCCTCTTTCTTTTTTCTTCTTCTTGTATTTTGTCAATTGTGTCACTTGAACTCTGGGCCTGGGTGCTATTCCTGAGGTCTTCAGCTCGATGTGAGTGCTCTACCACTAAGCAACAGCTCCACCTCTGTTTTCTGTTGATTAATTGGAGATAAATGTCTTTCCTGCCTGGGCTGGCTTTGAACAGGGATCCTCAGATCTCAGTGTCCTGAGTAGGTAGGATGACAGGTGTGAGCCACAGGTGCAAGCGTATTCTTCTGTATTTTGCTCTGGTCCTACAGTGTGGACACCAGCCTTGATGCTTTTTCATTGAAATCTGAGGATTGACCCCCCAGCCTCAATTCCAGCTAATTGAAGATTAGATTCTAATGAACTTTGCAGCCCTGGCTGGCTTTGAACGGCAGTGCTCAGATCTTAGCCTCCTGAGTATCTAGGATTACAAGAGTGAGCCACTGGTACCTGGCTTGTAATTCTGTTTTCCTATGTATACTGGATTCTGGTGGCCAACTGTAGTCTCCAGCTAATTCATTTCTCTCTCTCTCTCTCTCTCTCTCTCTCTCTCTCTCTCTCTCTCTCTCTGTGTGTGTGTGTGTGTGTGTGTGTGTGTGTGTGTGTGTGTGTGTGAATTTATGAGTGTGTGCCTGTACTGGGATTTGAACTCAGAGCCTGACACTCTCCCTTCTGCTCAAGGCTGTTGCTCTACCACTTGAGCCACAGCTCTACTTCCAGCCTTTTGGTATTTAAAGGGACATAAGAGTCTCAGGAACTTTCCTGCACAGGTTGGCTTGGAACCCTGATCCTCCAATCTCAGCCTCCTGAGTAGCTAGGATTACAAACATGAGCCACAGGCACCCGGCTCATCCTAAAGAATGTGTAAATGTTACTAAAGAGACTTTGCAGTTGGTGCTCTGAGCCTCTTTATTACCTCCTTCTGGCTCCCTTGCTGAGGTCCAGATCTACAGCCTAGGGGACCCTCTGTGGAAATGGATTTCTGCGTAATTCTCCTCAGGGTCACTGGGCTTCGGGGTCTCCAGAGGCCGGGAGAATTTGAGTGCAGCATAATGGAGTTCTTCTGGGCAGCTCTCGGGGTCTGGGCCTTGTGTGGGTGATGTGGGCTCGGGGCAGCTGAGGGTGGCCTTCTGGTTCTTCCTTGGTTCTGGGGAACCAGCCCCTGGAGAAGCGGTCCTGGGAGGGCTGCTTGGCTTGTCCTTTTTCTGTATCCAAGGAAACAATAACCTCCTTTCATTCATTCTGTCAGTCATTCATTCATTCCCCTACCAGAGTTGGGCATTGAGCAGGTGCCTGGTTCAACTTAGGCACTGAAGGCACAGCAGGGAGAAAAACCCAGTCCCTCACTCAGTCTGCTTTCCAGTTCCACCTCAAGGAAAAAAGTGTACAGGGTAAGTGGGTTTGTGGCCAACAGAGCTGGCCAGGGTGGGCGTGACTTGGGGTGGGCTTGGCCACTGTGGACCTTTCATTTCCTAGGCAGGAGCTCTACCAGTTTGGCCTCACTCCCAGCTCCTTTTGCTTTCATTGCTGTTCCAGCAAACTCTGGTCTTTATACTCAGGCAAGCCTTGAACCATCATTCTCTCAATCTTAGCCTGCCAAGGAGCCAGGATGACAGACATGAGCCACTGTGCCTCGCTTGGTTTTATGATTTTGGTTGTGGGCAGAGAGCAGTACATCCTGTTTCTTGTCTCCCCACTTCCAGCCTCCTTCCCTGCACCCTATAATGGAGAACGGAAGAAAACCCAAGGAGTCACTATCGCCTCCTGGAATCAAGAGGCACACGCTCTGGAAGCATGCCACTAGTCTCTTGGGAGTCAGGGACACCCCACACAAAGTTTCTAAAATGAGTGGAACAGAGAGGCACACAGTTATAATCCCTGCATTCAGAAGACTGAGGGGCAGGAGGATAGCCAATTTGAAGCCATCCTAGACGACATAGCAAAACCCTGTGCCAGACAAAGTAGGACATGGGGCTTGATTTAGACTCCAGAGTGAATCAGCAGCCTGGTGGGCCGCACACTCACCGGGGTCCGGGCCTTAGGGTTGACGATGCTGTTATCAAGGACGGTGCTGTGCGGGGAGACCTGGGTTCTGCATGTCTCTGTATGAGGCTGTGATTTCCTCAGCCTCTTCACACTGTGGGAATAAACCCATTCTGGAAGCACTGATGCCCTTTCCCCTTCCCAGGCTCCTGACCCCATGACTCCTGACCTCTGCCTCCTTGACCTCCCCCAACTCACATGAGCGCGATGAGGAAGAGAAAAAGGAGAGTTGTGGCACCGATGCCCAGGCCCGCCCCCTTGGAGAATGCTGCAGAGATGGAGCCTTCATCTGTGTGGGAGAGCCAGGTCAGGTTATCCGGCAGGCATGGGGCTGCCATCCCTCCACTGTGTCTGAGCCTCATTCTGATCCAGGCCTTCCATTACTCCCCTGTTCTTCCTCCCCAGTCTGCCACACACCAGGGACTCTGCTGACCAGGGACTCTGCCAACTGTTCCCTCCAGAGGGCAGCAGACAGCACTGTCCTCCACTCACAGTGCACAGAGAGGCTCAGGGAGATGTGCAGGGCACCCAGTGGGTTCTGTGCCCGGCAGGTGAATTCTCCTTCATGTTCTGCCTCGACCACGGGCAGCTCCAGGACCCCAGCCTCTGCAAGCAAGGGGGGGCTCAGCGTCTTTGAACCCTGGGCCCAGCTCAGCGTGGCTGCTGGGTGGCTGTGGGTGACACAGACCAGCCGCAGGCTTTGTCCCTGCAGGACATGGAGGGACGAGCCGTTCCTGTGTATTTCCAGCTCTAGGGGAGGGAGAGAGAGAAATATGGGGTGCCATCCCCACCAATAAAGGACTCATGGGGGAAGCCCGGCTTCCTGTGTCCCCTGTTACCTGTACTGTTTCCTTGAGAAGCGGTCACTGTCAGCACCTCTGGAGGGTCTGCAATGGAGACACAATGGCCAGGGCTCCCTCTGCCTGCCCCTCAAACACAAACCGAGGCCCTGGGCTTGCTGGGCCCTGGAAGCTGTGGGGCCCTGCCCTGGCTTCTCCCCTCTTCTTCCCTTCCCTTCCCCTCCCCTGCCCACTTTGGGTCCACTCACACTGAACAGAGAGGTTCAGGGCACGGTGCTGGGAGCCTAGTCTGTTCTCCGCATGGCAGGTGTAGCGCCCCGCATCCCTGACCTTCACCCCGGGAAGGACTAGCCCCAGGTTTCCAGGGTGCGTGGCATTTGACCTCAAGAGGACTCGGTTCCCCAGGACCCAGGTCAGCGTGGGGGGAGGCCGGCCAGCTGCAGTGCAGAGCAGCTGTAGAAACTGGCCTTTGCGGACGTCCATGCAGGTCGAGTTTCCTTGGGACACTAGGGAGAGACAAGAGAGCGTGAGACAGAGACAGAGACAGCAGAGAGAGACACACACAGACAGATGCACCGAGAGTAACAGAGTTAGGCAGTGAGCGAGAGGAAGAGATATACCCACAGACCCCAAAAGAGAGACAGAGAGTGAGGGCTGTAGAAGGAGTTGGTCCCCTCCACCTACCCTGGGCTTTCCACTTCTCCACGGCCAGGCCAGCCCTGCCTCTAGACCTCGCACCTTGGGCATTGTCACAGAAAATGGTGATCACCAGGTCTCTGGGGACGCCTGCAAGAAAGAAGTGGGCTCTCTTCAGGAAGGATATGCTGACTATCAACCAGTGCCCCCTTCTCTCAGGACCTTGTGGTTCCTGCCTTTCCTGGGACACCCAGATATACTTCTTCACACTTACAACAGGACACTTCATCTGGCCAGAACTAAAGCTGGGACTCACAGGCCACACTCAGCTGGACAGTGTTCTCCACAGTGTTGCCAGGTGTGAAGGTCGCTCGGCAGGTGAGCTGGGTGCCGTGGTCCCTCGGGCGTGGTGTGAGGCTGATTGCTGACAGGAAGGAGGTCTGGGGTCTGCTCTCAGTGGTGGAGAGGGCAGGCCCAGACCAGGAGATGGAAGGGGCCACACATTGCTGAGAGATACAGGGAACCATGCAGATGATGGTCACTGCCCGCCCAGGCTCCAGGGTCTCAGGAATGAAGATGTGTGGCTGAGTTCCGGCTGGGGGAGAGAAAGAGACCAGATGCTCATGATCAGGCCATCGTCGGGAGACCCTGCCTCCATCCCCAGCCTGGGAGCCTGGACCCCACACATCCCACCTGTCACTTCCAGCCGGAACATGTCCACCAGGAAATTAAATTTCAGCTTCTTTCCCTTCTCTAACCGGAAGAAGTAATTTCTCTTGTCGTCTTTCCGGGCATCTCTGATGAACAGGGTGCAGTCATTCCTGTGGGTGTCGCCCAGCAGCTGGAATCGACCCTGGGTCCAGGCTTGCACGCGTCGAGCTGGGTTGTTGGAAGCCACGGGTTCCCCAGTGGCTGTGTCAGTTCCTTGTGTGAACCAGTAGCCATGAGCTGGGGAGGAATCTGGACCTGCGTCCTGGCTGGGGTAGGAGAAGGAGCAGGGCACAAGGACACTCAGCCCTTCCTGCACCTTCACCCGGCTCTGCACATGCACCTTGTAGCCAGGTTTTTGAGCCTGGGACCCTGCAAGAGATAGATGGGCTCAGTACACATCCCAGCCCTGTTCCAGCCCAGCTGCCCACGGCTCTTGGCCACATACCGCCCAAGGACAGCAGCAGCAAGGAGAGGCACAGCTGTGTGTTCAGACGCTGCATCCTGAGCTGCTCTGAGGCAACAAGAGCAGGGACAGGAGGGAAGTGCAGGAGGCTGAGTTGTGGTGACACTCGTGACGCACACTGCTGCTAGGGAGGCCAAGGCTGGCAGGGGCCTCGCCCAGGGGCACATCTCCTGGGGGCTGGGGTGTCTACTGGACTTTTGTATGTGGGGAGCTGGGCCTCCGCAGACTCCTCTGGGGCAAGGAGGGGAGGCGCCAGGCCTGTGTCCAGCTTTGGGGCCTGAATGGGGCTGGGGGTAGGAAGGGTTTCTCCCCTGGGCCCTGGGCAGGGGACTCTATGGTGCAGAGGGAACTCCTCTGTGTGTGTGCTTAAATGGACTTTCAGACCTAAAAAACTGCTCAATCTTTCTATTTTTTGGAGGTGGGGGGTCCAGTTGTGGGGCCTGAAATCTGGGTCTGGGCGCTGTTCCTCAGCTCTTCAGCTCAAGGCTAGTGTTCTACCACTTAAGCCACAGCACCACTTCCAGTTTTTTTCTTTTTACTTATGTGGTGCTGGGGAATTGAACCAAGGGCCTCAGGCATGCAAGGCAAGCGCTCTACCACTGAGCCACCTTCCCAGCCCTCTTTCTATTTTTTCTTGGTATAAGAATAACTGCAACAGGAAGGGCTAGGAAGGTCGCTCAGTGGTAGAGTGCTTGCCTAGCATTAATGAAGCCCTGAGTTTGATTCCTCAGCACCACAAATACTGAAAAAGCCAGGAGTGGCACTGTGTCTCAAGTGGTAGAGTTCTAGCCTTAAGCAAAAGAAGCTCAGGGACAATGTCCAGGCCCTGAGTTCAAACCCCAGGACTGGCAAAAACAAAACAAAACAAAAAAACAAAAAACCCTGCAATATTGATTGGAGAACTTAGGCTGAGAAAAGTTTTTTTTTTTTTTTTTGTTATCTACAATTGAAACTTAACTAGACATATCTTCTGCTTTTTTCTTTTCTTCCTCCTTTTCCTGCATCTTCTTCTCCTTCTTCTTCTTCTTCCTCTTCTTTTTTATTCTTCTTCATTTTGTCCTCTTCCTACAGTTTGGACTCAGGGCCTAGACACCATCCTTAAGCTTTTCCATGGAAAGCTGATGTTCCTCCACTTGATCCACAGCCCTCCTTCTGGCTATTTGGAGATTAGCATCTTATGAACTTTCCTGCCAGGGCTGGCTTTAAACATCAATCCTCAGATATCAGCCTCCAGATAGTTGCGATTAGAAGGTATGAGCCACAGGTGCCCAGCTCTTTTATTATTATTTTGTTCTCCTGTAAATCAACAACCCTAGGCCTGTCTCTGGACCTGTCTTTACACTCTCTCCCTATTCCCACCCCCATAAGCCCCTGACCCTTAGTTCTCCAGACATTTCCCATCTTTGTCCTCTTTGGTCCTTCCACTTTGGGCAGGCCGTGGAATCATAGTACCATTCACTGCCCCGCCACCCACACTGATGGCTTAGAGAGGATCATGAGGACAACGGGCAGGGTGTGCAGAGGCTGGAATGAAGGCTCCACCCCAGTCCCTGTCTCTCCTGACCCTTTCTGGAAAGACTGTTAGTCCTGGGCACCCCACCTCCCAGGAAACCCAGAGGCAGACCCCGCAAGGCCAGCTGCTTTGATTAATGAAGAGTCCCAGAACTGGCAGGAATTCATTGCATGCTGGAAAAGGCCCTGGGACTTGCACACCCACACATGAATTGAGTATGTTACAGAGCATATACAGATACTTTTTTCTGTCCTTGTCATTATTCCCTAAACAATAAACCACAGCCATGAGTTACATAGAGTTTGTGTCAGGTATCAGTCATGAGAACTCAGACAGCAGAGTCACAAGTTCAAAGCCAGTCTGCCCCCTGGATGCAGGGTGTGGGTTATAACTTGAATTCCACCATTGGCCAAACCCCACTTCAGGGGATGGCTGGCTGCTTCAGCCATGTGAACACCAGGGGGCGCTTGGAGCTCAGGTTTCTGCTATAGGCTTGCCCCCCCCCCCCATGCAAAAGGGGAGCTTGCTGGGTGGAATGTGGGGTCCTCCCTGACCCTGCAGCTTGGGCAGAAGGCTCTGTAGGTAACTGCTGGCAATGTCAAACCATGCCTCAGATTGCACTTGTATGTGTCATGAGGTGGAGGTGGGGGTGTCCTAGGGTGCCATCTCAGTTTGAGGGTTCACGATTCTCATATATCTCCCTTTGTGCCAGTAAGTCATGCAATAAACATTCGTTTATTCATCTTTGTGTAAGTTATGTGGAAAGAGTCTGACTCCTTTTGTGTTCATGAAGATACCCTTTCTGTATATTTGTACTGGCCCTGGGGCTTGAACTCAGGATCTAGACGCTGTCCCTGAGTTTTTATTCTCAAGGTTGTAGTTCTACTACTTGAACCACAGCTCTGCATCCAAATTTTGGTGGTTAATTGGAGAGAAGAGCCTCATGGACTTTCCTGCCCAGGCTGGCTTCAAACTATGGTCCTCAGATCTCAGCCTCCTGAGTAGTTGGAATTATAGGAGTGAGCCACCGAGCTCCCAGCTAACTACCTCTTTTGGAGGAAACAGGAAGGGACTTCCACAGGGTTGGACTGTTTTACATGAAGGGAGCAGGGTCCAGTGCCTGGATAGCCATGCAAACACTTATTAGTTGTTTTTTGTTCCATGACAACTGTCCAACCAAGTGGCCTGCAATACTGCAGTTTTGGTTGAGTTTTGCATTTCCTCAACATTGAAAGTATTCTGTGCTCCAGGCTCTTATGGGTATTTGAGGGGTGATCACTGATGTGGCTGTGGTGCTGTGACCCATATCCATGGTCCATGACGCTGGCCTTTAATCGGGTGACCATTGAGAGCCACCTGGGGATCAGGCTCACACACGCCCCCAGCAGGGTGCAGGCTGGGCCTGGGGGTGGGCAGGATGAGGACAGGTGGTTGGGTAGAGGAAGGAGGCTCTGGGAGGAAAGTCCTGCAGGCAGAGGCCACAAGAGGCTTCCTGTGTACAACGTGGCACTCATCCCTTCTCTGTCCACATAAGAACATCAGGTGGTTCAGCTGTGGTGGTGGCAGGTGCTGGCTGGGTTTGGAAGCAGAAGCCAGTGTGGGCGAGAGGGCGGGGTGGAGGAGGGAGGCATGGACAAAGGTCTGTGACAAGGGAAGACACCAAGGGCAGGATGAAGGTAGGATTGGGAGAGGGAAAGAAAAGGGCCAGATGCTGGTGGCTTGTAAACCTAGCTACCCAAGAGGCTGAGATCTGAGGATCATGGTTCAAAGCTTCCTGGGGCAGGAAAGTTCCTGAAACTTCGTCATCCCTGGTGTGGGATAGCATCATGTCTTACACCTTACACCTGCCCTCACTTGGGCAGATACAACTCTCTGATGTGATGCATCTGCTACACGACTTATACGAAGGACGCTTATAGTTCCTGACACAGAGTCCCAATAACCCAATTAAAATGTGGGCCGTCCACCCAATAGGATCTTACTACATCTTCAAAATGGAATGGAACACTGGCAAATCCTGAAAGCAACAGCTTAAAAAGCCACATTCGCGACACGTGTCGCCCACAGAACGCCAGAGCAGAAGACCTGCAAGCTACTGGTGGTGATCCGGAGAGCACAAAAAGAGACAAACCCCAGTGCACAGAACCTGCACGGAGACCCCTCTGCCACCCCTCGACCTGAGGCCGGTGTGCAGCCCACGCCCGAGGACCGGCCCTTCCCACAGTGCCAACCTGAACAGCATGAACAGAGGCAGAGACAGAGGAGAAACAGGCAGACCCACCACTGCCCAGCCCAACCCACAAGCATCTTAACTGAACTCTGATTGCAGCGGCAACCAGTAACGTACATCTCATAGAAACAACAACTAGCTCCAGGGTGAGTACCCCTCAGGGGGACAGTATATCCTTCAAGGGAGACCAGAGCTGGTGGGAACCCCTAGATTCTGACCCAGACTCCTACACCTGGACTATAGGACCAACTAAAACTGGGAACTGCTCCACCAGACTTTGGAGCACAACCAGCCAGCAAGACTAGAACAAGCTCCCCTGGAAGGGAGCTTAAACACCCAAGCCAGGAACAGTGCCCATGGGTCACAGCATCCAAAAGTGGAAGAAACTTGAACTGTGTACTACAGGCTGCATAACGCAAGTGGGATACACAGCAGCACAGGTCCAACCGGTGTGCCCCAGGCCAGGGAACAGGAGCCAGGACCAGACCTGGGGATCAGGTGCCTGAGCAACACAACCAACTCCTCCCAATTGAAGTCAGAAGCTGAGTATATAACTCAGCAGAGGTGGGGAAGAAATAGGGAACTTCACCCCCTGGAATCACGCCCATGACAGCAAAAGACCTGCGTGTCCAAGGCAAGAGAACCAGAATCCCAAACCCCACCAGAACCTGACACATATATCCCAGGCCAGGAATTAGACGACACGGGACACCACCACCTGATAATAGTCAGGAGCTCAGGCTGGTAAGGTGGCTCAGCAGTAGAGTGCTTGCCCTGTGTGCATGCGGCCCTGGATCTGATTCTGAGCACCACATAGCAGAAAGGGCCAGAAGTGGTACTGTGGCTCAAATGGTAGGGTGCCAACCTTGAGCTGAAGAGCTGAGGGACAGCGTCCAGGCCCAGAATTCAGACCCCACAACTGGCCCAAAACAAAAAACAAACAAAAACAGAAAAAAAAACACAAAAAACAAAAACAAAAACAAAATGAAAGAAAACAAAAACAAAAACCAAACATCAGGAGCCCATAGCAGACTCTAACAACTGGAAGCATACATCTAGCACACCTAATCTTGCCAAGAGCACCTATAGGAATAAACAGGAGCACTCTAGGCCACCCAGTCCTTCTAAAGGCGGGAACTGCCAGTGATCTACAGCAAAGAGCTGAGAGCCCTACGTGGGCTCAGACCAGCAGCTGGAGGTTGGCCCCCAACAGAACCAAGACCAGGGACAGACTCTCTCCGCCAACCCAGAAACAGCAACCAACCAAAAACAGACACCTATTGACCAAATCAAAATTTCAAATTAGTCTCCAATAATCTCTGAATCCCCAGGTGAAAATCACAGAGAAAAATTACAAGGTTTATCAACACCCAGAATAGCAAGCTTCCCCCAAAAGCCAGTAGCCATCCAAGGGAGAGTCCCAATGGGAACAAAGCTGGAATGAAAGACAAAAGCTACATCCAAGAGATGCTGGAGGCAATGACTCAAGAATTAAAGTGAGAAATAGACCAGAAATTTAAAGAACACACAGACGAACTATCGAAAGACATGCAGTTTCTCAAACAAGAGGTGCATGCAAAAATAGAGGCAGTACACACCTCACTAAGTGGTGAGATTAATACAAAATAGAGGCAGCACACACCTCACTAAGAGATGAGATTTGCACTTTGAGAACCAACATCAAATCCATAAATGAGTCCATTTCCTCCATGCAAAACACAATGGAAGCCATAGTGAACAGAGTGAATGAAACGGAATTTAGAGTGTCAGATACAGAAGACAGAATACACCAACTGGACCAAAAATTCACAGATATAGAAAATTCACTTAAATTATGCCAAAGGGAAATCCAAGAGCAAGCAAGATAGTGCCAAGATATTCAACCTTCATATAATCGGAGTGGTCAAAGTGAGGAATATCAAAGCAAGGGAATGCAACACCTATTCAACAAGATTATCAATGAAAATTTCCCCCATCTTAAAAAAAATGAACATTTTATCTACATAACAGAAGCAGGATCCCAGGAGAAACACTTCTAGATATATTATAGTAAAAATGATAGATCTGAAAAATAAGGAAGCAATCTTGCATGCTACAAAAATGAAGGAGCTATACTACAATGGGAAAAAAATTAGAATCACTGCAGATCTTTCCACACAGACACTGATGCGAGAAAGGGCTGGGGAAGTACCATCCAAGCCCTGAGAACCAATAACTGCCAGCCGACATTGATATACCTAGCAAAGCTAGCATTCACATTTGATTTCAAAATGAAAATTTTTAATAGTAAAGAAAAACTAAATGAATTCATAAACAATATGCCAGCATTACAAAGAATACTAAGAAGGAGAACACAATCTGAAGAAAGCAACCAGGAATTGGGACGCGCGCCAGACAGATATTAATACAAGTCTAACTTAATAAGCACAGGAGGCAAGGAAAGAAGAAAAACTTAGGAAAACAGGAAATGACAGGGACCACAATGCATCTCTCTATAATAATCTTAAATATTAACGGACTTATTTCATCAATCAAAAGAAAAAGAACTGCAGATTGGATCAGAAAACAGGACCCATTCATCTGTTGCTTTCAGGAGACCCACCTCTCAGGCAAACATACAAACAAACTCAGAGTGAAGGTTTGGAACCAATCTACCAATCAAATGCCCCCAGTAAGAAAGCAGGAGTAGCTATCCTGATATCTGACAAAATTAAATTTTCATTAAAATCAATACAAAAAGACAAGAAAAAATACTACATATTAATACAGGGAACAACCCAAGAGGAGGATATTACCCTCATCAATGTATATTCCCCAAACATTGGAGCACCCAAATATGTTAAGCAAATACTCTCAAACTTACAGAATAAAATAGATCAAAATACGATAATACTAGGAGACCTATCCCTGGCCCAGACGCTCTTTCTCTGCTTTTTTTTCCCTAGCTCTTTTCTAGCTCTTTTCTCAGCTCTTTCCTTCTCTTTTTCCCAGCTCTCTCTTCTCTTTTTCCAGCTCTCTCTCTTTCCCAGCTCTCTTCTCCAGCTCTTTCCCAGCTCTCTTTCTCAGCTCTCTTTCCCAGCTCTTTCCCAGGCCTTTCCCAGCCACGTGGAGGGCCAACCTTGCCTGGTCCCAGAAGGTCTACTGAATAAACCTACCCCTTTCCTGAAAAATAAAATAAAATAAAGAAATTATAAATCACTTCAGCAAAGTTGCAGGGTACAAATCAACTCACAAAAATCAGTCGCCTTCATATACACTGACAATGTAAAAGCAGAGAGGGAAATAAAGGAAGCAACCACATTTACAATACCCCCCCCCCCAAATAAAATATTTAGGAATTAACCTAACCAAAGATGTAAAAGAACTATTTAATTAAAACTATAAAAACTTACAGAAAGAAATTACAAGAGATACGAGGAAATGGAAAGCACTTTCATGCTCTTGGATAGGGAGACAATATAGTGAAAATGGCAATACTGCCAAAATTAATATGCAAATTCAATGCAATTCCTATTAAAATCCCAATGACATACAATTCTGAAATACAGAAAACAGTCCAAAAATTCATATGGAACTATAAAAGACCTAGAATAGCCAAAACAATTCTAGGCAAAAAAGACAACATGGGAGGGATCTCAATGATGGACTTCAAACTCTACTATGGAGCCATAATAACAAAGACAGCATGGTACTGGCACAAAAACAGACCCAAAGACCAATGGAGTAGAATAAACATCCAGAAATAAAACCACACTCCTACAGTCAGCTGATATTTGACAAGGAAGCCAAAGACATACAATGGAAGAAACACAGCCTTTTCAACTACTGGTGCTAAGAAAACTGGGAGGCCACATACAGAAAACTAAAAGTAGATCCCAGCCTATCACCATGCACCAACATCAACTCAAAATGGATTAAAGACCTTAACATCAAATCTGAATCTCTGAAACTACTTCAAGACAGACTATGAGAGACACTTGAACTTATTGGCACAGGCAGGAACTTCCTGAACAGAGAGTCGCAGGGTCACAACAAATGGGAGAGACTCGACAAATGGGACTACCTCAAAATAAAAAGTTTCTGCACAGCTAAGTCATAGCAACCAAGCTAGAAAGACAACCAACTAATTGGGAAAAAATATTTACCAGCAATATATCAGACAAGGGGTTAATATCCAGTATATACAGGGAACTCAAGAAACTAATCCCTCCCAAACCTAACAAACCAATTACTATATGGGCAAGGAACTAAAGAGAGACTCCTCAGAAGAAGAGATAAAAATAGCAAAGAAACACATGAGGAAATGTTCACCATCCCTGGTTGTGAAGGAAATGCAAATAAAGACAACCCTGAGATACCACCTTACCCCAGTGAGAATGGCCCACATCCTCAAGTCAGCCAACGACAAATGCTGGAGGGGATGTGGAGAAAGAAGAATCCTATTACACTGTTGGTGGGAATGTACACTTATACAACCACTTTGGAAAGCAATCTGGAGGGTCCTCAGAAAGCTAAATATTGACCTCCCTTATGACCCAGTCATACCACTTCTAGGCATCTATCCAGAACAATGGCACATGGGTTCCCATGTTTATTGCAGTACTGTTTATACTAGCCAGGATATGGAAACAACCCAGATGCCCCACCACAGATGAATGGATCCAAAAATTGTGGTATCTATACACAATGGTATATTATGCAGCCATTAGAAAGGACAAAATAATGGCATGTGCAGGGAAATGGATGGAGCTAGAAAAAAATCATGTTGAGCAAGGTAGGCCAAGAGCAAAGAGACAAATGGCGTGTAGCCTCCCTGATAAGTGGATGTTAAATCCAAAACCTAAGGTGATACAACAAAAGTAACAAGGCTTAAGAAACAAAGGACTTCCACTCATCTGGGCAAATCACTACCAAATTACCCCATGCTGCTGATCACATATATACTATATTTGTGCACACCAGAGGGAAACCAGGAGTAGGACACAGAACTAGAGGGAATCAGGGAAAATCATACAACAGCGGGACCCATCAGCTGCACTGGACATGGATCAAAATGAACTAAGCAACTCAATGGCAGTGATGGGAGGGAGGGAACAAGTGGGAAAGAAGGAACAGCTGATGCTATGCAAAACAAAAGAAATTCACATATCACCCGATATGGAAGAAATAACTCTATTGCAAAGCTCATAGAGCTCATAAATGTTATAGACCATGATAGACAATTTACCCCATGAAAGTTAGAATGTGTTTGTGATTTTAACTAAGCATCACTTATCCCACAATAATGTGTAATTTGGGAAATTATGTAATCACTTAATCACAATAAAGAATTTGAAAAAAAAGCCACATTCTTGCCAGGTGCCAGTATAATCCTAGATACTCAGGAGAATGAGATCTGAGGATCATGGCTCAAAGCCAACCCAGGCAGGAAAGCCCGTGAGACTCTAATCTCCAATAGAACCACTCAAAAACCCAGTAGTGGTGCTATGGTTCAAGTGGTAGAGTGCTCCCCTTGAGCTGAAGAGCTGAGGGACAGGGCCCAGGCCCAGAGTTAAAGCCCCACAACCAACAACAACAACAACAAAAAACACATTCTGGAGTGTTCCTTGTGGGTGGCAAGTACCGAATAGGCAAATCCACAGAGAAAAAAGGAAAACATGAGGGGAGCAGAGTCTCCGTGACTGACTTGGGGGACAGGGCATCTGTGGCAGCATCAGGGCAGGGGTTGGGTTTGGGAGGTGGCCTTGGTCTAGATTTCATCGAGGTGATGGTTGGACACCATGGCAAATGTAGGAACAACCAAATCACTGTATATGTTAAAGTAGTTAGTGATGAATTAATGTTACATGAATTGATTTCCAATATGAAAAAGATACAGATGTACATTGAAAACGACCCAGGGATTGCAAATTTGCCCCGAGACTGTCCAAGGTCAAAGGTGTCATTCAGTGCTTGTGATCTGTTGAGCCAGGGCCAAACGTATTGCCAAAAGTGAAACAAAACAGAACCAACCACAAATATTTTGCCCCCAAGAAGCACATGATAGATCTGTGTGTACACACACACACACACACACACACACACACACACACACACACACACACACACACACACACACACACACACACACACATATATTGAACTCTGGGCCTGGGTGCTGTCCCTCAGTTCCTCAGCTCAAGCAGAACACTCTACCATTTGAGCCACAGCACCACTTCCAGTTTTCTGGTGGTTCATTGGAGATAAGATCCTTAGAGACTTTTCTGGCCAAGCTGGCTTCGAACCACAATCCTCAGATCTCAGCCTCCTGAGTAGCTAGGATTAGAGGCATGAGCCACTGGAGCCAGGCTCTAGCTATATTAAAGAGTTAATCTAATCAATACACACACACACACACATGTGTGCACACACATACACATGTGTGCACACACACACACACACACAGTTAGACACAAAACTGCTCACTGCCCACTTCCATTGATACAGTGGAACCAGAATCAAGAAGGTCCATTGGCCAGGGACATCCACAGACCCAGGTGGACACCTGGGCAGGGGGTACCATGGTCCTGGAGCCCAAGGTCTGGCTGTGACTTCCCAGGTGCTGGGAGGATGAGCCAAGGCCCAGCACAGCCTGGGAGGCCACTGGCCCCTTCTCTGAAGGGGACTGCACACCTGGGGACAGAACCCTCTGCTCACCCCAGTGTTTGTAGGGCACTGGAGACTTGCATGGCGCCCCACATCTCTCTCTGTAGGGTCACATGGGTGATGCACACTGCTGTTGGGGAGGTGAAGGCTGCAAGGGCATCTCCCAGGAGCCCATCTCCTGGGGCTGGGGCATCTGCTGGGCCTTTGAATGTGGGGAGCTGGGCCTCCACAGACAACTCTGGGGCAAGGAGGGATGGTGACAGGACTGTGTCTCGCTTTGGGGCCTGGTTGGCTTGGGAGAGGAGAGGAAGGGCTCTCCCCTGGGCTCTGGGTCACTAAGGAAGCAGAAATTAAAGTCAATGTCGGGGGCTTTCTTGGTGGGGCCCTTAGGTGGAGAGGGATCAATTCCTGGTGGTAAGGGGTGGAGGTGCTTAAATGGACTTGTAGAGTACATGTATATGAGGAATCTTTCTGTTTTTTTCTTAGTATACGAATAGCACCAGGGCTGGGAAGGTGGCTCAATGGTAGTGTTCCTGCCTTGCATGCATGAAGCTCTGGGTTCAACTCCTCAACACCACATAAGCAAAACAAAAGCCAGACTTGGTGCTGTGGCTCAAGTACTAGAGAGTTAGCTGTCAAACAAACAAAAAACAATAAGAATAGCTCTAATATTGGAGAAATTATACTGAGAAATTTTTTCTAATATTCAACCTTAACTAGATATCTTCTTTTTTTCTTTTTTTGGGGGGTGGCCAGGTAGGGAGAGCATGATCTCTGGGCCTGGGCTCTGTCCCTCAGCTCTTCAGCTCAAGGCTAGTGCTCTACCACTTGAGCCACAGCGCCAATTCTGGCTTTTTTTCTTTTTGCTTATGTGGTGCTGGGGAATTGAACCCAGGGCCTCAGCCATGCAAGGCAAGCGCTCTACCACTGAGCCACCTTCCCAGTCCCTGATATTTTCTTCTTTTTTCTTTTCTTCTTCCCCTTCCTCTTCCTCCTCCTGCTTCTTTTCTTACAATTTCTCCTCCTCTTTCATTTTTCTTCTTCTTGTATTTTGTCACTTGTGTCAATTGAACTCTGGGCCTGGATGCTGTTCCTAAGGTCTTCAGCTCGATGTGAGTGCTCTACCACTAAGCCACAGCTCCACCTCTGTTTTTCTGTTGGTTAATTGGAGATAAATGTCTTTCCTGCCTGGGATGGCTTTGAACAGGGATCCTCAGATCTCAGTGTCCTGAGTAGGTAGGATGAGAGGTGTGAGCCACAGGTGCCAGCTTATTCTTCTGTATTTTGCTCTGGTCCTACAGTTTTGACACCAGCCTTGATGCTTATTCATTAAAATCTGAGGATTGACCCCCAGCCCCAATTCCAGCTAATTGAACATTAGATTCTAATGAACTTTCCTGCCCTGGCTGGCTTTGACCGGCAGTGCTCAGATCTTAGCCTCCTGAGTAGCTAGGATTACAAGAGTGAGCCACTGGTACCTGGCTTGTAATTCTGTTTTCCTATGTATACAGGATTCTGGTGGCCAACTGTAGTCTGCAGCTAATTCATTTCTATCTCTGTGTGTGTGTGTGTGTGTGTGTGTGTGTGTGTGTGTGTGTGTGTGTGTGTGTGTGTGTGAATTTTTGAGTGTGTGCCTGTACTGGGATTTGAATCCAGAGCCTGACACTCTCCCTTTTGCTCAAGGCTGGTGCTCTACCACTTGAGCCACAGATCTACTTCCAGCCTTTGGTATTTAAAGGGACATAGAGTCTCCGGAGCTTTCCTGCCCAGGTTGGCTTGGAACCCTGATCCTCCAATCTCAGCCTCCTGAGTAGCTAGGATTACAAGCATGAGCCACAGGCGCCTGGCTCATCGTAAAGGATTTGTAAATGTTACTAAAGAGACTTTGCAGTGGGTGTTCTGAGCCTCTTTATTACCTCCTTCTGGCTCCCTTGCTGAGGTCCAGATCTACAGCCTAGGGGACCCTCTGTGGAAATGGATTTCTGCGTAATTCTCCTCAGGGTCTCTGGGCTTTGGGGTCTCCAGAGGCCGGGAGAAGTTGAGAGCAGCATAATGGAGTTCTTCCGGGCAGTTCTCCAGGTCTGGTCCTTGTGTGGGTGATGTGGGCTCGGGGCAGCTGAGGGCGGCCTTCTCATTCTTCCTTGGTTCTGAGGTACCAGCGCCTGGAGAAGCGGTCCTGGGAGGGCTGCTTGGCTTGGCCTTCAGATTCTGCATCCAAGGAAACAATAACCTCCCTTCATTCATTCAGTCATTCAGTCATTCACCTACCAGAGTTGGGCATTGAGCAGGTGCCTGGTACAACTTAGGCACTGAGGCCACAGCTGGGAGAAAAACCCAGTCCCTCACTCAGTCTGCTTTCCATCCCCACCCCCAAGGAACCAAGGGTACAGGGGAACTGGGTTTGTGGCCAACAGAGCTGGCCAGGGTGGGCGTGGCTTAGGGTGGGCATGGCCACTATGGGCCTTTCATTTCCTAGGCAGGAGCTCTACCAGGTTGGCCTCAACCCCAGCCCCTTTTGCTTTCATTGCTGTTCCAGCAAACTCTGGTCTTTATGCTCAGGCAAGCCTTGAACCATCATTCTCTCAATCTTAGCCTGCCAAGGAGCCAGGATGACAGACGTGAGCCACTGTGCCTAGCTTGGTTTTATGATTTTGATGGTGGGCAGAGAGCAGCACACCCTGTTTCTTGTCTCCCCACTTCCAGCTTCCTTCCCTACAGCCTATAACGGAGAACGGAAGAAAACCCAAGCAGTCACTACAGCCTCCTGGAATCAAGAGGCACACGCTCTGGAAGCATGCCACTAGTCCCTTGGGAGTCAGGGACACCCCACACAAAGTTTCTAAAGATGACTGGAGCAGAGAGGCACACAGTTATAATCCCTGCATTCAGAAGACTGAGGGGTAGGAGGATAGCGAGTTTGAAGCCATCCTAGATGACATAGCAAAACCCTCTGCCAGACAAAGTAGAACATGGGGCTTGATTTAGACTCCAGAGTGAATCAGCAGCCTGGTGGGCCGCACACTCACCGGGGTCCGGGCCTTAGGGTTGACGATGCTGTTATCAAGGACGGTGCTGTGCGGGGAGACCTGGGTTCTGCATGTCTCTGTATGAGGCTGTGATTTCCTCAGCCTCTTCACACTGTGGGAATAAACCCATTCTGGAAGCACTGATGCCCTTTCCCCTTCCCAGGCTCCTGACCCCATGACTCCTGACCTCTGCCTCCTTGACCTCCCCCAACTCACATGAGCGCGATGAGGAAGAGAAAAAGGAGAGTTGTGGCACCGATGCCCAGGCCCGCCCCCTTGGAGAATGCTGCAGAGATGGAGCCTTCATCTGTGTGGGAGAGCCAGGTCAGGTTATCCGGCAGGCATGGGGCTGCCATCCCTCCACTGTGTCTGAGCCTCATTCTGATCCAGGCCTTCCATTACTCCCCTGTTCTTCCTCCCCAGTCTGCCACACACCAGGGACTCTGCTGACCAGGGACTCTGCCAACTGTTCCCTCCAGAGGGCAGCAGACAGCACTGTCCTCCACTCACAGTGCACAGAGAGGCTCAGGGAGATGTGCAGGGCACCCAGTGGGTTCTGTGCCCGGCAGGTGAATTCTCCTTCATGTTCTGCCTCGACCACGGGCAGCTCCAGGACCCCAGCCTCTGCAAGCAAGGGGGGGCTCAGCGTCTTTGAACCCTGGGCCCAGCTCAGCGTGGCTGCTGGGTGGCTGTGGGTGACACAGACCAGCCGCAGGCTTTGTCCCTGCAGGACATGGAGGGACGAGCCGTTCCTGTGTATTTCCAGCTCTAGGGGAGGGAGAGAGAGAAATATGGGGTGCCATCCCCACCAATAAAGGACTCATGGGGGAAGCCCGGCTTCCTGTGTCCCCTGTTACCTGTACTGTTTCCTTGAGAAGCGGTCACTGTCAGCACCTCTGGAGGGTCTGCAATGGAGACACAATGGCCAGGGCTCCCTCTGCCTGCCCCTCAAACACAAACCGAGGCCCTGGGCTTGCTGGGCCCTGGAAGCTGTGGGGCCCTGCCCTGGCTTCTCCCCTCTTCTTCCCTTCCCTTCCCCTCCCCTGCCCACTTTGGGTCCACTCACACTGAACAGAGAGGTTCAGGGCACGGTGCTGGGAGCCTAGTCTGTTCTCCGCATGGCAGGTGTAGCGCCCCGCATCCCTGACCTTCACCCCGGGAAGGACTAGCCCCAGGTTTCCAGGGTGCGTGGCATTTGACCTCAAGAGGACTCGGTTCCCCAGGACCCAGGTCAGCGTGGGGGGAGGCCGGCCAGCTGCAGTGCAGAGCAGCTGTAGAAACTGGCCTTTGCGGACGTCCATGCAGGTCGAGTTTCCTTGGGACACTAGGGAGAGACAAGAGAGCGTGAGACAGAGACAGAGACAGCAGAGAGAGACACACACAGACAGATGCACCGAGAGTAACAGAGTTAGGCAGTGAGCGAGAGGAAGAGATATACCCACAGACCCCAAAAGAGAGACAGAGAGTGAGGGCTGTAGAAGGAGTTGGTCCCCTCCACCTACCCTGGGCTTTCCACTTCTCCACGGCCAGGCCAGCCCTGCCTCTAGACCTCGCACCTTGGGCATTGTCACAGAAAATGGTGATCACCAGGTCTCTGGGGACGCCTGCAAGAAAGAAGTGGGCTCTCTTCAGGAAGGATATGCTGACTATCAACCAGTGCCCCCTTCTCTCAGGACCTTGTGGTTCCTGCCTTTCCTGGGACACCCAGATATACTTCTTCACACTTACAACAGGACACTTCATCTGGCCAGAACTAAAGCTGGGACTCACAGGCCACACTCAGCTGGACAGTGTTCTCCACAGTGTTGCCAGGTGTGAAGGTCGCTCGGCAGGTGAGCTGGGTGCCGTGGTCCCTCGGGCGTGGTGTGAGGCTGATTGCTGACAGGAAGGAGGTCTGGGGTCTGCTCTCAGTGGTGGAGAGGGCAGGCCCAGACCAGGAGATGGAAGGGGCCACACATTGCTGAGAGACACAGGGAACCATGCAGATGATGGTCACTGCCCGCCCAGGCTCCAGGGTCTCGGGAATGAAGATGTGCGGCTGAGTTCAGACTGGGGAAGAGAAAGAGACCAGATGCTCATGATCAGGCCATGGTCGGGAGACCCTGCCTCCATCCCCAGCCTGGGAGTCCAGGCCCCACACATCCCACCTGTCACCTCCAGCCGGAACATGTCCACCTTGAAATTATATTTCAGCTTCTCTCCCTTCTCTACCCGGAAGAAGTAAGTTCTTTCGTCCTCTTTCCAGGCATCTCTGATGAACAGGGTGCAGTTATTCCTGTGGGGGTGGCCCAGCAGCTGGAATCGACCCTGAGTCCAGGCTTGCGTGGGTCGAGCTGGGTTGGTGGAAGCCACGGATTCCCCAGTGTCTGTGTTGGTTCCTTCTGTGAACCAGTAGCCATGAGCTGGGGAGGAATCTGGACCTGCGTCCTGGCTGGGGTAGGAGAAGGAGCAGGGCACAAGGACACTCAGCCCTTCCTGCACCTTCACCCGGCTCTGCATCTGCACCTTGTAGCCCTGGTCCTGAATCTTGGACCCTGCAGGGAGATAGATAGGCTCAGTCTGCATCCCAGCCCTGTTCCAGCCCAGCTTCCCACAGCTCTTGGCCACATACAGCCCAAGGTTAGCAGCAGCAAGGAGAGGCACAGCTGTGTGTTCAGACGCTGCATCCTTAGCTGCTCTGAGGCAACAAGAGCAGGGACAGGAGGGAAGTGCAGGAGGCTGAGTTGTGGCGACACACATGACGCACACTGCTGCTAGGGAGGCCAAGGCTGGCAGGGGCCTCGCCCAGGGGCCCACCTCCTGCGGGCTGGGGTGTCTGCTGGGCCTTTGAATGTGGGGATCTGGGCCTCTCCAGACTCCTCCAGGGCAAGGAGGGGAGGCACCAGGCCTGTGTCTAGCTTTGGGGCCTGGCTGGGGCAGGGGGAAGGAAGGGGTTCTCCCCTGGGCCCTGGGCAGGGGACTCTGGGGTGCAGAGGGAACTCCTCTTTGTGTGTGCTTAAATGGACTTTCAGACTTAAAAAACTGCTCAATCTTCTTATTTTTTCTTGGTATAAGTAAAACTGGAACAGGAAGGGCTGGTTAGGTGGCTCAGTGGCAGAATGCTTACCTAGCATGCATGAAGCCCTGAGTTCAATTCCTCAGCACCACAAACACTGAAAAAGCAAGGAGTGGCACTGTGGCTCAAGTGGTAGAGTTCTACCTTAAGCAAAAGAAGCTCAGGAACAGTGTCCAGGCCCTGAGTTCAAACCCCAGGACTGGCAAAACAAAATAAAACAAAAAAGCAAAAAACCCTCCAACATTGATTGGAGAACTTAGGCTGAGAAAAGTTTTTTTTTGTTATTAAAATTCAAACTTGACAGATCTTCCTCTTTTTTCTTTTCTTCTCCTTTTCCTGCTTCTTCTCCTTCTTCTTCTTCTTCCTCTTCTGTTTTATTCTTCTTCATTTTGTGCTCCTCCTACAGTTTGGACTCAGGGCCTGGACACCACGGTTAAGCTTTTCCATGGAAAGCTGATGTTCCTCCACTTGAACCACAGTCCTGCTTCTGGCTAATTGGAGATTAGCATCTTATGAACTTTCCTGCCAGGGCTGGCTTTGAACTGCAATCCTCAGATCTCAGCTGCCAGATAGTTGGGATTAGAAGGTGTGAGCCACAGGTGCCCAGCTCTTTTATTATTATTTTGTTCTCCTGTAAATCAACAACCCTAGGCCTTTCTCTGGCCCTGTCTTTACATTCTCCCCATATTCCTGCCCCCATAAGCCTTAGTTCCCCAGATGTTTCCCATCTTCGTCCTCATTGCTCCTTCCTCTTTGGGCAGGCCATGGTATCATAGTACCATTCACTGCTCCACCGCCCACACAGATGGCTTAGAGAGATCATGAGCACAACAAGCAGGGTGTGCAGAGACTGGAATGAAGGCTCCACCCAAGTCTCTGTCTCTCCTGACCATTTCTGGAAGGACTGTTAGTACTGGGCATCCCACCTCCCGGGAAACCCAGAGGCAGACCCCGCAAGCCCAGCTGCTTTGATTAATGAAAAGTCTCAGAACTGGCAGGAACTTACCGCATGCTGGGAAAGGCCCTGGGACCCACACACCCACACACAAATTGAGTATGTTACACAGCGTATACAGATTCTTTTTCTGTCCTTGTCATTATTCCCTAAACAATAAACCACAGCAACGAGTTACACAGAGTTTGTGTCAGGTATCAGTCATGAGAACCCAGACAGCAGAGTCACAAGTTCAAAGCCAGTCTGCCCCCTGGATGGAGGGTGTGTGGAGCATGAAATCACCCATTGGCCGAATGCCACTGCAGGGGATGGCTGGCTGCTTCAGCCATGTGAACACCAGGGGGCGCTTGGAGCTCAGGTTTCTGCTATAGGCTTGGCCCCATGTAAAGGGAGATTGCTGGGTGGAATGTGGGGTCCTCCCTGACCCTGCAGATTAGGGAGGAGGCTCTGTAGGTAACTGCTGGCAATGTTACGTCCATGCCTCAGATTGCACTTGTATGTGTCATGGGGTGGGGGTGGGGGTATGGTAGGGGGCCATCCTAGCTTGAGGGTTCATGATTCTCATACATCTCCCCTTGTGCCGGTAAGTCATGCAACAAACATTCGTTTATTCATCTTTGTGTAAGTTATGTGGAAAGAGTCTGACTCCCTTTGTGTTCATGCAGATATCCTTTCTGTGTGTTTGTGCTGGCCCTGGGGCTTGAAGACAAGATCTAGGTGCTGTCTCTGAGCTTTTCCCTCTCAAGGTTGTAGCTCTACTACTTGAACCACAGCTCTGCATCCAAATTTTGGTGGTTAATTGGAGAGAAGAGCCTCATGGGCTTTCCTGCCCAGGCTGGCTTCAAACCATGGTCCTCAGATCTCAGCCTCCTGATTACCTGGAATTACAGGAGTGAGCAACCGGGCCTCCAGCTAACTGCCTCTTTTTGAGAAAACAGGAAGGGACTTCCACAGGGTTGGACTGTTTTACATGAAGGGAGCAGGGTCCAGTGCCTGGATAGCCATGCAAACACTTATTAGTTGTTTTTTGTTCCATGACAACTGTCCAACCAAATGGCCTGCAGTACTGCAGTTTTGGTTGAGTTTTGCATTCCTCAATGTTGAATGTCTTCTGTGCTCCAGGCTCTTGTAGGTGTTTGAGGGATGATCACTGTTGTGGCTGTGGTGCTGTGACTCATATCCATGGTCCATGATGCTGGCCTTAAATCAGGTGACCGTTGAGAGCTGCCCAAGGAGCAGGCTCACACATGTCCCCAGTAGGGTGCAGGCCTGGCCTGGAGGTGGGCAGGATGAAGACAGGTGGGGGGGCAGAGTAGGAGGCTCTGGGAGGAAAGTCCTGCAGGCAGAGGCTACAAGAGGCTTCCTGTGTACAACATGGCACTTATCCCATCTCTGTCCACATAAGAACATCAGGTGGTTCAGCTGTGGTGGTGGCAGGTGCTGGCTGGGTTTGGAAGCAGAAGCCAGTGTGGGCGAGGGGTGGGGTGGAGGAGGGAGGCATGGATGAAGGTCTGTGACAGTGGAAGACACCAAGGGCAGGATGGAGGTAGGATTGGGAGAGGGAAAGAAAAGAGCCAGATGCTGGTGGCCTGTAATCCTAGCTACCCAAGAGGTTGAGATCTGAGGATGGTGGTTCAAAGCTAACTGGGGCAGGAAAGTTCCTGAAACTTCTTCATCCCTGGTGTGGGATAACATCATGTTTTACACCTTACACCTGCCCTCACTTGGGCAGATACAACTCTCTGATGTGATGCATCTGCCAAATGGCTTTTATGAAGGACGCTTATAGTTCCTGACACAGAGTCTCAATAACCCAATTAAAATATGGGCTGTCCACCCAATGGGATCTTACTACATCTTCCAAATGGAGTGGAACACTGGCAAATCCTGAAAGCAACACCTTAAAAAGCCACATTCTTGACTTGTGTCGCTCACAGAACGCCAGAGCATAAGACCAGCAAGCTACTGGTGGTGACTTGGAGAGCACAAACAGAGACAACACCAGTGCCCAGAACCTGCACTCAGACCCCTCTGACACCCCTGGGCTGGAGGCCAGTGTGCAGCCCATGCCTGAGGAGTGGCCCTTCCCACAGCGCTGACCCGAACAGCATCAACAGTGGCAGAGACAGAGGAGAAACACACAGAGCCACCACTGCCCAGCCCAACCCACAAGCATCTCAACTGAACTCTGATTGCAGTGGCAAAGAGTGACCTACATCTCACAGAAACAACAACTAGCTCCAAGGTGAGTACCTCTCAGGGGACAGTGTATCCATCAAGGGAGACCAGAACTGGTGGGAACCCCTAGATCCTGACCCAGACCCCTACACCTGGACTACAGGACCAACTAAAACTGGGAACTATTCAAGAGCTCCACCAGACTTTGGACACAACCAGCCAGCAAGGCTAGAACAAGAGCACCCCTGGAAGGGAGCTTAAACACCCAAGCCAGGAACAGTGCCCATGGGTCACAGAAACCAACAGTGGAAGAAATTTGAACTGTGTACTACAGGCTGCATAACCCAAGTGGGATACACAGCAGGACAGGTCCAACCATTGTGCCCCAGGCCAAGGAGCAGGAGCCAGGACCAGACCTGGGGATCAGGTGCCTGAGCAACATAACCAACTCCTCCCAATTGAAGTCAGAAGCTGAGCATATGCCTCAGCAGAGGGGGGAAGAAATAGGGAACTTCACGCCCTGGAATCAAACTTAGAAAATAAAATACATCAAAATATGATAATACTAGGAGACCTTAATACCCCACTCTCACCAAAGGACAGGTCTACCAGCCAGAGGATTGGCAAAGAAGCTACCAAATTAAGTGAGGCCATACTTCAAGCAGAACTAACTGACATCTATCGAGTATTTCACCCTACAACAACAGTACATGTTCTTCTCAGCAGCTCATGGAACTTTCTCCAAAATATCATATCATAGTTCATGAAAGGAACTTAAGAAAATTCAAGGGGACTGACATAATTCCCTCTATCCTATCTGACCACGGTGAAATCAAACTAGTTCTGATTAACAAAGCATACTGCAGAAATCACTCAAATACATGGAAATTGAACAGCACTCTTCCAAGCAACACCTGGGTAACAGAAGAAATTAGAGAAGAAATTTAAAAGTTCCTACAATTCAATGAAAATAAAGACACATCGCAAAGAAACTTGTGGGACACAACAAAAGCAGTCCCGAGGGGCAAATTCATCACCCTCAGTTTCCACATCAAGAAAATAGAGACAGACCAAGTAAATAATCTCATGTTGCATGAAACATGAAAAAATGGAAACTGAAGTTTCTAGATAGAGCCAGATAATCAAATTAAGAGCAAAAATTAATGAGATAGAGAATAGGAAAATTATAAACAAAATTAATAAAACAAAAAGCTGGTTGTTTGAAAAAATAAATAAAATTGATAGACCTTTGGCAAGGTAAGAAAAGAAGAGAGGAAGCCCAAATTAACAAGATCAGGGATGCCATAGGCAAAATCACAACAAATACCTCAGATATGCAAACAATTATAAAGAACTATTTTCAAAAGTTATACTCTCTAAAGAAAGAAAACCTAGCAGAAATGGATGCACTTTTAGAGATATACAAGTTGCCCAAACTGTACAAAGAAGAAGTAAATCAATGAAATAACCCAATATCTTACAACGATATACAGGAAGCAATCACAAGATTTCCAACAAGAAAAAAGCCAAGGACCAGTTGGATTCACAATGGAATTCTATAAGACCTTTAAAGAAGAACTAATACCCATACTCCTCAAGCTCTTCAGAGAAGCAGAAAAGGAGGGAGCTATCCCAAACTCATTCTACGATGACAATATCACACTCATCCCCAAACCAGGCAAAGATCCAACATAAAAAGAGAACTACAGACCAATCTCCTTGATGAACACAGATGCAAAGATCCTTAACAAAATTCTAGCTAACAGAATCCAGAAACACATTAAAAAAATCATACACTATGACCAGGGAGGCTTCATCCCAGAGAAGCAGGCATGGTTGAACATACATAAATCAATAAATGTAATCCAACACATCAACAGATCCAAGATCACGAACCACATGATTATCTCCACTGCTGCAGAAAAGGCTTTTGATAAGATACAACATTCATTCATGTTAAAAGCTCTGGAGAAAATAGAATAGAAGGAACATTTCTTAAAACAATAAAAGCCATATATGACAGAGCAATAGCCAATATTATACTTAATGGGGAAAAACTACAAGCAATTCTCCTAAAATCTGGAACTAGGCAAGGATGCTCACCGTCTCCACTCCTCTTCAATATAGTCCTGGAACCCTTAGCCAGGGCAATAAGGCAAGAAAAAGACATTAAAGAGATTTGCATAGGGAAAGAAGAAGTTAAGCGATGCCTTTTTGCAGACGACATGATACTATACGGTCACGATGCCAAAAACTCCATCCCCAAAATCTTAGAAACTATAAATCACAGTCTCTCTGCTCTTTTTTCTAGATCTTTTCTAGCTCTTTTCTCAGCTCTTTCCTTCTCTTTTTCCCAGCTCTCTCTTTCCCAGCTCTCTTTCCCAGCTCTTTCCCAGCAGTCTTTCTCAGCTCTCTTTCCCAGCTCTTTCCCAGGCCTTTCCCAGCCACATGAAGTGCCAACCTGGTCCCAGCAGGTCTACTGAATAAACCTACCCCTTACCTGAATAGCGTGGGTGATGCAGTTCTTAACTCAGCAACCTCTCTTTTTAAAAACCTAACATAAATGGTGCCGTGACTCGGATAAAGGGCTTAAAGTCAGGATAACTGGGATTCCCCTCTGGTTTTTTCCTCTTTTTTCTTTTTCTGTTTGTTTTTCCCTTTTTGCTCTGAGGAATACCCACAGTTCTGACGGCCTTTTGCGAACTCATCTGTCTGCTGTAGACACAGAGCATCGATACCATCGCTGGCTTTCACATCTACGTCCACACCACTTCTCTACTCTGGTGAGTGAAACTACTCTCTACGGCTCTCTGTTGCTTAGTATCTGTCCAGATGTGGCACCACGCCAGAGGATTCCTAAGGCCTTTAGCTGAAAGGCCCGTCACCTCTGAAGCTGAGGACGATTGGCTTTGGGGGCTTGACCATTTCTCTCTAGAGGGCTCTGGGGGAAGTTGGGATGCTGCTTCTGCCTGGTCAGCTCTCCTTCACTCACCGGACTGACTCTCCTACTCACTTAATGGGGTTCTATAAATCACCCCTGAGCTGTGAAACCCCTTTAAATGCCTCCTGCACTCCCTGGAAAGCCAGAGCACCTAATTTTTATGCCATTCTCAGATGTAGACAGTTTTTGCAACTGCAATGATAAATGGCCAGAAGTCTGTTTACTTTGAGGTTCTCTTTGCTCTCTCTCTGCCAGTCATGTCCAACTTTCCCTATCTCTCCCTTTCTCTTTTCTACATTTTGGCTTGTGCCCTGAAGAGTGTGACACAGGCTGGGTCCCAGTGACCCCCCTCTAGGTTCCCTCTCAAAGGCTAGCCAATGTAGGCTTGATCTATTTGTTCAGGTTTTCTTTGCATTTTTTCAGAAATCCGCCATCTTGAATTTGCCATCTTGGCCACATGGTGGGTTAAGGTTTTGGCCCTACCGGGCCCTTAACCTTCCACCAAGTTTACTACTCCATCCAGCTATTCTAAGGTGCCTTGCTAACAAGTTGCTCTTTTCACAGGCCCTGGTAACTGAGGCCCAACCATGTGATGTGCTTTGTTAGCAAAGATGTCTAAACATTGTTGTCAAAATTTTAGGTTTTGAGTTTTGCCTTTTTTTTATGTTGTGTATTCTAGTGACTACATGGTTCTAAAATACTGGGCATATCTGTGCCAAATTCCAGCCATTTACACCTATTGTGGACTCCCCTTGTAGGCAGGAAGTAGCCAGAGAGAATCCACGCCCTATTTCATGATTATTAAAACGCTGGAATGTAAGGTCCACTCCTGGATGGCTAGCAGACTCCACCCTCCTCACAGCAAAGTCTCCACCTACTACCTGCATTACCTAGGCACCTGGAACACCTGGAAGAGGTCACATCTGCATCCACTAAGGTCACATTTGAATTTGATGTGGCCACACCTTTCTCCACCCATACCCTAGATAAGGCCTAGCCCAGGCCCAGATGCCCTCTCTCTGCTTTTTTTTCTAGCTCTTTTCTAGCTCTTTTCTCAGCTCTTTCTCAGCTCTTTCCTTCTCTTTTTCCCAGCTCTCTCTTCACTTTTTCCCAGTTCTCTCTCTTTCCCAGATCTCTTTTCCAGCTCTTTCCCAGCTCTCTTTCCCAGCTCTTTCCCAGACTTTTCCCAGCCATGTGGAGTGCCAAACTTGCCTGGTCCCAGCAGGTCTACTGAATAAACCTACCCCTTACCTGAAAAATGAAAATTAAAAAATTTTAAAAAAGAAATTATAAATCACTTTGGCAAAGTAGCAGGGTACAAAATCAACTCACAAAATAAGTCGCCTTCCTGTATGCTGACAATGTACAAGCAGAGAGGGAAATAAAGGAAGCAACCACATTTACAATACCCCCCCCCCCCCGCCCCGCAAATAAAATATTTAGGAATTAACCTAACCAAAGATGTAAAAGAACTATTTAATGAAAACTATAAAAACTTACAGAAAGAAATTACAAAAGATACAAGGAAATGGAAAGACCTTCCATGCTCTTGGATAGGGAGACAATATAATGAAAATGGCAATACTGCCAAAATTAATATGCAAATTCAATGCAATTCCTATTAAAATCCCAATGACATACATTTCTGAGATACAGAAAACAGTCAAAAATTCATATGGAACTACAAAAGACCTAGAATAGCCAAAACAATTCTAGGCAAAAAAGACAACATGGGAGGGATCTCAATGATGGACTTCAAACTCTACTATGGAGCCATAATAACAAAGACAGCATGGTACTGGCACAAAAACAGACCCAAAGACCAATGGAATAGAATAAAGATCCAGAAATAAAACCACACTCCTACAGTCAGCTGATATTTGACAAAGAAGCCAAAGACATACAGTGGAAGAAATAGCCTTTTCAACTACTGGTGCTGAGAAAACTGGGAGGCCACATACAGAAAAGTAAAAGTGGACCTCAGCCTATCACCATGCACCAACATCAACTCAAAATGGATTAAAGACCTTAACATCAAACCTGAATCTCTGAAACTACTGCAAGACAGACTAGGAGAGACACTTGAACTTATTGGCACAGGCAGGAACTTCCTTAACAGAGTCCCAGGGTCACAACAAATGGGAGAGATTCGACAAATGGGACTACCTTAAAATAAAAAGTTTCTGCACAGCTAAAGTCATAGCAATGAAGCTAGAAAGACAACCAACTAACTGGGAAAAAATACTTACCAGCAATATATCAGACAAGGGGTTAACATCCTGTATATACAGGGAACTCAAGAAACTAATCCCTCCCAAACCTAACAAACCAATTACTAAATAGGCAAGGAACTAAAGAGAGACTCCTCAGAAGAAGAGATAAAAATGGCAAAGAAACACATGAGGAAATTTTCACCATCCCTGGTTGTGAAGGAAATGCAAATAAAGACAACCCTGAGATACCACCTTACCCCAGTGAGAATGGCCCACATCCTCAAGTCAGCCAATGACAAATGCTGGAGGGGATGTGGAGAAAGAAGAATCCTATTACACTGTTGGTGGGAATGTACACTTATATAACTACTTTGGAAAGTAATCTGGAGGGTCTTCAGAAAGCTAAATATTGACCTCCTTTATGACCCAGTCATACCACTTTAGGCATCTACCCTGAACAACAGGAACCAATATACAAGGACATATGCACCTCCATGTTTATTGCAGCACTGTTCACAATAACCAGGATATGGAAACAACCCAGATGCCCACCACTGATAAATGGATCCAAAAATTGTGGTATCTATACACAATGGTATATTATGCAGCCATTAGAAAGGACACAATAATGGCATTTGCAGGGAAATGGATGGAGCTAGAAGAAATCATGTTGAGCAAGGTAAGCCAAGGGCAAAGAGACAAATGGCACGTAGCCTCCCTGATAAGTGGATGTTAAATCCAAAACCTAAGGTGATACAACAAAAGTAACAAGGCTTAAGAAACAAAGGACTTCCACTCATCTGGTCAAATCACTACCAAATAACCCCATACTGCTAATCACATTTATGCTATATTTGTGCACACCAGAGAGAAACCAGGAGGAAGACACAGAACTAGAGGGAATCAGGGAAAAACATACAACAGCGGGATCCATCAGCTGTACTGGACATTGATCAAAATGAACTAAGCAACTCAATGGCAGTAATGGGAGGGAGGGAACAAGTGGGAAAGAAGGAACAGCTGATGCTATGCAAAACAAAAGAAATTTACATATCACCCGATGTAGAAGCAATAACTGTATGGCCAAGCTCATAGAACACATAAATGCTATAGACCACGATAGACAATTTGCCCCATGAAAGCTAGAATGTGTTTGTGACTTTAACTAAGCATCACTATTGCACAATACTGTGAAATTTGGGAAATTATGTAATCACTTAATCACAATAAAGAATTTGAAAAAAAAAAGCCACATTCTTGCCAGGTGTGAGTATAATCCTAGCTACTCAGGAGATTGAGATCTGAGGATGGTGGTTCAAAGCCAACCCAGGCAGGAAAGCCCGTGAGACTCTAATCTCCAATAAAACCACTCAGAAAACCAGAAGTGGTGCTATGGTTCAACTGGTAGAGTGCTCCCCTTGAGCTGAAGAACTGAGGGACAGCGTCCAGGCCCAGAGTTCAAGCCCCATAACCAACAACAACAACAAAAAAGCCACATTCAGTAGGGTTCCATGTGGGTGCCAAGTACTGAATGGGCAAACCCACAGAGAAGAAAGGAAAACATGAGGGAAGCAGAGTCTCCGTGACTCAGTTGGGGAACAGGGCATCTGTGGCAGCATCAGGACAGGGGGTGGGTTTGGGAGGTGGCCTTGGTCTGGATTTCATCGTGGTGATGGTTGCACACCATTACAAATACAGGAAAAACCAAATCACTGTATAGGTTAAAGTAGTTAGTGATGAATTAGTGTTACATGAATTGATTTCCAATATAAAAAAGATACAGATGTACATTGAAAACGATCCAGGGATTGCAAATTTGCACCGAGCCTGTCCAAGGTCAAAGGTGTCATTCAGTGCTTGTGATCTATTGAGCCAGGGCCAAACGAATTGCCAAAAGTGAAACAAAACAGAACCAACCACAAATATTTTGCCCCCAAGAAATACATGATAGATTCCACACAATATAAAGAAGGAATAACCTAGCCATATATATATATATATATATATAGTACATATAATGTATACATATATATGTATATATAGGTAGGTTTTATATATACACATATGTGTGTGTGTGCATTTTTTTTTTAACTCTGGGCCTGGGTGCTGTCCCTCAGTTCCTCTGCTCAAGCAGAACACTCTACCACTTGAGCCACAGCACCACTACCAGTTTTCTGGTGGTTCATTGGAGATAAGATCCTCAGAGACTTTTCTGGCTAGGCTGGCTTTGAACCATGATCCTCAGATCTCAGCCTCCTGAGTAGCTAGGATTAGAGGCATGAGCCACTGGCACCCGGCTCTAGCTATATTGAAGAGTTAATCTCATCAATACACACACACACACACACACACACACACACACGTGCAAACATGTGCACACACTGTTAGACACAAGACTGCTCACTGCCCATTTCCATTGATACAACTGAACCAGAGCCATGAAGGTCCACAGACCCAGGTGGACACCTGGGCAGGGGGTACCATGGTCCTGGATCCCAAGGTCTGGCAAAGACCTCCCAGGTGCTGGGAGGATGAACCAAGGCCCAGCACAGCCTGGGAGGCCACTGGCCCCTTCTCTGAAGGGGACTGCACATCAGGGGACAGAACCCTCTGCTCACCCCAGTGTTTGTAGGGCACTGGAGACTCGTATGGCCACTTTCTCCAGGCCTTGCCTGTCCTGACTTCTTGACCTGGTGGCAGCAGGACAGGGGTCTCTGGGGCCCAGGGACATGCAACCTGCCAGCTGAGCCTGAGGCTGGGGTTGCATCCCAACAAGGGGAGGTGCGAAGAGGGGGCTGTGGCTCTGTCTGGTGGATGCTGGTCAGGACTCAGGGTGGGGGCTGGGAGGAAACAAACTCTGACCACAAAGGTAAAAGATGAGCCTTCTCCTGGCTGCTTTGCATCTCAAATGATCCCTGTGCTGGATGAGGCCAGGGAGGAGAACAGGAGGGGTAGGGGGGGGTGGGGGCTCATTTGCAAATCCTGCGACTACCCGGCATTTGGCCCTAGACTGCGTGTGCTTGGTACTAGTCTTCTCCCGCCCGCCCCCCCACCAGAGGTGTGGTTTGCTGGGGTTCACTGTGTCCCAGCGATCCCCTGAATTCTTACGGGGGGGGGGGCAGATGGGAGGCCCGTGGCCAAATCCAGCCTGTCTGGCTGCAGTTATGACCATTTTATTGAGGTACAAGTCACGCAGCACCGAACCATCAGTTTCCAAGCACTAGGTGCACTTAGAACAGTCACCAAAGGCACACAGCAGCACGAGCCGGGCGCTTCCTAGCTTGCTGGATGCAGCTTGCACCCCACCCTTTGGAGAAGGAGGAAGTGGGGGAGCAGAGAGGCCGAGCGAGTTGCCGAGGTAGCACCTCAGCCTGGACTCGAACCCAGAGCTCAGAGAGCTGTTGCCTGCAAGAATCTGTCCCCAGGACATACTTTAGTCAGCAATGACTTTGGATGTCCAGCTGAGCTGGGAGCAGCAGAGGTCATCCCTTACGGATCTTGACTTCGGCGTACTCGGTGTTGTTGGAGTCCTGGTCCTGGGTCGTCCTGGGCTTCAGGCTGCCGAAGCTGAGGGAGGCATAGTGGAGCTCAGGCTCCTCCCCCTCGGTGGGCATGGCCAATCTACAAGACGTAGCCTCGTTGGGGGGCGTGGTCTCGTTAGAGGGCGTGGCTGCGCCAGGCGGTGGGCCTTCTGGAGGGCTGCTTGACTTCAGGTGACCCTGACAGAGTTTGGGAGGCCGGGAGAGAAGAGCATCAGTCAGGTTTGGGGACCTGAGCATGCATTTATTTCCTTACCCACTTCGTACACATTTCCTGAATATTCATTCACTCATTCATAGTTGTACTTTCCTTTGTACTTTCTTTTTTCTTTTTTCTTTTTTTTTTTTCCTGTTTTTGAAATGCTGCAGGGCCTCGTGCAAAATAAATACAACACATCGGGGCTGGGAAGATGACTCGGTGGTAGAGTGCTTGCCTTGCATGTATGAGGCCCTGGGTTGGATTCCTCAGTGCCACATAAGTAGAAAAAGCCAGAAGTGGCACTGTAGCTCAAGTGGTAGAGCGCTAGCCTTGAGCTGAAGAGCTGAGGGACAACGCCCAGGCCCAGAGTTCAGCCCACATGACCAACAACAACAACAACATACAGCAAATCAAGCCAGGCATCCATGGGCTCACGCTTGTGATCCTAGCTACTCAAAAGTCTGAGATCTGAAGATTATGGTTTGAAGCCAACCCAGGCAGGAAAGTTGTGGGGCTTGAACTCAGGGCCTGGCCACTGTCCTTAAACCTTTCTGCTCAAGGCTGGTGCTCTATCACTTGAGCCACAGCTCCACTTCCAGCTTTTGGATGGTTAACTAGAGATAAGAGTCACACTGACTTTTCTGCTCAGGCTGGCCTTGAACTATGATCCTTAGATCTCAGTCTCTTGAGTAGCTAGGATTATAGGCGTGAGGCACTAGAGGCTAGCTTTAGTTTGTTTTGGGGACAGTATCTTGCTAACTTTGCCCAGACTAGCCTCATATTTACTAGCCATTGTCCCATCTCCTTCTTCAGAGTAACTGGAGTTAAGTGTGTCCAAGTACACCCTTTTCTATCTATTTTTAAAGGTATCTACTAGAAATGTTCACATTATACCTGGGGCCAACAATTGATTTCTAGTGGACGGTGCTATCTGGCCAGTCAGAAAAGGAACAAACCAAGAGCTGCTTGGAAATCTTTCCTCTCTGAGAGCACCTTCTGGAGAAAGTGGGTGCAGAGCAGAGGCCTGGTAAGAAAAGCCAGGACTTGGCTTGGAGAAGCCATGCCCTGAAGCCATGCTCGAAGGGAGGATGACAGGCTTGGGGAAGCACTGGCTCTTGGAGAAGAAGTGAGGAACAGAGGGAGGATGGATCACAGGCCTGTGGCTGCAGCAGGACATCTGGACCCGGGGGGAGTCAGAAAGAGGAGCTCAGTTGATTGTGTTGAACTGGATGGAAATGAGCCTCTGTCACTCACCAGGAAGAAGGAGCTCACTGCAGGATGGGCACTGTCCTGAAGCCTGGTCTTCTTCACTGACTTCCTCCTGCAGGTCTTCACTCTGGGTGAGGGAGAGCAGGACCTCCAGTCAGGCTGGTGTGAGGCCGGGGGGCAGAGCATAGAGGCTCAGAGACCAGGACAAGAAGTCAGTTGGTCATGCCATCCTCCTAGATGCTGGTACCCGAGTTAGGAATGGAGCCTGCATTTGGCCCAGGAGGCAGGGAGCAGGAGGTGGCTGCTCTGACCATGCATGCAGACCCTGGCTTCCTCATCACGCACCATGGTAGCGGCACCTCTGGGCTTTGAGTTGTGGAGATTCTTGGAGCTGTCCATCACCACCCCCACTTCGCCCAGCGGAGCCATCACTCACACGAAGAAGATGAGGCAGAGGCTGGCAGCAAGCAGGGCCGTGACTCCAGCTCCCGTGATGGCTCCCTGAACCATTCCCCTCCACATTCCTGCAGACAACGAGACGTGGGATGATCTCCAGCCTTCCCCAATCTCCAGGACTAGATCCTTTGTTCTCCTCCCTTCCTGTGAGACTCCTGTGTGGCAGGAGTCTCTCCCTCTAGTCCCCCCATCCCCAGCCTAGGAATAGAGGACCCATAGCTCCAGCCCCAGTTTCCCCTAGGTCAGCTCCACCTCTTCATCTCCAGATGTCTTCTAGAAGACACTCCAGACTCCCCTTCCCCATGCCTTGCCTTTTGTATCTTTTGGAGCTAGTAGCAGCAGGATCGGGGCACTCTGGGCTCCATATGTGTTCTGGGCCTCGCAGCTGAGCCTGAGGCTGGAGCTGAACCCCTGGTGGAGGCTCAGGGAGCTGTTGACCCACAGCCCAGCCGAGCTGGAGGTGACAGCGACCGAGGTGTTGCCGCTGCCCTCCGCCAGCAGCGCATCCCCCAGCCGCCACTGCAGGGTGGGGGCTGGCCAGGCACGGGAGGCGCAGGTGCAGTGTAGCCACTCGGCCCCCCAGGAGCAGGAGGGGCCCAGCAGCTTGAGGGGGCCTGTGTGGAGGAGCAGATGGGGATCAAAAGGGCATTCCCCAGATGGGGACTGGGGTGTCCTGGTCCCGGGGCTAGGGGTGTGTCTCTGCACTCACTCTTCACCAGAAGGACCACGGAGGTGTCCTGCGTGCCCAGTGGATTCTGCGCCCGGCAGACATATTCCCCGCTGTCCTCAGCCTGCACCCAGACCAGCCGCAGGGTCTCGTTGCCGGAGGGCTGCGAGGGTCCCAAGACCAGGTCATCCCGAGCCCAGAGCAGCGTGGCAGGAGGGTGGCTGGCTGTGACGATGCATGTGAAGCACAGTGACTCTCCCTCCTCCACTTCCAAGGAGGAGCCGTTGGCCAGCACCTGAGAGCCTGAGGAGGCAGAGGGGAGACTGAGGCAGCACCCTCCCATGCCCTGCAGCTCTGTACTGAACCTCATAGCTGGGGCGTCTAGCTTTTCTCCTCTGTGTCCTTATGAGCTCCTGCTGCGTAGACCTTGTCCCACGGGGACAGTAGAAAGACACCATCATGAGGTCACTGGAAACTCAGGAGTCCCCTCTCCCCCCCCCCCCCCCCCCGTGCCTCCAGACCTGAAGCAAAACCCCACCCATACCAGGGAGCCATCCCAGGTTGCCACTGGGCTCCCTGGGGCCTGATTCTGGGTGTGAGGCCCTCACAGTCTTCATGACAAAGCACCATGAGCAGGTGCCTGCGCAGTAGTGGAGGCGGCCCTGAAGCCACAGAGGGTCTAACGGGAGCCCCAGAACTTCTGGGGTCCCACCTTCTGTCACTATAGTCCTGAGACTTCCTCCTGAGGCCTGCCACACCTCTGCTGTCTGCTGAGTGGAGATGGTTACACTCACACTCATACACATGCTCACACTCACACGAGCAGACAGTCACTTACTCACTCACACTCCCAGGGATGAGAGGTCACATCCTACCTGTGCCAGCTCCACGTGACAAACTGATGCTCAGGTTCTGAGGTGCATCTGGACAGACAGAGAGACAGACATGATCAGCCCCTTTCCTATGACAGGAGGTGGCTGTTGGTGCTTTCCACACAAAAACTTAAAAAGAGGAAGGGAATGGAATTCAGCATGCTCTTTCTTTTCTTCCTGATCTCGGGGCTAGTGCAGTCCTGAGTGCATCTTCCTCTGCTCTCCCTGACCCCATCTCCCCTGCTCTTGCGGGCTCCCCTGTGACCTCACTGCCTGCGTATACCACCATGACCCCCGCTGCACTCACTGACCCCCCCATAAAGTCCCCTGAACTCCCCTACCCTTGTAGAGTCTCCTATATCCTCCCCTACCCTTGCTGACCCTTCAGGTCCTCCCCAGACTTTGTGGGCACCCCCATGTTCCCCCTGAACTCAGGTCCCCAGGGCCCCTGGGACTTGGCTTGGCACTCACAAGATACATTGAGCCGCACGGTTCTCTCCACTGTCACCCCGACTCCGGGAAAAGTTGCCTGGCAGGTGAGATTGGCCCCGTGATCCTCCGGCGATGGGGTGATAGGGAGCACAGGGGTGGGGTTGGCCCCGGGTTCCAGGACCATGGGGGACGACGACCTCCAGGAGAACACAGGGGGCGTCCCCTGCTCACAGGCCCATGGCACCAAACAGGTGATGTTGCTGCGGCATCCAGACTGCAGGGTCTCGGGCACATCCACAACAGGGACCTCCGTGAGCTCTGGGGGAGACACACCCAGGCTGGGGCCATCGTGGGGACAAAGCCTGTTCTTGGCTCAGGTCAGCCTGTCCCTCACCCCTACCTCCCCCCCTGTCATGAAGACCAGAAGATCTGTCCCCACCCTGCAGGCCCAGAGACCGGGGGCCTCACCCATGTGGCCCTGTCCTGACCTGTAACCGACAGAGAGAGCTGGTTGTCTTTGTAACTGTGTTTCACAGAACTGCTCTGTATTCTGAAGAAGTATCTTCCCGTGTCCTTCCTCTTTGCATCTCTGATGCCCAAGGAGCAGTTGTTGTCCTGCGGGTCCCCGACCAGCTGGAATCGGCCACGGGTCCCCATATCCACGTCTCTATGTGGGTTGTTGGTGGCCACCGGAGATCCATAGGCTATATTAGTCCCATCCAGGAACCAGTAGCCAAAGACTGTGTCAGCGGAGCTCTGCAAACCAGAGTGGAAGAAAGTGCAGGGCACAAGGACACACAGACCCTCCTGCACGGTCACAGACTCCGGCACTTCCAGTGTGTCTCTGTTATGTGCAGCCCAGAAGCTTCCGTCGGGGACACCACCATCGTCAGCTTGGCTCAGCTTCCCAGGCCCCTCTGCCTGTGCCTGCTCAAGGGCCCACAGTAAGGGCAGCAGCAGCCACCACCACATTGCTGAGGCAGAGGGCTGCTGGCTGGGATCCAGCCAAGTGATAACGGGGAAGTGAGGTGAGAAGTTGGGGTTGTAAGTGACCTGCCTTAGTGTCAAGACTGACAGCCCCAGGGAACACACAGGAATGAGGAGCCAGGTGACCACAGAGGAGGAAGTTTACGCCCAGTCACTGTTAGAGACACTTTCCCACTTCTGCGTTGTGCTCCGCAACCTCTGTCTGTGGCCTCACCCTGTCCCCACCAGGCCAGACAGCACTTCCTGAGCACACTCAGCTTCCAGGTGAATCCATCTGGCAGGACTTGAATTCAGGCCTGGTAGGAAGCACAACAATTGGGGGAAGGTCCCCCAAAAGAATGACCATGACAACAACCCCACCAGCACCATGACTGATTTCATCTCTGCCTCTTGATAAGTTCTCTAAGGAAGGAGGAGGTGGAGAAAATCCAGACCAAGCCAGCATTTTCTGGAAGGGGCTGTGATACAGGGGTCTGTAAGAAACCCCATTACCCCATGCAGACAGCTGGAGAGTTCTCAGACAGGCATGGCTTCAGGATAGGGTGTGGCTTCTCCGGTGATTTGGGGTCTCTGAGCTTATCTTCTCTCTGTGGTGGTTAATCTCAATGGTCAATTTGGCTTGGGTTAGCCTTGGCGAGATTAGAAAAGGTCTCCTCAGGGCTTGTGTGCAGCACTGGGATCTTGAGGGCTATGCCATAAGCTGAGCAGCCATTTCTCCTACTCTCTGCTTCCTGGCTGCCAGGAACTGAGCAGCTTTCCTCCCCTGGGTCCTGCCACAGGCCCAAAAGCAATGGAGCCATCTTGCCATAGAAGTCTGAAGTCTGGAGCCAGGACAAATCTTCCTTCCTTTTCCATAGTGTCTCCCAGGTATTTGTCACAGTGATAGGGAAAGTTGGCCACATCCCTGCCTTCCCCAGATGTTCATGGCATGGACATGGAGAAGAGACAAAGACCCTGGCATGTGAGCACCAGCCACAAGATGTTGGCTTTACAGTCAGGGGATCCTGGCCCTCTCATATGTCCCAGGAGACCTCTCAATTCCTGACCCTCCCATGGGAAGATGGAGGTCAATGTGCTCTGCAGATTCCCAGCTGGATGTCATGTATGCCATGAGGCCAGGAGTCCTACCCTGCCCATCCTCAGTGGTCATTCTGAGACCTGCCCCCAGCAAGCATCTCCTGGGGCCCACATTTCCTTGTTGGGTGCAGCATCTGAGACTTCGCAACAAGGAAGTCAGATTCAGACTCTGTAGCCACACAGTGGCCAGGCTGGACCTGTGGCCCTAATGCCCGCTGTGCTGCCCAGGGAAGGGGCCTAGCCAAGCTGCAGACCTGTACAGCTGGATGCGGAGGCTCAGGGAATTTGATAGGCCAATTGTGTCCATCTTCAAATTCACATATGAAAGTCCCAATTCTCAGGAATTCACAATGTGATTATATTTGTGTATTGTGTCAATAAAGAGAAGCTAATTGAAAATGAGTTCACGAGGGTGGATTTGAATCCAATACAACCTGTATACTCATTGGAGAGGAGGCAGGAACAACTACCACACAGGAAAGACCACAGAACACAGAGAGAAGACGGCTGATCAAGGAGAAAGATCACAAGGGAAGTGAGTCCTGATCCCACCATGGCCTGGGACTTCCTGCCCCCCCCTCAACCCCCATCAAGGACTGGAGCATGTTGTTGTGGCCCATAGTGGGCCAGCTAGTCTTCAGCCCTCAAATTGTCAGGGCAAGTCTGTAAGACCAGGCTGCTCAGAGGATGCAGGAGAAAGAGAAGTGAAGAGTCCCTGGCACAGGCTCTATCTCTGCATGGCTGCCACTTCATCCTTGCTCTCCCCTCCCCAGGTAGGACAGGCTGTGTGTTTAGTGGGGGTGAGGAATTGTAGTGAGGCAGGCTCAGGAGGAGCACTGGCTGGCTGGTGACAAGGAAGCAGTGCAGCACCACAGTCTGGCCAGATCAGAACTGAGTCAGATGAGCGGGGAGCCCAATAGAGGGAGCCCAGATCTGTCTGGTTGGTGGACAGATAAGCTGGAAGACAAGGTAACCCCAGACTATAATGGGCAGGTCCAGAGCCATGGAGAATGGAGGAAACCCAAATGGACTAACATGACACAAATATCTGCCCTCACTAAGCATGTGGCCTAAGTGGGCAGACAGAACATAAACAAAAATACTAAATAACTGAAGTCTTTTGAAAATGTGATGAAGAAAATGTCAGGAAAATTGAACAGGATTTATCAAGAGGAAGGGATTAGATCATAGTTAATGTATGAAGTATGGTTGCATTGGTACAGGTTTAATCCCAGGGCGCTACACACTATTACTGATTGGCTGGAGCTCATAGGACACCAGGGAGGGGGCATGCACTTTCACCTCCTGATTGGCTCTGGTAGCTACCCATCAGCTCTTAGAGGCACACACTCTATATGGCAATGGGTTAGTTATATGTACTGCTGATTGGCCAGAGAAGAGACATGTGTATTTTGATTGTCTGGAGAACAGACTTGGTACTCTGATTGGCTGGCCCCACCTCCATAGCAGTTACCTGGTCAGCTCCAACTCCAGCCCTTGGCCCCTTTGCCTTCAGTCAGATTCTTTATACTTTGTGATCCAGTATGGTAAGTCTGAACTCTTCTTCCTCCTCTTCCTCCTCCTCTGACTATCCTTTGGCCCTTTGTATTTCTGAATAAATCTGAGAATCACCTTCTCAGTTTATCACATACATGTATAGATTAACCTGTATCTACTTACATGCACAATATACATATATATATATATATATATATATATATATATATTATAGCTTGACAGGGATTATTTTGTTTTGTTTTTTATTCTGTGCTTTGTGATTTTTTTTCATTTAACTCTACTGTGATGATTTTAAATCAATATAGTAAGAAGTGAGGAGACATTTGATTTTGTTGTTGTTTGGTTTTTAGTTGGTCATGGAACTTGAACTCAGAGCCTGGGTGCTCTCCCTGAAATTTGTTGATCAAAGCCAGTGCTCTATCACTTTGAGCCACAGCAACATTTCAGTTTTCTGGAGGCTAATGGGAGATAAGAGTCTCAATGACTTTCTGGTCCCAGGTGGCTTCGATTGAGCCTCGATTCAGTCATCTCAGACTCCTGAGTAGCTAGGATTACCGGTGTGGCTCACCAATGCCAAGCTGTATGTCTCTCTTATTCTATGTGACCTTTGTTCTTTTTTATTAAGATTTCACTTTTACTTATTTTGTGTTTGTAGAAGTGAAACCAGCACCTGTGCATGCTGAACAAGTGCTGTACCATGAAGCCATGTCTCCAAGGAAAGAACAAATAATGGGCTCAGGACATGATACACTGCATCCTGCAGGTTCAGTACTGCAATCCTGGCTCAGTTCTGGGAAGGTCTGATGGCTGATTGCTGGACGGTTTTGTTGTGGTTGTCATTTTGGTATTGAGGAATGAACTCAGGGGCTGGGTGCTATCTCAGAGCTTTTTCCTTCAAGGCTGGTGCTCTCCCATTTAAGCCACAGTTCTACTTCCAGCCTTTTGGTGGTTAATGGGGCCTAAGAATCTCAGGAACTTTCCTGCTCAGGCTGACTTGGAAACCTGATCCTCCAATCTCAGCCTCCTGAGTAGCTAGGATTATAAGCATGAACCACAGGCACCCAGCTCATTCTAAAGGATTTGTAAATGTTACTAAAGAGACTTTGCAGTGGGTGTTCTGAGCCTCTTTATTACCTCCTCCTGGCTCCCTTGCTGAGGTCCAGATCTACAGCCTAGAGGACCCTCTGTGGAAATGGATTTCTGTGTAATTCTCCTCAGGGTCCCAGGCCCTCCAGTCTCCAGGGTCTGGGAGACATGAGAGCAGCATAATGGAGTTCTTCTGGGCAGGTCTCGGGGTCTGGGCCTTGAGTGGGTGATGTGAGCTTGGGGCAGCTGAGGGCGGCCTTCTGGTTCTTCCTTGGTTCTGGGGTGCCAGTGCCCGCAGAAGCATTCCTGAGAAGGCTGCTTAGCTTAGTCTTCAGATTCTGCATGCAAGGAAACAATAACCACCCTTCATTCATTCAGTCATTCGTTCATTCATTTACTCAACACAGAGGTTGGGCACTGAGCAGGTGCCTGGTATAACTTGGCTGCTGTGGCCACAGCTGGGAGAAAAACCCAGTCCCTCACTGAGTCTGGCTTCCATCCCCACCCCCAGGAACAAGGGGTACAGGAAGGCGGGGGGTGTGGCCAAAAGATTTACCAAGGGTGGGCATGGCCACATGGGCCTTGAGTTTCCTAGGCTGGTGCTCTACAAGTTTGGCTATGCCCCCAGTCCCTTTTGATTTCAATGTTGTTCCAGTAAAGTCTGGTCTTTATGCTCAGGCAAGCCCTGAAGCATCACTCTCCCAATCTCAGCCCGCCAAAGAGCCAGGATGACCGATGTGAGCCACCATGCCTAGCTTGTTTTTATGATTTTGATGGTGGGATATCTGTGGACTGGGAAGTCAGCAGCACATCCCATTTTCCATCTCACCCCTTCCCACCTCTTTCCCTGCACTCCATAACTGACAAGGGTAGAAAATCCAAGCAGTGGGCTGGGAAGGTGGCTCAGTGGTAGAGTACTTGCCTGGCATGCATAGGCCCTGGGTTCAATTCCTCAGCACCACATAAGCAGAATAAGACAGAAGTAGTACTGTGGCTAAAGTGGTAGAGTGCTAGCCATAAGCTGAAGAGCAGAGGGACAGTGCCAAGGTCCAGAATTCAAAGCCCCATGAAAAACAAAGAAAGAAAGAAGGAAAGAAAGAGAGAGAGAGAGAGAGAGAGAGAAAGAAAGAAACAAACAAACAAACAAAGGAAGAAAGAAAGAAGGAATGAAAGAAGGAAGGAAAGAAGGAAAGAAAGAAGGAAAGAAAGAGAAAAAAAAGAGAAAACCCAAGCAGTCATCGGGCCTCCTGGAGGCACAAGCTCCAGAAGCTTGTTACTAGTCTCTTGGTCTCAGGGACACCCATCTTTCTCAAGAAGAGTCGAGCAGAGAGGCACAGAGTTATTAAGAAGGCTGGGGAGCAGGAGGATAGTGAGTTTGAAGCCATCCTAGATGACAGAGCAAAACCCTGTCCCAGACAAACAAACATCCCTCTGTCTCCCAGGAGAATTAGGAGAAGGGGCTTGATTTAGACTCCAGAGTGAATTATCAGCCTGGTGGGCTGCACACTCACCAGGGCTCGGAACTTAGGGTCGATGTTGCTGTGATGAAGGAAGGTGCTACATCCGGAGACCTGGGTTCTGCACATCTCTGCTCGAGGCAGATTTCCGTAACCTCTTCATTCTGTGGGAATAAAGCCCGCCTGGAAGCACTGCTGCCCCTACCCTTTCCTAGGCTCCAGACCTCATGACTGACTGCTGACCCCTGACCCCTCCCAACTCACATGACCATGACAGTGAGACAGAGGGAAAGTAAAGCCTTGGCTCCAATGCTCAGGCCTGCCGCCATGAAAAACGCTGTGGAGAAGCAGCCCTGGCCTGTGTGGGAGAAACAGGTGAGGTTAGCCTGCAGGCATGGACGGGAGCTAAGGGTGAATGGGCTCGCTATCCCCCCATGGTGTCTGAGCCTCATTCTGATCCAGGCCTTCCTATTCTCCCTTCTTTTCCTTCCCAAGTCAGCCACAGATCAAGGACACTGGTGATCAGGGATTCTGGCTGCCTGTTGGGCCTGCAGGAAACTAGCCTGTCACTATGGTCCTGAGCCTTCCTCCTGAGGCCTGAACACACCTCTGCTGTCTGCTGAGTGGAGATGCTCACACTCACTCACGCACTGATACACTTGCAATACATGCTCATACACTCACACTCATACACACACACTCACACTCACACATGCACACATACTCACTCTCTCATACATTCATACGCACATACCCAGGGATGAGAAGTCCTGCTCTACCTGTGCCAGTTCCCTGCCACACACTGATGATGCTCAGGTTCTGAGGTGCATCTGGACAGACAGAGAGACAGACATCATCAGCCCCTTTCCCATGACAGGAGGTGGCTGTTGGTGCTTTCCACACAAAAACTTAGGAAGAGGAAGGGAATGGAATTCAGCATGCTCTTTCTTTTCTTCCTGATCACGGGGCTAGTGCTGTCCTGAGTGCTTCTTCCTCTGCCCTCCCTGACCCCATCTCCCCTGCCCTTGCCGGGTCCCCTGTGACCTCCCCTGCCTGTGTTGACCACCATGACCCCATCAGCCCTCATTGATCCCCCATGAACTCCCCTAAACTCTCCTACCCTTATAGGGTCTCCTACATACTCCCCTGCCCTTGCTGACCTTTCATATCCTCCCCTGACCTTGTTTGGATCCCTGTGTCCCCACTGAACTCAGGTCCACAGGGGTCCTGGGACTTGGCCTGGCACTCACAGGATACATTGAGCTGCACGGTTCCCTCCACTGTCACTCCAACTCCAGGAAAGGTTGCCTGGCAGGTGAGATTGGCCCCGTGATCCTCCGGCGATGGGGTGATAGGGAGCACAGGGGTGGGGTTGGCCCCGGGTTCCAGGACCGTGGGGGACGACGACCTCCAGGAGAACACAGGGGGCGTCCCCTGCTCACAGGCCCATGGCACCAAACAGGTGACGTTGCTGCGGCGTCCAGACTGCAGGGTCTCGGGCACATCCACAACAGGGACCTCCGTGAGCTCTGGGGGAGACACACCCAGGCTGGGGCCATCGTGGGGACAAAGCCTGTTCTTGGCTCAGGTCAGCCTGTCCCTCACCCCTACCTCCCCCCTGTCATGAAGACCAGAAGATCTGTCCCCACCCCGCGGGCCCAGGGATGGGGGCCTCACCCATGCGGCCCTGTCCTGACCTGTAACCGACAGAGAGAGCTGGTTGTCTCTGTAACTGTGTTTCACAGAACTGCTCTGTATTCTGAAGAAGTATCTTCCCGTGTCCTTCCTCTTTGCATCTCTGATGCCCAAGGAGCAGTTGTTGTCCTGCGGGTCCCCGACCAGCTGGAATCGGCCACGGGTCCCCATATCCACGTCTCTATGTGGGTTGTTGGTGGCCACCGGAGATCCATAGGCTATATTAGTCCCATCCAGGAACCAGTAGCCAAAGACTGTGTCAGCGGAGCTCTGCAAACCAGAGTGGAAGAAAGTGCAGGGCACAAGGACACACAGACCCTCCTGCACGGTCACAGACTCCGGCACTTCCAGTGTGTCTCTGTTATGTGCAGCCCAGAAGCTTCCGTCGGGGACACCACCATCGTCAGCTTGGCTCAGCTTCCCAGGCCCCTCTGCCTGTGCCTGCTCAAGGGCCCACAGTAAGGGCAGCAGCAGCCACCACCACATTGCTGAGGCAGAGGGCTGCTGGCTGGGATCCAGCCAAGTGATAACGGGGAAGTGAGGTGAGAAGTTGGGGTTGTAAGTGACCTGCCTTAGTGTCAAGACTGACAGCCCCAGGGAACACACAGGAATGAGGAGCCAGGTGACCACAGAGGAGGAAGTTTACGCCCAGTCACTGTTAGAGACACTTTCCCACTTCTGCGTTGTGCTCCGCAACCTCTGTCTGTGGCCTCACCCTGTCCCCACCAGGCCAGACAGCACTTCCTGAGCACACTCAGCTTCCAGGTGAATCCATCTGGCAGGACTTGAATTCAGGCCTGGTGGGAAGGCACAACAATTGGGGGAAGGTCCCCCAAAAGAATGACCATGACAACAACCCCACCAGCACCATGACTGATTTCATCTCTGCCTCTTGAGAAATTCTCTAAGGAAGGAGGAGGTGGAGAAAATCCAGGCCAAGCCAGCATTTTCTGGAAGGGGCTGTGATACAGGGGTCTGTAAGAAACCCCATTACCCCATGCAGACAGCTGGAGAGTTCTCAGACAGGCATGGCTTCAGGATAGGGTGTGGCTTCTCCGGTGATTCAGGGTCTCTGAGCTTATCTTCTCTCTGTGGTGGTTAATCTCAATTTGGCTTGGGTTAGCCTTGGCGAGATTAGTAAAGGGCTCCTCAGGGCTTATGTGCAGCACTGGGATCTTGAGGACTATGCCATAAGCTGAGCAGCCATTTCTCCTACTCTCTGCTTCCTGGCTGCCAGGAACTGAGCAGCTTTCCTCCCCTGGGTCCTGCCACAGGCCCAAAAGCAATGGAGCCATCTTGCCATAGAAGTCTGAAGTCTGGAGCCAGGACAAATCTTCCTTCCTTTTCCATAGTGTCTCCCAGGTATTTGTCACAAGGATAGGGAAAGTGGCTACTTTCCTGCCCTTCCCTAGGTGTTCCTGGCATGGATATGGACCAGAGACCGAGAGCCTGGCATGTTAGTACCAGCCACAAGATGGTGGCTTTAGAGTCAAGGGATCCTGGTCCCTTCATCTGTCATAGGAGACCTCTCAATTCGTGACCCTCCCATGAGAAGATGGAGGTCAATGTTCTCTGCAGACTCCCAGCTAGTTGTCATGCATGCCGTGAGGCCACGAGTCCTACCCTGCCCATCCTCAGTGGTCGTTCTGAGACCTGCCCCCAGCAAGCATCTCCTGGGGCCCACATTTCCTTGTTGGGTGCAGCATCTGAGACTTCGCAACAAGGAAGTCAGATTCAGACTCTGTAGCCACACAGTGGCCAGGCTGGACCTGTGGCCCTAATGCCCACTGTGCTGCCCAGGGAAGGGGCCTAGCCAAGCTGCAGACCTGTACAGCTGGATGCGGAGGCTCAGGGAATGTGATAGGACAATTGCGTCCATCTTCAAATTCACATATGGAAGTCTCAACTCGCAGGAACTGAGGATGTGACTATATTTGTATATTGTGTCAATAAAGAGAAGCTAGTTGAAAATGAGCTCACGAAGGTGGATTTGAATCCAATACAACCTGTATACTCATTGGAGAAGAGGCAGGACCAACTACCACACAGGAAAGACCACATGAGAACAAGAGAAAAAATGGCTGATCAAGGAGAAAGATCACAGGAGGAGTGAGTCCTGATCCCACCATGGCCTGGAACTTCCTGTCACCTCCCCTCCTTCCCCAATCAAGTACGGAAGCATCTCGTTGCAGCCAGTAGCGAGCCAGCTAGTCTTCAGCCCTCAGATTGTCAGGGCAAGTCTCTAAGACCAGGCTGCTCAGAGGATGCAGGAGAAAGAGAAGTGAAGAGTCCCTGGCACAGGTTCTATCTCTGCATGGCTGCCACTTCATCCTTGCTCTCCCCTCCCCAGGTAGGACAGGCTGTGTGTTTAGTGGAGGGGAGGAATTGAAGTGAGGAAAACTTGGGAGGAGCACTGGCTGGTGACAGGGAAGTAGTGTGGGATCACAGTCTGGCCAGATTAGAGCTGAGTCAGGAGATGAGCAGGGAGCACAATAGAGGGAGCTCAGATCTGTCTGGTGGGTGGACAGATAAGCTGGGAGACAAGGTGACCCCAGACTAATGGGTAGGTCCAGAGCCAAAGAGAATGGAGGAAACCCAAATGGACTAACATGACACAATTATCTGCCCACACCGAGCATGTGGCCTATGAGGGCAGACAGACCATAAACAAAAATACTAAGGAACTGAAGTCTTTTGAAAATGTGATGAAGAAAATGTCAGGAAAATTAAAGAGTTTATCAAGAGGAAGGGATTGGGTCATGGTTAATGTATGAAGTATCGTTGCATTGGTACAGGTCTAAGACCAGGGCGCTGCCCACCATTACTGATTGACTGGAGCTCATAGGACACCAGGGAGGGGGCATGCACTTTTACTTCCTGATTGGCTCTGGTAGCTACCCATCAGCTCTTAGAGGCACACACTCTATATAGCAATGGGGTAGTCATATGCACGGCTGATTGGCCAGAGAAGAGACACGTGTATTTTGATTGTCTGGAAAACAGGCTTGGGTACTCTGATTGGCTGGCCCCACCTCCATAGCAGTTACCTGGTCAGCTCCAACTCCAGCCCTTGGCCCCTTTGCTTTCAGTCAGATTCTTTATACTTTGTGATCCAGTATGGTAAGTCTGAACTCTTCTTCCTCCTCTTCCTCCTCCTCTGACTATCCTTGGCCCTTTGTATTTCTGAATAAATCTGAGAATCAACTTCTCAGTTTATCACATACATGTATATATTAACCTATATCTACTTACATGCACAATATACATAGATGCATATATTGTAGTTTGACAGGGATTGTTTTGTTTTGTTTTGTATTTTATTCTGTGCTTTGTGTTTTTTCTTTTAACTCTACTGTGATTATTTTAATTCAATATAGTAAGAACTGAGGAGGCATTTGATTTTGTTGTTGTTTGGTTTTTAGTTAGTCCTGGGGTTGAACTCAGAGCCTGGGTGCCCTCCCTGAAATTGGTAGAACAAAGCCAGCGCTCTACCACTTTGAGCCACAGCACTACTTCAGTTTTCTGGAGGTTAATCGGAGATAAGAGGCTCAATGACTTTCCTGTCCCAGGTGGCTTCAATTGAGCCTTGATTCTATAATCTCAGACTCCTGAGTAGCTAGGATTACCAGTGTTACTCACCAGCGCCAGGCTGTAGGTCTCTCTTATTCTATGTGACTTTTGTTCTTTTCTATTAAGATTTCACTTTTACTTATTTTGTGTGTGTAGAAGTGAAACCAGCACCTGTGCATGCTGGACAAGTGCTCTACCATGAAGCCATATCTCCAGGGAGAAAACCAATAATGGGCTCAGGACATGATACACTGCATCCTGCTGGTTCAGTACTGCAATCTTGGCTCAGTTCTGGGAAGGTCTGATGGCTGATTGCTGGAGGGTTTTGTTGTGGTTGTCATTTTGGTATTTAGGATTGAACTGAGGGCCTGTGTGCTCTCTCAGAGCTTTTTCCTTCAAGGCTGATGCTCTCCCTCTTAAGCCACAGTTCTACTTCCAGCCTTTTGGTGGTTAATGGGACATAAGAATCTCAGGAACTGGGCTGGGAAGGCGGTGCTTGCCTTGCATGCAGGAGGCCCTGGATTTGATTCCTCAGCACCAAATAAGAAAAAAGAAAAAGCCGGAAGTGGCACTGTGGCTCAAGTGGTAGAGTGCTAGCCTTGAGTTGAAGAGCTGAGGGACAGCACCCAGGCCGAGTTCAGGCTCCAGGACCAGACCCCAACCACCACCCCCCCCCCCCAAAAAAAAAGAATCTCAGGAACTTTCCTGCTCAGGCTGTCTTGGAACCCTGATCCTCCTATCTCAGCCTCCTGAGTAGCTAGGATTATAAGCATGAGCGACAGGTGCCCAGCTCATTCTAAAGGATTTGTAATTGTTACTAAAGAGATTTTGCAAAGGGTCCTCTGAGCCTCTTTATTGCCTCCTCCTGGCTCCATGGCTGAAGTCCAGCTCTACAGCCTAGAGGACCCTCTGTGGAAATGGATTTCTGTGTAATTCTTATCAGGGTTGCTGGGCCTCGGGGTCTCCAGAGGCTGGGAGAATTTGAGTGCAGCATAATGGAGTTCTTCCCGGCAGCTCTCGGGGTCTGGGCCTTGAGTGGGTGATGTGGGCTTGGGGTAGCTGAGGGTGGCCTTCTGGTTCTTTCTTGGTTCTGGGGAGCCAGCACCTAGACAAGCTTTACTAGGAGGGCTGCTTGGCTTGGACTTCAGATTCTGCATCCAGGGAAACAATATCCACCCTTCATTCATTCAGTCATTCCTTCACTCATTCACTCAACACAGAGGTTGGGCACTGAGCAGGTGCCTGGTATATCTTGACTGCTGAGGCCACATCTGGGAGAAAAACCCAGTCCCTCACTGAGTCTGGCTTCCATCCTCACCCCCAGGAACAAGGGGTACAGGAAGGCTGGGGGGGTGGCCAACAGATTTGGCCAGGGTAGTCATGGTGCTCTACTAGTTTGGCCATGTCCCCAGTCCCTTTTGCTTTCAATGTTGTTCCAGTAATGTCTGGTCTTTTTTTGTTGTTTTTTTGGGTCTTCCAGCTTTTTTCTTTTTGCTTATGTGGTGCTGAGGAATCAAACCCAGGGCCTCGAGCATGCAAGGCAAGCGCTCTATCACTGAGCCACCTCCCCAGCCCCTAAAGTCTGGTCTTTATTGCCATGCCACATACACTTGGTTGAAACTTTTGGAATGAAAGGTTCTGGACAGGAGTGGAGCCTGGCATAGACTCAAGCCCCAGGCATCCCCCAGGAGTTGGTGGAGAACTGGATTCCCTAAAAAAGACAATCTGGTCAGATTTAACCCATTGTTTTCTGAGAAAGAGAAGTTCCAGTGTGACTGCTGCTCACCACAGTGACCCAGGGCCCAGTGGCAGGATGCCTGCCCTGTGCCCTGACAAGTCCCACCTGGGAGAGAGTCTGTCCTGCCTCCAGGCCAGTTCAGGCCTTCCACTGTATACAACAACTCTTGTTTCCTCCTCTAACAAGCAGCTCAGTATCCGACCACCATGGGAACCCAGTCTGAGAGGCACAATGGAGAGGAAGCTGCCGAAGCAAGCGTTTGGAAAGGAGCAGAGATCACAGCAGGCAAAGCAGCTATGAAGATATGTCTGCAAGGAGTCCTTAGCTGGGTTCAGCAAAGAGAGGCCGGCGCAGGTGGGTGGAGCACTTCCATAAAGCTGCCTGTGGTGGATAGATGGCTTCTGATTTGACATCGACAACAGAATAAGGGACTGCAAGTTCAATGAATAGTCTCTGGCCAGAGAAACAAAGTCAAACGCTTAAGTTTCTTCACTTCCAGTGGTTCCTGGTATTTCCAGCTGAGTGGACATCTTTCTGTGACCAGTGGGTGCCACACCACCTTCTGCGGAGTCTGCGTGAGAGATCGCGTTGGACAAAGAGCTTCAAGGAAGCATGCCCCCAGGAAGGGGGTGTTGGTTCAAGGCTTCCCATACACTTGGCTGCACCTTTATAGCCTCTACCTTTATTCTTACTATATTCTTCTTGGCTGTACATTCGTTGCCTTTATTCTCATTTTGGCTATTTTTCTATTGATCCGCGAACAGAGCATGTTGTATTTTTCCAGTCCAATAGAGATGGCTTCTCTAAGTAATAAAGACTAAGGCCAAAGATTAAATGTGGGCAATGCCCCAATCAATCTATCATCTGATGTGACGTTGCCTCCAGAAATTCCTACAACTTCACAAGCGGTTCTGCAGCTCACGAATAGTAAATATAGAGACTTAAAATTTCTAGGTATGTCCAGCAGACAAAATCAATGAACTAAACTAAGTTAGAAAGAGTTATCCCAGTAGTTTAGAGAGTTCTAAAAAAGAAGGGACCTCTGATTATAAAAGAAAAAGAAAGATTCTCCCAACAGTTATGATTAAGTTTAGTCCAACTTACGTTATAGGAAATAGATGGTGTTTTCACATAAAATATAAAGTTAGTAACATATTTCCTGAACCAACCAAGAACCATTTCCTTATACAGGAGCTTATAAAGATGAAATTAGTTGGATAAAATTAAAAAGAGTACAATGTAAGTACAGCCCTGTCTTAGGTTTGTTAATTATTAAACATAAAAAAGCTGAATAGATGACGTATTCTATTAAACAATATGCTAGACTTTTTTCGCACCACTTAGCTTAAACAGTTGGTGGGATAGTCATTAATTTTCATGTAATTCATCAATTCTTTGCTTTTAAAAAATTGATTATGTGCTTAAATAAACAAAGAACCTATGTCACAATCACACACTGTATAAAAATGTTAATTCTCCTCAATAAAGATACACTCAGATGCAACTCTTTTGAGTCTGTGTCTGTTTGTCACTTCGCCGACGCCTTTGCCCACCTATCCCGAGATCCCTGTCCCGTCGGTCCCAGTGCTCCAGCCGAGCTGGTCCGTCGTACTTTATGCTCAGGCAAGCCCTGAAGCATCACTCTCCCAATCTCAGCCTGCCAATGAGCCAGGATGACCGATGTGAGCCACCATGCCTAGCTTGTTTTTATGATTTTGATGGTGGAATATTCGTGGACTGGGCAGTCAGCAGCACATCCCGTTTTCCATCTCACGCCTTCCCACCTCTTTCCCTGGATTCCATAACTGACAAGGGTAGAAAATCCAAGCAGTTAGCTGGGAAGGTGGCTCAGTGGTAGAGTACTTGCCTGGCATGCATAGGCCCTGGGTTCAATTCCTCAGCACCACATAAGCGGAGTAAGCCAGAAGTGGTACTGTGGCTCAAGTGGTTGAGTGCTAGGCATAAGCTGAAGAGCTGAGGAACAGCACCAAGGCCCAGAGTTCAAAGCCCCATGAAAGAAAAAAAGAGAGAGACAGAGAGAGAGAAACAGAGAGAGAGAGAGAGAGGAAAGAAAGAAAGAAAGAAAGAAAGAAAGAAAGAAAGAAAGAAAGAAAGAAAGAAAGAAAGAAAGAAAGAAAGAAAACCCAAGCAGTCAGCACGGCCTCCTGGAATACTACTCTGTAATCAAGAGGTACACGCTCTGGAAGCTTGTCACTAGTCTCTTGGTCTCACAGACACCCTTCTATCTAAAGAAGAGTCAACCAGCGAGGCACAGAGTTATTCAGAAGGCTAAGGAGCAGGAGGATAGTGAGTTTGAAGCCATCCTAGATGACATAGCAAAACCCTGCCCCAGACAAACAAACATCCCTCTGTCTCCCAAGAGAATTAGAAGGGGCTTGATTTAGACTCCAGAGTGAATTAGCAGCCTGGTGGGTTGCACACTCACCGGGGCCTGGACCTTAGGGGCCATGTTGCTGTAATGAAGGAAGGTGCAGCTCCAGGAGACCTGGGTTCTTCAAGTCTCTGCCTGAGGCAGATTTCCGTAACCTCTTCATGCTGTGGGAATAAAGCCCACCTAGATGCAGTGATGCCCCTACCCTTTCCTAGGCTCCAGACCTCATGACTGACTGCTGACCCCTGACCCCTCCCAACTCACATGACCATGACAGTGAGACAGAGGGAAAGTAAAGCCTTGGCTCCAATGCTCAGGCCTGCCGCCATGAAAAACGCTGTGGAGAAGCAGCCCTGGCCTGTGTGGGAGAAACAGGTGAGGTTAGCCTGCAGGCATGGACAGAGAGCTAAGGTTGAATGGGCTCGCTATCCCCCCATGGTGTCTGAGCCTCATTCTGATCCAGGCCTTCCTATTCTCCCTTCTTTTCCTTCCCAAGCCAGCCACAGATCAAGGACACTGGTGATCAGGGATTCTGGCTGCCTGTTGGGCCTGCAGGAAACCAGCCTGTCACTATGGCCCTGAGCCTTCCTCCTGAGGCCTGAACACACCTCTGCTGTCTGCTGAGTGGAGATGCTCACACTCACTCACGCACTGATCCACTTGCAACACATGCTCATACACTCACACTCATACACACATGCTCACACTCACACATGCACACACACTCACTCTCTCGCACATTCACACTCACACTCCCAGGGATGAGACACACCATTCTACCTGTGCCAGCTCCCCATGACACACTGATGCTCAGGTTCTGAGGTGCATCTGGACAGACAGAGAGACAGACATGGTCATCCCCTTTCCCATGACAGGAGGTGGCTGTTGGTGCTTTCCACACAAAAACTTAGAAAGAGGAACTCAGTGGAATTCAGCATGCTCTTTCTTTTCTTCCTGATCTCGGGGCTAGTGCTGTCCTGAGTGCTTCTTCCCCTGCCTTGCTGACCCCCATGACCTTCCCTGTCCTTGCGGGCTCCCCACATCCTCCCCTGCCATCATGGGGTCCCATGACCCGCTTTGCCCTCACTGACTCTCCATGTCCCCTTCTGCCTTTGTGGACCCCTAAGTCCCCTTCTGTCCTCACTGACTCCCATGTTCTCCTCTGCCCTCACTGACCCCTCTGTACTCATTGGGTCCCATGTGCCCCCTGCCCTCACAGAACCTCATGTCCTCCCCTGACCTTGTGGGATCCCCCATTTGCCCCTGCCCTGGTGTCCCCAGGGCCCTGAGACTTGGCCTGGCACTCACAAGATACATTGAGCTGCACGGTTCTCTCCACTGTCACCCCAACTCCGGGAAAGGTTGCCTGGCAGGTGAGATTGGCCCCGTGATCCTCCAGCGTGGGAGTGATAGGGAGCACAGGGGTGGGGTTGGCCCCGGGGTCCAGGACTGTGGAGGACGACGACCTCCAGGGGAACACGGGGGCGTCCCCTGCTCACAGGCCCATGGCACCAAACAGGTGATGTTGCTGCGGCGTCCAGACTGCAGGGTCTCGGGCACATCCACAACAGGGACCTCCGTGAGCTCTGGGGGAGACACACCCAGGCTGGGGCCATCATGGGGACAAAGCCTGTTCTTGGCTCAGGTCAGCCTGTCCCTCACCCCTACCTCCCTCCTGCCATGAAGACCAGAAGACCTGTCCCCACCCCGCGGACCCAGGGATGGGGGCTTCCCCAATATCGTCCTGTCCTAACCTGTGACCCACAGAGAGAGCTGCTTGTCTTTGTAACTAAGTCTCACAGAACTGCTCTGTATTCTGAAGAAGTATCTTCCCGTGTCCTTCCTCTTTCCATCTCTGATGCCCAAGGAGCAGTTGTTGTCCTGCGGGTCCCCGACCAGCTGGAATCGGCCACGGGTGTCCATATCCACGTCTCTATGTGGGTTGTTGGTGGCCACCGGAGATCCATAGAGTATATTAGTCCCATCCAGGAACCAGTAGCCAAAGACTGTGTCAGTGGAGCTCTGCAAACCAGAGTGGAAGAAAGTGCAGGGCACAAGGACACACAGACCCTCCTGCACGGTCACAGACTCTGGCACTTCTGGAAGCTTCCGTCGGGGACACCACCATCGTCAGCTTGGCTCAGCTTCCCAGGTCCCTCTGCCTGTGCCTGCTCAAGGGCCCACAGTAAGGGCAGCAGCAGCCACCACCACATTGCTGAGGCAGAGGGCTGCTGGCTGGGATCCAGCCAGTGGGAGCAGGGAAGTGAGGTGAGGTGAGAAGTTGGGGGTGTGAGTGATCGGTCTTGGTGTCAGGACTGACAGAGACAGAGGATGCACAGGAATGAGGAGCCAGGTGACCACAGAGGAGGAAGTTTATGCCCAGTCGCAGTTAGAGACACTTTCCCACTTCCTTTCCTAGATGGGGCCAAGATGGGGCCAGAGTGCACCAAGAAGAATGAACAGGGCACTCCCGGTCCACTGTCTGTGGATTCACCCTTGCCTCCATCAGGCCGGTCAGCACTCCTTGAGTACACACAGCTTCCGGGTGCTCTAGGGAATCCTCCTGGCAGGACTTGAATTCAGGCCTGGCAAGAAGGCACAACAATTGGGGAAAGGTCCCCCAAAAGAATGACCATGACAACAACCCCACCAGCCCCTGCTTCTTTTGTATAAGAGGAACCATGACTGATTTCATCTCTGCCTCTTGAGAAATTCTCTAAGGAAGGAGGAGGTGGAGAAAATCCAGACCAAGCCAGCATTTTCTGGAAGGGGCTGTGATACAGGGGTCTGTAAGAAACCCCATTACCCCATGCAGACAGCTGGAGAGTTCTCAGACAGGCATGGCTTCAGGATAGGGTGTGGCTTCTCCAGTGATTTGGGGTCTCTGAGCTTATCTTCTCTCTGTGGTGGTTAATCTCAATGGTCAATTTGGCTGGGTTAGCCTTGCCGAGATTAGTAAAGGTCTCCTCAGGGCTTGTGTGCAGCACTGGGATCTTGAGGGCTATGCCATAAAATGAGCAGCCATTTCTCCTACTCTCTGCTTCCTGGCAGGTTTCCTTCACTGAGTCCTGCCACAGGCCCAAAAGCAATGGAGCCATCTTGCCATAGAAGTCTGAAGTCTAGAGCTAGGACAAATCTTCCTTCCTTTTCCATAGTGTCTCCCAGGTATTTGTCACAGTAATAGGGAAAGTTGGCCACATCCCTGCCCTTCCCCAGGTGTTCCTGGCATGGACATGAAGAAGAGACAAAGAGCCTGGCAAGTGAGCACCAGCCACACAATGTTGGCTTTACAGTCAGGGGATCCTGGCCCCCTCATCTGTCCCAGGAGACCTCTCAATTCCTGACCCTCCCATGGGAAGATGCAGGTCAATGTTCTCTGCATACTCACAGCTGGTTGTCATGTATGTCATGAGGCCACAAGTCCTACCCTGCCCATCCACAGTGGTAGTTCTGAGACCTGCCCCCAGCAAGCATCTCCTGGGGCCCACATTTCCTTGTGGGGTGCATCATCTGAGACCTCGCAGCAAGGAGGTCTGCAGCCACGCAGTGGCCAGGCTGGACCTGTGGCCCTAATGCCCCCTGTGCTGCCCGGGAAAGGGGCCTAGCCAAGCTGCAGACTGCACAGCTGGATGCAGAGGCTCAGGGAATGTGATAGGCCAATGGTATCTATCTTCAAATTCACATATGGAAGTCCCAACTCTCAGGAACTCAAGATGTGACTTTATTTGAAAATGAGTTAAGGAGGGTGGATTTGAATCCAAAACAACCTGCATACTCATTGGAGAGGAGGCAGGACCAACTACCACACAGGGAAGGCCACATGAGAACACAGAGAGAAGAAGGCTGATCAAGGAGAAAGATCACAGGAGGAGTGAGTCCTGATCCCACCATGGCCTGGGACTTCCTCTCCACCCCCACCCCATCAAGGACTGGAGCATGTTGTTGCGGCCCATAGTGGGCCAGCTAGTCTTCAGCCCTCAGGTTGTCAGGCCAAGTCTGTAAGACCAGGCTGCTCAGAGGATGCAGGAGGAAGAGAAGTGAAGAGTCCTTGATACAGGTTCTATCTCTGCATGGCTGCCACTTCATCCTTGCTCTCCCCTCCCCAGGTGGGACAGGCTGTGTGTGTTTAGTGGAGGGGAGGAATTGAAGTGAGGCAGACTCGGGAGGAGCACTGGCTGGTGACAGGGAAGCAGTCTGGGACCCAGCCTGGCCAGATCAGAGCTGAGTCAGGTGATGAGTGGGGAGCTCAGATCTGTCTGGTGGGTGGACATCTAAGCTGGGAGGCAAGGTGAACCCCAGACTAATGGGCAGGTCTAGAGCCATAGAGAATGAAGGAATCCCCAATGGACTAACATGATACAAATATCTGTCCAGGGAATAGAGAGCATAAACAGAAATACTAAGGAACTGATGCATTTTGAAAATGTGATGAAGAAAATGTTGGTAAAATTAGCAGAGTTTATCAAGAGGAAGGGATTGGATCAGGGTTAATGTATAAGTTGTGGTTGCATTGGTGCTGGTGTAATCCCAGGGCGCTGCCCACCATTACTGATTGTCTGGAGCTCACTGGACACCAGGGAAGGGGCATGCACTTTTAGCTCTTGATTGGCTCTGGTGCTATCCGTCAGCTCCAAGAGGCACATACTCCAATTGGCTATGGGATAGTCCTGTGCGCTGCTGATTGGCTGGAGAACAGACAAGTCTAGTGTGATTGTCTGGAGAACAGACTTGGCTACTCTGATTGGCTGGCCCCAACTCCATAGAAGTTACCTGATCAGCCCCAACCCCAGCTCTTGGCCCCTTTGTTTTCAGTCAGATTCTTTTTTGTTTGTTTTTTTGTTTTTTGTTGGTTTGGGAGTCTGAACTCTGGGCCTGGGCACTGTCCCTCAGTGATTTAGCTCAAAGCTAGCGCTCTACCACTTGAGCCACAGCACCACTTTCAACTTTTTCTGTTTATTTGGTGCTGAGGAATTGAACCCAGACCCTCATGCATGCAAGGCAAGCACTCTACCACTAAGCCACCTTCCCAGCCCCATTTAGTCAGATTCTTTATACTGTGTGATCCAGTATCATAAGAAATGTTAGTCTGAACTCTTCTTCCTCCCTCTCCTCCTCCTCTTCCTCCTCCTCTTTCCCCTAATACTCCTCCTCTTCTTCTTCCTCCTCCTCCTCTGACTATCCTTGGCCCTTTGTATTTTTGAATAGATTTGAGAATCAACTTCTTAGTTTATCATACACATGCACATATTAACATGTATCTATTTACATGCACAATATACTTATACATATATACATATATTGTAGTTTGACAGGGATTATTTTATTGTTTTGTTTTTTTATTCTTTGCTTTGCATTTTTTACTTTACTGGGATTATTTTTAATCAACATATGGTAAGAACTGAGGAGGCATTTGATGTTGTTGTTCTTGTTTGTTTGTTTTTGGTTGGTCATGGGGCTTGATCTCAGGGCATGATTTATTCATCTAAGACAGCCACTTTCAGCCACATACCACCTCAGTTTTCTGGAGGCTAACTCGAGATAAGAGTCTCATGGACTTTCCTTCAGTCCTTGATCCTGTACTCTCAGCCTCCTGAGTAGCTAGGATTACAGGTGTGAGCCACCAGTGCCAAGCTTCTGGTAACTTTCATTTGTTTTTGTTGTGGCAGTTCTAGAGTTTGAATGCAGGGTCTCAAGCTTACTCAGGTGGTCATCTAAGCACTTGAGCCATGCCTCCAGTCCTGCTTTTTGTTGGTTAATTGGAGATGGATTCTCTTAAACTTTTCTGTTTGGATTGGCTTCAAATAATAATCCTCCAGATCTCAGCCTCCTGAGTAACTAAGATCACAAGTGTGAGCCACTAGCACCTACTTTGTCTTTCACTGAATATTGTTTTAGTATAGTATCCTCCTGCCTTAGCCTTCCCAAGGGCTGGGACTACAAGCATACGCTGTCATAAATCATATCAAATAGCTACCATTTCTTTACATTTTTAAATGTGGGAATATTTTAAATCCTCTCTTTTCAATATTCTGAATACACATTGCTCTGTCATCGGTGACCATGCAGAAAAACCTAGAGGACATTTTGTTTTTCAGTCATGGGGCTTGAACTCTGGGCCTGGGCACTGCCCTTCAGCTCTTTAGCTCCAGCTCTACCCCTTGTGATACAGAGCCATTTCCAGTGTCCTGGTGGTTCACTGGAGATAAGAGTGTCATGGACTTTCTTGCCTGGACTTGCTTTGTACTGTGATCCTCAGATCTCAGCTTCCTGAGTAGCTAGGATTACAGGCATGAGCCACCAGTGCCCAGCCCAGAGGACATTTTTAAGTGAAATAAACCAGGCACAGAGGGAGACACATCCTGCACAATCTCACTCACATGTGGTTTTAAAACATAAACTCACAGAGTGGTTTTAAAACATAAACTCACAGAGGTGGAGGGTAGGATGGGGTTGCCAGGGTCTGTAGGGCTGGCGAACAGAGGAAAGATCCGGCAACAGCCTAGAGGTGCCACGTGGCTGGTGGAAGGGGCTCTAGCTTCCCCCTCCCACCCCGTGGAGGCCAGGATCCTTCCAGCCAGGACCAAGCTTCTCTAGCTTGTCACGTGTGGGTCTGTATTTCTGCATACTCGCTCTCCATGGCGGGCCGGCCCTGTGGCTCCTTGGGCTTCCTCCCCTGAAAGCTGAGCGTCGCATAGTGGATCTCATCTACCTCTACGTAGTGGGCATCACCTTCCTTGGAAGAGGAAACCTTGGGAGGCTGGCACAGGAAACTGTCCTCTGCTTCAGATTTGGTCTTGGGGCCCTGGGGGCAGAGCATGTGGAAGTCAGAGGAGGACAGGGGAGTAGGATCAGGAAGGGGGTTCCAGTGGACTGGGGGTCCCTTCATCCACACATCCACCAGAAGACTCTTAGATTGGCTCAGCAGAACATAAAAATCAGTAGTTTTACTAGACGCTGAAAGAAGGAAGCAGGCTAAGAAAGAAATTTGAAAATCAGTTCTATATACGAGAGCTTCAACCACAACCACAAATACTGAGGAATAAACCTAACCAAAGAGGCTGAAGTAACTCTACAAAGAAAACCACACAACCTTGAAGAAAGAAACTGAAAAAAAGGTACCAGAAGGTAGGAAGGCCTCCCCTGCTCACACACCTCACCTGCCCCAGGAAGGAACCAGACCCCCCTGCCAACTCCTTGATTTTAGCCCAATTAGACCCACTATGGACTTACAGAACTATAAGACTACATATATATACATATACATGTGTATATATATGTATGTATATATACATGTGTGTATGTATATGTATACACACACACACACACACACACACACACACACACACACACACACACACTTTTTTTTTCCAGTCATGGGGCTTGAACTCTGGGCCTGGGCACTGTCCTTCAGTTCTTCAGCTCAAGGTGAGTGCTCTACCGCTTGAGCCACAACCATTTCCGGTTTTCTAGCAGTTTATTGGAGATAAGAGTCTCATGGACTTTCCTGCCCAGGCTGGCTTTGAACCAAGATCCTCAGATCTCAGCCTCCTGAATAGGTAGGATTACAAGCGTGAGCCACCAGCGCCCAGCTGTAAGACAATATTTTTAAGTGATAAGCTTAAAGAAAGGTTATGAAGATTTTATATGTTAGCTTGGCACCAGTGGCTCAAATCTGTAATCCCAGATACTCAGGAGGCTGAGATCTGAGGATCACAGTTTGAAGTCAGCCCAGGAAGGAAAGTCCATGAGACTCTTATCTCCACTTAAACACCAAAAAGCCAAAAGTGGTTAGAGCAAAAAAGCACAGGGACAGTGTACAGGACCTGAGTTCAAGCCCCATGACTAGTATACATATACACAGAAATGATACGTGTTTAAGAAAATAAGTGTCAGGGGCCAATGGCTCATGCCTGTCATCCTAGCTACTCAGGAGAGTGAGATCTGAAGATCTCGGTTCAAAGCCAGCCTGGGCAGGAAAGTCCGTGAGACTCTTATCTCCAAGGAACTCAGAAAACGGGAAGTGGTACAGTTGCTCAAGCAGTAGAGTGCTTGCCTTGAGCTGAAGAGCTGAGGGACAGCACCCAAGCCCAGAGTTCAAGCCCCATGACCAACAAAAAAGAAAAGAAAAGAAAAGAAAGAAGTTTGAAGCTACTGATAATGTAATGAGTGGGGATGTATGGCACCTCCCTAGGGGGCAGGGCCCCTTCCCAGCCCCACCCTTCACATAAGCCCTGTCTATACCACTGGCAGAGACATTGCTCCTCCCCTTTTTTCATGAGTATGTAAATTAAGATCCAGTCCTGCTTCAGGCCAACCACCCACCAGGAGCTCCACTGGGCCAATCCCATATGGCAGAGAGACCAACTCCACACCTCTACCCCGATGCCCTCTGCAGGAAGCCACGCCTTTCTGGCTCCATCCAACCCCTTAGGCAATCCCTTCAGTGGCTGCCAGCCACCACCTCTGGCCTCCAATGTCCCTGTCCTTCTCTTCCCAGCCATGCTACTGCCAGACTAGACAGTGAAAGTGAAAGTTGAATGGTGTCTGTTTGTCACCCATGGCTGTGGTTGCCACACTCCACTTCTCCAGGCTCACTTCCTGTGGTCAGCCCCGGCCTCTCGCCCTCTTCCTTACTCTTTGTTCTTCTACTCACTAGTCAGCCCAGTGAGTCTGAATATGGGGACCAGCTCTACCCTCTGCCAGGCCGACTCTAAATGGCGGACTTCCTGGGCAATAACAGAAACCACAACTCAAGCTACAGAATGAGAAATCAGATCCTGGAAATAAACTAGCATCTATAATGTAGAAAGAGCAATGAATTCAACAGCAATGAATAAATAATCCAATTGCAGAAGAAATGAAGAAATACAGTCTTGTGCTCATTAGGATAACCACTATTAGGAAAACTAAATGAAGGTGGGCGTAGGTGGCCTGTAATCCTAGTTACTTGAGAGGCTGAGATCTGAGTATCGCTGTTCAAAGCTAGCCCGGGCAGGAAAGTCCATGAGACTCTTATCTCCAGTGAACCTCCAGCAAACCTCAAGTGGCGCTGTGGCTCAAGTGGTAGAGCACTAGCCTTGAGCTGAAGAGCTGAGGGACAGCGCCCAGACCCAGAGTTCAAGACCCACGACTGACAAAAAAAAAAAAAAGGAAAAAAACAAGGACCTTAAAAAAAAAAAGAAGGAAATGTTGTCTCGTGTGACAATGTAGATAGGCCTCAAGGACATGTGTGAAGTGAAATAAGGCAGTCACAAAAAGACAAGTAGTGCGTGAGCCCCTTGCACGAGTCACCCAAAGTAATTCCACGTGTAAGAATGTAGAGCAGGACCGCGGGAAAGCTGGCCGCAGAGCCTCTGTGACCCTTAGGAGCAAGAAGCCAACCTGGGTCACACTCAGCGACGAGGAAGAATCCAGGGAAGATGCTGGATGGCCACGCCCACACATGTACCATGATACCACGCCCACAACTGCGGGGCCACGCCCACACCACTCACCTGTGGGCGCCACAGCAGGCATATGTGAGGCCACGCCCACACCCGGCATTCACGAGGCCCCACCCACACCATGCACATAAGAGGTGCAGCTCACACCGCTCACCTACAGGGTCCTGCCCACAGCACACACCCGCGAAGCCACGCCCACACCAGCGGGGCCACACCCATAAATGTACATGTGAGGCCCCGCCCACACAATCACTCATGAGGCCCTGCCCACACCATGCACACGCGAGGCCCCGCCCCCACCCACAGCACGCACATGCCAGGCCCCGGCCACACCAGTCACTCACGAGGCCTTGCACATACCTCGCACCGCGATGCCACGCACGCACCACACACCTTCAGGGCCACCCACACACTATGTCCATGCGATGCCACTCCCACACCATGCACGTGTGAGACCCCGCCCACACCACTCACCTGTGGGGCTCCGCCCACAGCATGCACCTGCGGGGCCACACCCACATCATACACATGCAAGGCCACACCCGCACCCGGGCCAGTGCTGGAATCTGTGACACAAGCTGTGGCTGCCGCTGGCCTTGCTGACTTCCTCCTGTAGGACCGGACTCTGAATAAGGACACAGGGGGCTTTTCAGGCTGGCCAGGCTGGGGCGCAGCGGTCAGAGCCTCACCCCTACCCCAGTTCCCCATTAAACCCTTTGAGGCAGGTGGAGATGAGGGGGTCCTGGGCCCGTCCAGAGGCTCCAGTGTTGAGAAGGGAGGAGCACGGCTGCCCCCGCTTCGAACCCTCGGGTATCCAGGTTCTTCCAGCTGTGGGCTCCGGGCTCTGTGTCCGGCTTGCCCTCCCTGCACCCCAATACTCACAGGAAGAAGAGGAGGCAGATGCCTAAGAGGAGCAGGATGACTACGCCGGCGCCACCAGCAGCCCCCAGCAGCATTCCCGACAGAGACTCCGCTTTGCCTGGGGAAAGAGGGGCGTGTTTTGTGGATTCCCCTCCAGGACTTTCCTTCCTTCTCCCACCTCATCCCTGCTGGACCCCAAACTTAGACTTTCCAGACCCCTTGTGTCTGGAAAGTGCTAGCTGGCAGCTTGTCTTCATTGAAAATTATTATTGTTGTTGTTGTTGTTACCATTTGGTGGTGCTGGAGTTTGAATTCAGTGGCTCACTCTTGCTAAGCAGGTGCCCTGTCACCGGAGTTCCAACTTCAGCAATGGCCTTGCATTTTTGCCTAGTAGGCCTCTGAGGAGGATCCTCCTGACTAGGCCTCCCCCCTCGCTGCAATCTCAGGCACCCTCTACCACACCCAGTTTGTCTGTTGAGATGGCACTGGAAATCATAATATTTTTCTTATTGATCACTGAGTTGGTTGGTTTGGCCAGGGAAACTCCAGGCCTCACAGCTGGGCTCCTCTTTGAAGCTGAGTGAGGCGGCTGACTTTGGAGTGGAGTGGAGCTTCCCTCCTCCAGCCCTTCTCCAGCCCAGCGGGCACTCACTCTGTGGGGAGATGGTCAGGGACACGTGCTGGGCACCCAGGATGTTCTGAGCTTGGCAGGTAAACTCCCCACCCTGCTGCAGGTTGACTGGAGAGAGTTCCAGCATGCCTGGGTCAGAGGGCTGAGTGGGGCACAGGCTCAGGTTACCCCAGGACCAGCTGAGCTTGGCAGGGGGGTGGCCATCTGCAGAGCATAGCAGGCGAAGAGCCTGGCCTTCTTGAACCGAGACAGATGAGCCATTCCCGAGGGCTTCCGGGGCTGCAGAGAGACACTGGCGGTCAGATATACAAGAGAGAGGACAGAAGGATGCTGGGGGCCAAAAAAGGGAATGTTCACGCGTATGCACACATACACATATGAATGCATGCACACACATGCACACACGTGCATACATGAACACATGTGCACACAGAGAGGTGGACAGAACCATTCATTGCCCATTTCCATTGATAAAATAAAACCAGAGCCCCCCACTCCATTGTCCAGGGATGCTCCCAGAACTAGGGCCCACGGGGCCATGGGCAGCACCGTCCTAGAGCCTGAGGACCAGCTCAGGCACTCAGGGGACGAGCCAAAGCCCGGCAGAGCTGAGGTCTCCAGAGCATGGTGCAGGATGTCCACGAGTGTCCACGTGGCTGCATCTCCTCCACAAATAGAGACTCTGGTTGTCCACACGGATCCATATGGCCGTGTCTCCTCATGAGCAGAGCCCCCACCCCCCCCACCCCGGGCTGGGTGGAAGGAAGACCAATGAGAACACACAGGTGGATGAGGACAGGAAGGCCCATCAAAGGCCTGCAGTGTGCCTGTCTCCCTGTCCCTGTGCTGGTGGAGGGCCATGACCAGAAGTTGGGAGATGGGGGGGGGAATGAAGGGGGACATGATGATGGGTGAGGAAGACCACATTCCTGAAGTAGGGTGGGTTGGGTCCCACCCTGCCCGCAAGGCTCCTCCTACCTGAGCTGGCTCCTTTGGACACTGCCATCAGGGTCAGGTTCTGTGGGGAATCTGAGATAGAACATGGCAGGTGCATCGGTGGTGTGGCCGGCCGGACATCTGCCCTCCATCCCCAGGAGGTATGTAAGTGGGGAGCAGTGGGGCTGCATCCTCCTTCCTTCTGAGCCTAGCCCTCTTGCCCTCTGCCCCACCCCCCGCAGCATGTAATCTCCACCAGATACCCAGGGGCCCAGCCCAGCTCTCACATGAGATGCTGAGCTGAATGGCCGCACTCCTGGTCACATTGGCTGCAGGCAGGGTCACCTGGCAGGTGAGGTTGGTGCCATGGTCCTGGGGCTGAGGGGTGAAGGTGAGCACTGCCGACTGGGTGACCTGGGGACCCAGGGGGGACACAGAGGCCAACCTCCAGGAGAAGATGGGGGGTGCCCCCTGCTCACAGGCCCAGGGCACAGAGCAGGTGATATTACTGGGCCGGCCGGCTTCCAGGGTCCCCAGGAGAAGGATGTTAGGGGTGCGGTTCAAGGCTGGTGAAGAGAGGGGACACACGGGTCAGTAGGAAGACCCTGAGGAAGCTCACACTCTGACCCAGCTCCTCCTGGGAGCCCCTCGTGTTCTTCCCCTCCTCCCCTCGGGATGGGGTCCCATCGAATCCTCCCTGTGGCCCCCACAATCTTTCACAGGGTCCACCTGGGGAGGAGACTTACCTGTCACTCTCAGGGACAGTTTGTTACCAGTATAAGTCCATTTTATATTCCCTCTCTCTACTCGGAAGAAGTACGTCCCCTTGTCTTTCTCCCTGGCGTTTCTGATGCCCAGGGAGCAATTGTTGATCTTGGGATCCCCGAGGAGGTGGAATCGACCCTTTTCCTCCTCGTGCACCTGTTGCACTGGGTCATTTGTGGCCACCAGAATCTTCAGCTTTTCAGACTTGTACCAGTAGCCATGGACTGGCATCCCGTCCATTTCCCCCTCCCCGGGGTAGGAGAAGGAGCAGGGCACATGGACACAGAGGCCCTCCTGCACCGTCACCTGACGCTGTACCTGCAGGCTGTACAATTCATTCTGCTTCTTCCTCCACTCCACCCCCACGCACCCCCACAGTTTCAGCAGCAGCAGCAGCCACATGTCCAGCTGGTGCAGTGGGCTCACCATTTGCAATCTGTTTTTCTAGGCTCTTCTTTGAGGAACCAAGTGCAGGGCTTGGAATAAGAGCTACACAAAGGGGAGGAGGAAGAGGAAGTGGAAGGCAAGAGGGAGGAAACCTTAACCCAGGCACTGTCAGGGCCCCATCAGCCCTCCACCATCCACGGGCACCCCTGGGCCCTGACACCAGAGGGAACCACCCATCCCCTAACCCACCTCCTCCCTCCCTGGTGATGTTCTTCCTTCATGGGGGGACATTGCTAGCATTGCAAAAAGCAGGTCCCCTCTGATGGCTCCCCAATGAACTGTGGGTGTTGGTGAAACCAAGGAGGAGGTGAGAGGCCAAGAGAACCAGGAGGCCCCATCCAGTGAGCCACAGCCCCTCCTCCATCCAGTGTGGACCTGGACACCATTCCAGTGGAGTCAGCAAGCACTGGGAAGGAAATAGTCATTGACGTGGGTGCACTGGGAGCTGCCCATGGCAGGAAGCTCGGTTGGGTCTGGGGGTGGTTCTCAGGCTGGGTGCGGGGCTGCACTGGCCCATGACAATGTATTGTCGCAGGCCAGGCACCAGTGGCTCACTCCTGTAATCCTAGCTACTCAGGAGGCTGAGATCTGAGGATCCAGGTTCAAAGCCTGGTCTGGAGAATCTGTGAGATTCTTATCTCCTTTGAATCACTAAGAAGCCAGAAGTTGGAAGTGTGGCTCAAGTGGTAGAGTTTCCAGCCTTCGGTGAAAAAAGCTAAGGGACAGTGGTGCAAGCTCCAGTACTGGTGTGTGCATATGTGCCCCCCCCACTTTCTGAATCATATCCTGTGAGCCTCTGGGGCTCCTTTTTCTTGTCCCAATACTGCTCTAGCAGAAGCAGTTACAACATCCCTGTGGTCAGAAGGGACCATGCCACCTCATGGCCTCTCATTTAGAAAGAAAAGCAGAAGCAAGAGAGTGGGCATGTCAGCTCCTGCCTGCTGTCTCCGCGCCATTCAAGTGTAAACACACCTGAGGACCGAGTACAGAGAGGGGGCCCAAGGACACAAGAGAGAAGCTAGACTTGGGTAGAGAGAGCTTGGTGGCCTTCTGGATCCATGTATTCCATTTTCCAAAAGGCACGGAGGTCTGGGATGTTGGGAGCCGACAGTAAAGTTTAAAGGTCATCTTGACCCTGGTATTTACTTGAAGACGCGTACAAGGAACTGGCTTACTTAAAAAACACCAGGTGCCCAGGATTGCTTTGCTATATGTGCAGAGTTTGTTTTACTTTCTACCAGTTGACCTTGTCTTGTTTTTACTGCACTCTGTTTTTACTGAAATTTTCCTTGTTTTTCTGGACTATGGTAACCTTATGTTACCTCTTGACTTCTAATAGTATATAATAGGGAAAGTTAAAAATAAATGGTGCTGCAGTCTTGAGCTGCAGACCTCCCGACCCCATCCTTTGTCTTATGTCTTTATTTTTCCGCATCCTCGCCCCCCTAATTCAGGATTCCCTTTCGTTGCCAGCAGGCTCCGGCAAGTGGCGCCTGATCAGGGACCTGAAAACTGGGATCAAGGCAGAGGAACCCACTAAGAGAAGAGGATGCGTCTGGAAAAAGAGAGTGGGTGAAAGTATAGTCGGGAGTAAGAAATTATGGGGCAAGGTAACAGCCGCACGCTATATGTGCAGGCTCTCAAGGGAATGTTTCACACTCGAGGAGTGAAAGTTAGACAGAGTCAGTTAGAATGTTTCTTTCACTTTGCTAAGGAAGTATGCCCTGGTTCCCAGAGGAACTTAGCAAAAAAAAAAAAAAATGCAAAAAAGGATTCAGGGACACTATGATGCAAATGGCCGGTAAGTTAAAACATTGCTGCTTTGTAATTGTCTGGTATCTGTGTAGCCTGCAGGTTCTGTATTGAGGTTGGCAAGAGGTCTTGGCAGACGCGCTATAAGACAGCCAACGGGGCCAGTGGGAGATGTCCCCCGGATCCCCATCAGGGTAAACTATCCACTAGTGCAGACATTTGGGCCCGTGTGTAGTCCGGCACTTTCTGTCTGACAGTCTACAACGCGCATGCTGTAAATGTGTTTTGTATCAATATTTGTGTGTATGTATTCTAGAATTCTTGGAATGTTTCTCCTCTCAGATTCATCCGGATGCAAGAGCCCGGAGGAGACTGGCTAACACCCCCTTTTAATATCTGTTTCTCTCTAGCTCCTTCTTTTTTACTTACACTTTAAACTGACCCCCCTTTCTACCCTTCACTGCCAACTCCTCCACTCTCTCTGGATCCAGAAGTAGGGGGGGCAGTGGGGTGGTGAGAAACCTGGAGGACCTAACAATAACTTAAAAGGACCTGCAGGGAGAACTCGCCGGATGAAAATGCCACTGACCACCTGCAAATGACATCAGCAAGATCTTAGCCTTGGGCCTTGGCCCAGAGGGTCTGAGTATAGGGGAGAACCTGTCAGTCTGAGGGGATGGCCACTAGGGACTTCTTTCCCTTGCCCCAAGATGACTGGGAATTTTCCACCTTAGAAGGCCCCTGGGTCAACGTTTGCAGGAATCTAAAAGAAAAATCCTCCAGAGGTGAGTAGAGGGGGTTCGAGTCCCCTGGTAAGTGGATTTGAGTCCCACTTGTGAATGGTGGTGAGATGTTGCCCATTCACTGAGCCCCGATTTTGTCTTTGTGGCCACTTGTTTGTCTTGTGTTTTCTGTTCTATGTTTTCTGAGGTAGGGATAAACTGGGGGCCCATTAGCCCCCAACTCAGCCTTTGGTTGTTGTCTTGTCTAGTTCTGTTTTAGAATTGATACCAGTTTTAAATGTACGTACAACTGATTTTGATTTTTGTGCACTTTAAGATCTGTGTATGTTTTGTATGTGTTTGTGAACATGTTCAAGGAAAGAATTGTCAGCATGCTGTAACAATTGGGTGAGTTTAAGTTTAAAATTCAAAAGGTTATGAGGTTTGGACATTACCAAAAATTTTAAAGAATTTTCACATTGTTTTAAATGACTTTTTAAGGATTCTTTAACTTAAAAATAAAAAATCTGGTATTTTAAAATGCATAAGGCCATTTACACTGTAATCAAGTTATCTGGCTTACCAAAAATGCATTGGCTGTTTGGAATTTAGTTCCCTTGGCTAAAATTTGGGGATAAATATTAGAAGTTTAAATATAAATGTTTGTTTAACACTGTCAAAGACATTTCCTGTTCTGTCTAAAACCATGTATTTTCATTCAAAAACCAAGAGATAAGAAAAGGAAAAAGCTTAAAAGCCAACAAAAGACCTATCTTTAGGGGTAAGGGGCAAACAGGCAAAAGTGCAGTTCAGCTGGTCATACATGGTGGGACGGGCCATGGGAGGAGTCCACACATAGTGAAAGAGGACAAGCTGGCACAAACTCAGTTCATCTAACTGTAAAGAGTGAGATTAGGTGCCTGCCCATTCCATAGGAGGAGCCAAGTGGCCCATCTTTGTTCTGTCCTTTTTCCCTACAGAAACATGTAGGTAAAAATTAGTGATGTGATTATCTGATTAGTATTGCTAAAACTGGCCCTTGGACTTAAAAAGAGGGTTAAAAATGTATTTGTATAATGTGACTTGCTTTCAATGATGTTCTACAATTAAGATGTTTTTAAAAGTCATAAAGGTGTTAAGTCTAGCTTCTTGGTACAGGGATGGTGATTGTAATTCTTGCATTAAGGAAAAATTGTCATTTGAGTTTAAAAGTTTTAATGTGTATCTGTTTTAAAACAAGCAGCCAAGAGACAATGAGTGACACTTGGCCTCAAGATTTTAAGGGATTTTTTTAATGCAACTAAAAACTAAAATATAAAATAATAAAAGAGATTAATAGGAGGCTTAAAAATATGAACAGATTTCTGGATATAAAGTTTAAAAGTAAAATTGTTCTTAACATTTGCCTCAAAGTAGAAAAATTAGGATTACCAAATTAATTGCTTAATTGCTATTTCAGTTTGCTCTTATAGGTTTTTTAAGTTTCCAGCAAGCCCAGAGCAAAGCACAGAGGATTCTTACAACTTTGTTAGATGTAACTTTGGCTCTTAATAAGTTTCAGGTAAGAGCATGCTTAAAAGCCACTTCTATGTTGACCACCTTGTTGCTTTTAATTGGAGTAAAGTGGCCTTTTATAAGACTCATTGATCTACAAACTGGTTCAAAGCCAGCCTGGGCAGAAAAAGGTCCCTGTGAGACAGTCACCGCTACTCAGCAGAGTTGCTTTGGGACTCAAAGTGACAGAGTGCTAGCCTTGAGCTGTAGAGCTGAGGGACAGCACTCAGCCCCCCGAGTTCAAGTCCAGCGACCAGCTAAGGGAAATGCAAATGAGGCATTTATCCTAGTGTAGAGAAGACATTCCTGGGACAAGAGCAATAGAGGAGCATCCAGAGGCAGTAAGCCACTGCTTAGATGGCAGAAATGTCAGATCCTAGAGTCATTTGTGCGTGGCCCTTCAAAAATTGGTCAGAGCCAGGAGTTCATAAGAAGATAGTTTGTAAGCATGCCTAATGTCCATGACTATCTACCTTGTAGGGACAGAAACTTGTTAGTAATCTGTGATAGTACTAAAAAGCTAAAGTTATAAAATGTGGGGGATGGTTTAAATCACAACCCCTGTGTGTGCCAAAAGCCCTAATTGGCAGTAACTTTTGATCTAACACCAGCTACATAAAATTTATCTGCTCAAGAAAAAAGTTTGTAAACCTGAGAGTGTGTTTCTATTAACATCTGTCTAAAGGCCTGCACAGGTGACTTAGGCATTTTTAGGGTCACTAGAGGTCACATTCCTAAAGATGCTTTTACAAACCAGAGTGTGAAACAAGCCACACTGCTGTAGCCGGAGAAAAAGTCTGTGCATTTGTCAAAAGTTAAAATATTGTTCTTAATGACATCTAACCCTGGTAACCTCTTTGTAAAATAGACTAAGGTTATAGGTTCCTGGCTAGGTAGGATCAACACCCCTGAGTAAGCTTGAAGAAGTTACAGAAGATGAATCTTCGCACATCATCCCCTTTTTAGAACAAGGGACCAGAGTCATTAAAAAAAAATGTGGCAAAATAGACAGAAGAAAAAAGCATGGAAAATAGGAGTGCAGGCCTGAGCCCTCTATATCTGCCTAGAAAATTAGCCTTATTAAAAGAACTATCTAGTTAAAAAGGTTGTCATCTTGGTAAATTGTCCTGGGCTATTGTCTAAATAGTCTTAAAAACTAGGGGGGGCCACAGCCTGCCAAGCCTATGTATTACTTGTATCCTTAACCAGTCTGTGTAGAAATTTACAGCCCAGCACGAGGTGTGACAGTTCCTTGGAACCACTGAGAGACCCTGCTGCTGCTGCTGCTGCTAAAGCCTGACAGTCACCTGGAGGAAATCTACATCGTTACCCTGACCACCTCCATCGTGGAAAAAGTAGACTGAACTCCTGCCTGATTCCATCTTTTGGATGGCTTCTCTTTGTCCAATTTCTCTAATTTTACTATGGCTACTCCTCTTGCCAGGGAGCCTAGGAAACATTGTATTGCTCATTCGCTATACTGCTTTGCCACTATGACTTCCTAAACATATTAAAACTGATAATGGTCCAGGATATGTTGGACAAGCTTTTCAAACTTTTTTGTAAATCTTACCAGATTGTTCACTCTACAGGTATTCCCTATATTCCTCAAAGACAAGAAATTGTTAAACAAGCCAATGGGCTATTAAAATACCAAATTTTTTAATTAAAAGGGGGGAATTATACCCCTTCTCCCTTGTTAGTATTCTTCTCACACTTTATTTGTACTAAATTTTTAAAGCTTAGATTGTAATGGCCTTCCCGCAGCACAGCGGTTTTGGGGAAAAAAAAAGAGAGCAAAGAGCTTTTGCCCAAGATAAGCGGAAGGATCCTTTAACAGGTGATTGGCACGGGCCCCGATCCAGTTTTAACTTGAGGTTGAGGACGTTTGTGTTTTTTCACAGGAAGAAAATAAATCCCGCTGGTTGCCTGAGCATTGCGTTAGGATTGTGGAGGCTCATTCAGATGACACAAATGCTGACATATTGGGCTTACGTGCCAGATCCCCCGATTGTGCACCCTACAACTTGGGAGGGAGTTGAAGTACTCATTCACATCAATGGATCAGCATACAGTACAGCCCCCAATTCCTTCATCCAGCACAGCAAGATGGGAGATATCTCAGCTTCAGGCATTGGAACTCCTTTATGCTTTACCACCAGCTCTAAAGGCTCCATTCCAGGCTGTACTATAATGCTATCCATGACTCATAAAATTTGGATCCTGAACAAAAATCAAATGTACAATATACAGATGACATCTTTACCAACTGGGTACCCAGTTCATGCAAATTCTACTCCATCCTATATGATCCCCTGTTGCATTAATTCTTCACAAATAGTAGTATCTACAGGAGAGCCTCATCCAATAAGGTGCAGACATGTTAGCTATTTTTTACCAATATTTCTGGAACTAACTCTCAATTAATGGACTGGTCTGGAGCTAATCTTACTAATAAGTACAATCCTGGGCTGTGGTGAATGAATGGGCATCCTCAACATCATGTTTGGATGCTGGTGGCTGCACTCAACAGCATAACCTGGCCCAAACCATTCTTTAAAAAAAATTATGAGTTGTGTATCACTGCCCTATGTCATTATGTATGGACCGTTTAATATTTCTGTAGGAGCTAATTATTTTAATGTTACCTGCTCTAATTGTTCTTTTACTAATTGCTCGTATAGCGGCATAACTAAATCCATACTTATTGTTAGACAACCATCCAGGTTGGCCTTCAATTTTCCATCTTTCTGTCCCTACCTCCCAAGCGCTAGGATTACTTAGGCAGCAGAGACAGGTGGACCATGAGTTTTCAAGGCCAGTCTGGGCTACATAGTTGGGGGGAACCCTAAAACAGAGATTGAGCCAAAGCCCTTTCCTCTGGTCTGGGGAACCAAGGCTCCACAACTCCGCACAGCGCAAGAGGTTCGGAGGAGGCGGGTGCAGCCTCCAACACGTCTGCGTCCTGACCACCTGCGGTGGGGAGGAGAGGGGCAGATGTTGGGAGCAGACAGTAAAGTTTAAAGGTCATCTTGACCCTGGTGCTCACTTAAAGGCACATACAAGGAACTGGCTTACTTAAAAAACACCAGGTGCCCAGGATTGCTTTGCTATGTCTGCAGAGTTTGTTTTACTTTCTACCAGTTGACCTTGTCTTGTTTTTACTGCACTCTGTTTTTACTGAAATTTTCCTTGTTTTTCTGGACTATGGTAACCTTATGTTACCTCTTGACTTCTAATTGTATATATTAGGGAAAGTTAAAAATAAACGGTGTTGCAGTCTTGAGTTGCAGATCTCCCAACCCCATCCTTTGTCTTATGTCTTTATTTTTCCACGTCCTCTCCCCCTCATTCAGGATTCCCTTTTGTTGCCCGCAGGCTCTGGCACCGAGGTACAGGTGGCATCATTTGGACATGTCCCTTGAAACTTCTGATGCTGAAATCCTAGCTCCTATGTTGATAGCAGACAGCCTCCCTCCCCCCCCCCCCCCCCCCCCGCCCGTGACCTGACGTGGAATTCCCACACTCAGCAAGTGTACCATTCTTCCAAAAAATACCTTCCATTCGCCCACTATGCCCGAGTCCGTCAGCCAGCTACCAAGTTCTGCCCTCCATCTGTGACCTATCTCACCCCAAAGGGGTCAAGGCACTGCAGGGGCAAGGGGGTGTCCCCTTCTGCCCAGGACAGGCTCTGGCTCTAGGGAGCCCCCCTCACCCCCCCCCCACCCAGGACTGAGGTGCTCTCCAAGGTGCTGGTGCAGACTGAGCTTCCTTTAGAGCTGTCCGCAGCTCTCTGGAAAAGCCTGGTGGCACAAAGCAGAAGGCCAATGAGGTGGGAGACCCTCTCATTTCCACCGGAGGAGGCACGGAGGCGAGGAAAAGACCTCTGCTCCTCCCCCTCGTCCTCCTGCCCACCCTCGGGAACGACCTACGTGCAATGTCAACGTTGTCACCTTGCCAAGGGCAGGGACGGTGGCTGCTCGGTGCTGCCCCCACATGGTGAGGAGTGACACGGAGAATGTTTGGCGGGGCTGGACTTGGTGTGTGGCTTCATTACATAGCATAAGCTGCTCTAGAACTCAAGACACCATCCAGGTTAGCCTTCATATTTCCACTTCCTCCAAAGTGCTAGGATTACTTAGGCGGCAGAGACAGGTGGACCATGAGTTTTCAAGGCCAGTCTGGGCTACATAGTGGGGGGGGGGGAAACACCCTAAAACTGAGATTGAGCCAAAGCCCTTTCTCCTGGTCTGGGGAACCATGGCTCCACGACTCCACACAGCGCAAGAGGCTCGGAGAGGCGGGCGCAGCCTCCAGCGCGCCTGCGTCCTGACCACCTGACGGGGCGAGGCGGGGCTCGAGCTCAGGACATTCTGGGAAGACTCAGAAGGGAGAGCGATCAGAGGAAGGTGGTCTTGGAAGTCGAGTGTCTACGATCTCCCATATCCCATCCAGGCCTCTGTCACCAGTCCTCCATCCTTGGGCTGCACCTCTGGCTTCGCGTGCCGTGTTGTGCACTCGTGTTCGCGCCCAAAGTCTGCACAGTGGTCCCACTACCTAGAGCCCCCCAAATCGCTGACAGGTGAGGGTCTGTGGGGGGTGAGAAACTCGCCACCAGTAACCAGACCCCTTTCTCATGCAACTGCGCATACGCACTACTCCCGGCGCCGCTCCGCCCCCAGCTGTGGAATCCGCCGTGCGCATGCGCCAATCCCACACACACACACACACACACACACACACACACACACACACACACACACACACACACACACACACACACACACACACACACACACACACACACACACACACTTTTCTCATTTGCAACCTCAACAAACCAGAAATCATATGCTCAGTAATTCCTTTTCATAGTCTATAAAACACACACAAAGTCAGCAATTCGCCTCGTTTTACGCATACCGCACGGCAACAGCACACTAACACAGTTCGCCCGGCTCTACGCCCGTACGCAGGCGCAGAAGAGAAGCCAGGCACTGTATTTTGGGAGAAGTAGGCAGAATGAAAAAAAGAGCCGCAACGGTTGTCGGGAGTTGTAGGCAAAGCAGTCTCGAAGACACCAGCGCCTTGGCAGGACTGTTGCATTCTGGGAGCCATAGCCGGGCTGTTCCGAGGCCTTCTGGGAGTCGTAGTCTCAGAGCCACTTCCGCTCCCAGCTTCCGCGTTCTGGGCGTGGAGGTCCGCGCGGCGTTTGGTCCGGGTGAGTGTTCTCTCTTCCTCCTGCCGCCCCCCGATCCCAGCATCGGGGTGGCCTGCGCCCCGTGCTTCGGTGATCTGGGAGGGTTGACAGTCCCTCTGGACCAGAGTGGCGAACTCGCCTCTAGTTTCCAACGCCTGTGTCCCAAATGCCAGAACTCCCGCTTCGTGCACTGTGGTCTGGCCCGCCACCCGGCAGGAGTCAAAAACTTGGGGTGTGGGGGGGGATGGGGGAGGGAGGAGGGGGCTAGGGGACGCCGCTCAGCCGTGACAGATGGGCCTATGGTCCCGGGAGGTGAGTCCCGAGGGAACACTGCTGGATTCGAAGCTATGTGGAGTGGAGTCAAGGGCCTGAGTGGTGAAGGAGGCCAGCCGATGACGTCAGAGAAGACGTCACATGGTCTCTCACAGACCATCCGCATTTCTCAGAGTGAGATGACGTGCCTGTTACCCCACCCACTACTGGGGAAGTGATGGTGGCTAGGTGGAGTGTTCGAGGCCAGACTCTGCTACCTACAAGGCTAGGGAAACCCTGTCTGAACATATGAATGGATGAGTGGTATATACCCCAGGCCAGTCTTGGGTACGTGTAGAGACACTGTCTCAATCTAGGCAGAAAGATAGCTCTATTAGATACAGAAAGACCGAATAGACTTAAAAAAAATCTGTCTGTCTATCCATGGCCAACTTAGTCTGTGTGGCAAGTTCCAAGCCTATGTAGCCAAACCCCATCTCAGTCAGCAACAAGTAAGTAAATAAAGTGAGATTAGACTCATAGCAGGATGCTGAGGAGGCCTTTGTCCAATGGTTCAGGAGAAACCATGGGGTAGACTCAGCCCTGCCAACCTCCGAGGTGATGGCCGGCTCGAGGGCTGTGCAGACCCAGCTGTGCGTGTAACCCGCCTCTCTCTCCCCGTGCAGGTGCAGCCGACCCCTCCCACCCCGACCTCCGTGCCCCGACCATGCCTGCCCCGACGTGCGCCTCATGCCAGGCGGCTCGCGCCGCCCTCCGCCGCCCGCGCTCGGGCCAGGCGCTGTGCGGCGCCTGCTTCTGCGCTGCCTTCGAGGCCGAGGTGCTGCACACGGTGCGTGCAGGCCGCCTGCTGCCGCCAGGCGCCGTGGTAGCCGTGGGCGCTTCGGGCGGCAAGGACTCCACGGTGCTGGCGCATGTGCTGCGCGCGCTCGCGCCCAGCCTGGACATCACGCTGCACCTGGTGGCCGTGGATGAGGGCATCAGTGGCTACCGGGACGCCGCGCTGGCAGCCGTGCGCGACCAGGCGGCCAGCTGGGGGCTGCCGCTCACCATTGTGGCCTATGCGGACCTCTTCGGGGGCTGGACGATGGACGCCGTGGCCAGCAGCACAGCCGGCTCGGGCCGCAGCCGCTCCTGCTGCACCTTCTGCGGGGTGCTGCGGCGCCGCGCACTGGAGGAGGGGGCGCGACGCGTGGGGGCCACGCACATCGTGACAGGTGAGCGCATGCGTGGTGGCGGGCGGGGCGCGCGGGCGGGGAGGGCTCTGAGAGGGCGCACCATGAATCAGAGCCAGAGACACCCCCCCACACCCCCAAGACTGGTGAGGCCGGGCTGGGGCCAGGCAGAGCGTCCCGAAAGACTTCAGTCTTGGCCTGGAGGTCTCCCTGACCCCTTCCAGCCCCTTCCGGGGCCCTGGCTGTCCTGGGTTCCCGGGTCTCCATGACCCCCTCCAGCCCCTCCCGGGGTCCCCCACCCACACCCTGCAGCGATCCGGCTGAGCGGGGACCCCACGCCATGACCCGAGCCGCTCTCTCCCGCCTCCAGGTCACAACGCGGACGACATGGCGGAGACGGTGCTCATGAACTTCCTGCGGGGCGACGCGGGGCGGCTGGCACGCGGCGGGGGCCTGGGGTCGGCGGGCGAGGGCGGCGCGCTGCCGCGCTGCCGGCCGCTGCAGCTGGCGTCACAGAAGGAGGTGGTGCTGTACGCGCACTTCCGCCGCCTGCGCTACTTCTCCCGCGAGTGCGCGTTCGCGCCCGAGGCCTTCCGCGGGCACGCGCGCCAGCTGCTCAAGCGCCTGGAGGCGGCGCGGCCGTCGGCCGTGCTGGACCTGGTGCACTCGGCCGAGCGCCTGGCGCTGGCCCCCGCCGCACGCCCCCCGCGCCCCGGCGCCTGCTCCCGCTGCGGGGCGCTGGCCAGCCGCGCGCTCTGCCAGGCCTGCGCGCTCCTGGACGGCCTCAACCGCGGCCGCCCGCGCCTGGCCATCGGCAAGGGCCGGCGCGGGCTGGACGAGAGGCTGGGCGAGGCGGGGCCGGAGGATGGAGCGCTGGGTAATGGGGGGCCGGGGTGCACCCCTGCCGCCACTGCCGAGACCAAGGCCGGCCCTGCGGCCTCTCCGGTCCCTGTGGGCCCAGGTGAGGATGGAGACGGAGCTGTAGCCGCTCTGGGCCCGGTGTGATGCTGCCTGGGTCCAAGGGGGGAAGCACGGGCCGAACAGCTGGATCCACGTGGGACGGGGCTGCTCACTGAGCCCCTCGGTGGGGCTTGGACGGCTGGATCTGGCCCAGTCTGCCCCCAGAGAGGTAAACAGTCATAGGATGTGAACAGTGAGCACCATCCGTGGACACCTGAACTTAGTCCCGCCTTGCCCTCCAGATGGAGCTGATGGAGCAGCCGTGCGGGGGGGGGGGGGGGGGGGGGATGGCTCCACCCCTTCCGGGTCTCCATGTTCCCTCGAGGGTGGAGGAGGCTGCTGGGCTCCAATGACAGCATTGGAAGTGGAGCCAGCTCCGCCCTCGGGGTGCACACTGTTGGGAGGAATGGAAGGCAGGAGGTGGAGGAGGCCGCCAGGTCGCAGGTCCCGAGTCCCAGGTCGCAGCGCGAGGCTCTGGAGGGGGTGAGCTTCCCTGGGGACTCGCTCTCAGCCTACCTCCCGGATACTGGCCTGAATCTTTCTCAGAGATGTGCGCCTTTCCCATCATCCTGCCTTGACACTGCCCCCTTGGCCCACCAGCCCTGGCCAGGAGACACTCCCAGACCCTTGTGTTCCATAGGACTGGTGGGCCGGACCGATGCCCAGCCTCTCCAGGTTGCCCCAGTAACAACATCAGCATCACCATCCAAGTGTCCCTCCAGCACTTGCTGTATGTGTTTAGGCCTCTGGTGCTAGGGGCCTGCCCACCGCCCTCTGGACTGACAGTCTGCAAGAGACCTAGCAGTTGTCAAATAAATATTTAACATCGGAGAGGAGCAGCTGTCCCAGATTTTTTTCAAAGGGGGGACATGGGGAAAGAGGAAGCCTCCAGGAGCCCCTGAAATCTGAACTGGCATCTGGGCCATAGGCATTGGAGCAGGGATGGCATAAAAGGCAGCCTAGAAGCCAGCAGCCCGCTGGCAGGGGAGAGGGCTCCCTGGGCAGAGGAACCTCACCCTGAAAGAGCCAGGATGTGAGAACAAATTTGTCCAGCCCTGGAGAGAGCCATCCAAGGCAGCCAGATCAGAGGCCATGGGAGACGAGCAAGGTCAGAGGTAGAGCCGGAGTCTTGTCATGTACAGGGTCCTGAGCTCAATCCTCAATACAGAGCTGAGGGAAGATGGCTGAGGCCATGCCCATGTGCCCAAGAAGCAATCTGCTTCTGGTTCAGTGAGGAGACTGGTGATAATGGGCAGGTGGGGGCCCCCAGAACAGGAGATGACACTCAAGGGCACACCAGCAGCCCTTGAGAGGACAGGGGGCTCCTTTTGTTCTGCAGCCTGCTGGAAGCCTGGAGAACCAATTACAGATGCGGTTTTGCATTTAACTCTGAACTTGAGGAGAGCCAGGGATGGTTAAGCCCCATGGCATTGGGGCTTAAAGGGCCACCAGCCCAAATGGGAAGGTGCAGTCCACAGCTGTGGCCACGAGGGGGCACCATGACACCGCCTGTGCATTGACTGCAAGGCTGCCAGCTTTGAGGCATTCTGCTACCTCCTCAGGTATCTGCACCAGGAGAACAAGGGGACCTTTGACCCCAGGACCACCCCTGGGCTGGTTCACATATTCCCCACATTGATTGAGGCAGAGCTCTGCAAGGCAGGGTGAAGGAGAGAAGGACCATAGGTATGAGGCTAGCCCAGGTACAAGTGTGAAAAAAATAATAAATCCGAAAAGCAAAAGACCAGAAGTGGCTCCAGGGTAAGGTGTCTGCCTAGGGAACCCGAGGCCCTAAGTTCAACCCCCAGTACTGCCCAAGGGAGAAAATGTGCTCACCGAGGAAGAAGTGCAGACCCTCTCGGTGCTCAGGATGGAAAGAACAACAGGAATTCAAAGATCGTGTCAGTCCTAGAGATCCACTGAAGTGAAGGTGTTTTCCCACAGACAGCATTGTGAACTCTTGAAGAGTTTGCTGAGGGCGGGAGAGCCAGCCGGGATGTGGCCTTGTAAAGACAGAAACCCTGCACAGGACAAGGACCCTTTCTGCCTGTTGACCGAGGTCAGGAGCATTCTCTCCTCTGGAGGGTCTGGAAGGTAAACATTGCCACCTGCCACCTCTGTGGGCTCTCCCCTGGCTGGGTCAGTGGGGAACAGGGACCACTGAGACTCTGGGAATTGGGCTCCTAGATCATCCCACTGGCTCAGCCGATTCCCATGGTCCCTGCCTCGTGCCTGGTGCCAGACCATGCACCACGGATCTAGCAGCGAACGAAGCAGGCAAGCACCCTGCCCTCACCCAGCCCCAGTGAGAATCGTGTTTCGTTCATGGCTGGTTACTGCCTGCCAGCCAGGGTACAGGGCAAATCCTGTCCTGTAAGAGCTGACACTCACTGATCTGTCTGAGTAAGAAAGGCAATAAATAAAACATGAGGGGCGTCCAACTTGGCTAGGTGCCAATGAGAGAAAAACCCAGCAACAAACAAGGAAGCAGGCGAGCAAAGCAATTACCAATTAAAATGAAGCGTGGGGAGGGAGTTGAGATGTCAGCTGTGAAGATTATGATGGAGAGAGGAACTTTCACACTGAGACGTGAAGGGTGGAGTGGGGGGAAGCGTGTGTGTTGGGCAGGAGGAATAGCCAAGACCCAGGCCCTGAAGTAGGGAGATGCCAGCCTGGGCATCAGAGGAGGGTCTGTGGCTGATGGAAAGTTGCTACCCACCGCCGGCCTTGGGGCAGTTGGGTTTGATTTCAGTCCCAGCTGAACCCTCACCTGGCTTTGGGACAGGCCTCAACAGGACTGGACATGAGGCTCCAGCCCCTGGGGTGCCACCTTCCATGGCAGGGGGTGCGAAGGTGGGGGAGGGGGTCGAGCACAGAAGCCGCACGACCAGTTGGGATGCTCTTGCACCTGCCCAGGCCAGAGATAAGGCTGGTTGGCTTGGCTGGAGGGAGGCTGAGAAGAGATAAGTGGGCGGAATCCTTGCTCTATTTTGGAGCTGGAGTGACAAACTGCCAAAGCTGGAGGTGAAAAGAGCCAAGGAGAAGTCACACTGCACCTAGCTCGCGAGCCAGGCAGCTGAGGGAAGACCAGGGACCATGGGGAGGGCTTAAAGGAGAAATGGGGTGGGATGGATGCTGGAAATAGAAAGGACACGGGCACAGCAGCTGGCACTAGGGGCATGCGGGGTGTTCACCCACGATGTACGCCTAAGAGCTGAGCCAGAGAGGTTGGGCCACCCCAGGGCCACCTGGCAGGAGTGGAACAGGGGCACGGAGCCAGGCGGGTTCGGGTTCAAATCCTGCCTCTTGTCACTTGCTCACCACACGGTCTGGGGCACCTGGCCTCATTTGTCTTTTCACTTGTGAAGTGGGGGATGAGGTGGGCACCCCTTGGCAGCACTGAGACACAGAGTATGAAAAGCTGCTCCTCCCAGAACCCCCACCCCCACCCCAGGGAGGACAGAGGGAGGTCTGTTTGTCCCTCTTATAAATTATCTGCGCTCAATCCAATCCCTTCCAGGCTACTGGCTGGGTGTTTAGCAACCAGACATTCTGGGTTCAAATCCCGGCTCTGCCACCTCTGCCCAACCACTTCAGCCCTAACCCTGGTTTCCTCGGCCCCACCCGGGCACCAGCGTCTGTAACATTGACTAACTTTTCTGAGGATTCAGTGTGACGCTGGCGGTTTCGATGTTTGTGCTTGGTAAGAGATGGGCCACGATGGCTCACACGAGAGCGTCAGGAGAGGACCCCTGTACCCTGGCCGGAGTGCTCTTCCCACGCCCCCACCCAGCACGTCTGCAACACCAAGCCTGACCACAGCCTCCCTCCGCTTCCGTCATGCCTGTCATGCCTGTCCTTCACCGTAGGATGCCACCCGCCCTCCATGGCTCTCTGTGGTCACCCACAGATCCTTGGCCTCCCGAGGCTGCTCTCCAGCCCGGGTACTTTCTCTGCCTCTGTCCGGCCTGCTGGAGACGATGGTCCCCCCCACCCCCAGCGCCTGTCCATTCCCACCCCCCCCCCCGACTCCCAGGCAGCATCCTCAGCCCCCTGACCCCTGAAAAATAGAAGCTACTAGGAGGAGGGTGCGGCCTCCACTTCCTGGCCTCCACCTGGCCCACGCCCCTTCCTCTTCCTCTCCCTGGAACAATGGGAAGGTGACTCTCCCCTGGTCTGGAGTTAATCCCACCACTTAGCTGGCTGCCCGGCTCCACTCACTGAGCCACACCGCGCCACCTCAGAGCCTTGTGCAACCTGGGGCGGGGCCTGACCTCATCTCACTTCCGGTCCCACGCATGCAGTGGAAGGATCGGCTGAGCTCCTTCACTTCATACCGAGGCCCTGGTGGACCCGACACTTCGATTTCCGGCTGGGAGGCCTTGGGCAAGCCACAGCTTATCTTTCTCTCTCTCTGCCTCAGTTTCCCAGTCTAAAATGGGGGTAAGAGAGCGCCTACCCTGTGTGTACCTCAGTTCATCCTCCATTCCCTTCTCATCACCCTGGCCTCTAGTCCTAGACTCCTCATACCCCCTCCACCTCAGGACATTTGCACACCCTTCTCCCGGTCACAAAGCCCTCAGGACTCAGTATATATTGTGTTCAGTTATTTTCTTTCTTTTTTTTTCTTCCAGAATATAAGGCAGCAATTTATTTTGGTTTATTTTGTTCATTATTGTTTCCCATGCCTAAAAACCATGTGTGTGTGTGTGTGTGTGTGTGTGTGTGTGTGTGTGTGTGTGTACATAGTAAGTGCTCAATGAACACTGATTGACAGGAGGGAGGGAAGGTGGTGGACAGGGCTCTGGTGGAGTACTAGCTGGCCAAGCAAAAGACCCTGAGTTCAAGCCCCAGGTCCCTGCAAATGAAGGAGGAGGAAGAGGAGGAGGAGGAGGAGGAAGACACAGACTAAAAAAACAAATGTGGCCTGTTTTCTGTCACATGCAGACTCTAGATCTAAATGTGAGCAAATGAGATGACGTGAACATCGAAAGGGGCCTCTTTGCAGAGGTGCCAGTGGCTCATGCCTGTAATCCCAGCTACCCAGGAGGCTGAGGTCCGAGGATCACAGTTCCAAGCCCGCAGGGGCAAGAAAGTCCATGAGACTCCTATCTCTAGTGAGCCACCAAAATTAGAAGTGGAGATGTGGCCCAGATAGTAGAGCGCTGGCTTTAGGGGAAACAGTTAAAGGACAGAGTCCAGGTCCAGAGTTCAAGCCCCAGTACCAGCACATACAAAAAAAAACTGGGGGGGGGGGGAGGAGAGCTACAGAGAAGAGCAAGTGGGGGAGCAGGGACTGAGAGGGTATGGAGGCAGGAGGGTATGAGCGAAGTACCTTGCAATGAAGCCCAGTGCACAATAAAACACGTAAACAAATAAAACGTCTCCACACCGCCCGTCTCTTGGTCTCCACACCCCATCTTGCAGTCAATCCTTCGGGGCCTCTGGTCACCTCAGCTCACCCCCAACCTATGCACTTCTTTGGGGCCTCCTCCGCACTCTTCTTCCCCCCAGAGGTGCATGTGGAACATGTGTGTGTGCATGCACACACGTGTGCATGCCCGCCCGGTTGCTGTCCTGCCACTTCACCGCTCAGAGAAGCCCTGGCCTACAGCCACCAGCTGCCCCCATGCCAGCCTCTTCTGTGTGCCCAGGGTTTTTCTGCCACGAAGGTTGGGCTGGGCTGCGCTGCGCAGGCCTCGGCTCCCCATGGAGTCGTGTGCTCGTGCGCTGGACAGGTATGCGGACTAGACGCACGGTGGGGCAGCCTGGCTGGCGGAGCAAGACCCAGCCTGCACCCTGCAGACCCCTGGGAAGGAAGTGGCCAGGAAGCCTGTCCCCGCCCCCCCCCCCGAATATCAGGTGGAGGGCTCCCCACATAGGAGAGGGAGGACCAAGTCTTCTGAGTCACCCAGCACGGCCACCCCCATCCCAGGGCTGGGTCTGTCGTGGGACTACAAAGACCTGGGGACAAATTACAATCATTAAGGGAATTTAAGAGGCTGGGGGAGGGGCTGCAGAGGGCAGGACCGAACCCCCAGGACCAGGACCAGTCTGGAGCCGACTGGACCTCTCCCCTTTTCCTCCATGCTCCCACCCCTGTGTGAGTCTCCATCTCTTCCTCTCCCCCCCCCACGCCCTCCCTCCCTCCTTCCCAGCACTTTCCTCTGAACCCGTACCCCTCCCCAGATTTCACTCACCCACCACCCAATCCACCCATCCAGCGCCCCACCCACCTGCCTCACCTGGGGTCATCTTTCCCGGCTGCCCAGATTTTGGCATCTTTCACCAGGGCGGGTCTCAGCTTTGGTGGCTGTTTCTTTGGCTAGAGAGGGGAGGAAGGGGGGAGATGAAGGGGGGGATAGAAGAGAAGGAGGGAAGGGTAGAGGGAGGGAGGGAGGAAAGGGGGAGGAAGGGTGGGAGAAAAGGAGAGGGAGGGAGGGTAGAGGGAAGGGGAGAGAAAGGGAGGGATGGAGGGAGGGAGGCAGGGGGAGGGAGAGAAGGAGGAGAGCAGGGAGTTCTGGAATGGAAACCAAGCAATAAAAAAAAAGGCAGCAGGGTGGTGGGGGCAGGGCATCCACCTGACCAGGGATAAAAGGCTTTGCTGGCGTGGCTGGGGAGACACCACCCCACCTCCTCCCACACCAGAGGGACCTGAGTGAGCATCGTTGTCCGTGTCCTCACCGGAGGGCCTCCAACCCCACCGCTCATCCATCCTCCAGTCTGTCTTGCCTCCACATCTCCAGGGGCCTCTTGCAGATTCCCTCTTTCCCATCTTCTACCTGCATCTGCCAGAATGTTCCTTCTGCTGGCAGCCCTCCACATCTTGGCTGGAGGTAAGAGAGCAGGGAAGCTTCGGGAAGAGCTGGAGCACAGGTTCTGGAGTGGATGCTGGAGAAAACCTGGTCCAGAAAGCCCAGGGCCCAGGTTTTGGGGGGGGGGGTGGAGGCAGTCCTCACTGGGATGTCGTAGGAAATGGTGGAGTTCCAGAAAAAGGCAGTTGGAGGAGGTGAGTAAGGAATGGGGGGGGCCCACAGGGGTTCTCAAGTGAGTCCTGTCAAGATGGTGGACCTAGGACTCTGCTTGGTCACCGTGGGGGCAGAAATGATGTGGCAAAGGTGGTTGTTGGGGCGTAGGGGGAGGGGGATCGTGGGGTGGGTCCTGGGAGCACCATTTCTCCAGGGAAATGTCACTGAGGGAAGGGTCCAGAACATCCTGGTGCCCCCAGGCCTATGGCTCTCCTGGCAGAGTCCCATGAGGTCCTGAGTTCAATCCCCAGTCTTCCCCCACAAAAAATAAAAGCCTCCCTGGCTGGGAGCACAGAGGCGTGGGTGGTGGGGGGAGGGGGGACGCAAGGGGATGCTGGACATCCTACAGGGCTGGGGTTGGAGAAGATGGGGTCACCTGCTTGGCCTGTCCACTCGCAGCCCGGGCGCAGAGCCCGGTGGATGACGATCACAGAATCATCGGCGGCTATGAGTGCAACAAGAACTCGCAGCCGTGGCAGGCGGCGCTGCTGGCCGGCCCGGGGCGGCGCTTCCTGTGTGGAGGGTCCCTGCTCTCCGACAAGTGGGTCCTCACTGCTGCCCACTGCGCTCGCCCGTGAGTGACCCTCCCTCCACACCCATGCCCGGTGTGCTTTAGAGTCTGCAGCCATGTGTCTGGTTTGCGGGGGGGGGGGGGGGGGGGTGGGGTGGGAAGGTCTACAGAAGAGCCTAGGAGGAAAGGCAAAGCTCATGAGATAGAATCCAGCTAAGATTCCTGAACCCAGATAAGCTTTTCTTTTCTTTGATTTGCTTTGCTTTTCTGAAAGAAATCCACTCCACAGCCCGTGGGCCAGTGCGTTCCAGATTTGTTCCACATTCAGGGCACAGGATCTTGAGCATTACCTAGAACCCAGAACCCAGTTCAGAACAATTCTACCCCTCAATCTAGAACCCATCTTTCAGCTGTAAGGATATTGAGTCAGAACCTAGAACTCCTTCCTGATCTAAGTAAGGCTGAACTTGTAGTTGAACCGACAGCTCCTCTTTGAGCATCTCAGCACTCTGAGTGCTGCCTAGAATTTCTATCCCAGGATAGAGGCCATAATCTACAGACTCTCAAGAACTCAGAGCTCTTCCCAGCTTCTGCACCCCAGCCTTGACAGACTCTGCCCAGTAGAGTCACCTGTCTCCAGATTAATGCCACTATGTAAGGTTCAATCTAGAACACTCAGGGAACCTCTAGAGTAACATAAAGTCAGAACAAAATCCAGCTTTTAGTTCCTCTGATCCAGGACATCATCTAGAGCTCTATCAAGGTTTACAGATTCATCTTAAAGTCTGGGGTTCAGACCAAAGTTGAGAATCAACAGCCCCCACGGAAACCTATCATTTACTCCAAAACAGGTCTCAACTAGAACCAAGAGTTCACACTACATCATATGCAAGAACATAATCTAGAAAAAAGCTTACTCCAGAGCTTGATCTCAGCACCTAGATCATGTAGAATCTGCTAGCTTGGGTTGTGATCCATTGCTGGTTATGGAATTCTCAGCCTGTTCTGGAAGCCTTCACCAAAATCCAAAACCCAAACTGAAGTTACACACTGAGGCCGGTCAGAAGAGAATTCTTAGCCCATCCCTACAACCAGAAGCTCACATCAGAGTCTAGAAGTGATGCCGAGGTCCGGATTCGCTCTAGAATCTAGACTCAAACACGTGACAAGGTCTAGAACTCAGAACCCACCCAGGCTAGAACCAGCCCGGGGCCTGTGCTAGCATATGGGTTCTGAGGGAGAGCTTAGAGCTAGAACTTAGGGGATCAGTTAGAACCCAAAGAATAGGCATCTTCACACCCCCAAGAATGAAGCCAAGAACACAAAGCCTTCTACAGGGGCCAGGAACTCAAGTGCAATGGGAAAGGGGAGTAGCCTCAGGTGAGGCTGAGTGAGGCCTGGCTGGGCTCGGCCAGGTGAGGCCAGGACAGGCTAGGTGCAGAGGCCATCTCCTGCCAGGGAGGGGAACCGGTGGGGGGGGGGGCTCTGGGTGGGCTCTAAGCCGTGTTCCTCTCGGGGTCCCGGGCCAGGATCCTTCACGTGGCCCTGGGCAAGCACAACCTGAGGCGGTGGGAGGCCACGCAGCAGATCCGGCGCGTGGTTCGCCAGGTGCCGCACCCCCAGTACAACCCCCGCACCCACGACAACGACCTCATGCTGCTGCAGCTGCAGCGGGCCGTGCCGCTGGGGAGAGCCGTGCGGCCCATTGCGCTGGCCTCCGCCTGCGCCAGCCCCGGGACGCCCTGCCGGGTGTCGGGCTGGGGGACCACCTCCAGCCCCATCGGTAAGGAGTGGCATCCCTGGGGGTGGGGGGACAGACATGGGGACCTTCTTAATATGGCAGGAGATGGGTTCTGGAACCTGGGTCTGAGGGAGGAATTTGGGGCTTGGACCCCTGAGTCTGAGGGAGGAGACTGGGGCCTGGACTCCTGGGTCTGAGGGAGGAGGCTGGGGTCTGGACCCCTGGGTCTGAGGGAGGAGGTTGGGGTCTGGACCCCTGGGTCTGAGGGAGGAGGCTAGGGCCTGGACTCCTGGGTCTGAGGGAGGAGGCTGGGGCCTGGACCCCTGGGTCTGAGGGAGGAAGCTGGGATCTGGACCCTGGGTCTGAGGGAGGAGGCTGGGGTCTGGTCCCTGGGTCTGAGGGAGGAGGCTGGGCCTGGGCTGGGTCCCAGTGTGGGGTATGCCCCAGTCCTGACCCCGTGTGTCCCCACAGCCAATTTCCCCCCAACCCTGCGCTGTGCGGACATCAGTGTCTTTCCGGAGCAGACCTGCCGCCAGGCCTATTCTGGAGCTATCACGCCCAACATGGTGTGCGCTGGCGTCCCCCAGGGAGGGAAGGACTCTTGCCAGGTGAGGCGGGTTCTGGAGCGGTGGGAGGCCCTGTCTGGGGATGGGCACCAAAGCCCTCAGGAGCCGAGGTCCAGTGGAAAAGCAAGGAGCAGGACCCCCCAGCTGGGCCCAACCCTGGGTTGGGTCCTGGAAGAGCCAGGACCAGCACAGGACAGTCATGGTGGTGGGGTGGGGGACACCAGCGTGGGGCCCGAGGTGGGGCACAAACACCAATGGGGGTCCAGTGAAGAGAAGCTGTGCCTCTCTGGGACTGGGGAGGGAGGTGGAGTCTCACTCAGCTTCCCTCCCTCGGCCTCAGCCTGACTCTGCCTTTGCCCCCCCCCATCAGGGTGACTCCGGGGGACCCCTGGTGTGCGGCGGACAGCTCCAGGGCCTCGTGTCCTGGGGGATGGAGCGCTGCGCCATGCGTGGCTACCCTGGGGTCTATACCAACCTGTGCAAGCACATTGGCTGGATCCAGACCACCCTTCGAGGCCCTTGAGGCCTCCTCCCCGCCCCCCCCAAAGTGACTGCGTGTCAGCTGCCCCTCTGTGTCCTCAGACCCAGGAGTCCAGGCCCAGCCTCCTCTCTCAGACTGGGAACCTCCAGCTCCGTGATCCCAGCCTCCACTTCTGGCCCCACCAAAGCTGGGAGCGGTGGTTTAGGTTTTTCCCTCTGCACTTCAAACATCACCATCGTTCTATAATTCATCTCTATCATTCTATAATTCATCCCTATCATTCTATCAAGGCCCCCCTCCAGGCTCTGAAGCAGTCACACAAATGCTCCAAAGAAGACAATTTACAAAACCCTCAGTGTGTCTCAAATCAAAATAAAAGATACCAAAAAGGGAGTCATCTCATGTTTCACTCATCTCTTGGTTCGGTTTGCTAAGGGCACATCCACAGTGGCGCGTATGTCCCAACAGGTGGCTCAGTGGGGTGAGGCTGAGCTGCTCCCCTGGCTCTGTTCTGCCACCAGCCGCACAGCTCAGAGATTTAGGGACAAAGCCAAGCCCAGGGCCCAGGGCAGGACTCTCCTTTCTTGAGCTTCCTGCTTCTAGACAAGAACGATTGGACACAGGCTGCCCTGACCTTGTCAGGCCTCAGGAAAGTGTGACTTAATCACACTTGAGTTCAAATTCCAACAAAGCCATTCTCTCAGCCAGGCACTGGTGACCCACGCCTATAATCCTAGCTACTCAGGAGGCTGAGATCTTTAGATTGAGTTACAAAGGCAGCCTGGGCTGGGCAGTTTGAGAATTGTACCTCCAATAGCCACTAAAAACCTGGAAGTGGAGCTGCAGCTCAAATGGAAAAGCACCAGCATTGAAGGAAAAAAAGCTCAGGGACAGCGCCCAGGCTCTGAGTTCAAAGTCTCAGAACTGGCACGTGCATGCACACAGACACACAAGTTGGATGTGTGATGTGTGCAAAGGAATTCAAGGGAGACCAAAGTTTTAGTCCAGTAATGAAAAGATGGTGTGATCCCCTACTAGAGTGAACCAGGGTCTGGAGACAGTTATGTGGATAACATAAGAGCTGTGGAGTTTAATTTTGAACATGGAGATATAGACTGGGCAGCTGTAGGTGAAGCCAAAAGTCCAAGAGCAAGGTTCGGCTGGCAGAGACGTTAAATTGGGGGGGGGGTTGGCGGCAAGAGGATGGCAGGTAACGCTGGAAGACGAGATGAGATCACACCAATCCAAGCACGGAGCCATGGAGACACCAGGAAGAATAGGAGAGGCTGGTGCCCTGCCCAGAGGAGGAGCAGCTAGTGAGTGAGTTCAAGTACTGGCACATACACAAAGCTCGCTCTGTTATGGAGATACGGGGAAATCACAGCATGTATGGGTATTCATGAGACTGGTTTAAAAAACAAAACAAAACAGAAAACTGATACTGGCAGTTGAGCACCACGGCTCGTGCCTGTAACCCCAATGATTCTGGAGGTTGAGATATGAGGATCTCAGTTCAAATCCGGCTCAGCTAGGAAAGTCCCACCAATGTACCACCAAAAGGCTGGAAATGGAACGGTAGCTCAAGTGGAAGAGCGCTAAGCCTTGAGAGGAAGAGGAAAAACTCCAGGACAGTGCCCAGGCCCTGAGTTCAAGCCCTGGCACTCTCTCTCTCTCTCTCTCTCTCTCTCTCTCTCTCTCTCTCTCTCTCTCTCTCTCTCTCTCTCTCTCTCTCTCTCACACACACACACACACGCACACACACAACTTGCTACTTGTAAGACAGGTAACTGTGAGCTAGAACAGCGCCCTCAAGAGGCTGTGAGTGGGTGGGACAGAGAGCACAGGACCAGGAGTGGGAATGGGAGTGGGCGAGGCCGACCATCTAACCCCTGCTACCCTGATGGTGCCATGCGTGGATGAGAAGTTGGGGACCAGAACCCTAAGGAATGCCAACCCCACTCTAGGAAAGAATCTATCCATCTCTTCAAGAACCGTGTCTCCCTGGATGTCCCGCTGTCCAGGACTCGTGTATCTGTGTGCTGGGCTCCCTGCCGTCCACCCTGTCCATCCCTCTCGGTGTCTTCTTCCCTCCCTTTGCGCGTGCGTGCAGGGGAGTGTGTGGGGGGGGAGCTCCTCCTCCAGGCCTGGGTGGGGAGCTTGACTTTCTCCACCCAACCGGCAATTCCAACCAGAACTTCCAGTTTCTGCTTGACAAAGAATCCCATGTTGAAGCCAAGCTAGGGTGAGGCTTCTTCTGGGAACCTTGGCTGGCCTCCATCTTTGCCTTTGTTTCTTTACTCAGTGGACTGGGGGGGGGGGTGCTCAGTCCTCACTGGGGCATCTCCTACTCTCCTTCAGAAGATAATAATAGCTCATTTAATGAAACGTGTGTGCTGTGCCCTTGACCTATGGGGAAACTGTGGTACGGGGCAGCCATCCCCCTGGGATCTCACATCCTCCGTGTCCACAGGCTGAGCCACCGGGAACCCCATCTCTTTTTCTGATCCTAGTCCACCTTTCTCTGGGCCTGCCCTGCACAGGGGAGAGAGAGGCGGGGACCTGTGAGAGATGGTGTCTGGATCCAGGCCAGCCCCGGTGTGACTTCCAGCTGTGGGCTCCTGTTGTCTTGATAATCAGGTGAGGGGGTGGAGGCGCCCAGCCCTCGGTGGGTCCGTGACCTCAACAGACACCCAGCATCCTCACCTCCACGCTGACCTGGCGCTCACCCCTCAGCAAATGCCAAAACCAGCCACCTCCATGCCGGGGCCTCCGGACTCTCCCCAGACCAGAAGGCTTTTCTGGAAGCATCGGAGCCAGGGCCACAAGAGGGCACAGGTACCCCAAACTGCCCACGCAAGCCCGTCACCTCGAGTCACCCGGCAGCCTCCCTTTTCACCCCACCTGAACCCAGCTCTGCTCAGCAGGAATGAACTGGGCGCCCACTCAGAATCCGGCCCTGGAAGGTGGAGGGAGCCGAGGGAGGCGACTCCCAGGAACCTTTCTGTCACCTTCACATGGGACCCCCACAGTCGTGCCAGCCCCCAGCCCCCACCCCACGCCCACCCCATCAACCCTCAAAGCCTCAGAATGCTGACCACAAATCCTCTTCCAATGCTGGGGGGGGGGCGGCGAGGGCAAAGGGGTAATGTGCCTGTCCTGGGCTTGAACTCAGGGACTTGGCTTTGAGTCATGATCATTGGATCTCAGCCTCCTGAGTTAGCTGGTACTGCAGGTGTGAGCCACCAGCGCCTGCCTCAGATCCCATATTAAACAGAATTCCTTTTCCCGTTGAAAGACTTTGAAATAGATTGTCTTCAGGGAAAAGAAAAGAAAAGAAAAAAAAGAAAATAGTAGAACAGCTCTTCAGATTTTGCGGCATGTTTCATTGTCATGGAGCAACGGGACCACTTTAAAGGGTGGATGGCTGATAGCACTACAAATTATTCTTATCCAAAGCCAGGAAAATGAATTTTGTCAGGTGGAAATACAATTAACTGCCGCTGACACCCACACAGCGCCGTGTGGAATAAAGCACTTTTACACCTGTGTGTGCTTCTCCATCAGATCTTACTGGCGCTATGGCACTTAGTAATAAGTCAAGAGAAACAGCATCCTTCCCCCTCTCCCCCAGACAACAGTCTTGCTGTGTGGCCCAGGCTGGCCTCGAATTCTGGATCCTTCTACCTCTACCACCCAAGTGCTGGGCTTTGTGTGTACCACCATGCTTGACAAAAAGCTAACATCTCCCCCCCCCCCATTTTTTTTTTTTTTAGCACACATGAATAGCACAAAGGAGCTTTCATTGTGACAATTCCAGAGATGCACATGATATAATTTGAACAAAGTGTTGCACAAGTTCACCTCCTCTAAGATAGTCTATAAATCCCCTTCCGTGCCCGGCTGATGAACTGTGACAGCTTCGTTTGGTAGATGTCCGGAGACTCGTAGGTAGTTCCACTCTTTGTTTCAAAAGTCTCTCTGAGCACTAGGTTTGGAGATCATTCTAAACTCCCAGAATACGGAGAGACACTAGGGTGCACGCGATCCCCAGCCCATTGCCTGAACCCCACTGCCTGGACCCTGTAGCGTCTCATTGATGACACCAACTGCCAGGTGTCTCTTTCCAGCCTTGGCTTCTTTCCAAATTCTGACCCCACCTCTGTCCTCCTAATCCCTAACCCTGCCCCTCCACCCCCTGGGCTTAATGTATGGGCCCCGCCCGGCCTCAGTTCCAGAAGACGCCCACGATCCCCAACCACCACCTCTTCCTCCTTCCTCGCCCCCCCCAGCCCCCAGAACCCGCTCCCTCCCCACCTTCCTTCCTGGACTCCTTCACCCTGAGGATCTGCCCCTAAAGGCATACTGACCCCACATTGCTCCCCGGGCTGGATCGGGGTGTCAGGGCAGCTCCGGCACCTGCACCTGTCTGTCCAGCCTCCCGTGCCTCGTGCCCAGCCGCTGGCTCCTGTCCTTGGGAGAGGGGGTGATGGAACACAGTTGGCATCTCTAAATTTCGGGTGAGAAGGGGCTGGCTGGAGGTGATGAGTGGGGATGGGGCGCGGGGCTGGTGAGGTGTGTGGAAGAGGACCTCAAGTGTTAGGTTCTGGGATGGAGATGCAGGTGCAGCGCTAGATGGGGGGCTGGGGTCCCCACTCCGGGGCAGGAAGGGGGCTCCCCCTTGGCCCTGGGCCTGCGGGAAGTTCACAGTGGGTTCACCCCGTGTGGGCGGGCCCAGGCCCGGGTCCCAGCCTGTCCTCCGGGGCCCCGCCCCCCGCTGGGGACCAGCCCAGACTGGGGGTGCTGGGAGCCGTCGGGGGGGTGGAGAGGGGGAGCCAGCACCGGGAAACTGATGCAGGGGGAGGGAGTGCAGGGGTTAAAAGCCATGGGCCAGGGCTGAAGTTCAAAGCAGCTGGCGCTGAGCTCTCCTGGGGCCCTCACTCAGGTAGGGCTGTGGGGGGTGGGGTGGGGAGGGGGGAGAGGAGGGGGGGGACATGGCAGGTCGCGGAGGATAGCTAGGCCTGTGAGGTGGCAGAATGCGGGGGACATAGGCGCAGGTGCGAGGAGGTTGTCAGAGAAAAGACCCTCAGGACAGGGTGGGGTGGGCACCCCCCAGGGGGGCTATGGTTAGGAGAGGAGGGGGAGGTGCGGGGCAAGGGCACAGGTGGCCCCAGTGCATGGCCCCCTTCCCCACCATGGCTGCAGGTGGGGGATGGGCGGGTTGCAGGAATGAATGAAGTTCAAGGGTAGAAGCTCAAGTGCAGAGAGCTTCAGATGCAGGGTGGGGGAGAGATGCGGGGCCCGGGGGACCCCCCCTCACTGCACCCCTCAACCTCTCCCCAGGCCCCGCACATCCCAGAGTCACCATGTGGTCCCTGGCCGCCATCATGGCCTGCCTGACCCTGGCGCTGTCAGGGGGTGAGTATGGGGGTGCAGCCTGGCCCAGGCAGCTGGGGACAGGGGAGGGAGTGTGGGGCCCTAGCCCCGCCCTTCCCACCCCCACACCGTGGCCTGACCCTGCCTGACCTGCTTGCCAGCTAGGGTGGCCCCAATGCTCCCCCCACTTCCTCCACCTCTGACCTCCAGGGTAAGCCAGCTCTCAGGGGTCCCCAGGGCAGCATGCCAAGTCCCAGGGCGCCCCCCACACACAGCCAGGAAGTCAGGGGTTCAAATGCCGCCGACAGTTGTTGAGCCAGTCACAGGGTTTGCACGTGGGTGGTTTCTTCTGTGAGATGGGATCCTCTCACGCTCTCACCCAAGCCTAGGAAAAAGGGGGAGGAGGGAGCAGGAAGAAGACCTAATCTGTCCCATTCTCCATTCTCAGTTCCTTCCAGAACCTCCTAGTTTATTCTAGACTGAGTCCTTGGGGTTACTCCACCCAAAATTTGCCCTCCAAAGAGGCCTTGCTTCATATCTGAAACACCCTTCCCTGACTTTGCAGGCAAAGCCTCTGGCAGCTCCGTGGAGGCTCGCATCATTCATTCTCTCCCTCCCTCCCTCATTCCTTCATTCTGTAAGCAGCTATCAAACCACTGGGCTTCGTCCGGCAGCTACCTCGACCCCACAGAGCTACACCATCATGGCTGCCTTCAGCACCCACAGCCTAGCTGGCAGGGATGCAGACATTATTCAAGCAATTACTCCAATAATTAGCTAATAATTAATTGGGGAGGTGAGGTGAAGGTTTGAGGAAGGGGGAGGGCGGGGCTAGAGATAGTACACAGGGTCCCGCAGGACCTCCCGAAGGCTTTGATCCACAGGCAGACCTGGAGGAGGAGGGTCAGAGTGCCACCCCCCAACCCCCCCCCCCCAGCAGAGCCTGGCTCTGGGTGCTGTCCTTGGCCCGAGGCGGGGCAGCTGCACTCCCAGGATTTCCTCCCTCCCTCTCCTGCTGCTGCACCCTGGCCCTTGAGCCCACATGCTGTGTCTTGTAGAATCCTAAACAGCCCAGTGAGGTAGGTGCTTTATAATTACACCCATTTCATGCCTGGATTCCTGAGACTTGGAGACAGAAGGACACTGAGAGGCCTGAGTCAGGATCCTAATCCAAGTCGCCCGCCCTAACCATCTTGTCCCAGGCTCGAAGCCCCTGAAGCCATCTTCGTGGCTCCTGGCCCTAATGAGTTTTCTTAAAGTTGGCTCAAAGACAGGCGTGGTAGTACACACCTGTAATCCCAGCCGCTTTAGAGGAGGAAGCAGGAAGATGGGGAGGATGGGGAGTTCCAGGCCAGCCAGGCAAAGTTAGTAAACCAGATTATAAACAAATTACAAATAAAAGGGTAGGTAGGATTATAGGGGTGAGCCACCAATGCCTGCTTCTTTTTTTTTTTCCAACTGAAACAAAAGAGCATTAAGAAGTAATATTTATATCATTGTTCTGAACAGAGTTCACTCTCTAGCCTCAAAACAAATAGAAGGCAAATAAAATAATAACAATAAATCCTTGTTTGGCTGGACCATCTGAAACTACAGATATTTTGCTCTTTTTTGGACTCTTTTTTGTTGGTGGTGGTGATGGGACTTGAACTCAGGGCCTGGGCACTGTCCCTCGGCTCTTCAGCTCAAGGCTAGTACTCTACCACTTGAGCCACAGCATGACTTCTGGCTTTTTCTGTGTATGTGGTACTGAGGAATCGAACCCAGGGCTTCATGCATGCTAGGCAAGCACTCAACCACTGAGCCACATTCTCACCCCTTCTTAACAATTTCAGGTGTTTTGCTCCTGAGTTTTTTTTTTTTTAATGTCTGTTTTCTCCTGATTTTAAAAGTGAGACACCTGGCTCACAGTGGCTCACGCCTGTAGTACTAGCTACTCAGGAGGCTGAGATCTGAGAATCAGATCCTTAACTCTAAGGCAGGTGAGGTCCCATCCCAGAGCAGGAAACTGATCAGGGGGCGCAGGGGCTCCCAGCCTAGCTGATAATTAGTATGAAGTTTCCACGTGTGCTGCGGGATTGGCACTCAGGATGTCTCTGGGCCCTGTGCTGACACAGCACCCCCTGCCCCCTGTCCCTCAGCCCCTCCTCCCCCATCCATTGTCCCTCAGCACCTGCTATCTGCACTTCCTCACCCAAGGGATCAACCAACTGCCAATGGTAAATATTTCGGGGGGGTGGAAAACATTGCGCCAGTAGTCAGCATGCCTGGGCCTTTGCTCCCTTGGCATCCGTCCCTCAGCACTGCGGTGGTAACTGTTTACAAAGCAGTTGCATTTTACGAGGCTTCATAAATCATCAGGAGTGGCTTGGAGCTGGAAGGGAGGATGTGTGGAGGTTTATGGAGTGCCTGGAGCGCCCCTGCACTCAGGGCCTGGGGTGGCTGGCATCTCCCACGTAGGTCCACAGACATGGAGGGACATCCGTACTCCTCAGCTGGGGAAACTGAGGTGGGTAACTTGTACAAGTTGGTGTGATTTAAAAAAACAAACAGCATGTTCATGACTAGACTCTATGCTGTGCTGCCCACAGCTGCACCTCCATTACCAGATGCAGGCCCTGGCACAGCCATAGTTCACTTACAGAGGTCCCAGTGTGTGCTGGGCCCAGTACTGAGCCTAAAGGATGGAGCTCTAGTTAGTGAAGGTGCCTCTTGTTGGGGAAGCTGATCGTCAAAATGGAGAGAAAGGAAAGAAGGGAGGGAGGGAGGGAGGGAGGGAGGGAGGGAGGGAGAGAAGACTGGTTGGAGGACTGCAAACATATACGCATTTAGGATGTTGACATCATCATCACTCGGGATCTGGCCCAAGATGGTGCTGGGAGCTAGGGAGAAGTGGATCGTCAGGATATCAAGTCAATGGGACTTGTCAGTTATGAATGATAAAGGAAAGAGGGAAAGTAGAGGTGACTCCCAGGTTAGGGACTGAGCACTGTGGTGAGAAAGATCAGAAGGGACAGCCTGGGTTGAGAAGACTCTAGATGGATAAGAAGTTTAAGAGGAGTTCAAGTAGACAACATGAGTCTCCAGCTAGTTCAGCCACAGTATTTCCCCTGTGGGGTACTTAAGGTCATGGAGGCACCCAGTAAATAAGTGTTGAAGGAATGAATGGATGGATGGGTAGGTGGATGAATAGGTGGATTGGGGGTGGGTAGGGGATGGTGGATGCGTGGTAAGTGGGTGGATGGGTGATGGATAGATAATGTTGATGGATGGATGGATAAAGGATGACGGGTGATGGATGGACGATGAAGATGTGTGGATGGATGGATGGATAAAGGATGACGGGTGATGGATGAATGAATATCATGCATGGATGGATTCGGGGATAGAAAATGAATAATGGGTAGATGATGAGTGGAAGGATAGATGGATGAGTGGATGGAGGGATGATGGGTGGATGAATGGATGGATGCATGGTGGACAATAGATAAAAGATGACGAATGGATGCAGGATGGATGGAGGATGACAGATGGAAAGAGGGATGATACATGGATGATAGGTAGATGGAGGGTGGATGGATATGGATGAATGATGATGGATGCATGGATGGATTCAGGGATGGAAAATGGATGGGTGATGAGTGGATGGAGGGATGGATGGTTGGCATGGACGGACGATGGATGAATGAATGGTGATGGATGCAGGCTTGCATGGATGATGAGTGGAGAGATGGAGGATGGATGGAGGAGGGTGTTATGCAGAGATGCAGGGACAGATGGATGGATGGATGGCGCCCAGGTAGTAACAAAGGTTAGTCTGGCTTCCACCTCCTGAAATCGGAGATGGCACAATGGTTAAGATGGAGAGAAAGCTGAGCCCCCACTTCCCAGAATCATCCTCATCTCAATGCCCATCCGACAGACTGGCTCTTCCACAGGAAAATGAGTTGTTGGTCCTGACCTATGTCCACTGGATAGAACATGGCAGCTCCCAGGGGCCAAATGAGCCCTGGACCCAGAGCCGCACTCCCCCTCCTCCCCCAGCCACGGGCCCTCACCACCTTCCCACCTTGGCCCTCAGTTCTCGGTTCTCTTCTTCCCAGGCATTTCCCGGGACTACCCCAAGATCCTCAATGGCACCAATGGCACCAGCGGCTTTCTCCCGGGTGGCTACACCTGTCTGCCCCACTCGCAGCCCTGGCAGGCCGCCCTGCTGGTGCGAGGCCGGCTGCTCTGTGGTGGGGTCCTGGTGCACGCGCGATGGGTCCTCACTGCAGCGCACTGTCGGAAGGAGTATGTGGGGGATGAGGGAGCAGGGCCGTGGGGCGGGGCTGAGGAGCCAGGGGCGGGGCCTGGATGGGAGGCGGGGCTAAGGAGGGACCTGGGGCGGGGCCTGGGCCGTGGGGAGGGGCTGATGATGACCTGGGCCATAGGGGCGGGGCTTCGGAGGGACTTGGAGCAGACATGGGCCTTGGAGGCGGTGCTGAGAGAGTGGGGGCGGGGCCTGGGCAGTGGGGCGGGGCTGGTGGGCGGGGGCTGGGCCGTGGGGGCGGGGCTGAGGAGGGACCTGAGGCACAGCAAGATTTAAGGGGAGGCTGGGGGCACGCCTGGGTGGGATTGTGGTGGTGGAGGAGGAGGCAGCTGGGATGGGGAGAAGGCCGGGTGGACGGGACTTGCACGTACTCTGCCTGATCGCCCTGTCTTCTGGCCGTCCCCACAGGGGGTACACCGTCCACCTGGGCAAGCACGCACTGGGGCGCACGGAGAGGGGCGAGCAGGTGAGGGAGGTGGTCCGTTCCATCCCCCACCCTGAGTACCAGGTCAGCCCCACCCACCTGAACCATGACCATGACATCATGCTACTGGAGCTCCGGGACCCCGTCCAGCTCACCGGCCAGGTCCGCGTCCTGCCGCTGTCCCGGGACCCCTGCCTGCCTGTCGGTACCTGCTGCCGGGTGTCTGGCTGGGGCACCACCACCAGCCCCCAGGGTAAGCCCAGAGGATGGCAAGAGTGGCTGGGGAAATTGAGGCAGTGGTGGGAGGGAGGAGCTCCTCATAGACAAAGAGGTGAAAACACATAACTGTATACATTTATCTAAAATATAATAGTATATAATAACAAAAACCCCTTGTACAAATACTTAAAGATAATTTTAAAAGTATATATGAAAAGGAGTAGCAATAAGTAGACATTATACTAAATAATAAGCAACATTGTATGCTATATATATATTGACAAATGATAGATGTGTGATTTAAATTTGTATTTATTTGTAAACATTTTATTGTAACTTTTTTGGGGGGGCGGTTGTGGGGCCTGAACTCTAGGCCTGGGCGCTGTCCCTCAGCTCTTCAGCTCAAGGCAAGTGCTCTACCATTTGAGCCACAGCGCCACTTCTGGCTTTTTTCTTTTTGCTTATGTGTTGCTGAGGAATCGAACCTAGGGCCTCAGGCATGCAAGGCAAGCACTCTACCACTGAGCCACCTTCCCAGCCCTTACTGTAACTTTATATATTCCTACTTACGTGTAAATGAACCATCATGATCTTATCTATAATACATAAAACATATAGGATATATTAGGATATAGTACATGTAAATCCTTTAGGAATATAAAATATAAATATGTAATTTAATATACATGATATATCAATATATTGATAGGAATATACTTGATGTTGTATGAGAATTGTATCAAGTAAATATGTGGATATTTTGTTGTATTTGTGCTGGTCCTGAACTCAAGGACTGGGCTCTGTCCCTGAGCTTTTTCACTCAAGGCTAGCGCTCTACCACTTGAGACACAGCAGCTTTTGTTGTTGTTGTTCTGGTGGTGGTGGTTTATTGGAGATTAGGGTCTCACAGGCTTGTCTGCCCTGGATGGCTTTGAACTGCCATCTTCAGATTTCAGCCTCCGGAGTAGCTAGAATTACAGTGGTAAGCCCAGCACCCGGCCGCTAAATGTGTTATATAAGTTATGAATTTAAATATAACTCAGGTTATAATATGTATTTGCAAATAGTACCGTGTATTTCATCAGTTATCTATTAAATGTATTTACAATCCAGAAGTACACATATTGACACATACTGTCTATTTACACATCTCACTTATAGCATACACATTTATAAATACACACATTGCATGCATTATGTATATTTACATATTCTAGCTGTACATTATAATTGGTAATGCTTAGAGTGTAAATATGGATAAATGATTATACACCATGATAGGGTTACATATGAATAATTGACTGCGCCATGTCTAGATCTCTAGAATCCATGATAACAGCAGGCCCCACCAGGCCAACTCTTGCCCCTCACTCTGCTGGACTCTTTCCAGTTTCTTCCTCTCCCCCCCCATCACCCCTTCCCCTCTTCCCACCTCCAATTCTCTGTCTCCCCATGTCCTCCCCTCCCCCCTCCATCTTCTCGCCCTTCCCCATCCCCCCCCCATCCATCTGTTCCCAACTCTCCTCACAAACTCAGGGCTCAGCCTCCTCCCCACTGGCTCCCTGAGACCCTCTCTCTGCTCCCCAGTGAGTTACCCCAAAACCCTGCAGTGTGCCAACATCGAGCTGCGCTCTGATGAGGAGTGTCGCCAGGTGTACCCAGGGAAGATCACGGCCAACATGCTGTGCGCTGGCACCAAGGAGGGCGGCAAGGACTCTTGTGAGGTGAGGCCTGAGGGGGCGGGCAGGGCTGGAGGGAGCCCATCTGCCTCCAGCCCAGGGAGGGGGCACTGCAGACACAATTCCCCTGCCACTTTGGACTGAAAGTCTGCTCCAATATCTGGCTGCTATGGTTTAGAATGGGCAGTGCTGAGCTTCAAGGGACAGAAACCCAACTCACACCAGCTTAATCCATCAGCAAAAAGCTTGCTTTTGTCCCTGGATGTCCCAAGGTATGGGGCTTCAGGCACAGGTGGATCCTGGTGTGCATAAAACCCCTTTCTCTGTCTGTGACTCCATGTGTCTGTGTGTCCCCACTTCTATCCCCCATCTCCCCATCTGGCCTAATAAGGATTCTCTCTCTCTCTCTCTCTCTCTCTCTCTCTCTCTCTCTCTCTCTCTCTCTCTCTCTCTCTCTCTCTCTCTCTCTCTCTCTCTCTCTCTCTCTCTCTCTCTCTCTCTCTCTCTCTCCCCACCTCTCAACCCCAGGGTGACTCCGGAGGCCCACTGGTCTGCAACCACACCCTCCACGGCATTATTTCCTGGGGAGACTTCCCATGCGGGCAGCCCAACCGACCCGGCGTCTACACCCGAGTCTCCAAATATGTGGACTGGATCCTCAGGACGATACAAAAACACCAGCCCCAGAAGCAGAGATGGACAAAGGGCCCACAGTGAAGGCGGGCTGGTTTGCTGCCCACCCCTTCTGCCATGCCACCTCCCTGTCCGATCACCCCTTCTCTGTCCCTTCTCTCCAGGGTGCCTCAGTAGAAACTGAGGCGACATGCAGTCTGCCCCATTTCGTGTCTCAAGAGCACCCCATTGTCGGCCTGCTAGAGCATCCCAACCCAGACAACACCCCAGGCCCCCTCTGCACCATCACAACCACCATAAAGCCAGATACACACCCGCTTGTTCCATCCTGGCAACTTCCCTTCATTGAAGCCGGGCACAGCTGGCTCACGCCTGTCATCTTAGCTACTCAGGAGGTGGGAGATCTGAGGATTGAAGTCAGCTGGGGCAGAAAAATCCATGAGACTCTCACATCCAATTAACCAGTAAAATAAAAACAAGCCAGAAATGGATCTGTGGCTCAAGGAGCACTAGAATTGAGAGAGAGGGAGAGAGAGAGAGAGAGAGAGAAAGAGAGAGAGAGAGAGCTCAGGGACAGTGTGCAGGCCCTGAGTTCAAGCCCTAGTACAAAGGGAAAAAAAAGGAAGGAAGGGAGAAAGGAAAGAAGGAAGGAAGGAAGGAAGGAAGGAAGGAAGGAAGGAAGGAAGGAAGGAAGGAAGGAAGAAGAGAGAGAAGGGGAATTCCTCACAGTGACTCTGGCTCCTCAGAATCTTAGAAGCCCCAGTGCACCAGACATCCCCTCCCCAATCTCCAATGCCAGCCCACCAATACCCCCTCTCAATCCCCATACTCCCTAACCATCACTGGTGCTCTGACCTCTACTGTGATGGCCCCAAAGGGCCTCCGTTCTGGACTCTGCTGCCCACCACGTCCCCGTCCTCTGTGTCGTGTATCGTTCCTGTGACCCGCCTTGCTCAATGTGTCCTCCTCTAATCTCTGCCCAGATCCCAAAACGGAGTGGTGAGGTGCTTATCCCAGTGTCTGCTTAATGCAAATCCCTACTTTGAACAAGTCATAAAACTTGGAGCATCTTTGTTTATTTTTTTTGTTTTGTTTTTGTCGAAGATGGGGGTCTCACTATGTAGTCCAGGCTGGTCTTGAACTCACATCCACCCTCTAAGTTTGTAGGAATATAGACTAATAAACAAATGCATGGCACTGTGGAGGAACAAACACCATGTGTTTGCACACGTGATTTCTACTGGCATCAGTGAGTTGTACCCAGGTTTTGTCCCCACATGACACACATGCATGCAAACTACCATGTACCCAGCCACATTCACCACCACCACCAACCCCCGCCAGCCCTTCCACTTCCCACAGCTTCATTGCTCCATTTCCACATTTATACATAAGATCTGTCCTCCCCACTTTAAAAAAAAATTATTTTGCTAGTGCTGGAGCTTGAACTCAGGGCTTGGGCACTGTCCCTGAGTGCCTTTTGCTCAAGGCTAGTGCTTTACCACTTGAGCCACAGCTCCACTTCTGGTTTTCTGTGGCTAATTGGAGATAGGAGCCTCATGGACTTTCCTGCACTGGCTGACTTTAAACTGCAATCCTCAGATCCCAGCTTCCCATGTAGCTAGGATTACAGGCGTGAGCCACTGTCGCCTGGTTAAGAACTGCCCTTTAAATAGCTAATCATCAGGCTGGGAGTGTGGCTTGGTAGTAGAGTGCTTGACTAGCATGCATGAAGCTCTGGGTTTGATTCCTCAGTACCACATACACAGAAAAAGCCAGAAGTGGTGCTGTGGCTCAAGTAGTAGAGTGCTAGCCTTGAGCAAAAGAAATTCAGGGACAGTGCCCAGGCTCTGAGTTCAAGCCCCAGGACTGAGGAAAAAACAAATAAAAAAATCTAATCATCCAGCTAAGATCTGCCCTTTAAATAGTTAATCATCTAAGCCAAATTTTCTCCAATTAAAAAAACTACAATAATAAGTGCAATTAAGAAGAACACAGTAATCAAGATAACAGCAGAGATACAGGATAACCAAGACAAAGGATTACTTTAATAACTGGACAAGATACACAGTGATACACAATACTGGAAGATACATAATGATGCACAATATCCAGAGACACACAGTATTGGAATGGAATAAGGACAAAGAGACAGAGACCAGGTCACTAGCTAACCCAACTTTTCTCCACCTGAGGATCAAGAACTAAATATACCAATGAACTTTTGTTGTTGTTGTTGTTGGTTCGTGGGACCTGAACTCTAGGCCTGGGCACTGTCCCTCAGTCTTCAGCTCAAGGCTAGCGCTCTATCACTTGAGCCACAGTGCCACTTCCAGCTTTTTCTGCATGTGGTGCTGAGGAATCAAACCCAGGGCCTCATGCATGCAAGGCAAGCACTTTGCCACTGAGCCCCAGTGAATATTTTTGAAAACTCCTAGCTACTCAAGAGGCTGAGATCTGAAGATCGTTGGTCAAAGCCAGCCCAAGCAGGAAAATCTGTGACACTCTTATCTCCAATTAACCACTAGAAAAACTGGAAATGGAGTGCTAATATAAGTGCTAGTGGTAGAATGCCAGCTTTGAGCCAAAAAGCTGGGGGACATCACCCAGACCATGAGTTCAAGCCCCATGACTGACTGCCCTCCCAAAAAATTAATACCCTGGCAAGTAATTCAAGTCTGTGATCCCAGCTACCCTCCTGTAGCCCTAACTACTCAGGAGGCAGAGATCAGGAGGATCAAAGTTCAGGCCAGCCCAGACCAAAAAAAAAAAAAAAAATAGCAAAACCTCATCTGAACAAAAAAATCAGTGTGCTCCCAGCTATGCAGGTAGATTGGGGTCCAAGGCTGGGCCTAGGCAATAGACCAAACCTGCCCTGAGAAATAACCAAGCAAAGAGGAGCAGAGGCGTGGCTTGTGAGCAAGACCAGCCAGGGAAGCGCAGAGTGAAAACCCCAGTACTACCTACCTAGATAAATAAACAATGGATAAATAAATACGTGTGCTTGTTTGCTTCCTTTTATTGTTTATTCACAGTAAGAGGTCTCACTGTGAAGTGCGGGCTGTCTGGAATTCACAATCCACCTACTTTCCGCCTCCTGAATGACTTGGGACCACAGGCGTGCAGGACCCTGCCTGTCTTGATAACCTTTGTCAAACAGGACACATCCCAAGGTCTACGGGCCAGGCAGTGTTGTGAGTTTACAGGTGGAAAGCCCTGGAAACACCTTGGGCAGAGCAAATACTTCATAAGAGGTGGCTACCATTGTCATGATTACCAAGGTAGTTGCTCTTATTACAGACATAATTGGTATGATGCGGTGTCTCCCATGTTCTGAAGCCAGAGCCATCTGCTTTGAGTGACAGCTGGGGATTTCAGAGCCAAAGCAGCCACCCAGAGCTTCCCGTGGAACAGAAAATAATGGCATAGCTGAGCTGGAGAGTCTTAAGTACTCACAACACTAATTCAGGAAAGCCAGCCAGGCTGGGCCTCTGGCCTCCCTCCTCCCTCGCCTGGGATGTGGAAGCCACCTGCGCTCCTGGCCCAGGGGAGTTTCAATGAGGACAGGAGTGTGTGGGGGGAGGAATGCATTCCACAGCAGGCTGAAGGCTCCGATCCCAAGGACTGGGAAAGGGGCTTTGTCAAAGAGTAGCTGGCATTTATTTCCTGGCCTTGGTCCAGCTGGGTTTGGCCCTGGGAAGACCTTGCAGTTTACTCTTCCAGAGCCCCACTGGGTGGGGAGGGGAGTAACTAATGTCACTGCCACAAGGGAAGTTCATGGGTGACTTTACCTCATCCAGGCTGGAGGGGATATGTACCCCTGAGATTTTACTTCTTCAGCCTGGAAGGTCTTTAACAGGTACTTTGCCCTGATTTTCTTTTTCTTTTTCTTTTTCTTTTTCTTTTTCTTTTTCTTTTTCTTTTTCTCTTTCTCTTTCTCTTTCTCTCTTCCTTCCTTCCTTTCTTTTTTCTTTCTTTCTTTCTTTCTTTCTTTTTCTTTCCTTCCTTCCTTTCTTCTTTCTTTTTTTTTTTATTTTTGTTCCATCATGGGGCTTGAACTCTGTTCCTGGGTGCTTGTCCCTGAGCAATTCAGCTCAAGGAGAGCTCTCTAGCACTTGAGCCATGGCACCACCTCTAGTTTTCTGGTAGTTAATTGGAGATAAGAGTCTCTCGGACTTTCCTGCCCAGGCTGGCTTTGAACTGTGATCCTCAGATCTCAGCCTCCTGAGTAGCAAGGATTACAGGTGTGAGGCACTGGCGCCCAGCTAAGCACTGACTTCTGTCTGGGGCTACAATCAATTAAAAGCAGGAGGAAAGTCTGGCACCTCAGGTAAGGTGGTGCATGCCTGTCATCCCGGCACTCCAAAAGCAGAGACAGGAGGATCCCAGCTTCCAGACCTATGTGAAGACCATTTGTTTTTGTTCTGTTTTTTTTGTAAAGGGGGTTGGTAAATAAAAATAAAATTTTTAAAAAAGAATTCCTGGGATGGGCGCCGGTAGCTCACACCTATAATCTTAGCTACTCAGGAGCCTGAGATATGAGGATCGTGATTCAAAGCCAGCTGGGGCAGGGAAATCCATAACTTTTACTTCCAATTAACCCCCCAAAACACAGGAGTGGTGCTGGGCTCAAAGTGGTAGAGTGCTAGCCTTGAGCCAAATAATAAAGCTCAGGAACAGCACCCAAGTCCTAAATTCAAATCCCACAACTGACAAATTTTTTAAAAATTTAAAAAATTAAAAAGAATTCCTATTACCCAGCGACATGCCCTGCAGGAATCAGACCGTTTGCTTTTGCACAGGAGCCTTACACACAGCCCTGGAGTTGAAAACACACTAGTCTTGTTCACCCATGCCAGCCCTGCCAAAGCCTACCAATGAGTTGACCTACCTTACAACGGAGCTCAGGCAATAACCAATCAGTTGTAGGCATTCTCTGCAAACTTCAATTCCTATTTTGTATAAGGGAACTTACACCAACCAATCAGGAGTGGACACTCTCCACAGCTTTCAATCCTTTATTTGCATACAACAACCTAGATGGGAATTCTTGGTGGGAATGTATCCTAAGTAAACTATTAAGCAATACTGGTTTAAAATTAAAAAAAAAAAAAACCACAATGTTGATAAAGCCTTGCTTGTGTTTCTCTGGGTCTAGTCTTTCTACCATAACTGGGCCCAACAACCGGCTCTGGTAAACACACTGTGATGTTTGCCCAATGGCGAAATCAGCTGAGAACATATTTCTTAGATCCATTCCCACGGTGAAGTGATACATGGCTATATTTGATGTGCCAAAGCTCTACGCTTTGGGTGTTGTATCATGAACCCTCACAACTGCTTCTTTCTCCTGAAGCACAGAAGTGACATCATACTATTGACATACAGACACTGAAGACATAGGTATGATGTCATACTGATGACATCATACAGATAGTGAGCACCTTTGTCCAAAGGAATTCATCTGACCATTCCTCCAGGATATGCACATCCTCGTGAAGCAGCTTATACACACAGTCACAATTTCTGAAAATTGTTTGTTTAGAATGAAGAGCCCGCATGTGTTTCTAACGCATTTATAAGATTATCTCTTTGTTGCTTTGTATGTCCCTCCCCCACAGTATAACCCCTGCTTTCACTATATTTGATGTCAGTATAACTTGTGGAGGAGATGGGGAAAAACCAGTTGTTTAAGGATACAGGTGGACCTGTTGCAACAGTGAGAAGTACAAGTTGTCATGTCCAAAACGAGCTTTACAACGTCAGTGCGGGGGGGGGGGGGGAAGAGGGGGGAAGGAGAAGGATTGGGATTGGGGGGAAGGGGGGAGGCTGGGAAGGGATGTGAAGGGTAAACAAAGGAGGAGGCTGCAATGCTTGGTAAGAAATGTACGCATTATCCTGCCCATGTAATTGTAACTCCTCTGTACAGTATGTTCACAAATAAAATAAAATAAAATTTAAAAAAAAAGAAGGAAGAGCCCTCCATCTTTGACTCTGTCAACAAACAAACAAAAAACCCAGCTACTGTGACTCTTAGCAGCCCCCAAATTAAAACACACCCAAGCCAGGCAGTGGTGGCCCAAGTCTTTTACTAACTTGAGAGACAGAAATTGGGAGTATCACATCCCTGGACAAAAAAAATTGATGACAGACATGATGCCTGGTTGGGGGGGAGCCCTGAGCACCTCCCACCTGAAGGAACAGGTGTCACCCCAAGGTGCATGCAGTCATTCGGGGAGAACTCGCAGGGTGAGAACCAGGCTTAGTCTAGGAATCCGGGAACTCCCTGGCTTTACACACACTGCCTTGGGAACAAAACCCTATTGTGAAGGAGCTAGGAAGGAGAGGCCGAAAGAGGAGGAAGGAAGCTGGAAGCGAGGCTCTTCTTGGAAAGGAAGGAAGGAGTAACAGAAAAGGTAGAATTGATCCACATACATTATATACATATGTGGAAATGTCACAATAAAACTTTCTGCACAATTAATTACAATAATTTAAAAAGGGAGGAAGGAGGAAAGGAAGGAGGGAGGGAGAGAAGGAAAGAGGGAGGGAGGGAAGGAAGAAGGGAGGGAGGGAAGGAACATCCAGGCATTAAAAGGTGACGATGAGGAGAGAGGGTTGACTAGCATGGAAAACACAAAAATCTCTGGACACCCAAGTAAGATCTATCTTGAGTTTTATGAGGAACCTCCGTACTGACTGTCATAGAGGCTGCAGGAATTTCCATTCCTACCAACAGTGTATGGGTTCCTTAAACTGAAATAAAATAATGATCATGAGGATGAGGAGATATGATGGTAAAGGGAAACCTGTTTGAGGAGAAACAGCAGGCTGGGGAGGAGGGGGTGAGGTGATTGTAAGTTTTATGTGTGTAAAAAAAACAAAACAAAACAATGAAGCCAGGCACTGGTGTCTCATGCCTGTAGTCCTAGCAACTCAGGAGGCTGAGATCTAAGGACTGCTGTCCAAGTGGGCCCAAGCAGGGAAGTCTATGAGACTTTTATCTCCAATTAGCCACCAAAAAACCGGAAGTGGCGCTGTGGCTCAAAATGGTAGAGCACTAGCTTTGAGCTCAGGGACAGTGCCCAGGTCCTGAGTTCAAGCCCCACAACCGACCAAAACAAATTAACAATGAAACCTACTAAGAACTGTTTAAAACTAGGGTGAGGAAGTGGGCTTAGGAACAGATAACAGAAAAGGGAATTTGTTCCACATACATTATACACATATGTGGAAATGTCACAATGAAACTTTCTTGTGCAATTAATTACACTAATTTAAAAAATGAATGTTGGGAGGAATATAAAGATGCAATGCCTGTGTGCATCTGATCGTATAAAATAATATTTATCAAAATGAACTCCAGGAAATGGAAATGAGTTTATTTTTCCTTTGCTGCTGTTTTTGTTTTCGTTTATTTTGATCTTGTTTGTTCATTTACTTGTTTTTGGGGGGTAGAAGGGGAGGCACAGAAATGGAGGGACAATGAGTGAACAAATGCAGCGGTGGTCCTCACTAGACACTATGTGGAAAATGAACTATACAACTTGTGGACCGGGATGGAAAGGGAAAACTGGGAGAGAGGGAAGGGGGGCACTATCCACAAAGAAATGTATTCTCTACCTGACTTATTAAAACTGTCATCCCTCTGTACATCACTTTTATAATAACCACTTTTTAAAACTTAAATAATAAAAAGACTGATCCAGACAGCTAGAAGCAGAATGAGGAGGAGAGGGATGGACAGGGAAAGATGGATGTCAGAGAGAGAGAGGGAGATGGAGAGAGGCTACGGATGCCAGAGATAGAGATGGAGAGATGAACAGAAAGAGAGCTGACAAGGAAGTCCACCGTTTTGTGTGTTCGCTATGTTCTAGGAGGAGGGAATGCCCCACTATAAATCTAAACTTCCGACTCCTCATGAAAAGCAGATTTCTAAGGCTGAGCCAAAATCATATCCAGCTATCCAGCTCCTGCCCGAAGCGGAAGGATGACTTTTATTGGATATAAATTACACCTCAATAAACTTGATTTCTCCAAAATCCCCAAGAAGGGAGGGGTTGCGTTTGGTGGCTTTGGACAATAAATCACAAGCTGAAGTTTTATTGTTCTGAGAACAGACAGAAGCAGAGCGCTGCAACCTGAGGAGAAAAGGAAAGATGGAACAGGAGAGGGAGGCTTAGCATTTTCCTGTCTTCCAGTTCCCTTTCCTATCTATCTCTGGTGCCTTCCTGGGTTGTCTACAACCTCCCTTTATCCACCCTATGTCTCCATGTCTTCTTCTGTCTCGCTCCCTATGAGAAAAACCAGCACAGACCTCCCCCCCCCCACTTTCTCTCCTCCCCCTCTTCCTCTTTCTTTCTTTCCATGCATATTTCATTTAAGCAACAGAAACTCGTACGCTAAAGGGAAACCTTCATGACGTCAGATAATCCATTTCATCACCTATATAAATAGAGACACGTGGAAGGTCCTCCAGAGTGCTCAGAATTAACTTTAAGAAATGTCACCAGAATCAGACCTCTTCAGAATCGTTTGGGAAACCTTTCTTGCCTGTCTGGGCCCACCTACTTTGCCATCTCTCTCCCCCCTCCTCCCCTCCTCTGCCTCAGTTTGGGGAGCTTGCTGCAAGCCCCCCTTTCCCTGGTGATTCCCCCTGCCTCCCCCCCACCACTGGAGTGGGGATTAGAACCCAGCTCCACAGTCACCCTGAATCATCAAGTCCAGGCCATGGGCTGGCTTGAGACCAGGGAACAGGGGTGGAGCTGTGTCTTCCCACCCTGGTTTCCTTCCTCCTTCCTCACTGCATTTAACTGTGAAGCTGTTAAGTGTCATTAGCCCAAGCGAACGGTGGATGAAAGCATTCTCCACCAGGGAATGGCCCAGGCCTGGCCAGGACAGCCCAGTTAGCCACATGGGAGGGGACAGGTGGGGTGGCTGGCCCCGGTAGATGGGAGCAGATGAGAGGACAAGCAGCTAGGTAGGCAGCAAGACAGCAGACAGACAGACAGACACAGAGAGGAGGCAGCGAAGACACAGGTGAGGAAGAGGCAGACCATGGAGGGTCACCCAGGACAGGGGAAGGATAAGATGCAGGGGATGGGGGAGGGGGAGATTGAGGGAGCAAGGAGGGGACAGAACCTTGAAGGACCGTCTCTGAGATTCCCTGTCCTTTCCTGCAGGCCTGCCATGAGGCCCAGAGCCTTAGTGTTCCTGGTTGTTCTTGGTGAGTTATCTGGGCAGGGAAGGGTGGGGCAGGGGCTGGGCCTCCTTCCCCATAAGGGCACAGGGGCTCACCCTGTGCCCCCACGGACCCCAGATCTCAGGCCCTGCCTGTCTCCCTGCACCACCTCAACCTCCTCTCTCTCACTGGAGTGTGTCCTGTCCCTCTCTTTTGAGACTTTCTTTCCCTTCCTTCCTTCCTTCCTTCCTTCCTTCCTCCATCCCTCTTCCCTCACTCCCTCCTTCCTTCCTTCCTCTTCCTTCCTTCCTTCCCCCCTCCCTCCTTCCTTCCTTCCTTCCTCCCTCCCTCTCTCCCTCCTCCCTCCCTCCTTCCTTCCTTCCTTCCTCCCTCCCTCTCTCCCTCCTCCCTCCCTCCTTCCTTCCTCCCTTTCCTTCCTTCCTTCTTCTCTCCCTCCCTCTCCCCTCCCTCTCTCCTTCCCTTTCTTCCCTTCCTTCCTTCCTCCCTTCCTCCCTCCCTCTCTCCCTCCTTCCTCCCTCCCACCTTCCTTCCTTCCTCTTCTTTCTTCCTTCCTTCCATTTTCTTTCCTTCTCCTCCCCCTCCTCCTTCCCTCCCTCTCTGTTTTAGGCACCTCTCTCCCTGTACCCCCTACTTTCTCCACCCACAATCCTCTGGGCTTCCCCCCCCCCCCCGCCCCCATGTCTCCTTCCAATCTCTACAGCCTCTGCTGCTGAGCCAGGCGCCAGTCAAGCCGACCTGGAGAAGATTTTTGATGGAGTGGAGTGTGTCCGGAATTCTCAGCCATGGCAGGTGGCGCTGTTCGAAGGGAGCAACCTGCGTTGTGGGGGTGTCCTCATTGACCCCGACTGGGTTCTCACAGCGGCCCACTGCAAGGGCAGGTGAGCTGGTGCACACCCCATCCTGGGATGGGCAAAGGTGGGTGGTGTGGGGGGCAGGGCTTCCCGACAGGTGTCACTCACCTGACAGGCCTGGGGTGAGGAAGCTGGTCCAGCAACAAGAGTCAGGACTTGGAGCAGGAAGAGGAGGAGGAGGAGGGGGAGGAGGAGGAGGAAGAGGAGGACTTCCCCAAGAGTGGGCCTGAGGTGGAGCAGCATGGGGGAGGGCCTGGATCTCACCCCCTCCCCTTCCCCCTGTATCTTTCCTTCCCTGTATGAAACCTGTCTCCCTCCTCAACCCCAGTCTCAGCTCAGAGGTCCCCACACAACTCTCCTGGGCCTTGGTGGTCCCGAGTTGCACAAATAAGCTCCTTTCTGGGACAGATGCTCTGGGGAGTCTTGTGAAAGTGGGGGGGGGACCAAAAGCCAAGGGATGGAGAAGATGGGGGACAGGCAGAGCCAGGGCAGCACTGGCTGCATGCGGGGTGAGGCAGAGGCATCCTGGCCCTCCAGAGGCCCAGGGGCCTGCTGTGGAGGAATAGAGAGAGCACCCCAAGTGGAAAGACCCAGATATGCAAGGACAGACTGACAGGGAAGGAGCCGGGGAGGGGGGCTACCTGTCACGGATCCCCGGTCTCCCCCAGCAGGTACTGGGTACGTCTCGGGGAGCACAGCCTGAGCCGGCTGGACTGGACCGAGCAGATTCGCCGCAGCACCTTCTCCATAACTCACCCCGGCTACCAGGGCGCCCTGCAGAGCCACGACCATGACCTGCGGCTCCTGCGCCTAGGCAGAACTGTCCGCCTGACCCGCAGTGTCCAGCCCCTGCCCCTGCCCACTTCTTGTGCCCCTGCTGGGACCCAATGTCACATCTCAGGCTGGGGGACCACCAACCAGCCATGGAGTAAGGGAGCATCTGAGCCGGGGAGTCAGGATGGGGAAAATTCTGGGATGACCAGTGTGAGGTGAAGAGATGTGACAGCAGTGGTGTGTGGTAGTGCATGCCTGTAATCTCAGCTACTCAGGAGGTGGAGGCAGGAGGGTTGTGGGTTCAAAGCCAGTCTGGGAAAAATGACGGAGATCCTGTCTCTAAGACAAAATACAGACCGGGTACCAGCAGCTCACAGACTGGGCGCCGGCAGTGGCTCACACCTTCATCCTACCTACTCAGGAAGCTGCAATCTGAGGATCGTGGTTCAAAGCCAGCCCGGGTAGGAAAGTCTGTGAGACTCTTATCTCCAATGAATCACTCAGAAAAATCTGGAAATGGTGCTGTGGCTCAAGTGGTAGAGCACTAGCCTTAAGCACAAAGAGGCTCAGGGACAGTGTCCAGGCCCTGAGTTCATAGCCCCAGCACTGGCAAAAAGAGAAGAAGAAGAAGAAGAAGAAGAAAGAAGAAGAAGAAGAAGAAGAAAGAAGAAGAAGAAGAAGAAGAAGAAGAAGAAGAAGAAGAAGAAGAAGAAGAAGAAGAAGAAGAAGAAGAAGAAGAAGAAGAAGAAGAAGAGGAGGAGGAGGAGGAGGAGGAGGAGGAGGAGGAGGAGGAGGAGGAGGAGGAGGAGGAGGAGGAGGAGGAGGAGGAGGAGGAAGTGGAGGAGGAGGAAGTGGAGGAGGAGGAAGTGGAGGAGGAGGAAGTGGAGAAGGAGGAAGTGGAGGAGGAAAAGGAGGAGGAGGAGGAGGAGGAGAAGGAGGAGGAGGAGGAGGAGGAAGTGGAAGAAGAAGAAAGCTGGGCTCATGCCTATAATTCTAGCTACTTAGGAGGCTGAGATCTGAGGATAATGGTTCAAAGGCAGCCCAGGCAGGAAAGTCTGTGAAACTCTTATCTCCGATAAACCATTAGAAAACTAGAAATGGCACTGTGGCTCAAGCAGTAGAGCACTCGCCTTGAGTTGAAGAGCACAGGGACCATGCCCAAGCCCAGAGTTCAAGCCCCATGACCAACCAAAAAGAAGAAGGAGGAGGAGGAGGAGGAGGAGGAGGAAGAGGAGGGATAGGGGTATAGCTCAACGTGAAGAGCAGTTACCTGGCATGCTTGGGGTCTTGTCCTTGGTCTCCATTGACAGGGGTGGGTGGGGAAAGTATGAAAGGGGAAGGAAGAGGGGAAAGGGCCAGGGCATGGGCTTATACATTAAGAATCATGGTTTGGGGTCAGAGGTCATGGTGGACCAGTCTTGGGAATAAAGAGGTTAAGGCGTTGAGTATGCAGTCAGATCAAGGATGCAGTCAGAATCATGATGTGATGTCAAGGACCTATCAATGGTGTTAGAGGCTCAGGTGTCAGAGGTCCCTGGAAAGCTGAGGCCCTGGAATCCAGTCGTTGGCACCACCTGGTCAGAATCTGAAGATATCAGGATGTTATCTCGTGTCTGAGGGGGCTGAGGTTCAGCTTCAGGGAATCTACAATCAAATGAACTAGGATTGGGAGACATTTTGGAATTGGGATGAAGAAAATCAAAGCTTCCAGGGCCAGGCAGGGTGGCTCCCACATGCTACCCTAACAATAAGGAAGACGAAAACAGAGAGCACTGTGTGGCCCAAGGTCAAGGGGGGGGAGGAGGGGTGGATTGTGAGACTTAATAAGCAAGCTGACCCTGAGCTCCCACTATGAGAAAAGATCTCGATTGAGGTTGGCCCCAGACCAAAACTTGAAAAGTAAATAAAGCATAAGGAGAGGGATAAGTCCAGTGGTAGAGAGGAAGGAAGGAAGGAAGGAAGGAAGGAAGAAAGGAAGGAAGGAAGATTTAGAAGCTGTAGAGCTAAGATCCCAGGTGGAGACAAGGCTATGAAGTCTGGAGACAGGAGACATGCCGGGAAGCTGGGATCATAAGGAAATGAGGTTGGTGCTCAAAAATTAAGGGGCCAGCCAGTAGTGATCTGGGGTCAAGGGTTACAAAGACATCGAGTCATCAAGCTGAAACTTAAGGGGTTTTATGGTTGTAGTGGAGGCTGGGTGTTAGGACAGGGGGATGGATTTGCATTGGGCTTCTTTGGGGAGCATGGATGGGACTCTATGACACCCATCTTCCATCCCCTAGGCCCATTCCCAGACCGACTCCAGTGCCTCAACCTCTCCATCGTTTCCAGTGATACCTGCCAGGCAGTGTTTCCTGGGAGAGTCACAGACAATATGGTGTGTGCAGGCGGCCTTCCGGGGAAGGATGCATGCCAGGTGAGCAAAGGAAGGCTGTGCCCCCCAGGACCAGGACTGAGGAGAAAGGAGGAGACTGAGAGCATGTTAGACAAGACAAAAAACAGGGTCAGGGGAGAGAGGTGCATTGAGAAAGGCAGGGAGTCTGAGAATAAAGAGAAGAAGAGACAGAATTCAAGGAAAGATGGGGGAGTGGACCCAAAATACAAGGGATGGAGGAGGGCAGAGAATCTGCCAGGATCTGGAACACAAGATGAGGATTAGAATCCACAGTCTTAAGTTTCCTCTATACAATCCAGCTCCAGAAGATTCTATCTCAGACCTCAGTCTGAGATTGAGATTGAGGAACAGAGACAGGAATAGTGCAGTGGACTGTTTCATCCCTGATCCTGTCTCCTTGCCCTCTGGGGTAACCCACAGAGTAAGTTGAGCTTCCTTCCCTACGGCCAGGGAGCCAGCCACTGCCTTTAACAAAGCCCTCTATCTGGGATTGGTCGATGGTAATAGTGTTCTCTCTCCTGATTGGCCAAAGCCCCAGTCATGTCTATGCTAACACAATTCTGCCCTCCTTCCCTCTGATTGGTCAGTGAAGGTAGTATTCTCTTCACTCATTGGACAGAATTCGAATTAACCTTCTACGCTTTTCTCTTAGAGTCCTGCCTTCCTTCCTTGGGATTGGCCTCTAGGGGCAGTGTCTTTCCTTCTATCAGTGGTTGTCATTGTCTTCAGGTGTACTCTTTTCATGAGAGCAGGCTTGGAGCAAGGGTCTTCAGCAAGGGCCTAGGGGGTGGGCTGGGCATGGGGGAGGAAACAAGTGTGGGGATCTGTCCCTTATCCCCCCAGCGCTCTGCCTTCTGTTTTCTAGGGTGACTCCGGGGGCCCTCTGGTGTGTGGAGGCGTCCTTCAGGGCTTGGTGTCCTGGGGTTCCGTGGGACCTTGTGGGCAAAAAGGCATCCCAGGAGTCTACACAAAAGTGTGCAAATATGTGGACTGGATCATGATGGTCATGAGGAACAACTAGCCTGTGCCACACATCCAAGGACCCCTCTGAGCCTCAGATCCCAGACCCCTTCTCCTCTGATGCTCTCAGCCCCTACTCTCGTTGAGCTGGGGGAACTTTTGGGGACCTCTGAGTCCAGGCATCCACATCCCTTCTGGTACTTGGAGCTGGGTGAGCTGGATATGGTCTGGAATAAATGTCATATCAGTGAAGAACAGGTCATGTCTGTCTCTTTGTCCTTAGATGATCTGAGGTCAGAAGGAGGCCTCATACAATGCTTGATAAGAAATGTACTCATTATCTTGCCCATGTAATTGTAACCCCTCTGTACAATATTTTCACAATAAAAAAAAAGAAGGAGGCCTCACCAGATAGCAGATAACTGGGGGCCAGGGGTGGAGCACTCGCTTTGAGTTCAATCCCAGTACCACACGTGCGTGTGCGTGTGCGTGTGCGTGCGCGCGCGCGCGCGCACACACACACACACACACACACACACACACACACACACACACACACACACACACACACACACACACACACACACACACACACACACACACACACACACACACACACCCCTTTCAGAAGATATCAGAAAAGATGGAAGTTTCTTCAGGGAAACAGAGTAGAAAAAATTACTTCCAACAATAAAATGAAGGGTGTTTTTCCTCTGAGCGTGACAGACATAGTACTCAAAGTATGTAAAATTTTCAATGGCTTGAGAACTAGAAAAAGAAAGAAAGGAAGAAAGAAAGAAAGAAAGAAAGAAAGAAAGAAAGAAAGAAAGAAAGAAAGAAAGAAAGAAAGAAAGAAAGAAAGAAAGAAAGAAAGAAGCCGGGCGCTGGTGGCTCACGCCTGTAATCCTAGCTACTCAGGAGGCTGAGATCTGAGGATCGCAGTTTAAAGCCAGCCCGGGCAGGAGAGACCGTGAGACTCCTATCTCCAATAAAACCACCAGAAAACCGGAAGTGGCGCTGTAGCTCAAGTGGTAGAGCGCTTGCCTTGAGCTGAAGAGCTGAGGGACAGCGCCCAGGCCCAGAGTTCAAGCCCCACGACCGACAAAAAAAAAAAAGAAAGAAAGAAAGAAAGAAAACTGTTTGCTCTGAATTACTAAGTGAAAATTACAGAATTTGACTGGGCAGGATGGCTCACACCTGTCATCCTAGCTACTCAAGAGGCTGAGGTCTAAGGATTGAAGCCAGCTGGGACAGAAAAGTCTGTGAGACTCTTATTTCCAATTAACCACCAAACAAGCCACAAGCTTGTAGAGTAGCAACCTGAGTTCAAGTCCCATTATCAACATAAGAGGAAGAAAGATGGAAAGGAAAGGAAGGAAGGAATTTTGGATTTAGCAAACTATAAAACATTTCCCCCATAACCAATGTGTGCCAAGCATACATTGTATTTAGCAGGTTTTCATAGCCATTGACTTTACATATCTGCAATAGTCCAGGTTGGAAAGCACGACACCTAGGTCTTGGCCTCTTGTTCTGGCTCCACCTTGTCTTCAAGGATTTGGGGGTCACTTCAGGGGCACTAGAGGTGAGAGGGAGGCAGAGCCTCACCGGCTGAGCCTCGCTCCTCTGAGCCTCGCTGGGCTGGCTCTTTCCAGCACTTTCCTGCAACCTTCATCCCACCCCCACCTTCCCCCAGGAGGCAGGGCCGGCAGCCCCATCTTGCAGATGAAGAAACTGAGCCTCACCGGGGTGGAGTCCCTGCCCCACGTCAGTCACCAAGGTAGGAAGAGGCCGAGCCGGAGTTTGAGGTCAGAGCCCAGGCCTACCCCGCCTTGTTCTGCATCTGGTGACGGGTGACAGAAGAGTAAGCTCCAGGAACAGATCTGACCGAACACAAACAAGCCGAGAGAAGTGGGGATCCGCACCCAGATTTCCCAGATGAGGAAACTGAGGTGTCTGAAGGATTGGCAGGCATCGAGCCGGGTTCACCCAACATCGAGTAAGTGCACAGCTGACCCAGATGTCTGGTGTTGGAGGCCTGATTGGGGAGGGGGGGGACAGGAAAGAAGCCATAGAGAAATGAGGTCCTAGAGGAAAGGGGGAGGGGGGTTTGGAGGCCTCTGGGGAGGGTTCATCTCCCTTCCCTGGGCCTTGGCTCTCACAGGCCTCGACCTGTCTCCCCCTCCCTCCCGTCCTGCCCCTTTGCCTGGCAGCAGTCCCACCTCTGTGACGCCCCAGTTCCCCCTCCATCCACCTTGGAGAGGAGGAGGAGGAGGCCAGGGATCGTCTGGGTCTGGGCTCTGACCAGGTAAAGGCTGGGCAGAAGGAGACACACAGGGACCTCGGTGGAAAAGATTAGCTACAGTCCAAGGAGCCAGAGAGGGATAGAGAAGGAGAGAGACAGAGAGATGGAGACTGACAGACAGCCAGAGACTAAGAGAGAGACAGAAACAGAGAGAGTGAGAGAAAAGAAAGAAAGAGGAGGCACAAAGAGGAAATAATAGGGACAGAAACCTAAAGACAGGGAAAAAAAGATCACACAGAGAGGATGACAGTATGACAAGCAACGAGAGGGAGGCAGAGTTGGGAGAGACAGGCGAGAAAGAGAAGGCTGTCCACCCACAAACAGGCGGACACAGAGCAGAGGGATTTAGAGAGGCCACAGAGAAAGGCAGGCAGCTTGGTCTCAGGGCCCTGGCCTGGGGAGGGCCCCCCTAACACCCTACCCCTAGGGCGATAAGGCAGGGCTTGGAGGCCAATCAGCCTGGGCCCGCCCCGGGCCACCCCCTGCCCGCCCTCCCCTCCTCCCTCCCTCCCGCCCGCCCGCCTGCCCTCCCTCCCGCCTAGTGCCTGGTGCTCCGACACAGCCTGCCAGCAGCTGTCACCGCCGGGCCCCTAGAGCTCCAGCCCCAGAGCCTGTGAGTCGGGAGGGGAGGGAAGCCCCCTTTCCAGGAGCCTGCCATCCTAGACATGGCCCGTACCCCTCTCTCCCTCTTCTCTGCCTGGCCCTTCTTAGTTGGTGGGATGTCGGGTGGAGGGGAAGGGCTTTCTACCTCTCTGTGTGCCTGCCACTTCTGACTAGCTGCCCCTAAACTTGATGCCCTCTGACCTCAACCCCAATGACTAAGTCCAGCCCTTTACCCCACCCCCGCTGGCCAGGGCAGCCCAGGGCACTGGCCCTCCCTCCCCCAGCCAGCCCCACCCAGTTGTGTCCATCTGTCCTTCAGAGGACCCGGGGTTCAGCCAGGAGGAAGGGAGGAGAAGGGGTTTGGGACTCCTAGCCCCACACAGAGCCCCTCCTTCACTGGGGACAAGACTCACAGGCTCACAAAAGTGGGGGGGATTACTGAGTGGTTGGCCCCCTGCCCTCCCCCTCACTGTCCCACCCCCAAGCCTGGGACCCGGCTGGGTCTTATAAGCCAGAAAGAAGACACCCCTCAAAATGTGCCCAGGAGGCCCCTCAGCTGACTGAAACAAGGCCAGCCTAAGACTTGCCCCACCAAGCCCATCCCAGCTGCTTTTCAACACCCTCCTTGGCATTCCGGAAACTTCTAGCTTGGATCTTGCTCCCCCCCTCCCCGCCTTTCCAAGGCCACTTGAAAAGTTTAAGATCTATGTTAAGGTTTGGAGATTGTCTGCAGGGGCTTCTTGCCCCAGTCCTGACTCTCCCCGGGGGAAGCCGGCAGGGAGACAGGAAAGGCCATGGGTGATGAGCCCTCTCTTCCTCCTTGTTCCCAGAGGCACCCGGGGCCTGCCCCGCCCCCCTCCAGGCCGCGATGATTCTCCAATTCCTCACTCTTGCTCTGGTGACAGGTACAGGGGTGGGGGGATGGGGCGGGCAGGGTCTCCCCCCCTTCCTATCCCAGCACAGCTGAGGCTCCAAACACAGGACAACCCATATGATGTTTGCATGGTGACAGATAACCCTGGGCTATACCAGACATCCCCCCCCTTACCATCAGAGGCAGTCAGAGGGAACCCCGAGGGCCCAGGAGAGGGGGGAGGGGACATGGGTCACTGGAAGTACTCAGGACCACCATTTACTGACCCCACCAAGATGGAAATGCTTCAGGTCTTTCCTGCCTGGCCACAGCCTTCCAGCTCACCAGGTTGAGACTCTCGGAGCACCCACCCTCTCCGTCCCCAGCCACCCTGGACTCTGAGAGTCCTGGAGCTTCTCCTCTTGTCCCACCTAAGGTCCTCCTTCGGTCCCCACCCCTGCAGGGCATGTAGGGGGAGAGACCAGAATCATCAAAGGGTACGAGTGCAAGCCTCACTCCCAGCCCTGGCAGGTGGCGCTGTTCCAGAAGACGAGGCTCCTCTGTGGGGCCACCCTCATCGCCCCCAGATGGCTCCTGACCGCAGCTCACTGCCGCAAGCCGTGGGTGCGGGGGCTGGGGCGGGGCTGGGAGGGGGCCGGAGCCGGAGGGGTGGGGGTGGGGGTTGGTGGCAAAAGAAGTTGGAGATGGAGCCTGGGGTGCAAGCAATGGCACACTGAAGATGGTGGGCTGGGGGCCGGGGGTTCCCATGGGCGAGAGGTTTGGAAGAACCCTGGGTTCTAGAAGGTGTTCCCCCCCTTCCAGTGCACCCCCACCTTTCTGTCTCTGACCACATCTCTCCCACCTCAGCCGTTACCTGGTCCTCCTGGGGGAGCACAACCTGCAGCGGCAGGACGGCTGTGAGCAGAGGCGGATGGCCACCGAGTCCTTCCCCCACCCTGGCTTCAACAACAGTCTCCCCAACAAGGACCACCGCAACGACATCATGCTGGTGAAGATGACGTCGCCGGCTGTCATCACCCACTCCGTGCGGCCCCTCACCCTGTCACCGCACTGCGTCACCGCCGGCACTGACTGCCTCATCTCCGGATGGGGCACCACGTCCAGCCCCCAGTGTAGGGGCTCCGGAGGGAAATGTGGGTGGGGGGAGGGAGGGAAGGGGTGGACATAAATGTGGAATGACACAGGGGACCAAAGGACCCTCCAAGATGAGATTTAGAAGGACACAGGACAGGGTACTGGGGGGACATCTGTAAGTGAGATCAGACAAACGAAAGATCCAAAAGTCAGAGCTGAAGAGGGTGAAGAAAGAGAGGAAGGGGCACTGTGGACAGGCCTGTAATCCCAGATACTCAAGACACAAGACAGGGAGAATTGCTGTTCCAAACCAAGAGAACAAATGAAATCAGGTGTGTTGGTGCTTATCTGTCAGCCCAGCTATGTAGGAGGGTGTAGGTAGAAAGAGCCTATTCAAAAACAAAAGAAAAATTTTAAACACTCATGAAAGCAATAAAGGTCTACAGATGTGGCTCGTGAGATATAGCACCTGCATGACAAACAGGGTATGAGTTCAAATCCAAGTACCAGCAAGAAGAGAGATGGTTGTGATATGTGATCCCAGCACTGTAACTCCCTAGTATAGAGCCTCCGGGAAGGGCCTGGCCTCTCCGGATTGCTTTTCTTCTCTAGTAAATGAGAATCCACACAGCCACCAGCAGAATTAGAGTAGAGAGAGCCATAGAGGGAATGGAATCAATCTATTCCTATTGCCATTGCTACAAGCAGAGAGATGAACCGGCTGCAGGTGCAAAGGCCCAGGGAGGAGAGGCAGGGTCCCTCGCCCACCCCTGCCCTGTCCGTGCTGTCTGTCTCCACAGTGCACCTGCCTCATTCCCTGCGATGCGCCAACATCTCCATCATTGGACACAAGGAGTGTGAGAGCGCCTACCCTGGCAACATCACGGACACCATGCTGTGCGCCAGCGTTCGGAAAGGGGGCAAGGATTCGTGCCAGGTGAGCAGGCTGGGCCCAGCCTCGCACACCTCTAGCCCCAGCCCCAGCTTTGAAATCTACACACAGCCACAGCCCCAACCCCGACCCACCCGTTTCCCATTGATATTCCCCACCTGAACGTGATCGCTGGGCCCATGAGCACCCCCATGTCCAATCCCAGCCCCACCCACCCCCAACCTACCACCAGCCCAAGGAACAGCCCTGTCTTCTGTACCCCAGCTCTGCCGCCACCGCCACCACCCATCTGGGTACCCCCTCTTTTCCCCTGACTGGGTCTTTCTCTCTCCTGCCTCTGCCCAGGGTGATTCCGGAGGCCCCCTGGTCTGTGACGGGTCCCTCCAAGGCATTATCTCCTGGGGCCAGGATCCCTGTGCAGTGACCAGAAAGCCAGGGGTCTACACGAAAGTCTGCAAATACGTGGACTGGATCCATAAGACGATGAAGAACAACTAAACTATGAGATGATGGAAGGACAGTTGCCACAGGCCGGCTCCTTCCGTGTCTCCCTTGTTCGCAATCCAATTTCAGTTCTTTCTACCCATCAGAAACCCTAAGCCAGAGCCGCCTCCCCACTCAGGGTGCTGCTTCACAGCTGTCAGCACCCCAGAGACCTGGGGTTAACAGTCGTTATTTTGTTCTGTGTTCTCTTTAGCCCCAAGGATAGTTCCTGGAATTAACCAAAGTTTCAATAAAATAATGTCAGATGAATGAATGAATGGACTGAGTGCTTATTATGGGCAGGGTCTGGGCACTGCTGGCTCCCGTTGGTCATCCTAGCTACTTAGAGGCCTGAAGATGGAGGCTCAAAGTAAGCCAGCCTGGGCAGGAAAGTCTGTGAAACTATTTCCAATGAACCACAAAAAAACCACAAGTGGAGTCGTGGCTCAAGGGGTAGAGTGCCAGCCTTGAGGGGAAAAGCTAAGGGATAGCACCCAGGCCCTGAGTTCAAGCCCCAGTACACACACACACACACACACACACACACACACACACACACACACACACACACACACACACACACACACACACACACACACACACACACACACACCAAAAGAAAAATCAAAACTACATGAAATCAGAAATGTAACTTCTTGACACAAATAATGCAGATGATCAGAGCGACTGTAATAGAAAGCAAAACCACAGGCAGAATATTGTTGTCACAAGGTGTTTGATTGAACAGCTGAGCTCCACCACCTCTAAAGTTACCTCAATTCTTTGTTACTTATTTATCTCTTTCTACCCTGTCACCCTTTAGTGGTGCTAGGGTCTGAACTCTCAGAGCCTTCTGCTAGACAGGAGCTCTACCACTTCAGCCATGACTCTAGCCTTGTTTTATTTTTCAAATAACATCGTCAGTTTTTGTCCAGGTTGGCCTGGACCTTAGTCCTCCTGTTTATGCTTCCCATGTTACTGGTTCCCATCAATTTGCCCAGCTGATCATACGAGATAGGTTGCTGACTTTTTCCAAACTTGGGCTGGTTTTAATCCACCATCCTTCTGATCTCTGCTTCCCAAGTAGCCGGGATCACAGGTGTGAGCCACCACACCTGGCTTTAACTCAGTTCTGGATGGACTGAATGTTGCCTGAGTCGTCTAGGTGCTCTACTCATCTTCTGGGCTTGGTAGATGGCACGAAGAGGAAGAGTCCAGAGCTGAAACTAAGGCCTTCTGGTTGTTGGGTGGACTGTCTGTGAGTCATGTCCTTCCTGACCCTTCCATCCCTCACTCAAAAGGAGGGAGGTGGCCATAGTCATGTTGATACCCTTGCAGCCCAGGTCTCCCGTGATTCACGGGCCTGTGCGTCACCTGGAGATACAGGTGGTAGGGAGGGTGTGAGGCGGCTGCACGCAGGTGTGATGGCATCATCGTCCCTTGGCATGCACAGGACTGGCCACTGGGACACAGGTGTCCCTGTCCCATCCACAGAATGCTGTGCCCCTCCATGCCCCTCCTGGGTCCCCTTCCCACTCCCTCATCCTCTGTCTCTTAGCTTAGGCCTCTCTGCCTGCACCACAGCCTCCCCCCTCTCTGCCTTCACCCCCAACTCCCCTTCTCTCAGCCTTGGTTTCTCTCAGCCATGGGGAACTAGTCTCTGCCCTTCCCTTTCCCTGAGCTCTCAGCCTCCCTCACTACTCTTCTGGATTCTGGCTTTTCTCTCCCTCTCCCTCTCCCTCTCCTTCTCCCTCTACCTCTCTCTCTAGTTCATTTCCTATCTGTGACCATCACCATCACCCTTCCTCCCACCACTCAGATCCCTGGAGCCTTGGAACACCCCCCCATCCAGTACACCCCCACATCTGGGAAGATTTCTGGGTAGGGTTCCCCCACCAGAATCCAGCTCCTCAAAGGCTATTTCCGGGGGAAGCCAGTATTCCAGGGCCCCGCCCAGGACAGGAATCTGAGGCCCAAGTTGGGTGCCAGCCCCACCCACGTATAACTGGGGAGAGAGAAAGGGAGGGAGGAGGGAGTCCCTGGGGGGAGGGTGGGGAAGCTTCCGGGATCTTGGGGGTTAAAAGGGAAGATCTGGCAGGGGTCTTGGGGCAGAGGATTCAGAGAGCCCACACACCGCAGGGCTGGGAAGCTCTGGGTCTCCGCCCTGCTCTCTTATTGGCGACTCCAGGTGATGCCGTGCCCTCTCCCGGCTGGGGTGGGGTGCCCCAGGATGGGTGGCGGACCCTTGGGCCAAGGGCAGGTGCCTTGCTGGCGCTTCGATTTCCCTATCCACAGGATGGGGAAGTCCCTCATCTGGGAGGTCTGGGAAGAGCCCCCCCACTGGCTCAAAGCCTCGGCCTCCACCCTGTCCCCTGCCGTGGGGGTGGTGAAACGGGGCCTGGGTGCGGCCGACCGCCAGTCTGGGCAGCCTGGGCACAGAGAGCGCTGGCCTCAGGCATGGGGAGGGCCGCAAGGTGCCGGGAGGGACCTCAGCGGTTCTGCACTCTGCAGGCCCTGGCGCGGTCTTAGCTGGGCTGGGGCAGCCCAGGCTCAGCAGACAGGGCCCCCAGAGGTGGGGGGGGGCGTGTCTCAGGAGGAGCATCTGTTTTATCCCTCTCTGCCTCCCCAGCCCAACTCCTAGTCATGAAACCCCTGCTCCTTTCCGCTGGCCCTGGCACACAGGCCCTGGTGAAGCTGCTGTTGCCGCTACTGGTGGCACAACTCTGGGGTGAGCTGGGGGACAGAAGACAGAGGACGGGGGCAGGTGGACAGGGGATGGGAAATACAGGGACAGGGGACTGAGGACATGGAGCAGGGGAGCAGAGGACAGGAGACAGTGGACAGGGGATGGGGACAAGGGGACAGGGGGACAGATAAAGGGGATGGAATGGGGGGGCAGGAGGGCAGGAGGGCAGGGGGACAGGGGATGGGAAATACAGGTACAGGGGACTGAGGACACGGGGCAGGGGAGCAGAGGACAGGAGACAGTGGAAGGATAGAGGATGGGGGCAGGGGGACAGAGAACAGGGGGACAGATAAAGGGGGTGGAATGGGGGGGCAGGAGGGCAGGGGGACAGGGGATGGGAAATACGGGGACAGGGGACTGAGGACACGGGGCAGGGGAGCAGAGGACAGGAGACAGTGGACAGAGGATAGAGGACGGGGGGCAGGGGGACAGATAAAGGGGATGGAATGGGGGCAGGAGGGCAGGGGGACAGGGGATGGGAAATACAGGGACAGGGGACTGAGGACACGGGACAGGGGAGCAGAGGACAGGAGACAGTGGACAGAAGACAGGGGACAGGGGGCAGGGGGACAGATAAAGGGGATGGAATGGGGGCAGGAGGGCAGGGGGACAGGGGATGGGAAATACGGGGACAGGGGACTGAGGACACGGGGCAGGGGAGCAGAGGACAGGAGACAGTGGACAGAGGATAGAGGACGGGGGGCAGGGGGACAGAGAACAGGGGGACAGATAAAGGGGGTGGAATGGGGGGCAGGAGGGCAGGGGGACAGGGGATGGGAAATACAGGTACAGGGGACTGAGGACACGGGACAGGGGAGCAGAGGACAGGAGACAGTGGACAGAGGACAGGGGACAGGAGGGTGGAAAGAGAATGGGGGGCAGGGAGGCAGAGAACAGGGGACGGGATGGGGGACAGGAGGGCAGGGGGACAGGGGATGGGAAATACAGGTACAGGGGACTGAGGACACAGCGCAGAGGAGCAGAGGACAGGGGACAGGACAGGGAGCAAGAGGACAGGGGGACAGGGGACAGGGGGACAGAGAATAGGGGACGGGATGGGGGTCAGGAGGACAGGGAATCTGGGCGGCGGGAGCGCTGGGATTGGAGAGGGGGCGGGAGGTATCGCCGATTCTCGGACCCCGGCCCAGCCCTCGAGCTCACGGGGTAGGGAGTGGAGGATAGTGGGTACAGGGGCTCTTCTAGCTCCATCCCTGGGTGTCCCGCCCCACGGAGAGCCCGTCCCTTCACCGCCCGGACCTCTGCTTCCCCGCGGCGTTCTCTCCTCTCATTCTGACCCTGCTTCTCACTCCACCCTAGATTGTCCCACCCAGCCCTCCCTCTCTTTGGCCCTTTCCCCTTTTCCTTCGCTATCTGATGACCCCACCCCTTTTCTCTCCCAGCCTTCTAATCCACCGGCCTCTGGCCACGCCCCTTTTTCTCACATTCCTTCTTTCCCCGCCCCCTCACCTCCAGCCATGTAGCCCCGCCTTGTCTCCGCCCCCTCCTCTGTCACTCTGCCTTGTCTCCGCCCCCTCCGCTGCCGCCCCGCCTTATCTCCGCCCCCACTGCTGTCGCTCCGCCTTGTCTCCGCCCCCTGTCACTCTGCCTTGTCTCCGCCCCTTCTGTCGCTCCGCCTTGTCTCCGCCCCCTCATCGCCTCTGCGTGTTCTCGCCTGCTGTTTTCTCAGGCTGTTTGCACCCCGCTACCTCTCTACTGTGTCCTGGCCAACCTGTCCTGTTTCTGCCACGCCCCCACGTCTCTCCACCCCCCCACTCACACGCCTTTCTTCTCCACCCACTTCTCCCCTCCCTCGGGTTCCTGCTCGTTGCCTTCAGCGGGATCCCAGGCCCAGCCCTCGCCCCTGCTAGCTCTGACCTCTGCCTCGTCCCCTGTTTCTCTGCAGCCGCCGAGGCGCTGCTCCCTGGAAACCTCACGACCCCGGACGCAGCGGCCTTGGGCGCCCCGTGCGCGCGTGGCTCGCAGCCCTGGCAGGTCTCCCTCTTCAACGGCCTGTCCTTCCACTGCGCGGGCGTCTTGGTGGACCGGAGCTGGGTGCTCACTGCCGCGCACTGCTGGGACAATAAGTAGGGGTCTCCCCGGAGGGCCATGCTGGGGATGAAGGGCACACTCCCTGAGACACGCCCCTGGCGGACACGCCCCCGGGAGGGCACGCCATTGGATGACACTCCCCCTCAGACACGCCTATTGGATGACAAGTTCCCTTAGGGCCCGTACCCAGAAAGCCCGTTGAATGACACGCCCCCTGGGAGGCCACGCCCTGGAGGCCACGCCCCCGAGGGGCGGGGACGCGCAGCGCGGGTGGCTGAGCCCAGCCGCCTAGTCCCAGCCCGGCTTGGACAGCAGGGGGCGGCGCGGGCCTTCCCGGTGTTCCCCGCCTGGCTCCTGGTTCCCTGCGGGCGTGAAGGGCACAGAACGAAGCACTGGCGCTCCAAACTAAAAGAAGCCCCCATCCCGCCAAGTCCCCGCCGGGGAGGCCGGGCTGCATCCCCGGGGTTCGCGGCCACTCCTGACACCGGGGTTCCCGCCCCGCGCCCCTCCCGGGGACCCAGCCCTCCAAGGTGGATTTTCTCCCCCCAGACCGCTCTGGGCTCGAGTCGGGGACGACCACCTGCTGCTTCTCCAAGGGGAGCAGCTGCGCCTGGCTTCCCGGGCTGTCGTCCACCCCAAGTACCGCCGGGGCCCGGCCCCGGTGCTGCCCCGCCGCACCGACGACTACGACCTCATGCTGCTGAAACTGGGCCGGCCCGCAGACTTGGGACCCCGCGTGCAGACGCTGCGGCTGCCGCTCAGCTGCGCCCGGCCTGGGGACACCTGCCACGTGGCCGGCTGGGGGACCACCGCCTCCCGCAGAGGCGAGAGCTGGGGCCCAGGGCTCAGGGGCAGAGCCTGGGTCTGGATCCCCGGGTCTGAGGGAGGAGGCTGGGCCTGGATCCCCGGATCTGAGGGAGGAGGCTGGGCCTGGACCCCTGAGTCTGAGGGAGGAGGCTGGACCTGGACCCCCCGGGTCTGAGGGAGGAGGCTGGGCCTGGGGCTTATCAGGCACATTCCTCTTCAGTGAAGTACAACAGAGGCCTGAGCTGCTCCCGGGTGACAATCCTGAGTTCTAAAGAGTGTGAGGTTTTCTATCCGGGCGTGATCTCCAGCAACATGATCTGTGCAGGACTAGACAGAGGCCAGGACCCTTGCCAGGTAGGAGCTGACCTCAAAAAGGTCTCTGCCTTGCAGAGGGCGTGGAGGGGGGGGGGACTGCTGGGAGATGATGGAGAGATGGCCCAGGATGGCCCGCCCTGCCCCACCCCACCCCACCTTGCCCCACCCCTACCTCACACCCATGCTCCACACATTCCTAGCAGATGCCCCGTCCCTTCTCCTGGCCCTTCTCCATATCCCGCCTACCATGAGCCACAGCCCCAACTGGAACCCCAGCACACCTCCATTCTCCCTTTCCAGCCCCGGACCCCCAAGTCCTCCTCCTCCCTCCCCAGTGTACCCCAACCTGGTCCCCAACTCCCACCCAGCTGAGTCCCACTGCTGTTGAGACCCCACCCCTTCCATCCTGTCCCTCCCTGGGTGGCAGGGGCAGGTCCCACCTTCGCTCTCTCCCCGCAGAGTGACTCCGGCGGCCCTCTCGTGTGCGGGGAGACCCTGCAGGGTGTCCTGTCCTGGGGCATGTACCCCTGTGGCTCCGCCCAGCACCCTGCCGTCTACACCCGGGTCTGCAAGCTGGTCCCGTGGATTGAGAAGACCATACGCTCCAACTGACCCCTCCATAGCTCCCACATCACCCCCCCACGGCCCCCACCTCATACCTGGGAGCACCTGCCCCTCGCTCCTCCTCCTCCTGCCCACAGGAGCCCAAGGGCAGACAGTCAGTGTCGTTGGTTCAGAGAAGCAAGAAAGCAGATAGTCTCCTGGAAGTTTCTGGAGCCATGACACCATGGCTTCCTCTACCGCTCGCTGCTGTGTGCCCTGGGACAAGCTAAGGCCCTCTCTGAGCCCTGGTTCTCCCCCCTACAAGACAGAGACCATGCGGTGCCCATCTCTTAGCCACAGCTTACGTGAATCTTTGTGATGATTGGGGAATGCTGAAGGCAGGGAGCCACAAGCATGGAATAAACGTTACCTGCCCACGAGGGCCTGTAACTGTGTAGGGGAGAAGGGTGTGGCAGTCTTCATTCCCAAACATCTGCAGTCCCCAAGGGCTGATGGGAAAACCCTGTCCCTCACTCCCCAGTGATGGGGTCCAGACAATGTCTCATTCCTGTGTCCTAGCCAGGCTGGCCGGGACTCTCCTGGTCTCCCCTCTTGGCTTTCATGAGGCAAGGTGCCAGCCTTGAGAACAAAATAAGGGAAATTGCCCAGGCCTGAGTTGGAGCCCCAGGACTGGCACACACACACACACACCTGTAGTTGGTTTATTTTTAATTTCTCTGGGATTCTCCTCCCATGGACACTGTCTCTATAAGTATTTCTCTCCTGGGAGGGATGGGAGTTAGGTTACCCACAGAGCCCAGGCAAAACTAGTAGGCAGCCCCATGTGGCCTGATGAGACTCTTGAACTCCAATGAATGAGCAAAGAGCTCAAAGTGGAGCCATGGCTCAAGTGGTTGAGCACCAGCCTTGAGGGGGGAAAATAGCTAAGAGAGATCAAGTCCCACAACCAACCAAAAACAAAAAAAACAACACATAAAACAGATGTTGGAAAGAGTACACCAAAGCAGGTGGACTCTGTGTGTGTGTGAGAGAGAGAGAGAGAGAGAGAGAGAGGGAGAGAGAAAATGTGCTGGGGCTTGAACTCAGGGCCTGGGAGCTGTCCCTCAGCTCTTCAGCTCAAGGCTAGTGCTCTACCACTTGAGCCACAGCGCCACTTCTGGTTTTCTAGTGGTTTATTGGAGATAAGGAGTCTCACAGAGTTTCCTGCCCAGGCTGGCTTTGAACCCTGATCCTCAGATCTCAGCCTCCTGAGTAGCTAGGATTACAGCATGAGCCATGGGCACCTGTAATCCAGCCCAACATCTGTTTGTAAAGCAACTACTGTATGCAATCCCAGCAGGGTTTGGGAGGGGGCGGGGTCAGGGGAAGGCCGGTGTCTGAGGTCTGAGCACGAGGTCTGGGCAATGTCTTCCTGGGCGATGTCTCCCTGGGCTGTCTCTTCCTCACCCAGTCTCCAACAGCACACCCAGGAAATGTCAGGCCCGCATGCGTAGCAGCCGGCTGCATCATCCAGGCATCAGAAACAAAAGAGGCGGGAAATGTGCTCACTGGATTTCTGCACTAAAGCGATTCACCAGTTCTCTTCACTCCCTCCATGGTGTTTACTGACTGGGTGCCAGTCACCACACCCTGTCCTCAAGAAGCTGCCCATCAGGTTGTGGAGATGAGCAAGCCATACATTCTTGTCATTCAGGTCCCTCTACTCAAAGGCCACTTCCTCCGGGAGACCTTCATGGATTGCCCTGGGAAAGGCGGATGGCCAATAATCTCATTTGCTTATTTCTTTCTGTCCTTTTCTCCTTTTTTCCTCCTCCTCCTTCTCCTCTTTCTTCTTCAGCAATACTGGGGATTGAATTCAGGGTCTCTTGATTTCTATATAACCACTCCACCACTTGAACCACACCCCCAGACCTTTTGCTTTTAGTTGTTTTTGTTGGTTGGTTCCACATAGAGTCTTCTGCTAACTTTGCCCTCGCTTGGCCTCTGCCTCCTCTCTGAGTACATGCTGGGTTTATAGACACGTGCCGCCATACCCAGCTCATTTTCCAGAGAGGGTCTGGCCTTGAACTTCCATCCTCTTGTCTCCACTCCTGGAATGGCTGGGACTGCAGGCATGCACAGCTACGCACAGCTGTTTATTTCTTTTGTAGTGCTTATTACAGCTCAAATTATCTCATTCACCTGTCTACCTGATTATTGTCTGTGTATCCCCCTCTCCACTCCCACCCCAGCACCCACACAAAATCAAGGCCGGCAGAGCTGTAGATCCTTGCTCACTGCATTTTTTCTAAACACTTACCCCAGTGACTGGCCTGGAACACAAATGCGACAGTGTTGTCACAGAGGAAGTACTAGCCATACCTTGGAGAGTCAGAGAAGGCTTTTTCACAGGAGGGGACATTTGCATAGGGTTTGAAAGGTGAGGTTAGAGTTCACAAGCTAGAGAAGAAAAACTTTTCTGTCACTGATATGTGGCCTTGAGCAAGTGACCTGAATGTTCTTCCTACCATAATTTCTCCCTCTGAATTAAGCAGGGTCCAGCCCCTGGTCTCCAGGACTTTCTTGTCTGGAGAGGGAATTCACGTGGCTGTGGGTGGTGGGTTCTAGAAAGTTCTGTGGGATTTATTTATTCAACATTCATACGTGTCGCTCTCCTCTCCTCTCCTGGGGTCCTGGGATGGATCCCAGAGCCCTGAGTACCCTCAGTAAATGCTCTCCCGCTTGGTCCATACCCCTAGCCCTTTCATTTATATTTTGTTTTTGAGGCAGTTTCTGAGCTGGCCTCAAACCTAAGACCCTCCTGTTGTACATCCACGGTAGCTGGGGGTACAGGCATACACTACCTACCCCTCATCTTGCAAGTGCTTCATAGGTGTCCATTCACATGGTCCCTCCACACTTTTGACAGATGGAATGACTCAGAGAGATCTGAGGTCTTGACCTAAGTCACAAACCAATACAGAGCCAATCAAGAGCACCAGACACAGGTGGTCCAGTCCTGGACTCTATGGTCCAAACAGCAAAAGTGGACAGAACTGAGGGTGCCTAGTCAACCTTTGCCTGGAAAAACCAGAGAAGGCATCTTGGTGGAGGGTTATTTAGGTTGGGTCTTGAAGGATGAGTAAGAGTACGTCAGAAAAAAGAAGGATATGGAGAAAGATGTTCACTCATTCAATTAACATCTCTTAAGGACTCCTGAGAGCCCTGCCCAGGACTGGGTGATCCTGGGGACACAGAGATGAGTCAGACCAAGAGCTGGGAAACATGCAGCCAGTGCACTCAGGAATTGGCAAAAATCTGGAAGGATTATTAACAGAGAAGGTAGGGGGAGGAGCAGCTGTTTATGCCTGTAATTCCAGCCACTTGGGAGGCTGGGATCTGAGAGGATCATGGTTCAAAGCCAGCCAGGGCAAGAAAGCCCATGAGACTCTTATCTGCTGTGAATGGCAGAAAGCTGGAAGTGCAGCTGTGGCTCAAGGGGTACAGGGCTAGCCTTGAGCAAAAGAGCTCAGTGATGGTGCCCAGGCCGTGAGTTCAAGGCCCAGTACCAACATAAGATGGAGGCGGGGAGGGGGTGCTTGGTTTCAAGTGGGTGCACAGGCACCAGGGTCCTTGATGGGGGGGGGTGGTGGAGGTGCAGAAGGAACAGATGGTGACAAGTTCCGGTCAATCTTGATTTCTCCTCATTGTAGTCACGGCCTGGGCACTGGTGGGAAGGGGCTCCCTCCACCCAGGACAGGGGTTGGGGTGGGTGTCCTGTGGATCAGGGCGCTCTTTGCAGCTTCGGCCGATTCTGAGATGCTCTCTGCCTGCTCCCCTTTCTGGCCCCCCCATCCTCTTTCCCTGGGCCTCCTGGCTCCTTTCCTTGGAGTCGCAGCCCCAGGTCCCTGAGAGGGGTTCTGCTCTGTACAAGATGGAGCATGTTCGGTCCCCATGATCCTCCTCCCCCTCCTCCAGGCCACAGAAGGTTCTGGGTGTAGATCCTGCAGCTTGAGGTCAGATCCTGAGAGGGGATCCCCCTCCTGCCCCCCTGGCCCTGCACGGCCTTCCCTCCCCCCAGGGCCTGTGCTGGGGCCCCAGGGCTTTCCCCCTCCCCCAGGCACATTTCCCAACCCCATTAATCACAGGGGCGGCCCCGGGGAGGAGGAAGAGAGAACATGTCTTACCATAAAGAAGGAGGTGCGCTAGGTGCAGGCCCGAGGACCCGAGCACCCGGAGGTCATGAGGCTGGCGTTTGCCTGGATTCTTCTCTCTCTCCTGGCAGGTGAGTGACCTGATGCTTGTTCCTCCCCCCCCCCCCCCGAGGCAGTTCACCCTGCCATCCTGCCTCGACTCCCCTCATCCCCAGCTGTGGCCATCCATGCAGCCCTCACCCCTCCCAGACCCTCCCCGCCGGCCCTCTGACCCTCCACAATCCCTCACCCCAGGGCATGGCCAGGCGGACACCCGTGCCATCGGCGCTGAGGAATGTCCTCGCCACTCACAGCCCTGGCAAGCCGGCCTCTTCCACCTCACCCGGCTCTTCTGCGGGGCCACCCTCATCAGGGAGCGATGGGTGCTGACAGCTGCCCACTGTCGTAAGCCGTGAGTGCCCTGCCTTGACCACACCGGGCAAGGGGCCGGGGGCCATGCTGGGGGTCAGGGGCCGGGGGCTGGGGGATCAGGGGGCCTTCTTATTACAGGAAGGACAGGACTGCGCAAGGCCAAGTCCCAACTCTTAGGATGAAATAGGGAGGAATTTCAGGAGCCTCCTCCATTCTAAAATTCCAGCGTTCCTACCAACCTGGTTCTAAGAATCTAAGAGTCAAAGCCTCTTCCTAAAAATCTTAGACTTGACCTCTAGAAATCCAGAGTCACCGGGCACCGGTGGCCCACAGCTGTCATCCCAGCTACTCGGGAGGCTGAGATCTGAGAAGCACAGTTCTACACCAGCCCAGGCAGGGAAGTCTGTAAGGCTCTATCTCTAATGAACCAGCAAAAATCCCAAAGTGGAGCTGTGGCTCAAGTGGTAGAGCACCAGCCTTGAGTGAAAAAGCTCAGGGACAGTGCCCAGGCCCTGAGTTCAAGCCCTAAGACCCCCTCCCCACAAACACATACACACACACACACACACACACACACACACACACACACACACACACAGGCACGCAAGCACGCACGCACGCACACTCTAGCTTTAGAAATCCAGAATCCTCCAGTGTTGGACCCACAGAATTCTAGAATCTTAGACTCTCTATCCCAGCCCCTGCCTGGTTGAGTGTGGCAGCATTGTGCCTGCCATGCGGTTTGTCGTAAGCCTCACCTAGTTCTTCCCTCCATGTGGCCAAAGGTGTTTCACGCAGCAGGTGGCAGTTGTAATGACTGCCGTTCTAGAATGCTTTGCCTTGTGAGTGTTCTAGGCCCACAGAACAGAGACATTACAGTTCTGGAGGCTTTCACTCACTCACCCTAGCCTAGGAGACAGGATTCCTAGAATTCTAGAAACTGGAGCCTAGAAAATTCTAGAAGCCTATATTTACAAACATGTCAATCTGGGGAACTCAGTGTCCCAGAATTCTGTCATTACAGGGTTTTCTAACCCCCAAAGCTTTAAGTCTTGACAGTTTTTTGGGAGTCCTAAACCATTTGAATCCTAGACTCATATATTTCTAAAACCATATTCTAGAGTGAGAAAGTTCTACTCTTCTGCTTCCGGAAGAGCATAGAAGGCTAGGTTGTTGAAAGGCGTAGCTTTAATGCAGGAGATGCCATCCAGAGAAAGTACAGAAGGTTAGAACCTTCGAGCCCCAAGATGCCAAAACTCGAGCCTCTCAGAATTCTAGATGCATGGGTAGGTTAGGATCATAGAGTTCTAGAACATTAAGATTTTGGGTGTTCTAATAGGATTCTAGATTCAAAATGGTGCCAGAATCCCTCTTCTTTTTTTGTTTTTTGTTTGGTTTATTTTGAGACAGGGTGATACTCTGTACCCCCAAGCTGGCCTCAAGCTTGCAACCTTCCTGCCTCTACTTCTCAAGTGTGGAGACTATGGGTGCAGGAATCACCACATGTGACTTGGGAACCCCCAGCATCACCTCTGGATGAGCCATCTTTCCTTCAGGAATAAAGCATGCATGATGCTTCCAGATGCAGGATGGGAGTTTCCCATCATGCACTGCTCTGTGATGAACTCAAGCTTTGGTCTCAGTCTGAGAGAACTTTTTTTTCAACTTAGTCCCAAAGACAAGATGGGAAAAGTAGAGATGTGGACGTGGGAGAGAGATTCAGAGGCAAGATGGAGGAGGAGGGGCTCAATTCCCTGCCCAGTGCGAATGGCTACCAGGGCATCAGAGAGGAGCAGAGCCCGGAGTCACATCTCAGACCCCTCACGCCCCGAGTCCTCTGCTATTAGCCTAGTGCCTAATGTCAGAGGTCAGAGGCCGGAGGTTCAAGTAGACTTCCACAAGACACTCACCTCTCCAGAGCACAGACCTAGAGCAGAGCGCACACGCTGGGACTTCAGCAAGTGAGCCTCAGGTTGGGTATCAGGAAGAAGTGCCGAAGGGATTGAAGGACGTGACAAATAGGAAAAGCCTGAGGCCACAGACGCACCCCAATGTGGGGATTTTCCATATCCTGTCCCCCTATATGCACACACCCCAAAACACTGACAGCCACTCCCGTGGAAGCCACCAGACCTGTGGTGGCAGGAGGTGGGGTTGTTATGATGTGCAAGGTGGGGCCCCCAGGTGCCCACAAGGGACCTTCTCGGGTCACCACTGAGGCACCAGGTGGGCAGGGAGAAAGGTGGCTAGACGAGAAGGGGATACGCGCAGCCAAAAAGCCAGTTTGGGAGGTCAGAGACCTAGAGAGGGGGTGTGTAGTTTATGGCAGGTCACACAGCACCCCGAAAGACAGAAAAGGCCCGGAGCTGAGCAGGCCTCCCCCTCCCCCCACACTGGCTTCCAGCTTGGCTTCTGCTGTCTCTCCCACAGGTTCCTGTGGGTCCGCCTCGGGGAGCACCACCTGTGGAAGTGGGAGGGCTCCGAGCAGCTCTTCAGAGCCACCGAGTTCTTCCCACATCCTGGGTTCAACAGCGACCTCAGAGCCAACGACCACAACAATGACATCATGCTGATCCGCCTGCCCCGGCCAGCACGGCTGGGCCCTGCCGTGCAGCCCCTGAATGTCAGTGAGACCTGCGTGGACCCTGGCGACCAGTGCCTCATCTCAGGCTGGGGCGCTGTGTCCAGCCCCAAGGGTACGGCTCTGCCCGGGGTACTTCCCCCCCTCACCGTACAGGGCCGCTGCACTGATCTTCCCGCTCTTCTTTTTCTCCTCTCTCTCCCACTCTCCCTCCCTCTCGGTTAATCAACTTCATCACACATCAGTGTCTTTCCTCAAGTCCACAATGCTCTAGATTTTCGTGTGCATCACTATCTTAATGAATTATTAAGGATGCAGGAAAAAAATTTGCCAGGGGTGATGGCACATGCCTGTAATCCCAGCATTCAGGAGGCTGAAACAGGAGGATCCTGAGTTCCAGGGAAAGAAAAAGGTGGGGGTTGGGGGGAGAAAGGGAGAGAGGAAGAGAGAGAATATGGGGAAACAAAAGGTAACACTAAGCTGGGCACCAGTGGCTCAAGCCTGTCATCCTAGATACTCAGGAGGCTGAGATCTGAGGATCGTGGTTCAAAGCCAGCCCATGCAGGAAAGCCTGTGAGACTCTTATCTCCAATGAACCACCAGAAAACCAGAAGTGGCACTGTGGCTCAAAGTGGTAGAGTGCTAGCCTTGAGTGAAAAAGCTCAGGGACAGCGCGCAGGCCCTGAGTTCAAGCCCCAAGGCTGACAAAAAAAAAAAAAAAAGTGATAACGATGGTAAGACATGTTTGACTGGAAGACACATCCTGATTCCCGAGATCTTTCAAGGTAAACATACACACAACTTAGAACTGAAATAAAGTGTGCATCTCCTTCTCAGCCTTTACATTAGGTATTCCAAATAACAGTATTAATTGCTATTAATAACAAATATTTCCAGTATTAGTTTACAAACTGTCTTGGACAAAAAGAATCAGTCTGCATTTGTGGCTGGGGGTAAGTCAAACTTGGGAGACTTTATATGGAAAGCCAGCTCTCTGGGCTGATTTGAGAAGCTCAAAGCCCCTGGCAGGAGACGTACCTCATAGTAGCAGAACATGTTTCAACACGCCAGTGCTCTGCAGTCCAGACTCACCACTGCAAAAACAAGAAACAAAACAACAAAAAAAGCAAAGGCCTCAAGACTGTACACCCTCATACCCAACCCTCCTGGGAAAGTCCACAGAGGCTGTCCCTGGGACAAGGGTTCTCTGGCTCAAAGCAATTCACCCCAATGGCTGCGACCTGACAACCCACCCCCCTCGCTCAGGGCCTATCAACCCCACCCCCATGCAACTGAGTTTGTGCCCCAGTGTTATAGTTATATTGATCCAAACGGGGTTCATCTGTAATCCTAGATTTCTCTGTTGGCCTGTGTGAGTTAAGACATTTGTCTTCTGGTTTCTGCATCTTGTGGTTTCTCTTCTCTCTCCTTCTGCCAGCTCCCCCTCCTCTAGCCATCTATTCTGTCTCCCCAGCCCCCACCCTCTTCTCTTTGGAGATCCCAGGATTTGAACCCTGGGCCTCCAACTTGCTTAGGCACCCCCAGACCTGGGCCTGTCTCTGCTCTCCATCTCTGAGTCTTAAGCTGAGCACCCTTTCTCCCTGTGGAAGGCCTGCAGGGAGGCTGGGGCTGGGTGGGCATGGGGAGAGCTGGGCGGCTGCTGACCCCGCTCTCCCCGGCCGGCTTCCTCCCGAACAGTGCAGTACCCGCTCACGCTGCAGTGTGCCAACATCAGCATCCTGAACACCATGCTGTGCCACTGGGCGTATCCGGGCCACATCTCCGAGAGCATGCTCTGCGCCGGCTTGTGGGAAGGGGGCCGAGGCTCCTGCCAGGTGAGACTTCGCTGGGGGGGGGGGGGAAGAGGGGTGGGGAGAGGAGGGGGAGGGAGGCAGACAGGGGAAGCCCCGCCACTTGTCTGGGTCTTGGGGGGCCAGAGGGGGGAGCCCCAGAGAGTCTTGGGACAAGACAGGGCTAGGAGGTCAGAATGCTGGGGGAAGAAGGGGGGTCCCCAAGCTTCTGCTCCTGGGCCTGAGGGGGGAGGGAGGCCTGGAACCTTTGTGACCCTGTCATTCTCACGAATAGTTTGGCTTAACGATTTCTCCACCTGCTCCCCCCACCCCCCGCACCGCCCCACAGGGTGACTCCGGGGGCCCCCTGGTGTGCAATGGGACCCTGGCAGGTGTGGTGTCCGGGGGCTCAGAGCCCTGCTCCAGACCGCGGCGCCCCGCTGTCTACACCAGCGTGTGCCACTTCAGGGATTGGATTCAGAAAACCATAGAGGAAAACCAGTGAGCCCTCCCACCCAGGACCACCGGGAGAGCAAGGTGGGCGCGGGGTCGGGGGTCACCGCAGCCCCAAGTCTCAAAGGTGAATACCCTGGACCTACAACCAAGCTCTGGACGCGGACTCCGCCCCTCAGGCCCCGCCCCTCCAGGGAAGGCCACTCCCCGGCCACGCGGACAAGGCCACGCCCCTCGGTGCCCAGCAGATGAGACTCCGCCCCCTTTTGTCCCTGGCTCCCTGATATCACCGAGAGCAGGCCCCCATCACGAGGCTCCTCCCTCCAAGGAATAACGTTGCCCAATGGGACGACTTCTCCTCTAGACTCCGCCCATCCGGCCACACCTTCTCCACAGAGGCCTGACCACTGTGGTGCCCAGCGGCACGGCAGCCACGCCCACAACGTTGGTTTCCGCCCCTCGCAGTCCTGCGCTGGGCGGGTCTGGGGTTTGAATCCTGGCGGGGAGGACTGGGGGAGTCGGGGAGGGTATCGATCCTCTGCGGACCTGTGCGTGACCAACAATAAACGCGGAGACCTGCTTCCTGGTGCTGTCGGTGTGAGATGCAGAGGTGGGAGGTGCAGGGCGAACGAGGGAAGCCCGTCCCCATCCCAGCCCCTCCTAAGCCGGGCCTGACGTCGCTCCACCAGCCGAGGGCAGCCGGGCCCTCCCGCCGCCCCCAGGGGAAGGGGAAACCAGGTCACGGCGCCTCCCAAACCTGCCTTCCCACATCCCGCACCCCTCCGACCGAGGGTGGGCCAGGCTGTCCTCACCAGGCCCTGCAGGATCACCGGCCTTCTTCCGATGCGGGTCGGTTACTGCGGCGCCCCCGCCCCTCCTCCTCCTCGATCGCGCTCCCAGTCCCTCCTGGAGGGAAAACAAAACCAATTTAGCTTCAGTCCTCCTCCCTCAGACCCGGGGATCCAGACCCCAGTCCTCCTTCATATCCAGGAGTCCAGATTCCAGCCTCCTCCCTCAGACCCAGAGTCCAGACCTCAGCTTCCTCCATCAGACCTAGGGGTCCAAACTCTAATCCTCCTCCTTCAGACCCAGGAGTCCCGACTCCAGCTCTCCTCCCTCAGGCCTGGGGTCCCAGCCCTGAGCCCCTCCTCTCCCTCACCTCAGGTGTCCGGAGATCTCAGTCCCTCCTCCCTCAAGGTTTGGGTCCAGCCCTTCCGCCCTTCCTCACGCAGGGTGCTCCCGGCGCCGGGCACCGGCTGGGGAGGAGGCGGGGTGGGGCGGGGACTCCCGGTTAAAAGGCTGGGAATCTTGTACCAGGTGGACAGAACGGAAGTACGAGGCCTCTGCCACTGAATCCGAATCAGTAGGTGACCCCGCCCCCCGGATTCTGGAAGGTGAGGTGCAGAGGTACTCAGACACTAGCCTGGGCCCCAGATCCCCTCTTCCACAGGGCCCAGACCCAGCCACGGGGTCCCCAGCTCCCTCCTCCCCAAGAAGGAGGGATCCCAGATGCCCCCTTCCCCCTTGGGATGCAGGACTGGATTCCTCTGCCCCACACTTAGATTTTAAAACAAACAACACACACACACAAAAACCAAAAACCCTGGGATCCCTTCCTCTTCTCAGCCCCTCTGAGAAGCCACCATGCCCAGCCAAGCTCTAGTGTGGACCACTCTGCTCTTGCTGCTGGGAGGCCAGGCAGGTGAGGGGGACTGGGGGACCTCCAGGGGAGCGGGGGAGGGGGCAGCAGGCAGGCTGGGGGGGGCAGCAGGCAGCTGGAGAGCCTCCCTGCCCCCCACTGGCTGACTTGCCTGGTGAGGTGTGAATGCAGGGGTCTGGAGCAGGGAACAAGAGAAGGGTTTGCCCGGGGATGTGGGTAGGGACATGGAACATGTGACTCAGGTGGGTTGGGTGGTACTGGGGTGGTGGTGGGGTGCTGTCCACCGGACCTGGTCCCAAGATGTATGTGGAAACATGTATGATGACTCGTGCGCTGCACTCCTATGTGTGTATGTGTGTGTGTGTGTGTGTGTGTGTGTGTGGCTGCCGGAACCTCAGGTGTGATCCTGGCATGACAAAGCATGCAGAGACCCGGCTGTGTGTCCGTTTGAACCCACAGTGGTTTTCCTGGTCCTGGCTCTGCGCATGCGTGAGGGTGGCGCTCCATCCCCCTCCCTCGTGCTGCAGGACGCTCCAGGGCCCAGGGCTCCAAGATACTGGAGGGTCAGGAGTGCAAGCCCCACTCCCAGCCGTGGCAGGCCGGTTTGTTCCAGGGCCAACGACTCATTTGCGGAGGGGTCCTGGTTGGCACCAACTGGGTCCTCACAGCCGCCCACTGCAAAAAAATGTGAGTGATGACCGGGCCCAGATTTGGGGGAGGGGGAGCAGGGGATGTTGAGAAAAGAAGACTGGAGGAGTTCTCAGAAGAGAAAGCAAGACCTCTGGGTCTGAGGGGGGAAGGCTGGGCCTGGACCCTTGGGTCTGAGGGAGGAGGCTGGGTATGGACTCCTGGGTCTGAAGGAGAGGAACGGTTGACTGAGTCACCTGCTCCATCCCGAGCTCCCCTTCTCCTGCATTCCCAGGAAATACACAGTGCGCCTGGGAGACCACAGCTTACAGAGTAGAAACGAGGGAGAGCAGGAAATGTATGTGGCTCGCTCCATCCAGCACCCATGCTACAACAACAGCAATCCCGAGGACCACAGCCATGACCTGATGCTGATCCGCCTTCGCAAGCAGGCCGACCTGGGGCCTACAGTGAAGCCTATCGACCTGGCCTATCACTGCACCCACCAGGGCCAGAAGTGCACCATCTCGGGCTGGGGTACAGTCACCAGCCCCCAAGGTAATGTATGGGCTTGGCTGTGGCTAGAAGAGAGCAGAGGAGCTAGTTGGTCCATTGGACCCAACACCATAGGCAAATCTCCTTCCTGCCCCGTTTCCTTAGGAGAAAGCCGAGATGGAAAAGCAATGAGGCAGGGGGCATGTTGGAAATCTTAAAAGCTCCCAGGACAGAAAAGGAAAACATAAAGGAACAGACTGTTAAGAAGGACCCAAAAAACTCAGCACCCTGAGCACTTTCTTGAATAGGGTCTCATGGAATCTTAACGGAATGAAGATAGATGGACTTTTTAGGGACTCGGGAAAAATAGGATCTTGTGTATCATTTTTTTCTTTCTCTTGAACCCCAGAAACCTAGCCTGATCCCCTCTTCCCTGTCACCCAGGGCTCCAATCCCTTCCTCACTCCTGACTCCAGGGACCCAGCTCCCCAGGTCCTTTCCACCTGGACTCTAGAGCTTGGAGATCCATTGAAAACTCAGAATCTAGCCCTTTACTCTGGCCTCACAGTAAAAGCAGTCTGGGGACTCAGCTCAGAAAGGCAATGAGGACTCTCCGTGCCCCTACCTGTCAGACTCCTATGGGCCAATGAGACAGGGTATTGCTATAGAAACAATCTGCTCATGGGTGAGGCGATCAAACCACAAATCTGAGCCAGCCAACAGCTCCCATGCAGCTGTGGATGTTCCCAAGAGAGGGGTAGACCCAGACGACACTGGAGGAGAACAGTTCAGGAGGGAAGGTAGACCCACAGGTGAGACTGGAAGAAAAGAGATCTGTTGTCTTGCTTCTCCCCCACACAGAGAATTTTCCTGACACCCTCAACTGTGCCAACGTAGAAATCTTTTCCCAGAAGAAGTGCGAGGAAGCCTACCCGGGGAAGATCAATGATGGTATGGTTTGTGCGGGCAACAGCAACGGTGCCGACACGTGCCAGGTAAGGAGAACCTTTGGGGCTCCTGCCCTGCACATCCAGGCTCCAGGCCGTGTGTGTGTGTGTGTGTGTGTGCCGTGTGTGTGTGTGTGTGTGTGTGTGTGTGTGTGTGTGTGTGTGCCGTGTGTGTGTGTGTGTGTGTGTGTGTGTGTGTGTGTGTTGTGTGTGTAACTGGAGAGGTTATCTTTGTCCCTGCAGAGTGAGGACCAGGTTCCAAGAAAGGCAAACTCTCTCCCTGGAGGTTACAAAGCATTGAATGGCTGCCATCATTTTCTCAGAATGCAACCTAAGATGTGCAGAGGGAGACTAGGAAAGGATCTGAGGCCACAAGTTCCACAGCATTAGTTCCTGAGATTTTTTTTTGGTAGACCCAAGCAGTAGCCAGGAAGGGAGTCATCATCATTTCTCTCTGGCTGGGGTCCCAAGGATGAGTCCCTTCTTCTGCCATTGGCTCCCTGGGGACAACGCTGCTTTGCCTACTGGCCAGAAAAATGGCGCCACTGCTGACTTTGATGCCAAGCTTCAGGAAGTCTCCTCCTACCCCACCCCCACCCCTGGGGTTGTCACTGGTAGACATTCTCTTTCCTGTTGGCTGTGACCCCGTCAGGTGTCCTCCAGGCTCCCTCTACCCCTACTCTCTTTCACAGAAGCTCTACCCTCATTGTTGGTCCATGAAGACTATGCTTTCTTCTTCCATTGGCCAAGAATGGGGTCATTCCCATCACTGACAACATCCTGGAAGCCAATGTCTTGATTTCTTCCATAGAGACAAGTTACTCCATGGAGACTGGCTCTCTCCCTTCCCCCCTCCCTTTATTTCTTCCTTCCTCTTTCCCTCCTCTCTCTCTCTCTCTCTCTCTCTCTCTCTCTCTCTCTCTCTCTCTCTCTCTCTCTCTCTCTCTCTCTCTCTCCCTCTCTCTCTCTGTCTTTCTTCTCTCCTCTCTTTTCTCTCCTTTCCCTTCTCTCTTCTCTCCTCCTCTCCCCACCTTGTCCTCCCTTCCTCTCTCCTCCACACTGCTTTTTCTCATGTATGGTAACCCAGATCAATAAAGGAAACATCGGCTCAGTCCCCTCTATCCATCCCCACTGCCCCCTCTTTGGATTGGATCCTGACAAATACACTCTCTTCCCTCATTGGTCAGGATTTTCTCCACTGCTCTTAGACATCATGTGTGCATCCAGACATCCCAAGTACACTGGAAGCCCTGCCTTCTCTATCCTGATTGGTCTCCGGAAACAATGCTCTTGTCCTCATTGGCTATAGGAGACCAATCACATTAAATAGGCTCACATTAAATGCCTGCTGCTGCTTTGTAAGGGAAATCCCTCTCTGTCTCCACCCAGGGCGATTCTGGGGGCCCTCTGGTGTGTGGTGGTGTGCTCCAGGGTATCACATCCTGGGGCTCAGACCCCTGCGGGCGGCCCGAGAGACCTGGCGTCTACACCAACCTCTGCCGCTACCATGATTGGATGAAGAAAACCATGGGTAACAGAGACTGATCTTAGGGGGACCCTTGGATGCCCCCAATAAAGTCTCAGCCCTGGCTCACTCCTTGCCTATCTGTGTTTGGACCCTGCAGGGGGGATGGGAGGTGAGGAGGCTGGTAGGTTTGAGTAGATCTGAGCACACTAAGAGCCACTCCCCTTTGTTCAGGAAGGATTTGAGGGAGTGGGGTGGGGGGGAGTTTTTTGAGTACCCAGAAGTCAATCTGGGAAAGATGCCAATCCTGGAGCTTGAACTCTGGACCATGAACTTAAGGCCTTGCATTCTTTTCTGTTTTTTTCAGTCCTGGAGCTTGAACTCTGGGCCTGAGCACTGTGTCTCAGCTCTTTAGCTCAAGGCAGTGTTCTACCACTTGAGCCACAGTGCCACTTCTTGTTTTCTGATGGTTAATTGGAAATAAAAGGGTCACAGGCTTTTCTGCCTAGGCTGGCTTAGAACCATGATACTCAGATCTCAGCTTCCTGAGTAGCTAGGATTACATGCATGAGCCACCAACACCCAGCAGGCTTTGCAGTCTTGATTTTTTTTCTCTTAATGCTGGTGCTCTACCACTTGAGCCATAGCTCCACTTCCAGCTTTTTTGCTGGCTAATTGAAGATAAGAATCTCTCAGATTTACCTGCCTGAGCTGTATTTGAATTGGGATCCCCAGATCTCAGGATCTTGAATAAGTAGGGTCACAGGCATGAGCCACTGACACCCAGCTTGGAAAAGATAGTCTTGAAATGATTCTGTTTTCTGAGCAGCTGAAGTGTGGAATGGGGAAGATCCTGCCCCAACTTATCCTTCCCCTTTTCCTACGGTGAGACAGAATCTCACTGTGTAGCCCAGGCCGGCATGAAACTTGCCCTCCTCCCACCTCCATCTCCTGAATGCTGGGATTATAACAAACAGCACCATGCCCCACTACTCCCCTGTTTCCAGTGGCGTGTGTACCAGGAATACGGAAATACCATGAAGAGTTTAAGCAGCTACAAATGGATACCCGTGAATCTACCGATGGGTTAAAAAAACAAAATACTTTGAGAGCCCCCATGTGTCCAGAAATCTTTTTTCCCAGTTTAGAGCTGTCTGGATGGGTCTGCCATGGTTGGGGGGTGAGGGAGGGGAGAATTATTTTCTCCAAACTGAAGTGGGGAGCAAATGGGTTTGGGGAGAGTTCTCACACCAGATAAGGTCAAACTTAACACATTTTATATTGTAGTCGGTAGTTATTATAAAGATACAAATACTCACTCTCAGAATTTCCCAGGTTACATTCTTAGAAAAGCGAATGTACTTGTTTCATTTTATTTTTTAATAAAAGAGAATCTGATTTATCTGGGCTCATCTGTCCTCCTTCAGCACATCATGAATCACTAATTGGCTGAAGCCTTGTTATGTGACCGATCTCAACCAATCAGTGCCTATTTGGTCTGTGGGTCTCTGATTGGTTAATTATTTCACTGATATCCTGTCATGTAACTGGTCCCATCTAATCCGCAGCTATTTGCCATCCTGTGATAGGAAACAGGCTGTCTATAAATCTTGCATAAGGTTTGTGGGTAAGCGAGATGCCTTGCACACATCACTCTCCAATTCTATTGGTCCAGCTTGAACTGAGCCCTCCCCTTTGGATTCACCATTGTTGGTCCAGAGAAAGCTTGGCCTGGGTCATCCGTCCATCACCGTGGGTGGGTGAACTGGGAGAACTATGACTGACAGTTTCACCAGACCCACAGCAGATGATAGAACATCTCCCAGAAAGAAGTGGGATACTGTTCTTGAAGGAAGAGGGAAGGGAACCCAGGCACTCTGAAACAATGGGTTTCAGAACGCACAGGCTGAGTCAGGCCGGGTTGGAGTCACCATGTCCGGGATCCCTCTGGGCAGGGCACAGCTGGCGGGATCGTCAGGTGCCAATCCTCACATGTGAATGTGAGCTGCTTGCATGACTCACCCAACCAAGGTTCAGTAGGTAGGTCGTAGGTCTGAGGGTGAGGATTGCAGGTGAGACTTGGCAACAGGGGCTGGCATTCACCCCCAGAGAGCTGTGATTTGGGGCGATGTGGAGGTATGAAACATGAATGGGACCCAGTGTGTTTAGAAAGAGGTGGGTGGGGAGGGAACAGAGATATTTCCTTCTCAGGTATGTGCCAAAGCCTGGTGAAACTACAGGCTTTTTTTATTTCTGGTTGTGGGGCTTGAACTCTGGGCCTGGGCACTGTTCCTTAGCTCTTCTAGCTCTCTACCACTTGAGCCACAGTACCACTTCTGGCTTTTTCTGCTTATGTGGTGCTGAGGAATTGAACTCGGTGCTTCATGCATACAAGGCAAGCATTCTGCCACTGAGCCACCTTCCCATCCCCCAAACTACAGGCTTTTGAGTCCCCAGCATTCAAATTTGAATGGACTGGTTCTCCTTAGTTCTGAGACTTTGCTCAAATCATCAAACCTATACCCCTTCCCTCTCCTTCTCCTCCTCTTCTTCTTCTTCTTCTTCCTCTTCTTCCCCTTCTCCTTCTCTTCCTCCTTCTTATTCTTTCTTTTTCTTCTCTCTTCTTCTTTCTCTCTCCCTTTCTGGTACTACTGGTGTTTGAACCCAGGGCTTATACTTGCTAGCATGCAACTTGAACCACACATCCATTTCTTTTGCTTTAGGTTATCTCTCAGATAGGGTCTCATGCTTTTGCCCAGGCCAACATTGGACTTAATCCTCCTCCATCCAAAAAATCTGGGTATACAGGTGTACACCATCCATACCCAGGATGATCTAACTTCTCTTAAACTTTAATTCATAAAACGAAACCGAGCATCCTCACTTGGGCTGAACCTGAGGAAGAACAGGGAAGTAAGTCTGGGAAGCTCCTGCTGTCCCACCCCGTGGGTAGATAAAGATAGAAGCTGCTTCCTGCCCTGGATGGTGGCGTCAGGGAGCTGATGCTAAATCAGCATCTGGCACTCGCCCATCAATTTTTGTTTCCATCCATCTTTCACATAGTTCCCCCCCGCCCCCCAGTGCCCTGGAGAAGTAGGCTTTTCTCTTCACTTTAGAGAAATGTGATAAGACTGTCTCACAGCGTACTTGAGAGGCCACGTTCTTTCTGTCACACCCCAAGACGGAATGGCTCAGGTGACGCGAGGCAAGATTCAGTCATAAAGTGGTGGGTCTGTGGGTGCCAGCTGCTGTACACTAGTATATATTTAAGTGCCTCCTGTGTTTCTGGTCTGGGCTGGGTACTAGATACATATCCTCTGCTCATGAAGACCAAGATCTAGCAACAAAGCCAGATTAAATAATTAGGGCTATGGCTTTCAGAATGACAGATATGTAACACAATCTAGCAATTTTGGAATGGATAAACAGGGCTCTCAATGACACAGCCCTTTCTTTTCTAAGAGATCCCTGACAAGGCAGAGGACTGAGGGGTGAGGGAACCCGATGCTGATGATCAGAGATGGAGTAAACAAGTCTTGCTGAAATTCGTCTTTGTCAGGAAGGAAACACAGATGACTGGGTCCTGGAGCTGTGAGATCCCATGGCCTAACCATGCTCTGCCCCCCGTCTCTCCCCCCTCTCCCTCTGCATGATCTGGTAACCCAAACAAGGAAGGTGAACATTCCTCAAGGCCAGTATCCTGCTCAGGATCTAGCATCATCAGGGATCCAAGTTCCAGGATCTGATTTTGGATGGAATGGCAGTAAAGGTCTCAAGTCTAGAGATTGGCTGGAGTGAAGTCAGCAGGGTGTCCATGCTCATGTGGGGTGAGCTAGCAGGTTTGATGTTAGATTAGGTTGACACAAAGGCGCCTAATTGTGTGTAGAGCTGAGGAAAGGAAGAAGGACTTGGGGGCGATGGCTGGGGTGAAGGTGAGGATGGAACTTGAGGCAGGAACTGGAAGGAGACAGGTGAGTCTGGAGTCAGCATTAGGCTGACATCAGATCACTGGTGGGGTCAGGGATGATGTCAACACAGGCATCCTGGAATATGGCACACACTAAAATCTGAGTTGCACATCAAGCAGGTTTGGGATAGTCTATGGTGATAACTTTTAGTTGAGGTCCAGGTTTTAGTGTGTGTTGATATTTGGAGTCATGAACTCTGTCAAGGTGCAGGTTCTGAGTTTACATATGAATCAGGGTGTTAAAAATGAAGCAGGGGGCTGGGAAGGTGGCTTAGTGGTAGAGTGCTTGCCTTGCATGCATGAGGCCCTGAGTTTGATTCCTCAGCACCACATAAGCAGAAAAAGCCGGAAGTGGTGCTATGGCTCAAGTGGTAGAGCGCTAGCCTGGAGCTGAAGAGCTGAGGGACAGCGCCTAGGCCCTGAGTTCAGGCCCCACAACTGACCAAAAAAAAAAAAAAAAAAGAGAGAGAGAGAGAGAGAAAGAGAGAGAAGCAGGATTGGGGGTTAAGGCTGGTACGGTTTGAAAGCCAGGCTCTGGTGGCTCATGCCTAGATACCCAGGAGGCTGAGATCTGTTTGATCACAGTTCAAAGCCAGCCTTGGCAGGAGAAGTCCGTGAGTCTCTTATCTCCAATTAACCACCAGAAAACCAGAAGTGGTGCTAGAGCTCCAAATGGTAGAGCACTAACATTGAGTGAAAAAAGCTCAGGACAGCACCCAGGCCCTGAGTTCAAGCCCAACAACCTACAGCACTGCCATCCATCCATCAAGGGATGCCCGAGGCCTGAACTCCTGACCACCTTGCCCAGCACCCTGCCAGAAACACGAGGTGCTGATATTTCAGAGATAAACCTAAGGGCAGTAGGATTTAGAAAGGTGAGAACACACACCAAATAATAGTAAGCAGGTGTAGTAGCCACACAAGTGCCAGGAGTAAAATCAAGGCTCAAAGATCACCAGGATCTAGCTTGTATAAGCCTCCACTGGCTGCTCAGGAGACCCATCCCCTGTGGGGGAGAGGTATAGACCACCCCCTCCCATAGTAGGATCCAGGCCTGAGCCTCTGACCCTCCTAGGATTTTGCTCCAGCCCCTCAAAGCCCAGAAACGTAGTCCTTTGTCTGAGTGGGTCACAGGGAGGAGATAACGTGGGCCTAGAATGTGCGGGGGTGAACATCTGGGCATGGCCTGCCTGGCCTGGGAGGAGGGCGGAGAGAGCTGCACAGTATCTGTGGCTGGGGCAGCCTCAGGGACGCGAGATAACCCAAAGCCCAGCACAGGAGGAAGGAGCTAGAGTGGGCCCCACCCACGCCCCAGGGCACTGGGACGGGGGCGGGCTGGTATAAGACAGCGCTCTGCCAAGGGCCGGCATGCTAGGCTCCCAGCTCAGGCCCTGACCGACATCAGATCAGACACAGCTAGGTATGAAGGGACCTCAACTATGGCTATGCGCAGGGTGGGTGGGTGGGGCCTAAAATCTCTGGACCCCAGGCATGAAGGCTGGAGGATGTCTCACAGCAAAGAAACTGAGGCTCCAGACATGTAAATACTCAGGCAGGGCAGAGGGGGAACCGGGGAGACAGGGGCTTAGACCCCAGGATCTGAGGGTAGAGGCTGGGTCTGGACCCCTGAGTGTGAAGGATATGGGCTGGGATCTGTACCTCTGGGTCTGAGGGAGGAGGCTGGGATCTGTACCTCTGTGTTTTAGGGAAGAGCCTGGGCCTAGACCCCTGGGTCTGAGGGAAGAAGCTGGGTCTGGGCTTCCCCAGGTACAGAGGACATCCCCATAGAACTCTTGCTTCCTTCCTCTCCATCCTCAGCTCCAGAAGCAGCAGCTGGTCCTCTTGAGGTGGACAGAGAGGCGGAGGGCACCATGGCTAAGTCCTCTCTCCTTTTCCTGCTGGCTCTGTCATTATCCTTAGCCCTGGGGACCATTGGAAAAGAAGGTGAGGGCTTTCCCCGGGTCACCATGGATAGCCCCCTTGGAGTCCTCACATCTGAGCACCTTCCTCCAGACCAGCTCCCTTCCCTGCCAGGCTGGACGGGGTGTCCCCGTGGTGCCCCAGGTCCCTACTGGCTGTCCGTACTCAGCATCTGTCCGTCGCTCTTGGTGGCCATCTGTGGGCGATCTGTCCTCTGGTGGCCGACGAGCACCCGTCCCGTCTCTCCACCTGTCTCCAGCGCAGCCTGCTCTCCCATCTCTGCCTCTCTCTACCTCCATGCTGGTTACCCACAGTACCTCCGTGTGTCCACACAGATCAGGGCAACAAGAGCGGAGATCGGATCATCGACGGCTACCCCTGCGAGAAAGGCTCGCATCCCTGGCAGGTGGCCCTGCTCCGAGGGGACCAGCTCCACTGCGGGGGAGTGCTGGTCCATGAGCGCTGGGTGCTCACCGCTGCCCACTGCAAGATGAGGTAGGCAGGGCAGAACTGACCCCTTGCGCCCACTTGCTTCCCAGCTTCCTGGCTCTGTTTCTGAGTCTTCCCTCTCTGGGTGTCTGTCTTCTGTCTCTGGATTTCTGTTCAGTCTCTCTCTCTCTCTCTCTCTCTCTCTCTCTCTCTCTCTCTCTGTCCACCACTCTCTGTCTCTGTGTCTTTCTCTCTCTGGATTTCTGTCTCTCTCTGTCCTTGTCTCTACCCCCGCCCCCCCACCTCCCCCCCCCCCCCCCCGTTCTGGCTCTCAGAGCAGAGTTTCTGTGTCTCTCCTGCTCCCAGTCAGTACACTGTGCAGCTTGGCAGTGACCAGATCGGTGACAACAACGCTCAGAAGATCAAGGCCACCAAGTCAGTGCGCCACCCTGGCTACTCCACGAAGACGCATGCTAACGACCTCATGCTAATCCTGCTGAATAAGCGCGTCAGGATGTCAGGCAAAGTGAAGAAAGCCAACCTGCCCAAAGGCTGCGAGCCTCCTGGGACCTCCTGTACTGTCTCTGGGTGGGGCACCACCACCAGCCCCGATGGTGAGGCCTGCGGCGGGGAGCCAGGGGCTGCTCCTCCGTCAGACCTGGGGGTCCAGGCCCAGCCTCTTCCCTCAAACCCAGAGGTCCGGGCCCAGCCTCCTCCCTCAGACACAGGGGTCCAGGCCCAGCCTCTTCCCTCAGACCTAGGGATCCAGGCCCAGCCTCCTACCTCAGTCCTAGAACACTGGCCTCCATTCCCTCTAGCACTCAGCCCCCTTCCTGACCCCAGCACCAGACCTCTAACTGACAGCTCTCCCCCTCCCCCCCACCCCAGCCACTTTCCCCAAGAACCTCATGTGCTCTGATGTCAAGCTCATCTCGGCTCAGGACTGCAAGAAGGTTTACAAGGACCTCCTCGGCAAAACCATGCTGTGTGCTGGCATCCCAGACTCCAAGACCAACACCTGCAACGTGAGCACCCCTCCCTCCCCAGCCCCCCCAGCTCCCAAATGTCTCTTCTTAGCATCCAATATAGTATCAGGCACTCAATCTACTCTGGCCTTCCACTGGGCTCGGCCTCTTGAGTTTTCCCTACTTCTTTTTTTCCGCTTGTCAGGAGCAGTAGCCTATTCAGGGGTTGGAGAGACCTAGAGGTGGCTGGAGGGCTTCGTGGGGCTGAAACAGAATGGGCAGGTGGTTCAAGAACTCCATGTTTGAGATAACTGATCATCTAAGCAATTATTTTTGTTTTGTTTTGTGTCATTTTTTTTTGAGACCAGATATATTTAACCCAGATTGGCTTGGATTTACTGTGTAGTCCCATGCTGGTCTTGAACTCTCCAACCTCCTGCTTCTGCCTCTCAAGTGCAGGGATTAGAACATGTACCACCATTTCTAGACACAGATTTCTTTTAAATGCACACACACACACACACACACACACACACACACACACACACACACACACACACAAATGCACAGTGAGCTTTAAATAAAACATGAGTCCGTCTTACTGAATTTTCCTTTCTACCCCTGGCATCGATATAAAGCTGTTTTACTATAGGATTTGCAGCTGGGCGTAATGGCTCATGCCTATAATCCTAACAACTCTGGAGGCTGAGGTCTGTAGGATCACAGATGGAATCCAGTCCCAGAAAAAAAAGCTCACAAACACCTATTCAAGCAATAAAAAAGCTGGACACAGTAGCACACGACCATCATCCCTATAACACAGAAAACATAAATAGGAGGATCATGGTGCAGGTCCACTTGGGCGAAAAGTGAGAACATAAATATCAAAGCAAACAGGGCTGGAGGCTTGGTTCAAGTGGTAGAGCACCTGCCTAACAAGTGCAAAGTCCTAAGTTCAAACTCGAGTACTGCTAACAACAACAAAATTGTGATTAGTAAGATTTTGTTTGTTTGTTTAATGTATAGGCCTCACTTGCCTGACACTAGTCTTGGTTTTGAGGCTACAACTACCCTCTTCCTCCTCCCCCCTTAACCCTTCTATCATAATTACCCATCCATGTTTGGACAATGTCTCTCTCTCTCACTCTCCCCCCACACCTCTCTGCCAAATCCCATTTCATTCCTCTTCTTTGTTGCTGACCCCTGTTTGGCCAGCTGTCCTCTCTCTCCCCATCAATCCTCCCATGTCTCCCTACTCTCAAATCTGAGGGAAGGTGTGTTAGGGATGGAGGAATAGGAGAGAGAAGTCTGGCCTAGAGAAGCAGCCTTCCCCACTCGCCTGGTGAGGGCCAGCTTCATGCATGTACAAGGTCTCAGTGAGTGAGTCTTGAGTTAACCAGGTCTTGTGCTTGAATGAATGCTCTCCTGTTATGTTCTGGAATCCTCAGTAATATTTGTTTGTTTGTTTGTTTGTTTGTTTGTTTGTTTTGGCGGTCATGGGGTCATGGCAGTCATGAACTCTGGGCCTGGGTGCTGTCCCTCAGCTCTTCAGCTCAAGGCTAGCGCTCTATCACTTGAGCCACAGCGCCACTTCTGGCTTTTTGCTTTTTGCTTATGTGTTGCTGAGGAATAGAACCCAGGGCTCTGGCATGCAAGGCAAGCGCTCTACCACTGAGCCACCTTCCCAGCCCATCCTCAGTGATATTTGAACAGGAAGCCAAGCATTGCCATTCTGCTCTGAGTCCTGCAGCTGATGTGAGAGCTCAGGCCCCGGGTTTCCAAGGATGCCTGCTCCCCCTTCCCACCCAAAGGAGCAGGGAAGAAAAAGGAGCCCCTTCTCCCACAGCACAGAGGACAGCCAATGGGCTTTGTCTGAACATAACTGATACTTGGCTCCCCGGAAGTCCCACCCCCACCCCCTCCAATTGGTTCCACTGGTCAAGGCTCAAGCCAATGTCTTCAAAGAACCCAGTGTGTCCATTTCACGACAGTAGCCCCTTTCTGCTTTCTTATTGGTTCCCAGAAATAATGGGTCTTTCTCATTGGCCAAGGTGTTCTGGTAGACCCAAGACTGAATTGGGGAATGTATGAGACTGATTAAGGTGGGGCGGGGAGGTTAAGACAGATGACTTGGCTCTGAGGCCAAAGCTAATCTTACGCTCTGTTTCCCGCAGGGTGACTCGGGGGGACCGCTGGTGTGCAATGACACCGTGCAAGGTATAGTGTCCTGGGGAACCTTTCCCTGCGGACAGCCCAACGACCCGGGGGTCTACACCCAAGTTTGCAAGTACACCAAGTGGATAAACCAAGTAATATCAAGACGTCGCTGACAGTCAAGCGAAGCCAAGCAACCGTGTACCACCAAGAGAAAAATCCACAGAAATCGGGGTGTTGAAGTTGATGAACAAGTCACATGCAGCCTCACTTTTCTTCAAAGATACTTTCAAACCTCAAAACACACCATGTCTATAAACCAGTCCAAAAAAAAAAAATTGTCGATGGAAATCCAAATGGAAAAAAGCATCACTGCGGTGGTGGACATTGTAGGGAGAAGATGGCTGTCAATGCGGACAGTTGTCACTGGAACGGACAAACACACAGATGGCTTCAGCCAAGTAATTCTAATTCCACAGAGTAATAAAAAAAATTCTTTTTCAAAAGTTGAGTGAGGTTTCAATTAATCACCACTGGGCTGTAACAAAGAGGAGAAAGGCTGGAGATGCTCTAAAGTAGATGGCTTAAGTAGTCGCTCGGTGTCTGCAGGGTTGTCAGAAAGAATTGTTAGTATCGTGGAAATGTGAAACCCAGAAAAAAATACATGCAATCCTAGCTATACAAAATGGTCCCAGACCCCCACTCAGACCCAGGAGGTCAGGCCCCAGTCCTCCTCCCTCAGACTGAGGAGTCCAGACCCCACCCTCCTCCCTCAGACTCAAGGGTCCAAGATCCATCCTTCTCCCTCAGACCCAAGATTCCAGGCCCCAGCCTCCTCCCTCTGACCCAGCGGTCCAGGCCCTATCCTCCTCTCTCAGACCCAGGAGTCCAGGCTTCATCCTCTTTCCTCAAACCCAGGAGTCCATGTCTAGTCCCTCCTCAGACCGCAGGCCTCCTCCCTCAGACTCACAAGACTGAGCCAACCTCTTCCCTTAGACCCAAGAGTCCAGACCCTAGCCCTCCTCCCTCAGACATGGGAGTCCAGGTCCCATCCCTTTTTTCACTGGCTTGTGTCACATGTCAGGGGCATTAACAGCTTTGGCTGTTAATGGACCTCATGGAGGTCCGTCAACATTTCCTTTCCGACAAGCACCCCACACCACCACCACCACCACCACCCCGCCGCCAAACTACATATAAATAATGACACCACAGGCAGATGGAGCTTGCGTGTGCCCGTCGCCCTGCCTCTGTGTGCAGGGAGGCCCGCAGGCAGGGTGTGACTTGACACCCCAGCTGAATTCACCGGAAATGAACTTCAGCACTCTTTGGGGAGGCAACTTGTAATCGTTGGAGGCAGTAGCCGCAGGAACCCAGCTTCATGAATCTAAGACACACTCCTCACACCTCCAAACTATTTTCCCTCCCTCTCTGACTGTCTGTGTCTGTCTGTCTCCCTCTGACTGTTTCTGTTTCTCTCTGTGTGTCTCTGTCTGTCTTTCTCTGTCTCCCTCTGACTCTATATCTGTCTTTTTGCATCTGTGTCTGTGTGTCCCTCTCTTTCTGTTTCTGTCTCGTGTCTGTCTCTCTGTCTCCCTCTGACTGTATATCTGTCTGTTTGCATCTGTCTGTGTGTCCCTTTCTCTGTTTCCATCTGTCTTTCTGTCTCTGTCTCCCTCTGACTCTGTCTTTTGTCTGTCTGTCTGTCACCCTCTGACTCTATATCTGTCTGCATCTGTATCTGTGTGTCCCCCTCTCTCTGTCTCTGTCTGTCTGCCTGTCTGCCTGTCTGTCTCCCTCTGACTCTATATCTTTTTCTGTCTCTGTCTTTATCTGTCTGTCTCTCTGTGTCTGTCACCCTCTGACTCTGTATCTGTCTGTTTGCATCTGTTTCTATGTGTCCTTTTCTCTGTGTGTGTCTGTCTGTCATTCTGTCTGTAGGTCTGTCTCTCTGTTGCTAAGGATGGAACTTGGAGTCGCATACATGATAAGCACCAGCTTAACCACTGAGCCATTACCCATCAGGCAGCTCTCATTTGGTTTTATTTTTTTGGTTTTGCATCTTGATACCGGCTCTTGCTACATAACCTAGTCTGATCTTAAAACTCCAGATCCTTCTTTCTCAGCCTCCAGAGTGCTGGGATTGCAGGCGTATGCCACTGCGCCCCGATGATTGGCCACTCCCGCTACATTCCTTCCTTATCTCCATTCATCTTTAAAATGAAATGCTGAGCGCCTACGCTTCCAGTTACGATAAACATTAAGCCTGTGTATAGAAAGTGCTGGAAATTGTCCACAGAAGCATTTGATGAGTATTGGTTTTTATTGTGATTTCTGATTTTTTTTTCCTGCTTCTACTCTCACTAAGAAATCTTGGGGGGGGGGGGTCGATGTACATTATGGGGTTTGAACTCCTGGCCTTGGGGTTGGGCTGGCATGACCGCCCTCATTGGAAGTGGAGTTCCAATTCAGGTTCCTCCACTTCCTATGTGCTTGACCTTGAGCAATTAAGTTCCCTTCTGCGGAACGCAGAGGTGGGCAGGAGAAGGCTGTGTGTCACCACTTGGTCAACATTTCCCAAGCTTCCTCTGAGCCAGGTTCCTGTGCACGTACTGCAGGCTCGGCAGGGAGGCAGCCCCACGGCCTGCCCTCCAGGAGCTGGAGGTCCAGTGGGGGACACAAGGCCTCCTATCCAGATGGCCCCAGTCCAGGGTGACTGGAAGAAGGCACCTGCTGTGGGCATTCACGTGAAAGACTGACTAACCTTCCACAGCAGGTGCACACTGGGTGGTGATCTGGGAAGGCTGCGTGGAAGAGGTGACGCTTGCCTAGACTGGAAGGGCAAGTGGTGACTGGCAGGAAAAGGTGGGAACAGCACGTTCAGGGAGAAGGCTCAGAGCCTCACAGGCTTTCCCGCCCAGGCTGGAAAAAGATCCTCAGATCTCTCAGCCTCTGGAGTCCTAGGATGACGGGCACAAGCCACCAGTGCCCAGCATTGTATAATGCCTTTTAGAATGGCTCCAAGAACATAGCAACATTGAGCACACACGCATTTCCTCCAGAGACAAGAGGAGGCCCAGAAAATGGTGAGCAGAAATAATCAGAGAATCTAGAAGAAAGGGAGCGAGACACAGATCCAAGACAAAGAGGAAAATGCAGAGACAAAGCAGAGAGGGTCAGAAAGATGGAGATCGAGGCAGAGGGAAGCGAGATACACAGGCAGAGACTGGGACAAAGAGAGACGCGCTCCAACCAAATGGGGGTTACAGGTGGGACCAGAGACCCCCACAGGAGGGTGGGAGAGGGATCAGGGGAGCCTAAAGTTCTGAAGGACTGCCGTTCAGGACAGGACAAAGGGAAGCCATGGGCCTAGCCTCCCACCGCCCTTCCTGGAAGAGGAGTTGAGAAACAGAGACAAGGACAGCACAGGACCAACCCTGGGAACAGAGCTCCATTGTGCCACCCTTTCCCCGTTGCCCACCCAGCCTGGGGCAGGGCACAGCTCACACCCTCCTGGAGACAGAGAGGTCATCGCACCCACAGAAGGACAGGCAGGTGAGTCACCCTGATGGCCCTGAACCTGAGTGGTTGGTTCCAGTGCCCCATAACCCCGGGCAGCCGGAGGGCTGCTGCTCCTGAGCACTCCTGGATGGGAGATGGAAGTCATGGAGGCTAGGAGCAGAGGTGGGGGCCAGGGAGCTAGTCTCTGCCTCACAATTTGCATTTGATCCTCAAGAAAGCATCTGTCTCTACCACTTAAAAACCTAACATGAAGAACTACTCCAGCTCCCTTCCTTCAGTCTGAGCGGTCCAGACCTCAGCCTCTTCCCTCAGACACCAGGGTCCAGGCCTCAGCCTTCTCCCTCAGACACAGGGATCTAGACCCAAGCCTCCTCCCTCAGACTGAGGGAACCAGATCCCAGCCTCTTCCTCAGGACCCAGGGGGTCAGACTCCAACCTCTTCCCTCAAACACAGGGGTTCATGCCCAGCCTCTTCCCTCAGACCAAAGGTCCAGGCCCAGCCTCCTCCTTCAGACACAGGGGTCCAGGGCCAAGCCTCCTCCCTCAGACCCAGGGTCCAGACCCAACTTCCTCCCTCAGACCCAAGGGTTCAGGCCCAGCCTCCTCCCTCAGACCAGGTGTAGCAAGGCTGGCTGCCTCCTTCCTGGAACTGAATTAGGGGTCATGGGTAGCTGCTGTGGGGGCAGAAGGAATGTGGGCATTCTCAGAAAGAAAAGGGAGAGGCTGACCTAGGGGCTACTGGGGTATAAAGGAAGAGCAGGGACGTGGAGGCTCAGGGACGAGAGTCTGGGAGGCAGGGCACCAGGCAGTAACCTGTAACCTGTGACCTGCAGCTCTGTGCTGTCCCTCTCCCACTTGCAGTCCCTCCACTCCCGCCTTACTCTCTGTCCCCTGCCTGCAGGTCAGGAGATGCTGTTCTTCTCCTCCAGCCCAAGAACTCCAGAAGGTAAGACAAGGAGCATGCGCATACACACACACACAGCCTGCAGGTAAGACAAGGAACACGCACACGTGCACGCACTCACTCACAGCCTGCAGGTAAGACAAGATACATGCACACACACACACACTCACAGCCTGCAGGTAAGACAAGGTACATGCACACACACACACACACAGAGCCTACAGGTAAGACAAGGTACATGCACACACACACACACACACACACACACTCACAGCCTGCAGGTAAGACAAGATACATGCACACACACACACACTCACAGCCTGCAGGTAAGATAAGGTACATGCACACACACACACACACACACACACACACACACACAGAGCCTGCAGGTAAGACAAGGTACATGCACACACACACACAGAGCCTACAGGTAAGACAAGGAACACACACACACATACACACAGCCTGCAGGTAAGACAAGGAACACACACACACACCCACAGAGCCTGAAGGTAAGACAAGGTACATGCACACACACACACACACACACACACAGCCTGCAGGTAAGACAAGGAACACACACGTGTGCGCACACACACTCACAGCCTACAGGTAAGACAAGGTACATGCACACACACACACACACACACACACACACACACTCACAACCTGCAGGTAAGACAAGGAACACGCACATGTGCACGCACACACTCACAGCCTGCAGGTAAGACAAGGTACATGCACACACACACACACACTCACAGCCTGCAGGTAAGACAAGGAACACGCACGTGTGCGCACACACACTCACAGCCTACAGGTAAGACAAGGTACATGCACACACACACACACAGAGCCTGCAGGTAAGACAAGGTACATGCACACACACACACACACACACACACACACACACAGAGCTTGTAGTTAAGACAAGGAGCATGCTTGAGGGCTGGGAAGGAGGCTCAGTGGTAGAGCGCTTGCCTTGCATGCCTGAGGCCCTGGGTTTGATTCCTCAGCACCACATAAGCTAAAAGAAAAAAGCTGGAAGTGGCGCTGTGGCTCAAGTGGTAGAGCACTAGCCTTGAGCTGAAGAGCTGAGGGACAGTGTCCAGACCCAGAGTTCAGGCCCCACGACTGGACCCAAAAAAAAAAAAAAAAGACAAGGAGTATGCAGACACACACACACACACACACACACACACACACACACACACACACACACACACACACCACACACCACACACACACACGCACACAGCCTGCAAAGGGTGGGTGCAGAGAAAAGTGTCCCACCGAAGGTTGGGTGCTGGTGTTCACACCTGCCATCCTAGCTACTCAGGAGGCTGAGATCTGAGGACTGTGGTTCAAAGCCAGCCGGGGCAGGAAAGTCTGTGAGATTCTAATCTCCAATGAACCACCAGAAAACCAAAGTAGAGCTGTGGCTCAAGTGGTTGAACGCTCACCTTGAGTGAAAAAGCTAAGAGACAACGCCCAGACCCTGTGTTCAGCCCTAGGACAGGTGTGCACACATTCCACAGATAGGAAGATAGGAGATCCCTAGGCTGATTCCTAGTTGCTGGGAAAGGAAGAGAAGCAAGATTTGAGGATGCAGAAAGGAGAAGTCACTAAGTCTTACTGGGAGTCAGTGAGTGGGTCCCAGGGGTTCTCTGGGCTCTTTCCTTCACAGATTTCTCAGCTGGAGGACAAGGGAAGGAGGTTTTTTGAGGGGGCACAAGAAATCAGGAAAGGGCAGAGGTCAAGGGCAGTAGAGCAGGGCCAGTCTGGGAGGACAGGGAGGGTGAGGGCTGTGTTTCTGACTAATAGCACATTTGCCTCCCTCTCTCCCCCAGGATTCACCATGAGGACACTGAGCCTGTGGTTACTTCTCCTTGCTTCAGGTAAGGGTGAAAGTAGAGGGGGCCAGGCATGATCTTGTGATGGGGGAGGGGTAATGTGCTTGGAGAGGGAGTTGAAGATGGGGGGCGGGGCTTAGGAAGGAAGCGAATCTGAGCTTGGAGATAAGAGTTTAGCCACCGGTGACTCACCCCTGTCATCCTTGCTACTGGAGAGGATCTGGGGATCTTAGTTCAAAGCCAGCCCAGGCTGGAACATCTGTGAGACTCTTATCTCCAATTAACCACCAAAAAGCTGGAGGTAGAGGTGTGGCTCAACTGGTAGAGTGCTACTCTTGATCACCAAAGCTAAGGGACAGCACCCAGGCCCTAAGTTCAAGCCCCAGTCCTGGCACAAAAATAAATAAAAACCTCTTTTTTTGTTGTTTTGAAAGAGTATCAGATGAGGGCTGGGAAGGTGGCTCAGTGGTAGAGTGCTTGCCTTGCATGCATGAGGCCCTGGGTTCAATTCCTCAGCACCACATAAGCAGAAAAAGGCAGATGTGGCGCAGTGGCTCAAGTGGTAGAGTGCTAGCCTGGAGCTGAAGAGCTGAGGGACAGTGCCCAGGCCCAGAGTTCAAGCCCCACAGCCGACAAAAAGTAAAAATGAGTATCGGATGAGTTTAGCTGTCAGGGTGGGAGGAACAGAGGTGAGGAAGTGGGAGGCGGGAGGGAGGCTGGGGGATGACTGGATGACCAGGATGATGAGCCTGGTTCAGTGTGTGACAGGCCTGGGAAAGGAGCCTTGTCGGGGACTGTCCCAGTGGACAGGCCTGGATCTCCGGGCCCTCTGTGACCCAGTGCCCCTGTTCCTCAGCCTGGGCAGAGGAGCAGGACAAAGTGATGCACAGCAGTCCCTACCACCTGGACGCCCACCCCTTCCAGGCTGCACTCTTCACCTCTGGCCACTTGTTCTGCGGTGGGGTCCTGGTGGACCGTCAGTGGGTGCTCACAGCAGCCCACTGCAAAAAACCGTGAGTAGCTGCCTCAGATGGGGGGGGGACAAGGAGGCTCTGGAGAGGGTTCAGGCAGAGAGAAGCCCCCAGATGGCTTCAAACCTTGATCCACAGCTCTCTCAGCCCCTGGAGTAGCTGGGATTACAGATGTGAGCCACCAGGGGTGCACTACCTGTTCTTTTCCTTTTTCTTTGTTCTGGAACAGAGTCTCTCTGTGTGGCCCATTCTGGCCTGAAACTCACAATCCTCCTGCCTCTCCCTCCTGAGTGCTGGGATTTCAGTTTACTTGTCCCACTGAGCTCAGTCCTTCCTTTCTGACCCAATGCACCGCCCCCCCCCACACACCTCCTTCTCCCTCCTTCTGACCTCTCCTCATCTCTTCTCTTCTCTTTTCCTCCCTCCTTCTTTCCCTTCCTTCCCAACCCTTTCCTTCCTTCTTACCCAATGCTCTCTCTTTCTCCCTCTCCCTCTTTCCCTCCTTCCTTCCTTCCCCCCTCTCTCTCTTTCTCTGTGTCTCTCCCCCCCCCCCTCGTTCTAGATGGGCAAATACTCTATCACTAGAGCCACAGATCAGCATTTCCACTCTGCAGCTGGTGGGGCCTGTGGAAGCAAACCCGGGGGGCATGGGGTGCTGACTGGACACCCCAGGCAGGGGGGAGGAGGAAGGACAATTCTGGAGAAGTCTGGAGGATGGAACCACCCTGCACTAGGCCTGGGGAAGCAGGCAGGGGATTCTGGGCCCTGTCGAGGACTCAGCCACAGCCTCAGGGCTCCAGGTGAGACGCGGACCCCTTTGCAGGCAACTGCAGGTCTACCTGGGGAAGCACAACCTCCATCACCAGGGGAGCTCCGAGGAGGAGTTCACTGTGGTCCGCAAGGTCGTCCACCCCAACTACCGCCCCAAGACCCGTGACAATGACCTCATGCTGCTGCATCTGGCTCGGCCCGTGAAGACCTCTCATAGGATACAGCCACTGCCAAAGGAGCCCAACTGCTCGGCCCATAAGTCCCACTGCCAAACCCTGGGCTGGGACAAGACAGAAGAGAGTCAGTAAGGGGATTGGGGGTGGGGGGAGGTACTGGGGGAAGGCCCAAGGAAAGGGCCAAAAGGAACACGGAACAGCAGGTAGTGGGGCTATGGGAGGGAACGTTAACAATGAATGGCAGGACCCAGGGACCCATGTATTCATGGGCAGAAGGTCCACAGGAGAGAGAAGGTTGAGAATTTGGGGGGCGATGAGTGTTCAGCCAATGGAGAAAGCAAACAGGGCAATGAAGAGCAGAGAAGGATGTGCCATAAAATGCTGGGCCCAGAACCTGGTGCTGTGGTTCACACCTATAATCCCAGCTACTCGGGAGGCTGAGTTCTGAGGATGGTAGTTTGAAGTCAGTCCAAACAGAAAAGTCCCATGAGATTCGTATCTCCTAGTAATCAGAAAAAGCCAAAAGTGAAGTTGTGGTTCAAAGTGGTAGGACACTAACTAACCTCAGGGACAGTGCCCAGGTCCTGAGTTCAAGCCTCAGCACTGACACAAAAATAAAGTTAAAAGGGAAAAAAAAAAAAGGATGCCCTGATGAGAAAAAAAATTGAAGGAAAGAAGAAGTAACTGGAGGACATCAGTGTACAAGGCAACCAAAGGAAGCACATCAACTGAGAGAGAAAATGGTACAGAAAGTGTGCAGGGGACAAGGCCAGCATTCGGGGCGGTGGCGGGGGGCAGAGGTGATTGGCCAGCTCTACCTCAAAAACAAACAAAACATAAATTAATGGGAAAGAGCCAGTAGTCATGAGGAGTCACTAGAGGAGAAACTAGGGAAGAGACAATTCCAATAGATGAGCAGGACCCACTGAAGGTGAATGAAGAGATTAATAATAATAATATAAGCTGGGCACCGGTGGCTCCCTCCTGTCATCCCAGCTACTTGGGAAGCTGAGATCTGAGGATCGCAGTTCAAAGCCAGCCAGGGCAGGAAAGTCCGTGAGACTCTTATCTCCAATAAATCACTAGAAAACCGGAAGTGGTGCTGTGGTTCAAGAAGTAGAATGCTCCCTTTGAGCTGAAGAGCTGAGGGACAGCGCCCAGGCCCAGAGTTCAAACCCCATAACCAACCAAAAGCAAAGAATAATAATATAGGCAACTGGATTTTTAAAAAAATAGGAAATGAGAGCCAATAAAGAAGAGTAGGGTCAATAGGAAAAGACCAATAGGGGAGATGGACTGTTAGCTGAAGGGCCAATAGGAAAGGAGAGCCAGTGAAGGAGGGTGGGGTCAATAGCCAAGGATTAATGAGGGAGAAGGACTATTGAATGAAGGGCCACTAGGAAACGACAGTTAACAGAAGACAGGGCTGATTGGGTAAGGACCAATGTCAAGTAGTGACTACTCAGAATGATTAGTCGTTGGGCCAAGAAAGGCCCAAGGAAGGACACCCTACCAGGGTGCATGCAATGGAAGAAAGTCCTAAAGGTCGACAGGAATTTCCAGAAGAAGACGGGACAAACAGTACAGAACGTGAGAATCAATAGGAAATGAGGATTAGGGAGGAGATGATGAAGAAGGAAGTTGGGCCCATGAGAGGAAAGATTGATAGCAAAAGGGACCAGTCAGGAGGCTGTGACCATAGAAATGGGGTGCGGGGAGGGGTCTAAGCATGAGAGGCAGAGGGGACCAATGGGAAATAAGGACAATTGGAGGGTGGGAGCAGAATGGTTGGGGAGGTCTGGGAAGGGCGGGGCCTGCTGAGTCTGACCCACCCCTTTCCCAGCAGGTGTTTTTCCTGACAACATTAACTGTCCTGAAGTCCACCTGGTGCCGAAGACAGACTGTGAGGGAGCCTACCCCGGCCATATCACCCGGACCATGGTGTGTGCCAGCAGTGACCAGGAAGGAGCAGATTCCTGCCAGGTGAACCAACCCAGACCTGCTGGCCAGGCAGCCAAGGACACCCCGCTAGACACAGGCAGGGAGAGACGCAGACCGAAACAGCTGCACAGAGATGGGGACACCAGGGCAGAGGCGGGAAAGGGGGAGAAGACTCCACGCCACAGGAAGAGACACAGCAAGGGATAGGCAGAGAGAGACCGCCAAGAGAGACAGAAGGCAGAGACCAAGAGCCAGAGAGATCCAGAATGGTGGCAGGGGCTGTGCTAGCCGACTATTCCCCCTCCTCCTCCTCCTCTTCCCCCTTTTCCTTCTCCTCCGCTTTCTTCCTTCCTTCCTTTCCTTCTTCCTTCTCTTTTTTCCTCCTTCCTTCCTTCCTTTCTTTCTCCTTCTTTCTTTCCTTCTTCCTTCCTTTCTTTCTTTTTTCTTTCTTCCTTCTCTCTTTTTTTCTTTCCTCCTTCCTTCCCCCCTCCCTCCCTTCCTTCCTTCCTTTCTTTCCTTCTTTCTTTTTTTTTTCTTTTTTGTCGGTCATGGGCCCTGAACTCTGGGCCTGGGCACTGTCCCTCAGCTCTTCAGCTCAAGGCTAGAGCTCTACCACTTGAGCCACAGCTCCACTTCCAGCTTTTTCTGCTTATGTGGTGCTCAGGAATTGAACCCAGGGCCTCAGGCATGCAAGGCAAGCGCTCTACCACTGAGCCACCTTCCCAGCCCTTTCCTTCTTTCTTTCTTTCTTTCTTTCCTTCTTCCTTCCTTTTTCCTTCCTTCCTTTATTTCTTTCTTTCCGTCTTCCTTTCTTCCTTCCTTTACTTCTTTCTTTCCTTCTTTTTTTCTTCCTTCTTTCCTTTCTTTCTTTCTTTCTTCCTTCTTTCTTTCATTTGTGATACTAGGATTTAAACTCAAAGCCTTGAACTTGCTTGACAGGCACTTTTCCACTTGAGCTATAACACCCGTCCCTCCCTCTCTGCCTCCTTCCCTCCCTCCCTTCTTTCCTTCCTTGCAGATAAGGTCTCTCCCTTTCTCCCTGAGGTCAACCTCGGGTCAACAGTCTCCTCTCTGTGCCTCCCCTGTATGGCTGGCTTTCACAGTCACATCCAGCTTGCTCTGTGGAGATGGGAAGTTTTGCTCAATCCCCCCTCTCCATCCTGGCTGGCCTAGAACCTCGATCCCCTCCACAGTCCTGCCTCCTGCGTGTGTGGCATGGCCAGGGTTTCTCTTCCAGGAGTCAGGCTATGAGTACAGCACACTGCCGTCACCCTTCCATCGTTCTCCCTCCACCCCCACCCCCGTTTTTCAGCCACTCTCCCCCTCCCTCTGGCTTCTAAATCACACTCTCTCCCTCTTTCTGACAGGGTGATTCCGAGGGCCCCCTGATATGTGACAACCATCTCCGGGGCATTATGGCTTGGGGTGATTCCCCCAGCGGATCCAAGAACAAACTAGGAGTCTACACCGATATCTGCATGCATCTCCAATGGGTGAAGAACATCATTCGCCAGGATGACTCTGGCCTGTGACAACCCAGGCTTGACCTCCAACCCCACCGGCTGGCCCCACGCTTGACCTCTGACCCCACCTGCTGGCCCCATGCTTGACTTCCAACTCCACCAGCTGGCCCCACTCTTGACTCCCAACTGCACTGTCTAGATCCTCAATATTCCCATCCCCAGCCCCTGCTGAGATCTGGCCCCGCATGTTTAATAAAGACACAAGACCGCAGACTCTGCCTGATCCCTTGGGGATGAACTCCCTCGGTCAACAGCTCCTGCCTGAGACATTAGGGCAATTGAGGCAAGAAATACATGGGCCAGTGCACCCCATGTGCTTACAGACACCACTGAACCATGTGGAGTTGTCACTAATAGAAGCTCTTTGTGCTGGGTGCCGGTGGCTTGTGCCTGTGGCTTACGCCTGTCACCCTAGCTCCTCAGGAGGCTGAGATCTGAGGATCGTGGTTCAAAGCCAGCCCAGGCAGGAATGTCTGTGAGACTCTTTTTTTGGGGGGGTCCAGTCGTGGGGCCTGAACTCTGGGCCTGGGCGCTGTCCCTCAGCTCTTCAGCTCAAGGCTAGCGCTCTACCACTTGAGCCACAGCGCCACTTCTGGCTTTTTTCTTTTTGCTTATATGGTACTGAGGAATCGAACCCAGGGCCTCAGGCATGCAAGGCAAGCGCTCTACCACTGAGCCACCTTCCCAGCCCCATGTGAGACTCTTATCTCCAGTGAACCACCAGAAAACTTAAAGTGCTTAGAGTGCTAGCTTTGAGTAAAATTGCTCAGGAACCACCACTTAGGCCCTGAATTCAAGCCCCAGGACAGGGGGACAAAAGGGGGGTTAGTTTGTGTCTGTTCTGAGACGAACTTGGGGCCTGGGTGCTGTCCCTCAGCTTTTTCATTCAAGGCTGGCTCTCTATCACTTGAGCCACAGCTCCACTTTGAGCTTCTTGGTGGTTAATTGTAGGTTCGAGTCTGTCCTGGCTTGGAACCATGATCCTCAGATCTCAGCACTCTGAGTAGTGAAGGTGATGGGTGTAAGCCACCAAACACCTGGTAGTTTTCCATTTCTCTTCTGCCCCTTATCACCCCATTGGATTGCCACCTGCCCCAGTAAGGCGCCTGGACCACTCTATCTCATGCTAGTCCCCGGAGATGGCTTTCCCATCGGCTGTCTTTGTAGCAGGAAAAGCAGGGAAGAGAGTGGGTCTAGAGATGGTTGCATAGGGGTGATGGTGAAGAGAGACAGGATGGAAGGAGACAACAGGAGGCTGACTCTGGAAGGCTGGGCTTTGTCCTGAAGGCCCCAGACAGCTGTAGAAGGGTTGGGAGTGTGGGCAGCAGAATGGACGTGAGGGGAGAGAACAGAGCTGAGGGTCAGCGTGTGGAGTCATGGTGCAGGGAGAGAAGATGGGACTGAGCCAGGGCTGGAGAAGGTAATGGGGTAGAAGACCTCCGCACAGAGCTGGAGGCATTCCTAATAGAAGGAAGACAGGGTGAGGGAACCCCAGGGGACATCCTGGATCCCAAGGCACAGGTGACATGGCTGGAACTGTAGGTCACCAGGAGGAAAAGATCATGACCCTAGGGCTCGGAGGGAAAGAAGGACACCTGGGTACTGGACAAGCCTAAAGACCTCCCGGTGAGGAACCAAAGAAGCCAGGCACGGTGCATCTACGGCAGTCTCAACTACCTGGGAGGCAGAGACAGGGAAAATCTCGAGTTCAAAGCCAGCCAAGTCAGAAAGACCCTGTCATACAAACAAAACACCACGGAAGGGATAGGGTGTGGCCCAAACAGGCCCAAACTGGTTTTGGGCATTTGGAATATTTCCTCCCCTTGGGGATTCAAACCAGTCTTAGGGTTCTGAGCCCCCCCAACTGGCACCCCGTTCCTGCCCTCGGGGAAAAGGGACCCAACTTGGACATAAGCTTCACATCTGTCACCTTACCCATGCAGGAGCTGTGTCTGGCACACAAGACACAAATGTTGGCTCTACTTGCTAGCAAGGACAGAGATCAGGACAAAGAGTTAGGATGGGAGGAAGAAGAGGAGCCAGAACATGGCAGAGGTCAGGTGAGGCGGCCCAGACAGCCACCTCTGGGAGGGCCCAGCCACCCTTCAGGATCCCCACCCAGTGTCCCATTTCCCAAGGGGCCAGGAGCTGCCGCCCCCTGTTCTGGCTTTCAGCCTCTTCTTTTATCAACAGGTAGCCCTGCCCAGCTCCGGCACCCACGCTCGGCTATGCCTGCCCAGCCAAAGGACGTGCCGGGGCCTGGCCTGAGTCTCTGCCGCCTTCTGCCCGGTGGTCTGGGCTCAGGTGAGGGGCAGGGGTGGGGGAGGTGGTGGTGAAGGGTTTCTCTGTAAATGGCCAGGGAGACAGGAAGATGCAGAGACAGGGTGGGTGGTGGGAGAAGACGAGGAGGAGGAGGAGGAGGAGGAGGAGGAGGAGGAGGAGGGGAGGAGGAGGAGGAGGAGGAGGAGGAGGAGGAGGAGGAGGAGGAGGAGGAGGAGGAGGAGGAGGAAGAGGAGGAAGAAGCAACAGATGGAAAGGGTCTTGACAGAGGGGTGCACACTTGACAGAGGGGTGCACACTCACAAAAGGGATCAAGGACAGTCTCAGGGATGATGGATTTGTTTGCCGTCTGGGTTGCAGTGATGGTTTGGGGTGTGTGTATGTGTGTGTGTGTGAGTGTGCATATGTGTGTAAACTCACATGGTTATACGGTTCCCAAGGCAGATAGAGTGACAGAATGCTTGAGAAATCAGAGGAGGTGGATCTGACTGAACTGCCACGAAAGGTTCACAAAGACAGACAGACAGCAAGACACTGAGACCCAGAAAGACTGACGGGGGGGGGGTGTACAGAGACAGAGAGACCTGAACCCCCAGAGACAAGTCTGAGATGGGCAGAGACAGGCTTGGGAAGATTCCATAGGGAAAGACAACCCTCAGAGGAGAGGAAGAAGAGTTTCGAAAGCAGACACGAAGTCGGAGGGAAGAAGAACATTGAGAGAGAGAGAGAGAGAGAGAGAGAGAGAGAGAGAGAGAGAGATTGAAGCAGGGAGGACCTGGCCTGGGCTGACCTGGGGCTCCCTCCTCCACAACCCAGGGAGGAAGTGAAGGAGGAAGGGCGTGGCACCTGCTCCGGAGAGGGTGGGGGTACTCTGGGGTGGAGGAGAGGGGGGGCAGGAGGAGTGATTGCTAAGGCCAGATGGGAGGCCCTCCCTGCCCGGGAGGGCCCCGGGGGCCTGTGGGTGGTTATAACCCGGCAGGAGCTGCAGCCTGGGAGAGAAGGCTGCAGGAAGGTGTGATGTCAGCAGCTGAGCAGGGAGCCTGACCCACCGCTGCCCTGCCCGGGGACGCTGGGCTGGCGGGTGAGGCCTGCAGGGCGGGGGGGGGGGGGGGCTGTGGTTCCAGATGGGATGCCCAGGGACCAGGGGGGCCGGCGGGGCTGCCTTCCGCCATCAGCCCCCAGGGTGTCAGCTCAGTGCTGGTGGTGGAAATTTGGGATCCTGTCTGTGTGGGAAATGGGGCAGGGAAGGGAGGGGAAGGGTGGGGGGCAAGGGTACTGGGAATCACTCAGCCCTCTCGTTCCCACACCAGGCGCAGAGGTCATGGCTACGGCGGGGTCCTCTCGGATGTGGGTGCTGGGCGTGGTGATCACGGCGCTGGTTCTGGGGGTCACAGGTAACCGCCCCCTCCTACCCTGTGAGTGTACATGGGGGGGGGGTCTCACCCCAGCAGGGGGTGAGTGCGTGCAAGTCTGGGTGGGCTGTGATGCGGGCATGTGTGTGTGTGTGTATGTGCATGTGTAAGGCACACGCGTGTGGGTGTTTTTTCCCACCTTGAGGGGCACCAACCCTCGGCGTCCATGTGTGTGACTGTGTGACACAGGGTGTGTGTTTCAGAGTGTGTATCTCGGCCACTCTGTGGCTCAACATCTGTGGTGCTAGTGTGGCACAGTCTGTAGCCAGGCTGGCCACGTGGCCTCACGCATGGCTGCCGCTGTCCGGGGTGTCTGGGGCTCCAGCCTTCTCTGGGGCATCTCTGTGCGCCCTGCCTGGGCGTGGTGCGTGGAGATGGGTGCTTGTGCCAGGAAGATGTTGTCTGTCTGTGCGTGGCTGTGGCTGGACCAAGCTTCGTGGAGGGCTGACCATGTGTCTGTGCCCAGGGTGGTGGGCGTGGAGGGCTGCTGCCAGGTGAACGCCCAGCTCTGGACCCAGACCATCATGTCCTCAAGTCAGGGCATTTGTATGCAGGATTCCTACCCCCTCGACCCCACAAGATCAAGGCCTTGTCCCTGCCCAGCTGATCACGGCAGGCTCTGCTCTCTCCATCCACTTTCAAAACCAAGTCCCATCTCCACAACCCCTGCAGCCCTGACCCCTGCATCCTGGACCTCAGGGTGTCCCAGGGCCTCTGTACCCAGCTTTACCCTTCCCGGGCTCCCCTGTCCCCCCCACTGAGCTCTAACCCAGCCCAGGAACCCTTAAGGTCCAGCCAAGGCCCAGGACCCCCCTTCCCTTGCAGCCTGGTCCTGCCCCTCATCATCAGTGGCAGGAAGTCTGGCCAGACACGTGTGATCAGTCCCACTTCCCAGTGCATAGGCCCTGCCCCAAGTGTGAGCCCCGCCCACTTTCTCCCCTCCTCCCCACCCCCAGAGCCTGTTCTTACAAACGAGGCTGTCACCTGCAACAACCCCTCTGACAAGGAGACCTCTGGGGACAGCCGGGACGCCGCGGACAGCGGGTCCAGGGACAACTCCAGATCAGACGGCAGCTCCCGCATTGTGAATGGCTCGGACTGCGAGAAGGACACCCAGCCGTGGCAGGCCGCACTGCTGCTGGGGCCCAACAAGCTGTACTGCGGAGGGGTGCTGGTGGACTCCCAGTGGGTGCTCACAGCCGCCCACTGCCGGAAGCCGTGAGTGACCGGGCCCACGGGGCAGGGGCAGGCACAGGGAAATGGGGGCGGGGGGAGGGAGACCCAGGTTGATGGAGGTGAGGTGGCTGCGGGGAGTGGGGGGAAGGATGCATTTATGGAAGGGTTTGGGATGGAGATGGGGTTGGGACGGGCCTTACATGGGGTGGGGTGAGGACAGGGATGGGGTGGGGTGAGGATGGAGCAGTCAGATGGTGGGAGTAGAAGGTGGGAAAGGACTGGAGCTGGCCTTGTATGGAGTTGGCAGTGGCTGGGTTTGGGTTTGGGGAGATAAATATGGATGGTTTGGGTGGCAGGAGGATTGGGGTGAGTTGGGAATTACGGGTCTCTCTGTCTCTCTGGGACGGAGGCTAGGCAGGGATGAGGATGGGGGTGGGGAGCAGCTGCAGAGCTGGGGGCAGGGCTGGGTTGGGGTTGGGTTAGGGTTGGGGGGAAAAGGTGCTAGGGTAGGGGCTCTAGGTGGGTCGATGAAGAGCTTCTGGGTGGAAACTCAGGGTTGGGGTGGAGGAATTGGTAGAGGGTTGAGACAGAGACAGACCAGGCTCTGTCACAGCTGGGGTTGGGGCCGAGTTGGGCCCACCCCCGAGGACAGGGAGCCAGGCTGATCATGCCCCATACCCCCTTCGCCCAGGGTTTACCGCGTCCGCCTTGGCCACCATTCCATGTCCCCCGTCTATGAAGCCGGGCAGCAGCTGTTTCAGGGGGCCAAAGCCATCCCCCACCCCGGTTACTCACACCCCGGCCACTCCAACGACCTCATGCTCATCAAACTGAACAAGAAAATCAAGTGCTCGCACTCTGTCAAGCCCATCCGCATCTCCTCCCGCTGTCCGTCCGCCGGGACCACGTGCCTGGTGTCCGGCTGGGGGACGATCACCAGTCCCCAGAGTGAGTCCCCAGCTCCCCCGGCTGCCACCCACCCGACCTCACCCTCCTCCCGGGCTTCTTATGCTCTTCTGTCTCACAGATAGCTTCCCAAAGGTCCTGCAGTGCTTGAACATAACTGTGCTCAGTGAGGACAAGTGTAAGGATGCCTACCCAGGACAGATCGACAAAACCATGTTCTGTGCTGGCGATGAAGCGGGCAGAGACTCATGCCAGGTGAGGCTGCATTGGGCTCCGTTTATCTCACTGACTTCATATTCCCAAGTAGCACCATCCCATAGAAACAGAATGTGAGGGGCTGGGTGTAGTGGCTTAGGCCTGTAATCTCAGCTACTCGGGAGGTAGAGATCACAAGGATGGTGGTTCAAAGTCAGCCCCAGGCCAAAAAGAAAAAAAAAATTGTAAGACTTCATGTTAACAAAGTAACTGGGTGTGGTGGTTCATACCTACCATTCCAGCGATGAGGGAGAGCATAGGTAGGAATCCAGGCCAGCCCTCACAAAATCCAAGACCCTATCAGAAAAATAGTCAAAGCCATGAAGGCTAGGCTCAAGTGGTAGAGATCCGGCCAAGCAAATGCCAGGCCTGTAGAGTTCAAACTCAGGGTAAGGGTATATATAGTTCCGTGGTGAGGGTGTATATAGTTCAGTGGCAGAGCATCTGCATAGCATATACAAGACCTTGACTCCCAGCACCAGGGAGAAGGGAGAGGAGAGGACAGAGCAGGGGAGAAGAGAAAAGAAGAGAAGGGGAGAGGAGACCCCATGTCTAAGGGGTATTTACCTTCACAAAGCACTCACTACAGTTTTGTCATGGTTTTTTTTGGTGTTTTGTTTGTTTTTTCCAGTCCTGGGGCTTGAACTCAGGGCCTGGGCGCTGTCCCTGAGCTTCTTTTGGGCAAGGCTAGCACTCTACCACTTGAGTCACAACACCACTTCCGGCTGAGGAATTGGACCCAGGGCTTCATGCATGCTAGGCAAGCACTCTACCACTAAGCCGCATTCCCAGCCCTTGCCTGTGTATTTTGAAAAAGGCAGAAATAGAAGGGTCAAGATCTAAGGCCAAAAGTAGGAGACCCTATCTAATTAAACCAAAAAGGGGTTGGCGTGAGGCAAGTAGGCGTGGCCATGGTGGGTGTGATCATGGTGGATTTGACCAGGGGAGGGACTGTAGTGGGGCATGACCAGTGATGGCGTTGGTGGGTGTGGTCAGGGTGATGCAGTGGGCAGAGGCTGTGGTGGGTGTGGCCAGGAGGTGGCACTGAGTAGGGCATGACTAGTGGTGGTTTTGGTGGGTGTGGTCAGGGTGATGTAGTGGGAGGGGCTTTGTGGGCGTGCCCAGGGCTGTGATGGTGGTTTTGGTGGGAGTGGTCAGGTTGGTGGTGTGGGCATGACTTGGGTGGGGCTGTGGTGGGCAGGGCCTTGGTGGGCGGGGCTCGGCCCCAGAGGCCAGCCTGGCACCTGCGTAGCAAGTGTGGGGGCTCAAGTTTTCTGAGTTTCAACCCCCGAACCTCCCTCCCCATGCAGGAGACAAAGCATCTGGGGTGGAAGGTTAATGTCTGTCCCCCTCTGTCTCCCTTTATCCACGGCTTCATCCTGGCCCTAATGCGCCTTCTGTCCTCTTGTCTGCTGCCCTTGGCCCTTCTCCATCTATGGGGTCTCTGGGGGTCTTGGTGTGCCTCCCCTCACTCTCACTGCATCTGGGCCTCTGTCTTGCCCCGCCTTCTCCCTCCCTTTCCCTTTCCTCTTACCCTCCCCATTCTTCTCCCTCCCTCATCCCCCACAGGGTGACTCTGGAGGACCCCTGGTTTGCAATGGTGATCTCCAGGGCCTTGTGTCCTGGGGTGACTTCCCCTGTGCCAAGCCCAACAAGCCTGGCGTTTACACCAATCTCTGCCGATTCAGCAAATGGATAGAGGAAACCATTAAGTCAAACTGACGGGTCACCCCAGAACCTGGCACGCTGGAGCATCTTTCAGAAGCAGAGACCACCCCCCCCTTCCTTCCCAGGCTTCTCTGGGGCCCTTGGACTCAGGGCCCTCACCGCCCCCCACATGCATACACACACATAGACACACACACACACACAGGGGCCAGGCCCTGTGTCTTGATCTGGTTGTGACTCAGTCTCCCAGTGTGTCTTCCCTCAAGATTTCTTCTCTGCAGCCACGACTCACATTTCTGTCCTTAAAATAAAAGGCCTGAAAAGAAGCAGCTTCTGTGTGTGTGTGTGTCCTCCTTGATTCTGCCTCTCATGCTGGGTCATTCAGCCCCCAAGAAACCAAGACCAGCGGGGCTGCTCCCCGCTCCCTCCACACATGGCTGGTCTCACAGCTGCTTTCCTCTAAGAATAACTCCAGAAAGTGAAAACATTGGAATGAGTAAAATAGACCAAAAAAAAAAAAAAAAGTAAAAAAAAATTTTTTTTGTAAGTCATGGGGCTTGAACTCAGGGCATGAGTGATGTCCCTGGGCTCTTTTGATGAAAGCCAGCACTCTACCAGTTTGAGCTACAGCGCCACTTGTAGTTTTTTAGTTTTTAATTGGAGATGAGAGTTTCACAGTTTCAAACTGCAATCCTCAGATCTCAGCCTCCTGAGAAGCTAGGATGAAAAGCATGAGCCACCAGTGCCTGGCCTAAAAAATATTCTTAGGCATGTTTGACTCCTATTTTCTGCACAAGGAACAGGAAATGTTTCCTTCTCTCTCTTTTTTCTATTTCTCCCTACAGCAACCATGTTTTATGAAAAATAAATCCTTGCTAAAATGTTCACCTTGTAAGACCTTCCTTTTTGGTGAGGCAAACTCCCTTCCCTCCCCCCCCAAAAAAAGCTCCTCTTTAGTGGCTTTCACAAAAGTCCTATGATTCCCTCACAAAGACCTATGATTCTTCATGGAAAATGGAACGTTAAGGTAAACACAAGGAGTCAGGATGATTTCTGCATAACAATGGGGGGATCTTATTTGAAAAATAACTAAAGCAAAAACAATGGAGGAATGGCTCAAGAGATAGACTGCCTACCAAGAAAGACAGAATCCCTGTATATGGAAGAAGCACACTGGGTCTGCGCACGAAACAGGACCTGTGGCATCTGTTGCCATTTGTAAAACTGGTCCATCACAGCCAGGATGACAGGAAAACCCCACCATGCCCAGATTTTTCTGTTGAGATGGGGCGGGGGGGGGTGTCTCTTGAATTTCTTTCCCCGGCTGGACTCAAACTTTGATACTTTCAGTCTCCACCTCCCCAGTAGCAAAGCAATCACTGTAGGGTAAAATCTGTCTGCACTTTCCTTATAGTTTTCTGGGTGGCTAAGAGAAGGGAAAGGTCAGTGCTGGCACCTCTGCCTCTTCTTACATGGAAAATTGATGGTCGAGGGTGGACCAGGCACCTTATGGTGAGTCTAGAAGACAAGGTTGAGCTGAGGTTGCCAGAACACAGCTTCCTTCAATTCAGGGAGAAGAATAAAATGGAGTGTCTGGACAGAGTAGTTGGCTGTCCCTAAGGCTGACTGAAAGAGGCTGGTATGGGAAGGGAAGTTTCTAGAAACCAAACACTGAGCTGAGATCTTGAGTAGAGTTCCGTTTTCCAGATGAAGATGTGTCTTTTCTGGAGCTAGAGATAGCTCCAGGAGTTGGAAGATAGGGTCTGCTATGGAGGGCAGGTAGGATGGTGATCAGCCTGCACCCTGACACATGTGGAGGAGACGCACTGGGCCTGTACACTAACACAAGCGTGGAAGACACACCCCATGGCAGTACAAGAAAAAAGCTCCCCGCCCTCCTAGACACTCACTGAGGCTGCAAAACAAAACCCACATCTAAAGACAACCAGATTTCCGGAGAGAAGGGAGATCTCAGAAGACCCTGTTGGAATGGCATCATTGCTCCCCACTCACTTGGGATGGAAGAGCAGTCCTGCCAGTGGAGGGACAGGGGATGCCTGGCTCAGTGCCCTCAGATTGTCACGCAGGTGACACTGGACCAAGGCTGAATGAGTGACCTTGAAGTGAAAGATAAACGTTCAGATCTGGGGGAGGATCTGTGAAATAGGAAAGCCTTCTTGCGATGTCAGCAATACTAATCAAGCTGGGCGTGGTGGCTCCATCCTGTAATCCCAGTTACTTAGGAAGTAGTCACAGAAAGATTATGAGTTGAAAGACAGCTTAGGCAAAGTTAAAAATTAGTGAAACTTGGGCTAGGAATGTGGCTCAGTGGTAGAGTGCTTGCCTAGCATGAATAAAGGCCAGGGTTCCATTCCTCAGTACCACATCAACAGAAAAACTCAGAAGTGGTGCCGTGGCTCAAGTGGTAGAATGCTAGCCTTGAGCCAAAGATCTTAGGGACAGTGCCCAGGCCCTGAGTTCAAACCCGAAGACTGGCAAAAAAAAAAAAAAAAATTAGTGAGATTTTGTTCCAAACACAAAACACAAATAAAATGGCAAGAGGGTGGGTGGTGGAAGGCTCAAAGGCAAATGTAATTGGGAAAGTGATCTGTAATACTAAAATAAACAAAGAAACAACAAATAAAACCACTGTGAATTAATAAGTAAAGAAAAAGAGAGCAGTGCCTTTATCAGAACTGAGGTGATGTGTAAGAACAGGCAATTTGCAAACAGAATGCCAAACACTAGCTGGCCACTGATGGGGCTCAGTTATGGCCCGGAAAAGCCAGTAAGCCTGGAAGCAGAGAGGGTAGAGGGTCAGGACAAACCGTGAGTTCACATTTCACTGGGTGGAAGGAGGGCTCAGGGATTGAATTAAAGCAGCAAACACACTCCTAGTGACTCAGTGATTCCTTCCCAGGCCAGGAACCAAAAGAGTCTGACACACCCACGAGGGGACACACACCACGACCCTGTGACTCATGAGGCATGCTGAGGTGGACAAAGCCCAGAGACCAGACAGTGATGCAAACACAGCTGGCACAGCTTAGAGCTGTGGCGACCACTGAAATACAGGACCGGTCTGCAGGGAGAAGAGGACAGGTGTGCAGGGAGATAGAGTACAGATGAGCAGGGAGATGGAGGACAGGTGAACAGGGAGATGGAGTGAAGGTAAGCATGGAGATGGAGCACAGGATATCAGGGTCATGGAGCTAGGGGAGCAGGGAGATGGAGCGCAGGGGAGCAGGAAGATGGAAGACAGGTGACCAGGGAGATGGAGCACAGGATAGCAGGGTGATGGAGCACAGGTGAGCAGAGAGATGTAGGACAGGCGAGCAGGGAGATGGAGCACAAGATGTGCAGCAAGTGGTGAGTTTTATCTCCTGCGTTTATGGCCCAGGTGCTGCTACACAGCCTTGGCCATCCTCAGCTTTAACTCACTCTAAGTAACACCAAAGTACAGTAAACACAGGACATGAAACCTCCTGGTGGCCACCATTGCAAGGAAATGAGTGTGGACATTTCTCCCGTGTGCTGGACAGCATCTGAGCCAGGCTTGAGCCCACGAGGTGGTGCTGTGGGACCGCGGCCTCTGGTTCTCCCCTGCAAGTCACCTGGTCCCCACGAGGTGACTGTAGGACAGCGGCCTGGGGTTCTCTCTTGCCAGTCCCCCAGTGTCCTTGACAAGGTAGGGCTGCCAGACCACTCTCTGGTTCCCCCTGTAAATCCCTCAGTGTCCACAAGGTGTCAGTGCTGGACTGCAGCCTCTGGTTCTCCCTACGAGTCCCCCTAGTGTCCATGAGGTGGTACTGCCAGACTGCAGCCTCTGGTTCTCTCCCTGAGAGTCCTCTGAGGTTCATGAGGTGGCCCTCAGACTGCAGCCTTTGATCCTCCCATGTGAGTCCCCCAGTCCCCATGAAGTGGCAGAGTCAGATCACAGCTTCTGGTTCTCTCCTGGCCCTGGTCCACACGAAGTGGCACTGTCATACTGCAGCCTCTGGCTCCCCATGCAAGTCCCCTAGTGTCCACATGATGGCGCTGTTGGACTGCAGCCTCTGGCTCCCCCTGCAAGTCCCCTGGTGTCCACATGGTGGCACATTGGACTGAAGCCTCTGGGTCTCCCCTGCTAGCCTGCTGTGGTCCATCAGGTGGCACTGTTGGCCCATGAGTATACACACCAACACACACAGACACAAGTTATACATACACACACATATTCACAACTCTCTACTATATAATATATATAATATTATATGTTATACACACGCATGCCTTTGCTCTGAGCCATTCTCTGCAGACACTTTGGAACCACTCTGGAATCCAGGCAGATGGATATCGTCTTTATGAACCAGGGGCTCCTGAGGGACAGCAGAGTGTCTTTGGGTCAGACCTCCCTTGGGGTAGTGATGACTCCTACTAAACAGTGATGATGGCCATAACAGCATTTCTGGAACCTTCTAGAAACAAGGACTGAAATCACCATCCACCAGGACTACTTAACGGCCATGAATCCTTGTCCTTCCTCTCTGTCTATAAAGTCAGGATTCCTTATGCCACCCCCTCTCCCAGGGCTAGAGGAACCTCAGATTCTCTCTCCAATTCCTTCTTTCTCCCTTCTGGAGGGAACCCTGGATCAAGCACACCAACCTGGGCACACCCCGGGAGGGCATTGTTGTCCCCAGCTTTGTGAGTTATCTACACTAAGTCCTCCCCACCCACCCCCCCCCGTGCCTCCCCTAAAGTCTTCCCTGGGCCCCGGCAAGAGGCGACCAGGATGGCAAGGGCTTGCTGGCCGCTGGCCTGGCCACCATGAGAGCTGGAGGAGGACCTGCTCCTCCAGGTCAGTGTGGCCGGCGCCGCTGGGCCCCTTCCGCCCCTGCCTCTGGCTGCATCTGCACTGATAAGCTGCTCACCTACCTTGACCTCAAATTCCACACAGGACACAGCCAGGGCGCAGGCCCAGGCCTGGGGCAGCACCCACACCTCTCCCCCGCCTTCAGCTGCCCAGTCTCCTCTGCAGCACTGGCCCCCACTCATGAGCTCTGCACCCCAACCCGATCACAGTGGGCATCCATCACCCCCATCCACCCTCCTTGGCGGGGTCTGTCGCTCCAGGGAAACAGAGACACTATGAGCCAGGGACAGACAGGACCCAAACTCCGACAGGGGGCAGAGGAGACAGAGAAGGGCAGAGACAGAGAGAGAGGGGGAGAGAAAGGAAAGCAGAAATAAAGATGAACAGGGAGAAGAGGAGGAGAAAGAGAGAGGCAGAGAGAGAGAAAGGAAGAGAGGGGGGAGGGAGGGAGAGGGAGAGAGAAAGAGGAGGGAGGGAGGGAGGGAGAGAGGGAGAGAGAGAGAGAGAGAGAGAGAGAGAGAGAGAGAGAGAGAGAGAGAGAGAGAGAGAGAGAGAGAGAGAGATTCAGGCCATGAACTGCAGAGTGACAGGGAAACACAGGAAGAGGTGGATGGAGAAAAAAGAGGAGGGAGGGGGAGAATGAGAAAGAACCTGAGAATGAATGAGAATGAATGAGAATGAATGAGAGGAAAGAAGAAGGGGGGAGGAGGAGGAGGAGGAGGAGGAGGAGGAGGAGGAGGAGGAGGAGGAGGAGGAGGAGGAGGAGGAGGAGGAGGAGGAGAGGGAAGAGAGGAGAAAGAGAAGATGGAGGAGGACTAAGGGAGGAGGAGGGCAAGAGTAGAAGGTGGGGAAGAGGAAAAAGGAGAAGAGTTGGAAGAAGAGGAGGAGGGAGAAGAGGAGAGGAAGAGGAGGAGGAGGAGGAAGGGGAGGAGGAGTTGGGGGGAGGAGGAGGAGGGGGAGGAGGAGGAGGAGGAGGAGGGGGAGGAGGAGGAGGGGGAGGAGGTCGGCCGAGCCGAGGCTGGGCGTGGGCCCAGGCTCTGGCCCCTGCTCGAAGCCCCCTGGGCCCCCTGGCGGCCGCCTGCGGCAGGCCAGCCCAGCGGCGGGGTTTATAAATCCAGCCGCAGCAGACACAGCAGCAGGTTCAGAGCCAGAGGCAGCCGTGAGACGCACAGGTCCCCACCGCACGGGGAAGGTGAGTCTGCCACCCCTCGCCCCTGCCCTTGCCCTCACCCTTGGGGCTCACTCTAGAGGACTGTCCCCAGCTCTTGTCTGGACCTGTGGCGTCTGCATCTCCACCTCCCCCCGGCAGCCTCCAGTGCCCTGACCGAGGCTCGATCTCGCCTCTACCTCTTACTCTGGGAACAGATGGGGAGAGGGAGAGATGCTGTACCGCCTTCCTCCCCTCTCCTCTCCTCTCCCTCCTCTTCCCTGTCTCTCCCCTCTCTCCCTCTTTCCCTCTGCCTTCTCTCCCTCTCTCATTCTCTCTCCCTGCCATTCTCTCTCTTTTCTCTCTCCCTCCCTTTCTCTCTCCTTCTCCCTCTCTCCTTGTCTTTCCCTCTCTCCCTCCCTCTCTCTCCCTCCTTCTCTTCCCCCATCCCATCTGTAGGGGTGGGGGCAATGTAGGCTCCCAACCAACACCCCAAGTGTCACAAGGGGACAGAGAAGGGGGGCAAAGGTCTCCAGGTTCACCCCAGGACCCCGTTCTTATTTCCAGGTTCTGAGATGATGGTCACAGCAAGAGCTCCCTGGGGCTGGCTTGTGGGGTACCTCCTCTTTGGGGTCACAGGTATGCGTGTGTGGGTGTCTGCCGAGGGTGGCCACACGTGTGGTGAGGTGATGGCTGTTTGGTGTTTCTGGGTGACACGGGTTGCATCTCAGCAATCTGGGGACAGGGCCAGCTGAAGGCACCACCAGATGGGGGTCGGGGTTCCAGGGACCGCACCTTGCAGAATCTGTGCCTACTCTCTGGAGAAGAGAGGAGGGACACCCTGCCAGCCCGGTGAGCAGGGCAGGGAGGGTGGGGGTCCTGAGGGCGGGCTCCCTCCAAGCCCAGCCCCTCCTCCTGCGGTGAGCTCATCCTGGCTCCCAGACCTAAGCTCCTCCCCGTTGGGCTTTAACTCTCCCGGAGGGACCTGGCCTGACCCCCAAACCTGTCCCCACCCCTGAACTCTGGGTTGGTCACATCCCCCAAGCCCGCTCCCCTACTCCGAGGGGCCCTACACTGTCATCTCCACCACACACACACTCCTCCCAGACCCCTGGCTCGGCCCCCAAGGCTCTGGTCATCCCACTGCACTCACACAGGGCCCTGAAAGCCCTGGTCCTGCCTCAACGTCCCCAGATCTGGCCTAGCCCCTGCAGCCCTGACCACTGAGACTCCGCCCCTGGAGCCCTGGGCCCGCCTTCTGGGCAGGACTCAGCCTTGGCTCCACCCTGAAATCTTGACCCCGCCCTTGGAGCTCTGAGCCTGCCTTCTGGGCGCTCCCCCAGGCCAGCCCTGACCCCGCCCCCAGATCACAGCCACGCCCCCAGCCCTGACTCCGCCCCCAGGGTCCCTCGCCTCCCACAGCCACAGCCACGGCCAGATCATCAACGGGGAGGACTGCAGCCCCTACTCGCAGCCCTGGCAGGCAGCTCTGTTCGCCGACGACGAATTCTTCTGCTCGGGCGTCCTGGTGCATCCGCAGTGGGTGCTGTCGGCCGCTCACTGCATACAGAGGTGGGGCAAGGAGAGGCTTGCGGGTGGGGCCTACGATCAGGCTCCGCCCAGCCCTCCGTGGGTGGTTGCCATGGGAACTGAGCCTGGACCAGCAGAACCCAGGGGGTGGCGCCGGCAGACAGATGCTATTGCTTAGGAAACTAGCCCTAAGCAAGACAAAATCCCAGTTTAGGGGCTGGGTCAGGTCCCAGGGGCCGCCATCCGAGGGCTTCAGGTGGTGGTTGGGGAGCTCTTAGCACAGCATCCAGCTGGGAAGGGGTCTTGGGGTGAAGGACAGGGTGGGGGTGCCCACGCGGCTGCAGAAACTATCACCCGCCGCTTGGCCCTCAGCTCCTACACCATCGGGCTGGGCCTGCACAATCTGGAGGCCGAACAGGAGCCGGGCAGCAGGAAGCTTCAGGCCTCGCTCTCCATCCAGCACCCTGACTACAACCACCCCTTTCTGGCCAACGACCTGATGCTCATCAAGCTGAACGAATCGGTGGTCGAGTCCCACACCATCCGGAGTATAGCCGTGGCGACCCAGTGCCCCACCCCTGGGGAATCATGCCTGGTCTCCGGCTGGGGTCTGCTGAGGAACGGTGGGTGAGCTGGGGGGTGGGTGATCTGCCCCTCTGGGGATGGGGGACAAATCCCCCCTATCCAGCCAGGAAGGGCCTGACCCCCCAAGCTCTGGGTCCCAGGCAGACTGCCCAGCCGGCTCCAGTGCGTGAACATCTCAGTGGTGTCAGAGGAGCAGTGTAAGGAGGTCTTCTCGCCTGTGTACCACTACAGCATGTTCTGTGCCGGCGGAGGACCTGATGGCAAGGACTCCTGTAACGTGAGAGCCGAGCGAGGAGGGTGGATAATGGGGTGGATAACGGGGTGGAAGAAACATGGGTAGAAGACACCAGGAGACATGGGGGGGGGGAGGGAGAGGAATGCAGAGAGGGGAAGGAAAAGAGACACAGAAATTGAAGGAGACAAACCCAGGGAGAGAGAAGGCCTGAGGTTATATGCAGAGAGAGATGGGACCCAGACAGACAGACAAAGGAGAGACAGAGAGAGACCACCCTCAGGGGATCTGCTAGCTGTGAGGGGACAGGAGCAACACCTGGGACTTCCGAGGGGCAGGTGTGTGGCGCTTGTGTTTTGTTGTGCTGTGTGGTGCTCGGTCTTCGCCTCCCAGTGTCATTGGTTCCCCTTTGATTCCACCTGTAGCGCCTGTTCTCTGTGTCTTGAGTTCTGAGACTTTCTTTTTTCTCTTTCTCTCTTCCCTCCTACTTTCACCACAGGGTGACTCTGGGGGCCCCATCGTCTGCAACAAACACCTGCAGGGTCTCGTGTCTTTGGGACTGGACAAGTGCGGCCAGCCCAGTGTACCAAGCGTCTACACCAATCTGTGCAAGTTCACCAACTGGATAACGAAAACCATCCTGACCAGTTAGTCCAACACACCCCAGCCCAAGCAACCCCATGATGGTCCTGCTGAAGAAACCCCGCCCCCTCTGCCCTCATCTAAGAACCCACACCTTTACCTACTTCCTCAAGGGGAGCCCAGACCTCTTCCCTCAGATCTAGGCCTCTTCCCTCAGACTCAGGAGTCCTTTCCTGTACATACTGCCCCCTAGCGTCCCCATGTTGATCTGAACTTGCCACTGCAAAGTTGGTTTTTCACTAATTTTTTTGATCCCTTCCCATCAATAACAGAAATAAAAGTGTGAGCACAGGGTGTGTGTGTGCGCGCGCACGGCATCTTTCCTGCTTCCATTCCCAGTCTCAGATTCCTACTCCCAAGTCCAGAGAGAAAATGAGGAAATATGGAAGAACAGATATCCAGACGTAGAATGAAATGTACTGTCCCAATCTCATTTAGCAGTGGGGACAATACACCCATCTAACCCGCAAAATTTCCACTCCTGTGTACACACATGAACAAACTCATGCTGCTGGGCACTGTTGCTCACACCTGTCATCCCAGCTACTCAGGAGGCTGAGGTCTCAGGATCGAGTTTCAAAGCCAGCCCGAGCAGGAAAGTCTACAAGACTCTTATCTCCAGTGAACCACTAAAAAGCCAGAAGTGAAGTTGTGGCTCAAGTGGTAGAGCTCTAGCCTTGAGTAGAAAAGTTCAGGAACAACACCCAGGCCCTACATTCTAGCCCCAATACAAGCACAAAATAAGGAAATAAATAGCTTAACATCTATAACATTTGTGCCTAGGGATTTAGACTACATAGAAAAAAATACAGATATATATATACATATATATATATATATACATACCTATGTTTATGGAAGTATTTTTATAACAGAACTAGCCCAACAGCCTAAATAAGTAAAGTGCACAAATGAATCATGCCAGGCCCATATGATGAAATATTCAGTCACAAAAGTCAAATGAAACTGGTGCATGCTTGTCATCACAGTAATGGCAAGAAGCATAGACAGGATGATCAAAGTCCAAGCACAGGCTGGCCAAAAGCAAGACCTTATCTCAAAAATGACCAAACCAAAAAGGGCTGGAGGCAGGCCTCACGTGGTAGTGTGCTTGCCTAGCAAGAGCAAAGTCCTGAGTTCAAACCCCAGTATCTCCAAAATAATAAATCAACAAAGAAATGAAATGTTGGCCATATATCTATGCTAATTGCAAGAACTCAGACACCAAGAAAAACTATGTATTGTATATAATTCCCTCAATAGAAAAAAACCATAGAGTCTGACAGGCTGGTGATTTCTGAGAACAAAGTGTGATGGAGAGGGTGGAACGACTGCTCTAATGGCCCAGGCTTCCTTTGGGAGGGATGACCATGTTCTGAAATTGATCATGATGGGGGTGGTTGTGGTGGTTTCAATCAGGAAGGTCCCACCAAAAAAGGCTCAGAGGATGAAATCTTGGTTCCCAATGTGATATTGAGCTATGACAGCTATGTACCAGCTATGACGCTGGTACTCATTCACAGATGAGTTCATAAATAGGAGGTATTATTGGAAACCAGGAAGTGGGGCCTAGATGGAGGAAATCCATTGTTTGAAGGTTTTACCTCAAGCCCCGCCCCTCCCTCTCTGCTTCCTGGCTCCACAAGGTGAGCAGCTCAGTTTTGCCCCACCCTCCCCACAACAAAGCCCAGCTTGGCCTTGCACCTAAAGGAGCCATGGACCGAACCCTCTAACACCATGAGTCAAATCATTCCTCCCTGAACAACTCCTGAATATTCCATCACAAGGAGGAAAAGTGACAAATATCATTGCACAAGAAAATGAACATACCAAATACTGCCAATGGTAACATTTGCATCTTAGAGCAACAAAGTTAATAAAGGATAAGCACACTGGTGTGATGGCTCATGCCTATAGCCCTAGAGACAGAAGGCAGACACTGGAAGGATCACCATTTGAGATTCATCCTGACAAAAATCTTTTGAGATCCCATCTCAACAAGACAAGCCAGGCTGATTAGATTGCAAGAAGAAAGAAGGACAAGGAGAAGGAAAGCAGGAGGAGAAGGAGAAGGGGAGGAGGTAGAGGAAAGAGAAGGAGAAGGAGGAGAAGGAGGAAGAGGAGGAGGAGGAAGAGGAAGAGGAGGAGGAGGAGGAGGAGGAGGAGCAGCAGCAGCAGCAGCAGCAGCAGCAGCAGAAGAAGAAGAAGAAGAAGAAGAAGAAGAAGAAGAAGAAGAAGAAGAAGAAGAAGAAGAAGAAGAAGAAGAAGAAGAAGAAGAAGAAGAAGAAGAGGAGGAGGAAGAGGAGGAGGAGGAGGAGGAGGAGGAGGAGGAGGAGGAAGAGGAAGAAAGAAGAAGAAGAAGAAGAAGAAGAAGAAGAAGAAGAAGAAGAAGAAGAAGAAGAAGAAGAAGAAGAAGAAGAAGAAGAAGAAGAAGAAGAAGAAGAAGAGGAAGAAGAAGAAGAGAAGAAGGAGGAGGAGGAGGAGGAAGAGGAGGAGGAGGAGGAGGAGGAGGAGGAGGAGGAGGAAGAGGAGGAGGAGGAGGAGGAGGAGGAAAAGCAGCAGCAGCCAGAAACATCAGAGAAGTTTGAACAAATTTGACCTCTAGTTAACAAGCAAAATCAGAATTTTACTATACGCTTACAGTTTTCCTATAACATCTATTGAAATGTCAAAGAACATGTTAGACAGTGCTGAATAGAATACTAGTGAAATGAGAGAGATGTTAGAAGAAATTACTCAAAACACACAGGGAGAAAAGAAGATAGATCATGTGAGAGGGATAGTGTGTGAGAGATAATGTCAGAGGACCTTTGGGAGGCAGATGAGACCAGAGGGAAATTCCTCCCAGAAAGGAGAACACAGAAGAGAGGAAAACAATCCTGAAAAATAATAATGATCTGCTAGAAAATATGGCTCAAGACAATGTTCTGAGCAAGATGCTAATGAGAATCCTTGTCTAGACACAAGAAGGTACGGAGTTCCCAAAACAAAGAGAAGGTGCTGAAAGAAGTAAAGAGCTAAAGGCCTAACCACCTACAAGAAAGCAAGTAGGAAAGCAGCCAGACTCCCAGCAGTAATTAAGAAAGCCAGAAGAGAAGTAATGGCTACAAAACCACGTTAATGTAAGTGCCGCTACATGTGCATTTCACAATGATTAATTTTATGCCATGTGAATTTAACTTCAATTTCTGTTTTGTTTTGCTTTCACTCTATAACCCAGGTTGGCCTCAGGCTTGAGATCCTCCTTTTTCAGCCTCCTTAGGGCTGGGATTATAGTCATGAGCCACTATGCTTGGCTACCTTCAGTTTAAAAGAAAATGGCACCTGGTGCTGTCATCCAAGCTACTCAGGAGGTTGAGGTCTGAGGATCACCATTCAAAGCCAGCCCAGGCAGGAAAGTCCCTGAGACTTGTCTCCAATGAACCACCAGAAAACCGGCAGTGGCGCTGTGGCTCAAGTGGTAAAGTGCTCACCTTGAGCTGGAGCTCAGAGACAGCACCCAGGCCCAAAGTTCAGGCCCCATGACCAACAACAACAATAACAAAAAGGCAATATCAAAAAAAAATTTAATACTGGAGAACAATAGTTTGAAAAACTGATCAGAATTAATTTGTTCTAAAGTCCTTCATTGTTTGGGAAAATAGCGAGGCACCAAAAACTAAAATAAAAAATGCATGACTATGTCTGATAAGAAAAATCTAGGGTGACCACTGAAAAATTAAAACAACTACTAAATTCCAAATGAGCAGAAAGGGGGATGTGACGTTTGGGAAACCCCCATCAACTCAAATAACCAGGAAAAAGCGTGGGAAATGCACATCTTTGACAGCTGGTGGTGTGGAAGACTGCCCATCCACGCACATGGCCGGGCGTGGATGGACAAGTCCTGCATGACCTCACCCATGTGGACCTCGGAAACATGTCGGCCCACAAACGCTGGGGTGAACGGGTTGTTACCAAGGCTGGGGAGGGTGGAGATGGGGTGGGTGGGCCACCAGAGCTGAGTTATAATTATGAGTGAGGAGACAGGTGCGTCACAGCCAGGCCGCCACAGATAATGACAGCAGGCTGCAGCTTTAATAAGCTGGAAGAAGGTACTTCCATCTCCAAGAGTTTAGATCTCTTTCTCTCTCTTCCTTTTTCTTCCTCCCTTCTCTCTCTTTTCTTCCTTTCTCTACCTCTGTTTTTCCTACCTCCATTCCATCTTTTGGGGGCTGCCCCCCTGCATTTGTTGCTGGCTCTGCTCCCATCTGGGTCTCCAGATTCCCTGTCTCGAACCCAGAGCTTGAAGCAGGAGGGAGTCTGTGAGTGCCATGTCCCCGTCTCTGTGGACTTGTGTTTTGTCTCTGCCTTCTGGTCCCTGACTCAAAGTGCCCGAGCCCCTTGGGATGCAGGTGGCAAGAGAGGAAATCCCGGGGCTCCAAGAGGAGAATGAGATACAAGGAGATCAAGAGCGGAGTAAGGGGACAGGGCTGGAAATGGAGCCGATCTACTACCCTTGAATGATGCACCATCAATGTCCTCAAAGCATGATACTGCTGAGAACTGGTGGCTGACATCCTAGCTACTCAGGAGGCTGAGACCCAAGGATCACAATTCAAAGCCAGCTTGAACAGGAAAGTCAGTGCAACATTTACCTCTGATGAACCAGCAAAAAGCTGAAGTGGAGATGTGGCTCAAGTGGCAGAGCACCAGCTCTGAGCATAAAAGCTCAGGGACAATGCTCAATCCCTGAGTTCAAGCCCCAAGACTGTCACCAAAAAGAAAAAGTTGAATCACAGTAACATGTAAAAGACATGCATATAGGGCTGGGAAGGTGGCTCAGTGGTAGAGTGCTTGCCTTGCATGCATGAGGCCCTGGGTTCGATTCCCAACCACCACATAAGCAAAAAGAAAAAAGCCGGAAGTGGCGCTATGGCTCAAGTGGTAGAGCACTAGCTTTGAGCTGAAGAGCTGAGGGACAGTGCCCAGGCCCAGAGTTCAGGCCCCATGACCGGACCCAAAAAAAAAAAAAAAAAAAGACATGCATATACAATTAAAATAAATTTAGATTAAAGTATGCCAAACAATTGTAAGACAATTTAAGATTTTCTTATTACTGATTTCTTCCCAGTCTTAGGTTTGAACTCAGGGCCTGGGCACTGTTCTTGAGCTTCTTTGGCTCAAAGCTAGTACTCTACCACTTAAGCCATAGCACCACTTCTGGCTAGTATTGAGGAATTAAACCCAGGGCTTCACTTATGCTAGGCAAGCACTCTACACTGAGCCACCTTCCCAGCCCTTTTTTTAAATTATTACTTTTATAATTTAGTCTTTTGTTGTGTGCATGTCATCACATTTTATCATTACACTACTTAGTATCATTATCACTTAATTCCCACCTATTTGTCTTGGGCTGGATCGGGTGGGTGAGATGAAGCTGGTGACCCTCACCCTACACTGCTGCCCCCCCTCCCGCCCCCGTTGGTCTCTAAACCATTCTCCCCACACGGAAACACGCTGCCTACACTGGAGCCCTCAGGGGACCCAGTCACCCCAAGTGACCTTCTAGAACCATTCAGTGGTTCACAAAGTGCCAGTCAATAAGGTGGTCCTGTCAGTCCCCCACAACACCCCCACAAAGGATCTTATCTCCAGACTCAAGACTCAGTTACCCCTTCTCCCTCTTCCCCCTCCACCCTGCCCAGCCCTAGATTCTCATTCCCTGCGCCTGAGATCAGAGCCCGGCCCTGAGGCCAAAAGCAGGGTGCCTCAAGCAGATCCACAGGCTGACCCCAGGAACAGGCCAACCCTACTGCCTGACCCCTGCTGCTGCCTTTGGGATAAACAGCGCTGTCGGGGTCCAGGTGCTCATTTGGGTGGCAGCTGCGGTTGCGTTCACACCAGGACGGCAGAGAGGAGGAAATTACAGCAGAAACTGTCTGGCCCGCAAAACCAAACAGAATTACTCTCTATGTTTTGATGGCAAAGGCTGCTGACATCTGGTCTAGAGCCCAGTGAAGACCCCAACCTCAGGCCCTGGAGTGAAGACACCAGACTTTCCACTGCTGAGCCTCGTGGCCGGCCACAGACCTCAGACCAGGCTCTCGAGTCTCCTCCACAGAACCACACTACAGGGATGGCAGACGTATACAGAGATGGGGCAGAGTTAGGCAGAAGGGAGGAGAAGAGAAGAGAGGAGAGGGGAAGGGAGAGGGAGAGGACAGAGACATAAGAGAGAGGAGAGAGAGACTGAGAGGAGATGGGGAGAGAAAGAGAAAATCATATGATGCCGTCAAAAAGACCAAATAAATGAGGCACCAATGGCTCATACCTGCAATCCTAGCAGAGAGAGAGAGAGAGGAGAGGAGGGAGGGAGAAAAAGGAGGAGGAGGAGGAGGAGGAGGAATAAGCCAGGCATAATGGCTCACACCTGTAATCCCAACTACTCAGGAGGCTGAGATCTGTGGATAGCAGTTCAAAGCCAGCCTAGGCAGGAAAGTCTGTGACTCTTATCTCCAACAAACTACCAGAAAACCAGAAGTGGTGCTGTGGCTCAAGTGGCAGAGCACTCGCCTTGAACTGAAGAGCTAAGGGACAGCGTCCAGGCCCAGAGCTCAAGCCCCACAACTGACAAAAAAAAAAAAAACAACTAAGGGACAGCACCCAAGCCCTGAGTTCAAGCCACAGGACTGGCACAAGAGAGAGACAGAGACAGAGAAGGAGAAGGAGGAGAAAGAGACAGAGACAGAGGCAGAGAGACTGGAAATAGTTTCAAAAGCAAAATGACAAAACTAGGAAATCAGTGATAGAAGGAAGGTAGCAGAGAGAATTAGACATGAGGAAGTGGAGCATGGAGAGAAGAGGCCCTGGGGAGGTAGAGAGAGCTAGTAGGGGTAGTTGTGGGGAGAGGACTTGGGGATTTCCCTGTCTTAACCCCTCCAGGGACCAGGATCTGGTTAGATTCAGGGCAGTCAGAGGAAGTTCATCCTGGGCTACTCTCACAACCGTAGACCAAAGGGACACTCTTGGTTTCACAACTTGGTGGCACCTGCCACCTAGTGGTCAGAGGTAAGAACTGCTGCTACACAGCCTCCCATCCACTGGGCAGTGTCCCAGGAAAAGAATTTTTTCCTCCAGAAAGGTCCATAGGACCAAGACTAAGAAACCGCCTAGAATTCAGAGACAGGAGTTCAGAGCCGGGGTGAACACCCTACCCAGACTCTACTCCCTGGAGGGTCATGGAGGGAAATGCTTAAGGCCCCAGAATCCCAGAATCATCTTCTCATTATGGTGGGATAGGAGGAGAGGATCATGGCAGAGCCCAGGTCTGATTCCTGGGGTACATCACCATACTGTCACAACGTGTGTGTGTGTGCGCGCGCGCGCGTTCTGGTTGGTATTGGAGCTTGAACTCATGGACTGGGCTCTTGTCTCAGTTTTTTTCTTTTATCCTCAGATCTCAGTTTCCTGAGTAGCTGCAATTACAGGCATGAGCCACTGATGCCTGGCAAGAGATGCAGTCTGGAAGGACAGAGCAGTGGGCAGTGAGAATACACCTGGGTTCTACTCAGGCCAGCAGGCCCTAGCCTGCCCAACCCTCGCCCTCACCTCCAGCCTTCCATGGCCTAGCCCCACCCCCATCGACTCCCCCCATTCCAGCCAGGACAGCAGGAGCAGGCCCAGGATGGGCCTTTCCATGGAGGACTCAGCTGCTCACTGAACTCACCAAAGACACTGAGCAGGAAGTCAGGAGGGCGAGGAAGCTGGTTTGGGGAGAGTCCCTGACTGCGGACAATGGTATGGTTTGACTTCCTCCACTTTTACCTCGTGGTCCTTGTGTCCCTCTTCACTGAGCAGGAAGAATCTGCAGACAGGACGGTTTCTAAGTCCCCTTTGACCTCCCACCTCCCCCAGATTAACCCTTCCTCACCAGGATCTGCCTGCATCATCCTGCCACCACCCACTGGGTCCTGACAGTGTCTGCCCCCAGGAGGTCTCACTGAGCCTGGACACTGGCTAGTTTGTGAGGCCCCGCCCCCACGCCTAGCTAGGGCCCGCCCCCAGCACAACTCATCCCGCCCCACATGCGCGCCTTGCTCCGCCACGCCCCCAGCTTAGCCAGTCCTCGCTCCAGCTGTCAGTCCTCCCAGGCCACGCCCACACTCCTAGCCAAGCCCCCAGGTGTCTGGCTCCCAAGCCACTCCCACACGCCTGGCCCGGACACGCCCCGTGCAGGCACTCCAGCCACGCCCACATGCCTAGCCCTGCCCTGTGCCAGCTTAGGCCATGCCCCCAAGCTACCATCTGTTCCTGTCCACAGCCTGGTCCAGGGAGCAGGCCCCTCCCCGGGGGCGTGGCTTGCTGTCAACACTCCGCCCCCTTTCACTTCCCCTCCCTCCATCCGCCCAGCACCTCCAGACCCCAAGGGCGTCCTCGGCTGGCCCCAAGGGTCCCAGGCTCGGTTTCCCCTTTGGTAGTCCACATCGGCACAGCCCTGTGCCCTTCCCCACCTGCCTGCCCCTGGCCAGGGCAGACTGCAATCCACTGGATGGGCAAGGGTGTGAAAGCCAGACAAAGACAGGAGACACTGGTGTGATGCGTATTTGGCTTTACTAGGAGTGGGGAGAAGGTAGCGTTCAGGGGTTGTTGGTCATAGTGTCCTCTATCCATTGCTTGTACTTGAAAATGTTGGTGAACAAGGGCGGGCTCTGCGGGACACCACAGGGGATCATACCCCAGGACATGATGCCTTGCAGCACCCCATTGCAGACCAGAGGGCCCCCCGAGTCTCCCTGGGAACAGGAATCAAAGACAGTGAGAAAGGTCTGTGGACCAGGCCCGAAGATAGGGTTCCAACACAGGGCGGGAGGTGTGGGGATGGAGATCCCCAGGGGAAGGCAACAGGGTCCAGCTGGAGAGGCCAGAGCAGCTGGGTGGCCCTCCCCTCCCAACTCATCTCCCAGCCCCCTTCTCCCCACCCCCACCCCCAGGAAGCTATCTGGGACCAGGCAGAACACACAAGCCACAGGGGACACTGTGATGTGGAAGGGGGTTGCAGTGTTTTGCCAGGATGGGGGTTTAGGAAGAGAGGCACTGGGGGGTGGGAGCTATGCCTAGACCCCAGTTCGGAATCTGAATCTCCTGTCCCAGCCCACCCCAGAGGGCTGAAAGGTCAGACCATGATGGAGAAGTCACAGAGACCCCACGGCGGTGCTGCTTACCAAACAGGTGTCTACGGCATCTTTCAAGCTCCCTGCACACAGCATGAACTCCGTCACTTCCTGGGGGTGCGCTTTTTCACAATCTTCTCTCGGCAGAAGCTGTACCTCCAGGCACTGGAGGTCATCTGGGAACTTGACTGTGGCCAGGGTGCAAAAATGGCTGTTAGTTCCCCCACCAGGGCGTTTCCACCCTCCCTCATACCCCAAGGCTGGCTTACAATCATGTGTATCCAGAATGCTCCCTCCAGTGGTGATGCTGCCCCATCCGGAGGTAATGCAGCTCATGCCTATCTCTGCTTCCTGGGTGGGCATGACGGCGGGCTTCACAGCATCAGTGAACTGGACCTGCTCCTTCAGGCGGAGGAGCATCAAGTCGTGGCTGTAGTCCAGTCCTGGAACACGGTGGTGTATTTCAGTATAGCTCATGTTGAAGCCTGGGTGCGGGAAGCTGCCGCTGACGTGGACGAATTGAGCCGTGGCCTCATCTGAAAACAGGTTGTGACGACCCAGCCAGACCTGGTAATTGCTGGGGGTGGGGGAGGGGAATGGAGGGAGTAAAGATGGAGGGGGAGCCGGGGCAGGGACCCCAGGGCAGGGGGTACAATGGTCCCAACGAGACAGAGGCAGAGAAACGGAGGAGAAGGACATGGACATCACTAGGGAAGTTGAGTCAGCTAGGGGAAAAACAGAAGGCGAGGAAGGGTGGGAAAGGCAGAGATAGAAGATAGAGGTACAGTGGTGGAGGGTGAGAGGCAGAGGGGGACAGTGGGAATCTAGGGGGCAGGAAGGAGGGGATGAGAAGGAGACAAGACAGAGGCCATGAAAGAGACAGAGGAGGAGAAGGGAGGGGAAGAGGACAGCAGAGGGAGGGGAGGGGTGAGGGGAGGAGGGCCAGGGCCCAAGCTGCCCAACTACAGCTGGGACTGGGCTGAGGGCTTCCCAGCAGGCAGGGCCTGGCCTGAAGCCCAAGGCCTGTCCCCTCCTCCAGCGCCCTGCTCCTGCACCCCTACTCCACTCTCTTCCCTCTCCTTCCTCTTCCCTCAGTTGCTCTCACCCAGCTCCAGACTCCCCTGAGGCTCTGCAAGGTAGACAGAAGGGATAGGGGGAACAGAGGGAAAACCTTCCCTCTCACACAGTTGAAGAACAGCCTTTCCTTTTCTCAGGGGTGCCCAGGGGTCCACGCTGGGAGTGTGGTCAGCAAAGAAGGAGGAGGAGGACAAGTGAGGCAGAGACCCAGAGACATAGGGGGGACAGAGGCAGGGACACCACACCCAAGAGAGATGGGGACAGAAAGGAAGACAGACGCCCAAGGATACCATGGAGAGACAGAGGCGGACACGGGGGTGGGGGACATAGACAGGGGGTCCACCCAGCGCTCCCTCTCACTGTCCAGCACCCCTGCAGGCCCTCCCTAGCCCCCCAGCCCCCAGCCTGGCCTGAGGGGTTCTGGAAAGTCCCTGGCTGCTTTCTCCTGGAGCGGGGCTGCCTTCCTCCCCCGGCCACAGGCTCCTACTCACTCGCTGAAGCAGTGGGCAGCCGTCAGCACCCACTGGGAGTTCAACAGGACACCCCCACACTGGATTCTGTTAAAATTGTACACGGCCACCTGCCAGGGCTGGGACTGTTTTTCACACTCTGAGCCTCCGATGATCCGTGACTGGACATGGGGCGCAGCACCTGCAAAGGGTCAGCGGAGACCTGGGTTCAAGATTTGACGCGGGAAGAAGGTGCAGGGCCTGGGCTGGGCACGTGGGGATGCAGCCCCAGGTCTCAGGAGAGATCTGAGGGTCGGGGGCAGCTGGTCCTGAGTGGGAGATGAGACCCAGGAGCCTGGGCAGATGATGCCATCACAGCATCTGGGATGTGGGTCTCCGGATTGGGCTAGAAGTGGTCAGCTAGGCAGGGACAGTTAGAATTTGGGGCTCCCAGGTCAAAGGGCAAGGGCAAGAGCAGGGCCAAGGCTGGGAAGGGGTCCTGGAGGGGTCATGTCGGGGTGATGGGGCCATGAGAACAAACAGTGGTTGGGATGGTGGCACATGAGCAGGGGTCCTGAGGGGGAGGGCGAGGGGCGCTGCTCGGGGAGATAGGGTTCATGGCCTGAGCACTGGAGAAACTTGAGGGCATTCTCAGACAAGCACAGAGAATGAGGTTGAGTCAGGCCCCACCACCAAGGAGACAGGAGAGGAGGAAGTTGGAATCACATGTTGGGGTGCCTAGGAGGCCAGCAGGAGGCCCTGGCTGGATCCCAGAAAACCAGAGCTGTGCAGACGCAGTACGCAGGTGGAGAGAGCTGCAGCTTGTGGAGGATGAGTTGTAGAAGGAAGGAGGGTCTGGGGGTGTTGGCTGGGGGAGATTGGGGCTCTGCATGGAGCAGAGCGTGAGACAGGGAGGATATTTGGGCACTCCCCCATGCAAGATGGGGAGCCTTCTGGTGATCCCCGCCAGTTAGTGTGGGGAGCAGGATGGTCCGCTGGATTGTGGGATGTCAGAGACGAGGTGACGTCAGCCTGCAGAAGACACCGCTGGGGTGGGAAAGACACTGGGTGTGCTGAGATTTGAGGGAGCCGCAGGCTCAAGGGTCACAGGAAAATCAGGGGTGGCAGTGGATCCAGGGTTAGGGCTTCCTTGGAAGCATTGGTGAACCCCTAAGAGACAGACAGATGGCCCAAGCCCTCCCTTTTGCTACTGGCTGGGGAGAGGAGAAGGTTCCAGGGCAGAGGAGCCCTGGGGGGGAGGAGGGAGGAGGGTGATGGTCTAGGGTGGTCTGTGGGCTGTAGTCTCGAGTAGATGAGAAAGACTTACAGGAGTGAAGATGCTGGATCCAGGACCTCAGCCCCCTCCCACAGGCCCCCCACGCTCTCACCAGTCCCCCCCAGAAACAGGATGAGGCACAGAACCAGGAGCCACATGATGGCAGAGGCATCCAGGGGCAGGCTAGGAACTGGGAACCTTGTGGAACCTTTAAAGGCCCTCATTGTCCCTCAGAGTCCCACCCCTCCCTGGTGCTGGCCAGGCCCCACCCCTACTCTGGAGGCCAATGTCGCCCCCATTCCCTCCCCACCATGGAGGAAGGACCAGTTGTCTGCAGGCCCTGTCCAGGGTCCGCCCAGGCCAGGCCTTGCTCTGGTCTGTAGAGCAATAAAGGCCAGGCAGGGGAGGACACAGAGGGTGGAGGATTAACCAACACACACACACACACACACACACACACACACACACACACTCACATACACACTCACACTCACATACACACACACAAAGCTCCAAGTAAGGCTCCACCCCCGCCCCAAGTCCCCTCAAACAGGCAGCCAGGGCTCTCATTTCCTTTATCCTGTGGAGTTGAGATGGATCCAAGCTTCCCTTGGTGGGGCCCACGTGGGATCCACCGTGATGAAACCCTCTACTCCCCTGTCTTGAAGGCAGGGAATGATGGCTCATGCCTATAGACCCAGCACCATCCTATCAGCTACATCTGGCCACACAGAGCCCAGCCTGCCCAACACAGGGCGCTATGCAACACCACAGAACATGGGACCCTGGTGGCTTCCTCCTATGGGTCCCCACTCTCTACACTGTGGTTCATGGCACTCTGTCTCCTTGAAGCCCAGCAACACATACACACACACACACACACACACACACACACACACACACACACACACACACACACGCTTCAACACAAGGGCACATTTTGCATGTCCATATCAAGCCCCCATCTTCCTCCTGCAGTCATAGAGAAGTGAACCTGGAACCTGGTGGGGCTGAGGACACAGATCAGATGGGCAAGGGTCATTAAGAAAGGACGAGGGAGTTATCCTGTAGGGAAAGGTGGAACACGCATGTTGCATGGAGAGAGTCTCCAGCAGCCTCTCCTGCTTCTCTATGACTTCAGAGCAATCACAACAACAACAATAACAAATGATGATGATGATGATGATGATGATGATGATGATGATGATGATGATGATGATGATGATGTATTTGTTGTGGGCTACCAAAGAGACTTAGCAAGTGGTCTTAGAAATGGTGTGCCTAGGAGAACAGCTGTGTTTAAAGTTCAGGACGATAAACACAATGTGTCCCTTATAACAGACACAATGTTTAATGTCCAGTATAATGGCATGAGGTATTCCTTCAGATCTAATTTGTTTGTGCTCCAGACAGCAAGATACTATCTCTCAGCAGGAGAAATCCTGGACAGGGCTGCTCGCTGCCTCCTTCCCTTGTAAGATGAACGACTCTTCATCTCTGATGCCTCACCACTGGGGTAAGTTGTTGTACATGCGAAATCTTCCTGGAAGCTTCTGGTCTCTATTTGACCTGGGGCTGAGAGGGGAAACACGTAGTCAGCAATGCCACAGTGCCCACTGTGCCAGGAGCGGGAAAGCCTCTGGACCCAGTATCTGTTGTGCTCCACCTGTGTCTCTCAGACCATGGGATGTTACCTGATTTGTTTGCAAGTCAATAAAATCTCAAACTCTTCAAGAGTTCTCCGCAAACAGTTGGGCACTGCCAGCTGGAGCTGGAGATGAGAGGCAGAAAACAAAGCTGGGTGCTCAAGAAAAGCTGGATCTTGCTGGCTCCTTCTGGATTATTCCAGACAGAAACTCTTCTTACTTACTGTTAAAGAAAATTTCCCATCACCAGGTTTCCCCCCACACATAATTGGAATTACATAAATTGGAATTACATAAATCAAGACAGCCCAGCTTCCTGGAGGGCCCAAGATAAAGGCCAAGTGTGTCCCATAGCCTGTCAGATACAGGCTACATGCACCTGCCTCAAGATCTTTGGTAGGACAACTCCATCTTCTATCCCAGACCTCCTCCATTCGCTTCTTACCATCTGTGTCTTCCATATGCCTTCAGTCCAGTTCCCAACAGTGCCTTCACCTTAGCAGCAAAAGTGATGTTGTCCGTTGCCATCCAGGCACTGAAATATAAGATTCTGGGTTTGATTTCCAGCAACCTCAGCCCCATGTCTATGAAACTGGAATGTTTTCTTCAGGACATACACAGAAACTTTAACTCTTTATGCCATTGAGCCGGATTCTGAAGCTCTGAACTCATCTGTCTTCCTTCTCTCCATGTTGGCCAGAACAATTAGGAGCTACTGTCTTATCTCATTGTAATTATTAATGTTAAAAATATCTATTTCACAATGTTTTCTACATGTGACCTTCTGGATTTTGCCTCTTGTTCATTAGGACTCTCCCCGTGGTAATATTGTGTATGTCTCCATGTTTGTCATTGGTTTTCAGTGCTGATGTTACAGAAAACTGAGTCACCTAACTCAACCAAATTAAAGAACCCAACACCAGACTGAAACCCCAAAACTAGTTCAGAAAGCTTACCCCCAAAAATTCCGCCCCTGTAGCATCACTCTAAGTTGCAAAATATAGATAGGTGATGTGTGTTTCAGACATGAGGAAGAAGATTTTTTTCTTTTGGTTGGATGTGAGGCTTGAACTCTGGGCCTGGGCGCTGTCCCTCAGTTCTACAGCTCAAGGCAAGCACTCTACCACTTGAGCCACAGCACCACTTCCAGTTTTCTGAGTGGTTTATTGGAGATAAGAGTCTCATGGACTGGGCTGGGAAGGTGGCTCAGTGGTAGAGCGCTTGCCTTGCATGCCTGAGGCATGAGCCGGAAGTGGAGCTGGGGCTCAAGTGGTAGAGCGCTAGCCTTGAGCTGAAGAGCTGAGGGACAGCGCCCAGGCCCAGAGTTCAGGCCCCACGACCGGACCCTCCCCCCCCCAAAAAAAAAGAGTCTCATGGAGTTTTCTGTCTGGGCTGGCTTTGAATCACAATCCTTAGATCTCAGCCTCGTGAGTAGCTAAGATGACAGGTGTGAACCACCAGCGCCCTGCTTGAGGAAGAATTCTTTCTTCTCCCAGAAAACTATTTTTTTCTTTTGTTTATAAGGCCATATCTGATTGGTTGAGTTCCGCAGACATGGAGGGCAAGGTACTTATGTGAACTGTTTTTCTGACGTATTTTCAGTCTCTTTCCTTGGTTCATCTGGTTACATTTTTTTCCAATATTGATTATGTTTTCAAAGAATCAAATCTCATTGACTTCTTATGTTGTTCTTTCCTCATTTGGTTAATTTTTATCCTTCTCTTTTTTTGATTTTTCCCATCTACTAATACTGTGTTTGTTCTTTCTGTAAGACCGTAAAGTTCATCAATAGGTTATTTGTGAACCACTCTGATTTTTTTTTTTAGGGTCGGTTGTGGGGCCTGAACTCTGGGCCTGCGCGCTGTCCCTCAGCTCTTTAGCTCTTTACCACTTGAGCCACAGCACCACCTCTGGCTTTTTCTGCTTATGTGGTGCTGAGGAATTGAACCCAGGGCCTCATGCATGCGAGGCAAGCACTCTACCACTGAGCCACCTGATTTTTTTTAATGTAGGCACTTGTAGCTCAAAATTGTGCTCTTAGTACTGCACAAACTCTAAACTGCACAAACTTAGGACTTAGATTCTGCTAAGCTGTCTATTCATTCATGTTTGATTCTGTGGAAATTTTTTACATCTCTTCCTTTATTTCTAAAATAACCCACTGATGGTTTTTGTAACTACCTTCTATTTTAATCAAAAGAAGTGTTTCAACCTTAATCCTTCTTATATACAATTTTATTGTTGTTATAGAGGTGTTGTACAGAGAAGTTACCATTTCATAAGTGGGTAATGAGTACAGTTTTTCTAACAATGTCACCCCTTCCTTTGCTTTCCCCCAGTTTTTCCCCTCCCATCCCTGCCCATAAGTCACATAGGTCATTTTTCCCGTAGTGTCTACTGAATAGCATGATTGCAATTGCATTCTTGCCCCAGTGATAATTTTCTAAAAGACGCTGTTCAGTCTCACCTACATATGTAGTTTCTGTGACTTTTCTTTATTGATTTCTACTTCCATTCTGACCTGTCAAAAGACACAGGAAATTATTTCAAACTTTGCTTTATGTCCTAAAATGTGATTTGGTTCAGAGGAGGTCTATGGGCTGTTGAGAAAAACAAAAAAGATGCACCCTACAGTTGTTGGGTAAAATATTCTATAGATGTTGTTAAGTCCCTTAAGGTACAGTTTGATGGTGAAGTTTCTTGGATTTTTTTTTTTCTGGACGATTCACGATTCTGGAGAATCCACAATTCTCAAGTGTTTTCCTGCTCTGTCAGTAGAAGGAGGAAGCCGGATGCTTTATCTAAGACTCATGGAGATGTGGGGAAAAGGGCATCTTCCACTCTCCTATTTCTAAGATTTCTGTGTGGTTCTTTTTTAGAATCTCTACCTCATTACTTAACAGTTATTTCATTTCCTGCAACGTCTTCCTTAATTAATTCCCTCTCACCTCTGAATCCTATAGGAAGATCAGAACAATGGGGGAGGATTCTGTCTACACAGTGGTGAGTTCTACGGGAGAAGGCACCTCGGCTGGAAAATCCTCCATCTTACAAGGAGAGGAGGCTGCACATCCTTGCCTCCTATCTCTCCAAGTAGAAGATAGTATCTTTGTTTCCTGAGCACAAACAAGTTGTGCCTGTAGGAACATATTATACCATCATACTGGACGTTAAACATTACGTCTGTTATAAGGGACACATTGTGTTTACCATGCCGAACTTTAAACACAGCTGTTCTAGTAGGCACACCATTTGTAAGACACTTGCTGCCACGCCTTCTTGATAGACAACAACAAATACGTTAGATGGTTGCTGTTGCTGCTCCTGCTGCTGCTCTGAAGTAATAAAAAACATGAGAGGCTGGTGAAGACCTTCCTCCCGGAGCCACGCAGTGTGCGTGTTCCGCCTTTCCTACAGACAATTCACAGTTCCTACCCCAACACTCATCATCCATCTGATCTGTGTCCTCTAGCCTCACCCCGGTTCTAGGCCCAGTTCCTTATGATGGCAGAAGAAGGTGCAGATTTTGTGTGGATATCATGGACTCAAGAAGTAATGGACCAAAAGTCCAAAAGTTACACACTTTCTTTCAGGCCTGGACTTGAACCACTATCTTCTGGATCTCAGCCTTCCATGAGGCCCTTCTTTGACTCTAATTTCTATCACTTCACTTATGGATGTTTATAGTTTGGTGTTTGTATGTGTAAGACGTGAGTTAGTATTGGTTTAGCTTAGAATAGGTTAGGTTAGATTGGGTTGGGTTGGATTAAGTTAGGTTGGGTTGGGTTAAGTTAGGCTGAGTTTGGTAACATTGGGTTAAGTTGTATTGGGCTGGTTGGTTGGGTTAGGTTAGGTTGGGTTAAGTTAGGTTGAGTTGGATTCAATTGTGTTAGTTGGGTTGGGATGTGTTAGGTTAAGTTGGGTTTGGGCTGGGTTGGGCTAATGTAGATTAAGTTCAGTTAGATTGGGTTAAGTGGGTTGGGTTGGGTTAGGTTAAATTGGGTTGGGTTAGGTTGAGCTGGGAGTTGGTAAATTTGGCTTGAGCTGGAGTTGTCCTGTTGGCATTGGATCAGATGGTGTTCAGTTGAGGTGAATTGAGTTTTATACAATTGAGTGGGGTGCATTGTGATGAATGAGTTGAGTTGGGTTGATTGGTGTGAGGCTGGCTTTGGTGAGTTGAGTTGGGTTGGGTTGAACTGGGCTGGGGCTGAGTTGTGGAGATGGACAGTTGTGGAGATGGGACCCAGGGCCTCAGACTCATCACTCCACACACCATCAATCACCTATAGGGAGATAAAGCTCAGACTCCCAGGCAGAAATATCCCACACTTTTACCCCCATCTTCCTGGCCTCCACTTGTTAGTATCTGCATGCACTCTGGTCTTGCTCCTCATCCTAGGTAATTTTTCCCTTTTTTTTTTTTTTTTTTTTGTCATTTGTGGAGCCTGAATTCCGGGCCTGGGCACCGTGCCTCAGCTCTTCAGCTCAAGGTGAGCACTCTACCACTTGAGCCACAGCACCACTTCTGACTTTTTTCTGCTTATGTGGTGCTGAGGAATCGAACCCAAGGTCTCATGCATGTGAGGCAAGCACTCGACCACCGAGCCACCTTCCCAGCCCCTCATTCTAGGTAATTTCAAAGAAGACGCTATGGAGTTCTCATGCAGCTAGAGCACATGATCTAGTTTTGCAGAAACAACTGGAATTACCCACTTGTTGAGAATCTATGACACTATATTTCAAGAATGGGGTGAAAAGATAAAGGCCTTGTGCTTTGACTCTGTGAGGTACAGGGATGGGAGCATCTCACAGCTTCAGTGCAAGTATTGGAGGGGGTACCAAGGTGCTTTGTCTCAGGCAGCTCTCAGAGATATGTTCCCTGGCTGGCAGCGATCACAGTCTCTGTCCCCCTGGGGCTTCGCCTCTGGGAAAGCCTCCAGTGTGAGGAGTGCCCTGGAGATACCAGGTGTGCCTCATTTCTTTGTGCCCTTCATGACATTGATGCCCGAGGGGGGTGTCCACACCCAGAACCTGGGCAGAGCCTCAGCCAGCTTCTACGCAGCCAGGGCAGCAGAGGAGGGGCCCACAAAGGATAAAAGCTTTTAAAAAGTCTCCCCAGCTCTCAGCTCAGCACCTGACTGTCCACGGACACAGCCACGGCCATGTGGGTGCTGGTCCTGTGCTGGGCTCTGTCCCTGGGAAGGTCAGGTAAGCCGGAGGGAGAGAGTGAGGGAGGGAAGGTTCCCTGTGGTCCCAGGGCCCCTACTTTCCAGAAGTCTAGCCCTCTCCTGCCCACCTCCCCAGCCTGGTCTCCAGCCACTTCCCCCACTCTCAGGCTCCCCCAGAAGTCCTTCCCTAGTCTCTCCACATGCTGGAACCTTGGCGGTCCTCATCCCATCACCAGGCCCCGGCTCTCTTCCCACTTGCCATGGAACTTTCTCCTCTCCCTGTGCTAAGAGTTGGAGTCCCCCAACTCTTTTAACAACTCCCTCTGTTCAGAGGAATATTCTGGAACCCAGAGTATCCCCATGTGGACCTGGGCTCCTGAGGAGAGTCACAGGAACTGAGGAATTCCCATGTTGCCATGGTGACGTCTGGGGTCCTGCTCAGCCTTCAACTCTATCCTGAACTTGGAGTCCATTCAGAATCCCACCCCACAAGCCCAGGCAAATCCCTGCCCTCCCCATCGCAAGCCCTCCCCACTGAGGTCTGCAAAACCAAGTGCCCCCCAACCGTCCCCTCTTCCCAGCAGCCCTCGCTCCAACCCCTGACCTCCAGTCACAGTGTGGCTCTCCCACTCCCTGATCCCTTCTGGGCCCCCAGGTGCCACGCCCCACATCCAGTCCAGGATCGTCAGAGGCTGGGAATGCCTGAAACACTCCCAGCCATGGCAGGTGGTTCTAGTCCACTCAGGGAAGATCAAGTGTGGGGGCGTCCTGGTGAACCCCCAGTGGGTGCTCACAGCTGCCCACTGCATCCAAGAGTGAGTGGGGCCTGGGAAAGGGGGACTAGAGGGCTGGCTTTGCCTGGATAGCCTCATCGGGGGCCCAGCACCTGAGGGAGGGGACAGGCCAAGCCCCGTGGCCTGGGAGAAGCAGCTACAGTCCAGGACCATCTCTAGGACCATGCCTGGGCCTCACGCGCCTCTCCTCCTCGCTGCCTCTCCGGGTCCCTTTGGGATCTGGCTCTGCCTGGGTCTTTCTACCACTGTGCTTCCATTTCTGTCTCTCCTCCTTTCCCCATCTCAACATCACCCATCTGTCTGTCTGTGTCCGTGTCTCCTAGCCATGTTGCTACATGTGGCCTTCCCTGCATCCAGCCCCCCTCCCGGTCCATGCCCATCTATCTCCCTCTAGGTCTGTTTTTCCATCTCCACTGGCCAGGTTCCCAGGATGGGCCCAAGAGGGACCCCAGAGAAAAGAATAAACGTCCCCAGGGAAGCCTGGGGGAGGAAGAAGAGGGAGGAGGAAGGAGAGGGAAGGAGGGCGTCCAAGGGGGGGACCCCACCTAGGACTTCAGGCCAAGCCCCACATGCTAGGAAGCCCTCAGTCCAGTCTGGCTGCAGCTGAGCAGCTCAGGCCCTGCTCCTCCTCCCTCACCCCTCCCCTCCCTCCCTTTGCCCTGCTCTTCCCCTCCCTTCTCCTGCTGTGTCTCTCACATGCCCTTTGTCTCCTCACCCCCCTCCTTCCTGCTCCCCCACCCTCCACCTCTGTACCTCTGTTTATCTCTTTGTGCCTTTCACACCCTCCTCTCCCCTTCCTGTTAGCCCCCCACCCCTCCCCACCACCCTCACGCTGACTTGATTTCCTCAGCTGTGTCCTTCCTTCCCCCCTCCCTCTGTTTCTCGCTCACTTCCTCTCGGTCTCTCCTTGGGACCCCTCTACACCCCGGTGAGGCCCCTACCCCAGCTCCTCCTCCAGCCTCACCCCCTCCATCCATTTCCCATAGCAATTACACTGCCTGGCTGGGTGGCACCAACCTCCTGGACATTGCAGAAGAGGGTCAGCACATCCCCGTCAATGCCAGCTTCCCTCACCCGCAGTACAACATGAGTCTGGTAAACAACTACACCCTAGACCACAGCCAGGACCCCAGCCAGGACCCCAGCCACGACCTGATGCTGCTGCGCCTGCTGCACCCCGCCAGGATGACCAGCAGGGTGCAATTCCTGGAGCTGCCGCTCTTCAGGCCGGCCGAGGGGACCGTGTGCACCATGTCCGGCTGGGGCAGCATCAAGCAGGGCCCGGACACGTGTAAGCGCCTCCCAGACCCTCGCTCAGCGGTGGAGGGGGGAGGGGGATAGAGGGACAAAATAGCCTTCTAGGTGCCCACAACCCTTTTCCTCCCCACCCTGCAGACGTACAAACATACAAACTGCAGTGCGTAGAGCTGCAGCTCCTCAGTAACCAGTGGTGCACACACATCTACAGCAGCAAGGTGACGGACACCATGATCTGCGCCGGAGGCTTCCAGAAGGAGGGTGGAGGCCCCTGCGTGGTAGGCCGCCCCTCATGTCCTCAGCACCCACCTACCCCATCCCTGGCACACCTCACTGCCCCACCCCTCCATCCAACACATCACCAGTACTGGTCACACTCACGGTGCTGTCCCAGGTCCTGATCCATTCTGATGTTAACACAGGGAGCTCACCACAGACATGGAGCAATTCAGGGGGTGACAGTTAAGGGGCAGGGAAGAAGCAAAGAGTGGAAAGGAGGCACCGCAGGCCTGGGTGCCCAGGGAGAGGGCCAGAGGGCAAGGGGCAGCTGGGGGCCGCACGACTGGGGCAGGGGGCAGAAGGGGCAGAGAAGATGAGTAGGGGCCCAGGCAGGGCAAGGCCCAGCTCTGGGCTCTCTGGCGCCCTCTCGTGGTAGTGTGGGGACCAGACTGCAGGGAGGCAGGGGCTGGAGGCTCCCCCATCTCTAACGGAGCCCGGTTGGGGTTTTTTGTTTGTTTTTAGTCAGTTGTGGGGCTTGAACACAGGCCCTGTCCCTGACCTCTTTTTTTGCTACCACTTTGAGTTACAGCCCCACTTCCGGTTTTCTGGTGGTTCATTGGCAATAAGAGCCTCACTGACTTTCCTGCCCAGGCTGGCTTTCAACCATGATCTTCAGATCTTAGCCTCCTGAGTAGCTAGGATTACAGGCATGAGCCACCGGCGCCTGGCTAGGAGCTGGGTTTTGATGTCTCCTCCCAATGAGGAGGACCCTCTGCCAGAACCCCATCTTCTTGCTCTGGAGGGGCAATGTCTGAAAGTGTACTCTCTCTCTCTCTCTCTCTCTCTCTCTCTCTGTGTGTCTCCCCCCCCCCACCTCCCAGGGTGACTCTGGAGGGCCGTTGGTCTGCAATGGCGTGATACAAGGGGTAGCGTCTTGGGGCCTTTCCAAGTGTGGCGTCTTTGGCTACCCTGGCATCTTCACACGAGTGCAATCTTATGTGAAGTGGATCATAGACACCATGGAGGCCAATCCCTAAGTCCCACCTTGCCCGTTCACCATTAAAACAAAATGTTAGCAAGCTCTGATGTCCTCTGGTGTGTGGCTATGTCCTGGTCCTGGGGCTAGAACTCAGGGCCTGGGTGTTGTTCCTGAGCTATTTTTTGCTGCAGAAGGGCTGAGTAGCAACTGGATGAACCCTAAAGCTAAAGAATGTGCCCACCAATCCTTACGTGGTGTCTCAGAAAGGGAGGAGAAAGAGATAGTGAGAGAAAAGAGAGAGGGGGGATGGAGGGAGAGAAGGAGGAAGGGAGGGAGGGAAGGAGGAAGGGAGGGAGGAAGGGAAGGAGGACATCTCAGCTCATGCTGACCTGGGAACAACGAGAAAAGGAGACTGAAGAGATAGGGACCTCACAGGTCTGGGAGAGGACCCGAATTCCAGGGACCACAGAAGGGCACAAGCAGCTGTGAGCTGGGAAGAGCTGTGGTCCCACATCTGGAGCCAACGGTCTGCCCGTGGGATGCCTGGTGTGCATTTCCCCCACAGGACACCATAAGCAGGAACAGTGGTCATTTCTCTGTGAGGAATCTGAGTGCAAGTTTGCTGTCCCCACACTGAGATGAGCTGAGTCTTCCAGGATAAGGCAGGACACAGCCCCACCCAGGACCCCACCAATCTAACTCACAGCCCTGTGTGCCTTAGCCTCACCCTCAGGCCCCTGGGCCGCCTCCTCTCATATCCCTTCCTCTCCACCACTCACTGCTGCCTCTATGTCCCCCCTCCCTTCTCCCCCTCTCCCTCTCTCCCCCTCACTCCCTCTTTTCCCTCTCCCCTGGCATTCAGCACACATGGTCTCCACCGCTCTGTGTCAGGACCAAAGAACACTAGGCAGAGGACTGCGTGGAACCCTGAGATTTTATTATATGTGGAACCCTACAATTTTATTGTGAGAAAACAGATTTGTGGGACTAGATCCTAGGTGTGAGAGTACGAGAATCAGAGTGCTCTGAATGTTTGAAAAGAACACATGAGCCAGTGCCGATGGCTCACGCCCATAAACCTAGCTACTCAGGAGGCTGAGATCTGAGGATCGTGGTTCAAAGCCAGCCCGGGCAGGAAAGGCCGTGAGACTCTTATCGCCAAAAAACCACTCAGAAAACCAGAAGTGGTGCTATGGCTCAAGTGGTAGAGCGCTTGCCTTGAGCTGAAGAGCTGAGAGACAGAGCCCAGCCCAGAGTTAAGCCCCATAACACACACACACACACACACACACACACACACACACACACACACACACACACACACACACACACACACACACACACACACACACACACACATGAACCAAGCCCATGGCGCTGACAGCTCAGAGGACACTGTGTCTTGAGAGGTGAAGAATTTGCTTGAGATTTAGGCACATGAGACTTTGTCTTCAGGGTCACGCTCTCTTGTCTAGCTCTAAACTTAGACGGAGGAGCCCTGAGCCACGGGCCCTGCCCCTGGGATTCGTCCAGCTGTATCCACAGAACAAGGAGTGCTAGGTTCTCCTCCTCCCTTGGCACAGCTCTTGGCGGAAGATGGCCAGGCCGAAGCAGCTCTGGCAGGATGCTGGCCAGCCATGGGGTGCCAGCCAAGCAGGGGCAGGGTCCTGGGGCAGGGAAGGGCTTATAAGTCTCCTCTGGGAAGCTACTCAGCTCAGAACTCGCCTACTGCCCGGACACCTCCAGTCACCATGTGGTTCTTGATTCTGTGTGTCATTCTGTCCCTGGGGAAGACTGGTGAGACAATGGGAACACAGGAGGGGGGGCCCTGGCACTCACTCTGCCCTCACCCCAAAGTCCTTCCCTCTCTCCACCCTAGCCTCGCCCCTCCCACCCACTGTCCACCTTAGATCAGGTGCCAGGCTTATGCATGTATCTCCCAAACCTTCCCCAGCCCTGATTCCCACACCATGCCCTCCCAGGAACTCCACAACTTCCTTTCCTTTGGGCTACCAGTCACTTCATTAAAAGGGGCCAAATTGGAAGTCATCTTTGTCCTTGTGGGGTTCAAATCTTCCCAGACTAGGTGCAGGTGGCTCACACCTGTCATCCGAGCTATTCAGGGGGCTGATCTAAGGATCGGGGTTCCAAGTCAACCTGGGCAGAGAAGTCCATGAGACTCTCATCTCCAATTAACTAGAAAAAAAGTTGAAAACAGAGCAGGGGCTCAAGTGGGTACAGCACCAGCCTTGAGCAAAATATCTACAGGATAGTGCCCAAGCTGAGTTCAAGCCCCAGTACTGGCACCAAAATAAAATAAAATAAAAAACATGCCAGGACCGCCCTTAATCCTGCCAAGTTCTGCTGATCTTTCCCATGCATGTGAGATTCTTAATTAACACTGGCTTGGAACATAGTATCCGGCTTCCAATCTACCCCTTGGAAAACCCAGATCCTGCCAAACCCTGTCATCTTCCGAGAGTCATGGGATCTGCCAAAATCACAGCCCCTCTCAGCTGGCCTTTCAGCTGGCCATGAGCTCTTTGCCCCAGATCCTTCACAAACTGCCAGCCTGTGATCCCAGCACCTGAGAAACTGAGGCAGGAGAATCAAGGCCAACCTGGACCATATAGCATGACCCATCTCTGAAACAAAAACTAAAAACAAAACTCCTATACAGCCTCCCCTGCCTGTGTCCTGGGTGCCCACATCTTGCCCCACAAAAACTCTTTCTCACCGGGTGCTGGTTGCTCACGCCTGTAATCCTAGCTACCCAGGAGGCCGAGATCTGAGGATAGTGGTTCAAAGCCAGCCCAGGCAGGAAAGTCCATGAGACTCTTATCTCCAATTAACCACCAGAAAACCAGAAGTGGCATGTGGTTCAAGCAGTAGAGCACTCGCCTTGAGCTGAAGAGCTGAGGGACAGTGCCCAGGCCCAGAGTTCAAGCCCCATGACCAACAACAACAACAACAAAAATAAAAACTATGAAGTCCCCCTCATTGGAACAGCCAGGAACCCACAAACCCAGACAACTATCCAAATTCTGGGTCCTTTCCATCATCTAGTCCACAGCCCAGGTATTGTCGCCCTGGTCCCCCACTCCCGTATCCCTCCAAACCCACAGCTCTTCTCCCGGTCCAGTCCCCCCAGCCCTGCCAACTCTGGGTCCCCTTCTGCAGGTGCTGCGCCCTTCATCCAGTCCCGGGTCATAGGAGGCTGGGAGTGTGAGCGGCATTCCCAGCCCTGGCAAGTGGCTGTGTCTCACCACGGCCTGGCAGTGTGTGGGGGAGTCCTGGTGCACCCCCAGTGGGTGCTCACAGCTGCCCACTGCATCAAAGAGTGAGTAGAAGGCTAGGGGCATGGCTCAGGAGCACAGCACAGCCCCAGGAGCCTCCCAAAAATGACCAGGACCAAGGGACCTAGAGGAATAAGTTGGCAGTTCCCTGGGTGAGCTCATGTGAAGCTGGGGTAAGAGGGAAAGGGAGTGCTAAGCCAGGTGGGTCAGGGACAGGCTGAGCTGGATCTCCAGGTCCCTGGGTCTCTGGATGTGTCTTCAGTGCTGTGCTTTTGGTCGACGTCCTCCTTTTTTGGTCTGTATCCTTCCATCTCTGGATGACTCTGGTCTCTATCTCTGTACATGTCTTGGCATCTCTGTGGTCATCTATCACTGTGTCCTCTCTTGTCTCTCTCTGTCTCCCTTCTCCTCATTCCTTTTCCCTCTCTGCTGACTACACTTCCAGCGTGGACCCCAGGGCACCCCTGAGAAAAGGAAACCCCAACTGTGTGAGAGGGAAGGTTTTCCTCTGCCACCCCCCGCCCTGCCATCCCTTCTGTCCACCCTGCAGAGCCCCAGGGGATCCTGGAGAGGCTGGAGCTGGGTGGGTGCAACTGAAGGGGGAGGAAGAAGAGGGAGGAGAGTAGAGTAGGGGTGCAGGAGGAGAGGAGCAGGGTGCTGGAAAAGGGGACCAACCTCAGGCTTCAGGCCAGGCCCTGCCTGCTGGGAAGCCCTCAGCTCAGTTCCCGCTGTGGCTGGGCATCTCAGGCCCTGGCCCTCCTCCCCTCACCTCTCCCCTCCCTCTGCTGTCCTGATTTTCCCCTCCCTTCTCCTCTATCTTTCTCATGGCCTCTGCCTTGTCTCTTTTTCACCCCCTCCTTCCTGCCCCCTAGGTTCCCATTGTCCCCCTCTGCCTCTCACTTCCCCTAGCCTCTCTCCTCTGTTTATCTCTGTATGTATGTGTCTTTCACACCAACGCCCGGCTTACACGATTTTCCCAGATGTGTCTTCCCCCTCTTTTCTTTTTTTTCTTTCTTTCCTTCCTTCCTTTCTTCCTTTCTTTCTGTCTTTCTTTCTTTCTTTTATTCTTTCCTTCTTTCTGCCAGTCCTGGGGCTTGAACTCAGGGCCCAGGCACTGTCCCTGAGCTTCTTTTGTTCAGGCTAACTCTCTACCACTTGAACCGCAGATCCATTTCCGGCCTTTGTGTATGTGGTACTAAGGAATCCAACCCAGGGCTTCATGCATGCTCAAGAGGCACTCTACCACGAAGCCACATTCCCAGCCCGTCCTTGTTTCTCACCGACTCTCCCTGGGACCCTCCTGACACCCCTGCCCCGTCTCCCCACGCCTTCCCTCACCCCTGCTCCTCCTCGCAGCACTAGCCAGGTCTGGCTGGGTCGCCACAACCTGTTGGAGGATGAAGACTCAGCGCAGCGCGTCGCAGTCAGACACAGTTTTCCACACCCGCTGTACGACATGAGCCTCCTGGAGGGCAGAAACCCGGGCTCAGACTCCGACGGCAGCCACGACCTGATGCTGCTCCGCCTGTCGGTGCCTGCCAACATCACCGACGCCGTCCAGGTCCTGGGCCTGCCCACCGAGGAGCCCTCGCTAGGGAGCACCTGCTTCGCCTCAGGCTGGGGCAGCATCCATCCCCAAATATGTGCGCCTGCCCCCCGACCTGGCCGCCTAGATCTGAGACCTCAAAACACTGCGGGGGGGCGGGGCTGGTGGCGAGGGGCGGAGCCACCGCGTGGGCATGGCTAGTGACGAGGGCGAGGCCACCAAGTGGGCGGGGCTAGTGGTGAGGGGCCTTGTCACATAAAGTTCAGGGGGCGGATGAGCAAGCAGGGCTGGTGGAGAGCATAGAGCTCAAGGAGAGGGGCGTGGCTAGTGATGAGGGTGGGACTAATGATAAGGGGCGAGGCTAGTGGTGAAGGATGGGATCGATGGTGAGGGGCGGGACCAAGGGTGAGGGCGGGACCGATGGGGAGAGGAGGGTCCGATGGGTGTGGCCTGCAGCAGAGGGCGGGGCCTGCCGTGAGGGGCGGGCTCAGTGTGGGGCCGTGGTCCAAAGAGTCCACACTGCAGCCGTCTTTCTCTCTGGCCCTCAGCCTTGTTCCCCAAGACCTTGCAGTGCGTAGACCTCAGACTCTTGTCCAACGGCATATGTGAAGAAGTCTATTCCGAGAAGGTGACGGAGTTCATGCTGTGTGCTGGGCGCTTGAAAGGCGGCAAGGACACCTGTATAGTGAGCCAGGCCCCTCTCCCCCACCCGGCCCATGATCTTGAGGGGAACAGAGTGAGGGCACCCTAATTCTTTGCTGGACCTGAGGCCAGCCCACCGTCTTGGAGTAAATGCTCTCCGGGGGTACCCCTCCCCACCAAGTTCCCCTCCCACTGCACCCTCCCTCACCTCCCTCGCTCCAGCCACTGTCTCTCTCTCTCTCTCTCTCTCTCATGCAACGGCTCACTCCTTCCGGAACTGAGCTTGGGAGACATTCCCATATACCCAGGTGATCTGTCAGGTCTGACGGATGGGGGTTCCCGGGGCAGGTACTGGGGCTCACCTCCTCACTCTGTCTCTGTCGCTTTGACCCTCAGGGTGACTCAGGGGGTCCACTCATCTGTAATGGCATGCTGCAAGGTCTCACATCGTGGGGTGGCGACCCCTGTGCCTTGCCCAGAAGGCCTGCCCTGTACACCAAGCTGATGCCCTACCGCAAGTGGATCGAAGACATCATGATAGCCAACCCCTGAGTGGCCTTGCCGGGCACCCCCTAGGAAAATGGAGCCCCTACCAAGTTGTGGCATCTTCCCACCCTTCTAGACTCCAGGTCCCTGGAAGGCTCAGAGCTCAGCTGGTCAAAACCTGAGACTACTGGACGCTGCTGGTTCATACCTATAATCCTAGCTACTCGGGAGGCTGAGATCTGAGGATCACAGTTGGAAGCCAGCCTGTGCAGCAAAGTTTTATCTCCCATTAACCACCAAAGAGCCACAAGTGGAAGTGTGGCTCAAGTGGTAGCTACTGTGTCATTAGGTAGATTCAACCCACTGTGCAGCCATGTAGAGAAGTCCTATGGTCTTTTTTGCTTTGGATTGGGTCAGTACATCATGCCCCTACCAAGACCCACTAAACCTGCTGTCCCTGCCCAAGGCCTATCCCTCCTTCAGGGACCATGGACTGTAGACCCTAGCCTTCCTCCCTCAGACCCAAGGCTCTAGGCCCATCCTTCCTCCCTCACATGGACGAACAAGCATACTTTGGTGCCATCTTGTGGTAGGTTTCCTCCAGGACAGCAAAAAGAGATTTTTTGCTTCTTGACTCCTCCCAGCACAACCTAAGGGTTAAAGGGTGGCAGTACACTGCCACCTATCTATGTTCTCTATCTGCACCTCAATTTACCCATCTGTGAACTGGGGTTTGCTTTGTTAACTCTACTTTGTTGGTACTTGGGTTTGAAATCAAGGCCCAGCTCTTGCTAGGCAGATACTCTACCACTTGAATCACAACACCTGGCAAAACTGGAGTCTTGATAAAGCACTCTGGGAAATTCAGAAAAGGCACCACATCTGAATGATCTGGAAATGAGGCGTCTTCCGATGCTCCATCTTCTGTCTGAGAAAGGCGATGTTCCTTGCCCAGTTTCTGTACCTGGGGAACCAGGACTAGAATCAGCTGAATGCTGAGAGGACTAGCGCAGAACTCAGGAACTTTTACCTCAAAATGCCACTATAGCTAGAGTCAGTACTGGCACACACACACACACACACACACACACACACACACACACACACACACACACACACACACACACACACACCCCTATTGACCTAGTCTGCCAGAATGTGTTAGGGCCTACAAATACCAAAGTCTGCTATTCTAGAAATACAGAGATCCTGTTGTTCTCACCCCAGTCAGGAAGGTATTTTCCATGAAGATGACAATGACTTTGTAGACCCAGGGTGGGGCAGGCTTATGACACGTTTTGTCCTTTGCTAGAAGGCCCCAGAACAGTCCCTCCCATGCTTGGACCCTCTCATTAGTCAGACATCTAGACAATTGCTTCAAGGTCTCTGGGGTTCTGAGACTCCAGAAGCCAAACTTAAATACCTGAGGCCTTGGATCATCTTTGTGATGATCTGTAGGCTCCAGAATTCAAACTCCAGATTCCAGCTTCAGAACCCAGAATCAAGGCTGTAGGATCCACAACAAGACTTGAGCATAAGTCTATACTCTACATGCAAGATCCTGGAAGCCCAGAAGCCTGGAAGTCAGGCCCATTCTCTGGTCCAACCTCTTTTTTTTTTTTTTTTTTTTTTTGGTCAGTCCTAGGGCTTGAACTCAGGGCCTGGGCACTGTCCCTGAGCTTGTTTTTCTCAAGGCTAGCACTCTACCAATTGAGCCCACAGCATCATTTCCGGTTTTTTTCTGTGTATGTGGTACTGAGGAATTGAACCCAGGGCTTCATGCATGCTAAGCAAGCACTCCACCACTGAGCCACACTCCCAGCCCTGGTCCAGCCTTTTAGATGTGCAATGTAGATTTGAAACTCCAGACCCAGCACTCCGAACGTAAGTCTAGACCTAGATGCCAGAATCCACATGCCAAAATCCAAAACCCAAAATTCATCTGGGTGCCAGTGGCTCACACCTGTTATCCTAGCTTCTCAGAAGCCTGAGATCTGGTGACATGAATGACATCATGATGATGACATGGTTCCTGCCTGGCCAGAAAAGTTCATGGGGCTTTTTTTTTTCTTTTGCCAGTCCTGGGGCCTGGGGATTGTCCCTGAGCTTCTTTTTTTTCTCAAGGCTAGCACTCTACAACTTGAGCCACAACACCACTTCTGGCTTTTTCCATTTATGTGGTTCTGAGGAATTGAACCAGGGCTTCGTGCATGCTAGGCAAGCATTCTACCACTAAACCACATTCGCAGCCCCCATGATACTCTTATTCCAATTAACCAGCAAAATTAAAAAGTCAGAAGTGGAGCTGTGGTTCAAATGGTAGAGCTTCAGCCAGGCTTAAACAACAAAGCTAAGGGAAAGCACCCATAGCCTAAGTTTAAGCCTCAGTACACACACCCACACTCACACACACCCAAACTCACACACACACACACACACACACACACACACACACACCTCACACACACAATCCAAAATCTAGTGTTTGTACTGCAGACCTAAAGAAATACAAAAGTTCTGACCTTAAGTGCCAAATTCCAAACACCAGCCCTGGTGTTTTGTTTTGTTTTTCTGTGGCCAGGACTTCAAATTTGAACTCAGTCTCATGCTTGCAAAGCAAGCCTTCTGCTTTTAGGGTTTGGGGTTTTGGGGTGTTGTTTTGTTTTGCTCATGTGGCTTGAACTCAGGGCCTGGGCACTGTTCTGAGCTCTTTGCTCAAGGCTAGCACTCTATCATTTTTTTTAATTTTTTTAATTGTATTTTATTTTATTTGAGAACATACTGTACAGAGGGGCTACAATTACATGGGCAGGATAATGCATACATTTCTTACCAGCACTCTATCATTTTGAGTTACAGCACCAATTACAGTTTTTTGGTGGTTAACTGGAGATAAGAGTCTCATAGACTGCCTGGGCTGGCTTTGAACTTTGGTCCTCAGATATCAGTCTCCTGAGTAGCTAGGATTATAGGCGTGAGCCACCCAGGGCCCAGATGGTTTTGGTGGTGGTGGTGGTGGTAGTGGTGGTGGTGGGTTTTCTGGGTTTGTTTTTTCTTTTTTTTTTTAAGATAAAGTCTCATAGTTTTACTTGGTGTTGACATTGGAACACAATCCTCTCTCTGCCTCGGAATAGCTGGGGTTATAGGTGTTCACCATCACACCTGGCCCAAGTCTGGCTTTTAAATGTGAAGGCCTGGGATCCAGAATCCAGTCTGACTCAAAGGCGAAACAAAGGCCTCATCCCCCTGGGACTGGGGATATGACTTAGTGGTAGAGTGCTCGCCTAGCATGCCTGAAGCCCTGGGTTCAATTCCTCAGTACCACATACACAGAAAAAACTGGAAGTAAAGCTGTGGCTCAATTGGTAGAGTGCCAGCCTTGAGCAAAAGAAGCTCAGGGACAGTGCCCAGGCCCTGAGTTCAAGCTCCAAGACTGGCAAAAAAAAAAAAAGCCCCACCCCAAGATGCAGACTCCAGACCTCCAAAAAACCCAGACTACACAGACTTCAGGTCATCAATACCAAACACAAATCCAGAACCCATGACCCAGATGTAGAATACAAGTACCGGAACTCCCCATCAGAGAAGCAACAGGAAGACTGCAGTTCCTATAGGCTTACATCCCAAATCCCAGCCTCTGTATTTTGCCATCCTCCAATTTTCTGCCCTGGGCTCCCCCACCCCTGCCTTGGGTGCACTAGGCCCTGGGGAGGAGCTCCTGACAGACTCACACAATAGCTTCATTCTAATAAACGCTCATTAGACCAAGTCCCCCGCCCCACCAGCCACCCCAGCGTCCTGCCCATAAAGCTAGCTCTGAGCCACCTCCCACCCCACCCCACCCCATCCCCAGACCCAGGAGGGGCTGAGAGCTTATAAAGGCAGGCTCTCCAGTGACCATGCCCTCTCCTGCCATCTGAGTGCCCCAAGAAGCTGCTGGAGGATCTAGAGGGGGTGAGACCTTTGAGAAAACACTTGGAAGGGGGTGGTGAGGGGAAACTGGGGGGCAGGGCGGGGAGAGGGTAGGGGGAAAAAGTGTCAAGGGCACATGGTAGGCCCAGGTGTCCTTTGCTGCGGCTACAGGTTGAATCAGAACTAAGAAAATGTCTTGGAAGTTGCCAGGAGCCCCAAAAGGGGGAGGAGGGAGAGGAGGGACCAGAAGGGTGACCCTGAAGACACACGTCCTAGAACCAAGGACATGGTCATGAGCGATCCTGGTTCGAGTCGGTTCAGAAGCAGCCTGAGGCTTCCTGCGTGCCAGGCCTCGAGCCAGGCAGTGCTGGGGACACAGAAGACATGACTGAACTCCAGGGCCCTCGATGGGGGAGCAGGAAGAAGCCCAGCCTTGGCGTGTGTGGGGAACTGGTCCATCAGAGGCAAGACAGGCCCTGGAGGAGATCCAGAAGGCTCCTAAGAGTGGGGCCAGGCCTCACAGGACAAACACAGATTCGGGGAATAGAGGGGACACTAACTCACTCCCCAGATCTCCCACCTGCCAGGTCCTGAGGCAGTAGAACTAGGAAATGCAAGTCCAGTCAGAGCAGGCCTGCCCAGAGCGGGCTCCTGGTCTGATGCAGGGGGGAGTAGAAGGGGACACAGACAGCACTGTGGGTGAGGAAAGGCCTCTCAAGGAGGATGTGGCCTAACCTAGTAGGTTAGCTGCAGGCGTGAGGTCACAAGGAGGAAACAGTAGCAATGGCCTAGTCCAAAAGGACAAGGTCCTGAAAACTGAAGTCGACAATTGACTCATGACCCTGAATTGGGTGGGTGGGGGGACCAAAGGCTGAAACTCCATCTGGGGGCCATTAGGGGTCCTAAGCAGGCTGGGTGTAGGGGGGGCCATGGGCAGCTCTGGGTTAGGAAGACCCCCTCGGAGGGCTGGGGTGGAGAACAGGGTAGGGAACCCCTGGAGACTGGGTAAGAGGCTGAGACAGGGTCTGAGCCAGGGCTCTGAGACTTTTGCCAGCGACTGAGGTGAGACAGGCTGGGGGATCCCTGGGTCTTCCGGGTGCCTAGAGATCAGTGGAGTCTTCCTGAGGTAAAGATCCTGGGGAAACAGTAGGCAGTGACTGTGGGAGAGGGAGGAAGGCATGGTGAGAAGAAATTTTGTGGGTATGCGCACATCAGTCCTGAGACTTGAACCCAGGACCTGTGTGCTACTGTTCCTGAGCTTTTATGTTCAAGGCTGGCACTCTACCACTCGAGTCACAGCTGTACTTCTGACTATTTGGTGGTTAAAGATAAGAGTCTCAAGGAGTTTCCTGCCCAGGGTTGGCTTTGAATGGTGATCCTCAGCTCTCAGCTTCCTGAGTAGCTAGGGTGACAGCTGGGAGCCCCAGCAGCCTGGCTAAGAAGTTTCTTAAGGAGGAAGCCCACGGAGTGAGTTGGGATCTAGAAGGACCATAATGGGACACAGGGGTTCCAGACTCACCCCAGCTTTCACTCTGTCTCCAGATCTCAGCGGAGCCTGGCCCCTCCTCCACAATGTGGCTTCTCGCCTTCTTCCTGATGACATCTGCAGGTGATGGGGTCTGTGGGAGGCTGGTGCCCTTCTGCCCCAGAATGGGTCCTGGGACCTGTCAGGCCTCATCTTACACAGAGACCACTTAATGGCCCCACCTCCATTGGCCCCCGCCAGCTACCTACAACCACCTCTCATCTGTACTTCTCCCCCACCCCCACCCCAGCCACCTGACCAGCATCCTGGGCTCTAGAGGTGACACCTGAGGCCTCTCCCTGCCTGTAACAGTGAACACCAACCTGAGTTTGAATCCTGAGTTTGACCCTTTCTTACTGTGTGACCTTATGGAGACCACTTCAGTTCTCTGGGCCTTCTGTGTGTCAGACAGCCCCTAACCCAGACAGCAACAACAAGATTCCACTAATGTCACCGCAAGCATTGAGCGAGGGTAGCAAGCCTCCAGATGCATGTGGTGCACATCTGTCACCCCAGCCACACAGAAGGCGGAGATCTGAAGGTCGCATCCCGAAGCCAGCCTGGGCAGGAGAACTCTTACTTCCAATTAATCACCAAAAACTCAGAAGTGGAGCTGTGGTTCAAATGGTAGAACACCAGCCTTGAGTGAAAAAGCTAAGGATAGGGCCCAAGTCCTTGAATTCCAACCCCAGCACTGGTGCACACACACACACACACACACACACACACACACACACACACACACACACACAGGTGGTGAAACAACAGTGCAGACTCTAGGTTCAAATCCTGCTTCTGCCACTTTCCAGTTCCTTAACATCTCTATGCCAAACTATATGTCAGAGATGCCAGCAATTCCCTTACCCATTCGTGTGAGTTTAGTGTGTAAGCACCATGGGGCACTTAGAATGTGCTAGAAAAGCATCACTCATTCACACCACTTCCTCGCTGCTGTGGTTCACACAGGGGGATGACCACAAATTCAAGGTCACCCAGATGGCTGGACTGTAGCTCCATGCACTGCCACCCCCCCAGGGAGAAATTACATGTAACCGGATGCCTGAGCCCTGAGTGGAGGAGGAAGATATTCACTACCTGCCCTCCCACGGCCAGCCTGCACATGACCCTGGTTCCCCCTGGGGCCTTCAGACCTCCTCTCTGCTGCCAGCACCCCTGGGGCTCTCCCCATACCCTTTCCTCCCTGCCCCCCACCTGCCTGCTGCACCCAGCTGAGGCCTCTACCTTTCTCCAGCTTGGACTGGCCAGGTGCAGACCGGTCTCAGCTGCTGGCCCTCGCCCTCCTCCAGAGGACGCCTCGCCCTTCCTCTCTTAAGCCCCTTGGCCACACATCCGCATTCCCCTGGCCTCCAGTTCCTGACCTTGGTGGGCAGAGCTAGGAGTATTGGGTACCAGTCTAGCCCCATGGACCACTTTGAACCTCCAGGGGATGGTAGGGGGGGTCCCATCTACACTGCACCATGCAGGGGGGCTGTGGGTCTGGAGACCTGGAAAAAAACAAGCAAACAAAACCTGATTATGTCCTTTGGCACGATGCCCGCCCATGTGGAGGTAGATGATCTGGAGATGGGTGACAGCGTCCTGTTGCAAGGCTGTGTCTACTGCTATGTGTCTGTCTGCTACGTGGAGGCCGATCTGGGGAGGGGAAGGTGTGGGCCTTCTAAGTTGATGTCTGGAGAGTGTGTGTGTGTGTGTGTGTGTGAGAGAGAGAGAGAGAGAGAGAGAGAGAGAGAGAGAGAGAGAGAGAGAGAGAGAGAGATGGGGGTTGTTCTGGGGCTTGAGCTCAGGTCCTGGGCGCTGTTCTTAAGTTTCTCTCCTCGAGGTTGGTGCTCTACCTCTTGAGCCACAGCTCCACTTCCAGCTTTTTGGTCCTTCATTGGAGATGAAAAGCCCACAGACTTTCCTGCCCAAGGCTGGCTTTGAACCTTGGTGCTCAGATCTCAGCCGCTTGCATAGCCAGAATGCCAGGCGTGAGCCACCAGCACTGGGTTCTGGATCTTTAATGATGACAAAATGGCTTGGAGATGAATCACATTTTTGACCTTGACCCTGTGTCTGAGTCTGTGTGGACATCTGCCTTCCTTTGACCATCTGTGTGTCTACAAGCTGCCCATCCCCATAAAGTCCCCCATAAATAAATAAACCCACTAAATAAGCTATGCTAATTAAGCAATCACAGGGGGCAAGGCATTTGTCTCTTATTTCATCTTTATAGCCCATCTCGTTTTCCAGACAAGACTAGGGAGGAACAGAGAAGTCAAGTCTCTCTCGGTCTCACAGCCAGTGCATTTGAACCCAGGAGTAAAGCCTCGCCTTCTCTGTGTGCAAATATGCACATCCATGACACCAATGCCTCAGCCTCTGCTCTCCTTGGGCCTGCAGACGCTGCTGTGCGCATGCGTGTGCCTGCCGTAACCGCCTGTGTCCAGACACACACAGGGGTGTTTCTGCTGTCAGTCCTGACATAGTGGCTCAGGTGTCTGTGCATGGATTTTGGTGCCATCCCTGTCTGTCCTGGGCCTGGAGACGTGCACGTGTGTGCAGGCATGATCGTGCTGATAGGTCACTGTGAGCCAAGTCTGCGTGCCACACCGAGTGGCCACGTCTGTGACAATAGCGTGACCTCAAATGACACTTCCCAAGGGATCACCCTGTCTGTGGGTGATTCCTCCCCGCCCCTGTACCCAGGCCCTGTCCAGGCCCGAGGTTAGGGCCCCTGAGCAAATAGCAAGGGCTTCCTAAACTGGGGGAGGGGGGGTACAGTAGAGAAGTACCAGTAAGGCTAGGGGGTCAGGGTTGCTGAGGAGACCCTTGTCCCCTCTCCTAACAGCCCGAGATGGCGACAAGGTTCTAGAAGGAGAAGAGTGCCCACCCCACTCCCAGCCGTGGCAAGTCGCCCTGTACGAGCGTGGGCGCTTCAACTGCGGGGCCTCCCTCATCTCGCCACGCTGGGTGCTGTCTGCTGCCCACTGCCAAACGCGGTATGAAGGCCAGGTGGGAGGGAGATGCATGGCTGGGTGGGTGGGCAGGGGAATCGCAATGCCCACCCCGATACCCGTACTCCAGGGCTTGAATGGCAGAGGGACTCTCCCTCTTGGGTTCTGAAGGAGGAAAAGGTGGGGGTCAAGGCCTCAGCTGGGGTTTGTGGGTTCTGAACCCTTAAATCCCAGGAGGAGTTGAGAGAGCTTTCCCAGTCTTTGACCTCTCCGACTGCTCCTTCCTGCCCAGCTTCATGAATGTGCACCTGGGTGAGCACAATCTGCGGAAGCACGAGGGCCCGGAGCAGCTGCGGGCCGTACTCCGCACCATCCCGCACCCCGGCTATGAGCCACGCAGCCACCTCCACGACATCATGCTGCTGCAGCTGGCCCGCCCCGTGAACCTCACTCCACAGGTTCGACCCCTGGCCCTGCCCACGCGCTGCCCACACCCCGGTGAGGCCTGCGTGGTATCGGGCTGGGGCCTGGTGTCAGACAATGAGTCTGGGACTACAGGAAGCCCCACGTCACAAGGTCAGTGAAAGGGTGGGCTTGGGTGGCAGGCTTCGAGGAAATCTATCTTCCTTCCCTGAGGGGGGAAGGGACAGAAGTATGAATCTAAGGCCACGCACAGTGGCTCATGCCTGTGCCCAGTTACTCGGGAGGCTCAGATCGGAGGATCACAGCTCAAAGCCAGCCTGACAAGATAGTCTGTGCAACTCTTATCTCTACGTAACTCCAAAATACCAGAGGAAGTACAGCTCTCTTCCACATCCACTGTCTTCTTCAGTGAGTCTGCCGGACACTTTGCATTGTGCCAACATCAGCATCATCCCAGACACATCTTGTAACAAGGATTACCCAGGCCGCCTGAGGGATACCATGGTGTGCGCAGGAGTGGAGGGCGGCGGCACAGACTCCTGTGAGGTCAGGGAGGGGTGTCCCACTGGAGGGAGGCCCGGGAGGGGACATGTTGGGGGTGCCAGAGTTGGCTTAGGTTGTTTGCTTGGGGCCAGAGAGGGTTTGAGGGTTGGATTCAGCGCTGGTGCAGCAGGAGCGGTTGGAATGGTGGTGAGGTCGGAGCCGGGACTGGTCTGGATGAGTGGGATCTAGCTAGGCTGAGTTGGGGTGCACAGGAAAGGTCTTGGGTGCAGCCAAGTTTGAGTGAATTGCTGCTCCATTGGGTTAGGTGTGAGGCAGTGGTTAGATTGGAGTCCAGCAGTGACTAGAATGAAGATGAGGACACAGGATTCAGGAAGCTCCTACTTGAGTCTCCATTGTCCCCACAGGGTGACTCGGGGGGACCCCTGGTCTGTGGGGGAGTCCTGCAGGGCGTGGTATCCTGGGGAGACGTCCCTTGTGACACTACTACCAAGCCTGGGGTCTATTCCAAAGTCTGCTGCTACTTGGACTGGATCAGAGAGACCATGAGGAGGAACTGACCCCTGGCCTGTGCCCCGAGTCCCAACCTGAACAGAAGTGCCCACCCTGACCCAGAACAAATTTGGCCACTCACTGCCCCCCCATTGTAGCCAGGAATGAGGCTCCGCCCTCTCCAAGCCAAAGCCGGCCTCCAAATTCGCCCACTCAACACCAAGACAGCAGAGCGAGCTGCCCATACCTCGTCTGTGCAAATTTCTGTGACTTTCTTCTGAGAGGATGTGAAATGGGTGGCAGAGGCTAGGTGGGGAGCGGCTCCATTTCACCCATGTTCCCAGTCCCTGGCTGAGGGGAAATGACTCCGAGCAGGGTACTGTTCACCCAGCAGAAGTGTGCAACCACGCACATAAACACCGATTAATGGCCCAGCCACACCCATTGTTGGTTTTTCCGTCTGTAAAGTGCATCATCATATTCAATAAAGGCATTTGTGTGCATGTGTGTGTGTGTGTGTGTGTGTGTGTGTGTGTGTGTGTGTGTGTGTGTGTGCCTTCCAGTACCACCAGGGCTTCAACTTGGGGTCTAGGTATTGTCCCTTAGCTTTTTTTCACTTAAAGCTGGTGTTCTTATTACTGAGCCACACCTCCACTTCTGGCTTTTTGCTGATTATTTGGAGATAGAGGTCTCACAGACTTTCCTGTCTGGGCTAGTCTCAAACCCAGATCTCATCCTCAGATCTCATCCAAGTGTGAGCCACCAGCACCAGGCTCAACAAGGCAATGCTTATGAACTAGTGAAAAGCAGCACTGTCCAAATATTCTTGATCTCTGGATCCTGGTTTGGGGACCCTACATGCACTGGGTCACAAAGAGTAAATGACTTCTTTCTCTTCAATATTTAGTTCTAAGTATCTTGACAGCTGATAGCCTTGGCAAAAAAGAAAATACTGCCAGGCTGGTTCACGCCTGCCATCCTAGCCACTCAGGAGGCTAAGATCTGAGGATCGTGGTTCAGAGCTAGCCTGGGCAGGAAAAGCCGGGAGACTCTTATCTCCAATAAACCACTCAGAAAACCAGAAGTGGCGCTGTGGCTCAAGTGGTAGAGTGCTAGGCTTGAGCTGAAGAGCTGAGGGACAGAGTCCAGGCCCAGAGTTCAAGCCCCACAACCAAAAAACAAAGGGGAGGGGAATACTCTTCTTAAATTAGCCACCATCCTAACAAGTAACAGAAGTGGACCCTATGAGCTGCTTTGCTTTTTACCAATGAGCCAAAAAGCAGGCTGGAGGCCTATGGCTTCACCATTGAGGGTTCAGGAATCTTGATAGTCCTCAGAGACCCCCAAAATAGGACTTTTAAGGTCACTCAATCTTGAAGCACACAAACTTCATCCTTGAGACTGAGATCTTTTCTTGGTAGGGCTCGGGTGGTAATAGGAATTTGTGATGCAAGTCTTCACCAAGGAAGAGAGGTAGACCAGATCTCCTGCACTTTGCAGGGCATGACCTTGAACACCCATAGCTGTAACAAGAAGAGCCACAGTCACCCCAACATTCTTTGGGGAGTCATTGGATTTTGAAACTTTAGTGAATCTTGAAACCTTAGCCTGAAATTTATTTCCTATTCTTGTCTCTGAAGGTGTTCTGATTGTGGTGATGCTCCATCTTTGTGTTACAAAAAGAACAAAATATTGGAGGCTCTAGATCCTGAGTCTAGAACATTCTGAAAGCTAGGATTCACAGTCCAGTTGAAACGGGCCAGCTGCTATCTTGTGGTGACAGCAACTAGGGCCCTGATTGCTTCTTGGAGCTCTGTGTGAGGGGTCGGATACTTCTCCACCTGCCCACCATGCCTCGCTGGCTCTGTGGCCCCAAGCAAGGCTCCAGGAGCTGCCCAGCCCCACCCCAGCTGGCCTGGGCACTGGGCACTCAGCCAGTGTGACCAAGCCTGCACCACAACAGGTGCAGGTCCTCCCTCTTCTGCCCCAGCTCAGGGACAGGTGGGGGCAGGTGGCCTCCATCAGCAGGGGCGGGGCCCAGAATTGAGTGCCAGCAAGGCAGGGGTGGGGCGCTAAGGGTAGGGGGGGTGGGGATAAGGGCTTTTAAAGACTCCACGAGGAGGTACTCCAGCTCCAAGCTCACCACTTCACCACTGGCCTGCCTTGGACGCCTCTAGCACCATGTGGCTCTTGGTTCTGTGCCTCGCCCTGTCACTGGGGGGAACTGGTGAGACTGGGGGAAGGGGAGGGAACCCTGGATCCACCTTGCCCACACCCCTAAATCCTTCCCTCCCACCTCCTCCAGCCTTGTCTGCAGCCCATAGCCCACCCTAGACCCCTGTCCCCCAGGGCACCGCCCTCCTTCCTCCTTCCCCCACTGGCTCCTCTGCCCCAGAACCTCCCCACTTCCTTAGCCAGAAGGGAAGGCCTGGGCCACCTGTCTGTCTCTTAGGAGTTCACCAATGCTTCCAAGGAACCCCCTAGCCCTGGGTCATCCACCGCCACCCCCGATTTTCCTGTGACCCTTGAGCCTGCGGCTCCCCCAAATCTCAGCACACCCAGTGTCTTTCCCACCCCAGCGGTGTCTTCCGCAGGCTGACGTCACCTCGTCTCTGACATCCCACAATCCAGCGGACCATCCTGCTCCCCACACTAACTGGCGGGGATCACCAGAAGGCTCCCCATCTTGCATGGGGGAGTCCATCAATATCCTTCTCCCTGTTCCCATGCTCTGTGCAGCGCCCCAGTCTCCCTCCAGCCAACACCCACAGACCCTCCTTCCTTCAACTCATCCTCCACAAGCTGCAGCTCTCTCCACCTGCGTACTGCGTCTGCACAGCTCTGGTTTTCTGGGACCCAGCCAGGGCCTCCTGCTGGCCTCCTAGGCACCCCAACATGTGATTCCAACTCCCTCCTCTCCTGTCTCCTTGGTGGTTGGGCCTGACTCAACCCCATTCTCTGTGCTTGTCCTGAGAATGCCCTCAAGTTTCTCCAGTGCTCAGGCCATGAACCCCACCTCCCTGAGCAGCGCCCCTCGCCCTCCCCCACAGGGCCCCTACGCATGCGCCACCATCCCAACCACTGTTTGTTCTCATGGCCCCATCACCCCGACATGACAATCTTACTGGACAGGAAGGACCCCAAACCCTCCAGGACTCCTCTCCTAGCCTTGGCCCTGCTCTTGCCCTTGCCCCGAATTCTAACTGTCCCTGCCTAGCTGACCACTTCTAGCCCAATCCGGAGACCCACATCCCAGATGCTGTGGTGGCATTGTCTGCCCAGGCTCCTGGGTCTCATCTCCCACTCAGGACCAGCTGCCCCTGACCCTCAGATCCCTCCTGAGACCTGGGGCTGCATCCCCACGTGCCCAGCCCAGGCCCTGCACCTTCCTCCTGCTTCAAATCTTGAGCCCAGGTCTCCGCTGACCCTTTGCAGGTGCTGCGCCCCCTATCCAGTCTCGTATCATCGGAGGCTCAAAGTGTGAAAAATACTCCCAACCCTATCAGGTGGCCGTGTATCATTATAGCAACCTCCAGTGTGGGGGCGTCCTGTTGAACTCCCAGTGGGTGCTGACGGCTGCCCACTGCTTCAGCGAGTGAGTAGGAGCCCGTGGCCGGGGGAGGAAGGCAGCCCCGCTCCAGGAGAAAGCAACCAAGGACTTTCCAGAACCCCTCAGGCCAGGCTGCGGGCTGGGGGGCTAGGGAGGGCCTGCAGGGGTGCTGAACAGTGAGAGGGAGCGCTGGGTAGACCCCCTGTCCACATCCCCCACCCCCGTGTCCACCTCTGTCTCTCCATGGTATCCTTGGGCGTCTGTCTTCCTTTCTGTCCCCATCTCTCTTAGTTGTGGTGTCCCTGCCTCTGTCCCCCCTGTGTCTCTGGGTCTCTGCCTCACTTGTCTTCCTCCTCCCTCTTTGCTGACCACAATCCCAGCATGGATTCCTGGGCACCCCTGAGAAAAGGAAAGGCTGTCCTTCAACTGTGTGAGAGGGAAGGTTTTTCCTCTGTCCCCCCCCCCATCCCTTCTGTCCACCCTGCAGAGCCTCAGGGGAGCCTGGAGCTGGGTGAGAGCAACTAAGGGAGGAGGAAGGAGAGGGAGGAAGCGGAAGTGGAAGGAGCGAGAGGGAGGAAGAGGGAGAGGGAGGAGCAGGGCCCTGGAGGAGGGGCAGGCCTTGGGCTTCAGGCCAGGCCCTGCCTGCTGGGAAGCTCTCAGCCCAGTCCCAGCTGTGGCTGAGCAGCTTGGGCCCTGGCCCTCCTCCCCTCACCCCTCCCTTCCCTCCACTGTCCTGCTCTTCCCCTCCCTTCTCCTCCTCTGTCTCATGGCCTCTGCCTTGTCTCCTTCCTGACCCCTAGATTCCCACTGTCCCCCTCTGCCTCTCACCCTCCGCCCCTGCACCTCTATCCTCTATCTCTGCCTTTCACACTCTCCCCTTCCTGTCTTCCCTCACACATACACTCAATTTCCCCAGGTGTGCCTTTCCCCTCCCCCTTCCTCCGTTTCCCACTCCCTGCTCTGTCTCCAGTTTGGTCCCTCTACGACTCTTCCATACCTGCTTTACAGGGGTCTCTGCCCAGCTCTGCCTCCCTACTCACTCCCTCCATTTCCCTCCCAGCAATTACCAGCTCTGGCTGGGTCGCCACAACCTGTTTGATGATGAAGAGGAAGCTCAGTACGCCCAGGTCAGTGAGAGCTTCCCGCACCCATACTTCAACCTGAGCCTCCTGAAGAACAACACCCGTCACCCTGGAGAGGACTACAGCCACGACCTGATGCTCCTGCGCCTGACAGCCCCCGTGGACATCACAAAGGCTGTGGAGCCTGTGGTCTTGCCCACTGAGGAAGCAGAGATCAATACAACCTGCATTGCTTCTGGATGGGGCAGCATCGAACCACAAAACTGTGAGCCTACCCCTCCCCCCAGGTCTGAGGGAGGGGGGGGGAAATGCCCCAGCTGGGTGAGCTAACAGCTGCTTTTTCTCCCTGGCCCACAGTCAAGTTCCCGGATGACCTCCAGTGCGTGGACCTGAAACTCCTGGATAATGACGTGTGCAGGAAAGCACATCCCCAGAAGGTGACGGAGTTCATGCTGTGTGCAGGGCACTTGGAGGGTGGCAAAGACACCTGTGTGGTAAGCAGCACCTCCGTCCATGTGGGGGGGTCTTCATCTGGTTATAGTCTTCATCATGGTCTGTCTTTATCTGGCCTTCCAGCCCCAGGAGTGGGGCTGGTAGAAGAGACACAGATTCCAAGTTTTGGGGGGATTTTTGGTTGTTGGTCATGGGGTGGGAAAGGGCCTGGCCCTATCCCTGTGCTTTTCTGCTCAAGGCTAGCACTCTACCCACTTTGAGCCACAGATCCCCTTCTGGTTTGGGGGTAGTTAATTGGAGAGATAAAGAGTCTCAGAGACTTTGCTGCCCAGGCTGGTTTCAAAATGTGAACCTCAGATCTCAGCCTCTAGAGCAGCTAGGATTATAGGCCTGAGCCACCAGGGCCCAACTGAGGAGACTCAGATTCTGAAATGAGGTCTGCCCGCCATCTGCCCCAAGGCTGCCCCCAGTGCCTCAGTTTCCTCCCTTCCTGAACCCCCATCCTGGCAAGTACTGCACACCTCCATATCACAGTGTCTCCTGTGGCATGTGTTCTGCCTAGTCCCAGAAAGCTTCCTGAATGGGGCTGGGAGATGAGCCAGGAGGGAAGGGTCACCTAGCTCCTCTGGCCTTTCCAGCTGGACCCTGTTGCCTCCCCCTCACTGCTGTGTTGGAACCCTGTCTTCCAGCCTGGTCCACAGACCTTTCTCACTGTCTCTCTGTTTCCTGTTCTCAGGGAGACTCAGGGGGCCCACTGATCTGCAATGGGGAGCTGCAAGGCATCACCTCCTGGGGCCATGTCCCATGTGGCAGCCCTGACAAGCCTGGTGTCTACACCAGTGTTACCAAGTACAAGCAATGGATAGAGGAAACTATGAACAACAACTCCTGAACGCCACCTTCTCCCCACTCCCAATAAAGCCAAATACGCATCACACCAGTGTCTCCTATCTTTATCTGGCTTTCAGCCCCCGGCCCATCCAGCGGATCCCAGTCTGCCCTGGCACGGGGCTGTGCCGATGTGGACGACCAAAGGGGCAACCAAGGCTGGGACCCTCGGGCAAAGTTGGGGACGCCCATGGGGCGCTGGGCTGACCCCTGTGAGGGCAGGGGCACCGAGGAGCCGCAGGGCACCCAGCTCGGTGGGGGAGGTCAGGAAGGGGGCAGAGGGTTGACGGCAAGCCACGCCCCCAGGGAGGGGCCTGCTCCCTAGATGGACCCTGCAGAATGCCAGGGACAGAGGAAGGGATGGGAGCTTGGGGCGTGGCCTGAGCTGGGACAGGGACAGGGCTAGGCGTGTGGGCGTGGCATGAGTGCTTGAAGGTGGGAGGGGCCTGGCTAGTAGTGGTCTGAGTGGGCATTGCCTGGTAATGTGTGTGGGTGTGGTCTCGCAGGACTGACACCAAGGGCCAGGTCTAGCTGGACATGAGTTGGGGGGGGAGGAGCAAGGGGCAAGGGGGTGGGGGTGCCATGTGTGTCCTGCCATAGCTAGCATAGGGACCGGGCTACAACTATGCACACTGTCCAGGCTGCAGACCCCAAGAGGGGTGTCAGACCTCCGGATTGGGGAGTGGGGACTCAGTGGGCAGAGACAGGATGGCAAAGTGTGGGCCCTAATGCTGGTGGTGAGGTTGGCCACAGTGGTCTTCAGAGGGTGCGGCCTGTTCTCAGGGCCTCCAGAGAGGGGTTGGGGATATCAGTGGCCTTGGTGAAGGGGCAGGCCAGCCCCTGGCCTGGTTATAGCTCAGTGTTCTGAATTGCTGAGGAGTTCTTCGTGGTAGGGTCTTGAGTGTCACCCTGGTCAGAGAATGAACTATCCTCAGTCTGCTCAGGGTCTGAATCTTGCTGCTGGGACAGGCGCCCCACGGCACCCTGCTGAAAGGCCCAGCGACGATAGCTCATTCTCCGCTCCATGGTGGGCATCCTCCGGCTCCACAAGCCCACTTGGTTAAGGTAAGACAGGCCTCCTGCGGGAGGAGTGCACGTGGGAGCTGGACTACCAACCCCAATCTAGGCCCACCCATCCCTGCCTCTTTCCCTGGGCTCTGCCCCCAGCTCCGACCAAGGCCCCACCCTTCCTTCCCAGGCCTGGCCCTCACCGGCCCACAGCATCAAGCCACTGGAGCACAAGCAGAGGTAGAAGGTCACCAGGTAGGATACCTGTGGCCTGGGGTGCAGGCTCTGGCAGTCAACCACAAAGAGCGTCAGACTGAGGAGAATCAGGAGCCCTGCACTGGGGTGGGGCCAGAGACAGACAGGAGGCTGGACAGTGACCCTAGTTCTCCCAGGAGGAGGAGGGGGACAGAGACATCCCCTCCCACCATCTGTGACAAGCAGACAGACAGACACACAGCCACATACACACACACACACACACACACACACACACACACACACACACACACACACACACACACACACCAGACACTGGGAGAGAAAAGAAGGGGGGAGGGGAAAGAAACAACCAGTAGGAGAAAGTCATCACACAACAGAGCCTAAACAAGAAGGAGATGCCCACAGAAAGAGAGAGAGAGAAAGAGAGCAAGAGAGAGAGACAGAGACAGAGACAGAGACACAGAGAGAGACAGAGACGAGAGAAAAAGAGAGAGAGAGAGAAAGAGAGAGAATGCACCTGAGAGGCTTTTGCAAGACCGGCAGATTTCAGAGCAGTAAGTTCAGCCACACCTCAACACAGAAAGGGGATCTGGGAGGGGTGGGGGGCAGGGCCTTCCCCGAGGTGGCCCCCTCCCAAGCCAAACTTACCAATGCTAATGCTCAGGGAGCTGAAGACAAAGTCGATCTTGACCAGGCGGCGGAAGACTGGGCGGAAGGAGAAGATGATGATGGGGAGGAGCAAGAAGCACAGGCCCAGGGCCAGCAACATGAAGCCCTTACTCATGTGAATGAGAACTAGGGAAGTGGCAACACATACTGTGGTCAGCCCCAGCAGTCAATGCCATGCCCCCACATCATGCCCACGGCCACTGCGAGCAGTCCCTCAGACACTCCCACCCCCAAAGTCTAGCCACAGTCACGCTCAACATCCCCTAGCCTCGTATCAACCAGTCACCCCCTAGAAACTCCAACATAACTTTACTCTCACTCAGAAAGTCACCCCAGACCCTCCCCCAGAGAGACTGCTGGGAGCCCTCCATCCTCAGCAGGGCCAGAGGGGACACTGACCTGTGACTTGGCCCACGTTGGCACACCTGTGCCTCCTGCAGTTGGTCCAGAAGCCCAGGTAGCCAGTGTAGGGGCCCTGCAGGTAGGCCATCCGCCCATCTCCCACACTGAACATCAACAGGGTGGCCAGGATGATGAAGATGAAGCACCAGCCTCGAAGGATGAACTTTCGGTCCTCCTCCCAGGAAATCAGGTACTCCACTTGTTCCGCTGGGAAATTGCAGAGTTTTGTTGTTATTGTTGTTGGAGGGAAGACTGGATCATTCTTCCTTTTCTTCATGTTTTATTCCATCTCCATCATCTTCTACACCCTCACTCCCATCACCTCCTTCCCACCCCCAACTGCTCCTACCGCATTCCCTGCCTCCTTCCAAAGCGAGCCCCACACGAAGCTCAAAGGGACTCATTTTGTGCCTCTACCCCTCTTCTCCCGTCCATGTTCCCCATCTCTGCAGCCATGACACCATGAGATACAGAGTGCCACACACTTGTGACCCTATCCACCTTGCCACTGCTGCTTTCTATTTGCTCTCTCTCACCTCCAAACCCACCAACTTCCCAGGGGTTCCCTCACTCCCAGGGCCTCACCCCCTCAGTGGCTGCTCCCTGCCTCCAACACTCATCTCCTGCTTTGGCCCAGCTCCTCCCTACCCATCCAGGAGGTTTCCAGGCCAATATCATTGTTTCTCCACCTTCTCCAGAAGCCCCAGCCTTCCTCCCAGACCCCCACCCAGCTCCCAGGCAGGCAGCCTGGAGCAAATGCCAGCTGCGCCCCTCACACACACACACCAGCCCAGCACAGACAACTGATTAACGCCTCTGCCAGTCTTCTGCCACACCAAACTGAGGGCCATGGCTTCTCTGAGACCCCAAAAGAAGTGAAAGAAGATAAAACAGAGGAAGGAAAACAGGGGAGCAGGAGAGACAATGAACTGAAGGACTAAAAGGAGTAAATGGATCCTGAAGAGGCAGGAGGAGGTGAAGGGAGATGCCAGTGGGAAGAACAAGATCTAGTTTCAGATCTCGGGCTCTCTAGAAACAGGTAGAATTCATTTCAGATGTGCTGCCCAGGCCTGGCTCCTCGCTCATCCAATACAACCCCTCCCCCATGGCCCAGACCTTACACTGAGTCCCCTCCCCTCCCCCCCCCACAACACCACCAGCCCAGCCCCAGACCTCAGGTCACTCACAAAAGGCCAGCGTGGAGCGTGAGGCCATGACCAACGTCCCACCACCCTGGAACCCCTATAACTGTCATAGAACCTACCCTGCCCCCAGCTGCAGGCCGGATTGAATCCCTGAGCCCTGCCTGTGGACAGCAGGAGAAACTTGGAAACATATACCAAGGCAGAGAAAGGGAATGCCAACAGATGGAGCCTGAACCCTGGAGAGAAACCCACAGGCTTCTGGGTAGCCGTGGCAGTGCCCAGGAAGAGAAATTGAGGCCGTTGGCTAGCTGAATCCACCAGAGCCCTGCCCCTGCCCTGACCTTCCCCATGTCCCAGGAAGCCCCATCTGACCCCCAGAGACCTCAGCCAGCCCCTCCCAGCACCACCCAAGCTGAGACCCCAGGCTTTCCGCCAAGTACTTATAACCCCCAGGTTAGTACCTGTTAAGATCCATCGCGACCATCCCAGGGGACCACGTGGGGGCAGGCAGGCACAGGGGGAAGATTATTATAAGGTTTATGAGCGGGGCCATGTCTCCCCCAGGAGAGGGAGCAAATATGGCATCTGCCCTTATCCAGGTAGGTAGCTCTGAGGTCGGTGTGCAGGTAGGTCTGGGCCGAGAATGGGAGTGGCCAGCTCTATGGTGGGAGCTCTAGTGCAAGGAGGAGCTCAGGTCTTTTTGGAGCTGAGGACTGGTGGGGGGGGACAGTGCTAACAGCACCCAAGACTCTTCACCCTCTGTCCAGAGTCAGCAGGTGAGCGCCCAGGAGCCCCTGCAAAGTATCCTCAGCCGGCGCGTGAGCAGCCAAGAGCATTCATCAGCCCACAGCCACCGCCGGGTGAGCATCCAGGAGCCCCTGCCCAGCATTCTCAGCCGGCCAGTGAGTCTCCAGGATTCCCCATCGGCCCTGGGCCGCCGCCGGGTGAGCATCCAGGAGCCCTCGCCACCCTCCAGCTACTACAAATTCAGTTTCCAGGATTCCCCACCAGCCCCCAGCCGCCGCCGGGTCAGCATCCAGGAGCCCTCGCCAGCCTCCAGCTACCACAGGTTCAGTCTCCAGGATTCCCCACTGGCCCCCAGCCGCCGCCGGGTCAGCATCCAGGAGCCACCAGTAAGCTTCCTCCCATCCCAGCCCAATATCCAAGACACCTCACCCATTTTCCACAGTCACCAAGCCAGCATCCAAGACACACCACCTGTCACCTACAACCGCTGGGTCAGTGCCCGAGACCCACCTTCGGTGTTACAGGATCATCAAAGCACTTACCCCCTGAACAATGTCCAATTCAAGTCCTCCTCCGGGCCAGCAAGTACCCAAGCACCACCCAGCCAAGTGCCACCAAAAAACAAAAAGGTCAACCTCGCTGGCAAACAGACCTGGCCCCAGGACAACATCCCCTCAACAATCAGCCAGAGTGGGACTATCCAAAGCATGGAGTCACTTGCCTGGGACTCTGATGCGACCTCAAAAGAAGACCACAGCTACCAACGTGACCCAGTCGCCCCGAACAGCACCACACAGTACTTGGCAAGGCGTTCCACAGGAATCGCGTATAGCGGGTAAGAGGGCATGCCCAGCTGAGCTGCCAAGATCTGAACTCCAGTACTACGGGAGGAACAGCAGTCAAAGGTTGGGGACTTGCTGGGTGCCTGTGGCTCACACCTGTCATCCTAGCTACTCAGGAAACTGAGGTTCTCGGTTCAAAGCCAGCCCCAGGTGGGGAAGTCTCTGAGACTCTTTTGTTGGTCATGGGGCTTGAACTCTGGACCTGGGCACTGTCCCTCTTCAGCTCAAGGCAAGTGCTCTACCCATTGAGCCACAGCACCACTTATGGTTTGTTGAGTGGTTTATTGGAGATAAGAGTCTCTTGGCTTTTCCTGCTAGGCTGGCTTTGAACCACGATCCTCAGATCTCAGCTTCCTGAGTAGCTAGGATTACAGGTGTGAGCTACCGGCACCTGGCTATGTGAGACTCTTCTCTCTAATGAAACACCAAAAAAAGTCAGAAGTGAGCTGTGGCTCAAGTGGTAGAGTACTAGCCTTGAGCAAAAAGTAAAGCCCCAGGACACACACACACACACACACACACACACACACACACACACACACACACACACACACACACACACACACTCAGAGTTAAGGACTAGAAGGACATAATCTGCTGGATTAGAAACCAGACATCATGGCTGGCTGTTGCAGGTGTAAGGTAACTCTGAGAGAGGGTGGACCGGACAGACAGGGCAGGTGGGTCAATGCTGATGGTCTGGTGGCTGGGCAGGGCAGGTGGGCCAGCACTGATGCTGGTGGCTGGCATGTGATCTGTGCAGGTATCGGGGAAAGTACAGTCGCCAGTCACTGCTGCCCATAGGCTGGAGGCTGCTTCATGAGGCCAGGAAGATCAGCCGCCAGCTGAGCCTGGTGCTGACTCTGGCTGGCATGCTGATCATCGGAATCATCTCACTGGGCCAGCCCTGGGTCCACTTCCAGGTGCCACTGATGCCCCCTGGGGGTCCCTCGAGACCCCCAACCATCGCCATCGACACCATCCTCTTTGTGCGATGTCCAGACATCTCCTGCATGCATGAATATGACCAGAATGCATGTAAGGCCTGCTCTGGCATGGACTGGTGTCTCCCTCCTTCCCTGGGGTGGCCAACCCAGCTCTAGGGTGACCCTCACCTGGCAGGTTGCATATGTCAATTTCCATTTTCTTAAAGGAGAACCCTTTTCATGGGATAGGGGGAAGGAGGGGTGACACCCCACCCCCTTCATGCCCAAAGCCTTAAAGACAGCCTTAGTGTTCTTGATATCTTCCCTTCCTCAGACCTGCTGGACCTTGCCTGGGCCTTCCTAGTTATATCCAGCATCACCTGCTTCTGTCTGTTTGTGGGCCTCATCAGCACCATCTTCTTCACCAGCTCCAACCTGCCCATGCTGGATTTTTTCCTCTTCATCTGCAGCATCATGTCAGGTGCAGTGCCAAGATCCTGCCCCTGGGAACCCAACTTGTTCTTCTTCACTTGTTTCCAACCCGGCCATCTGAGAATGTCAACCCCAGTCCAGCTCCAGCTCCATCACCCTGTAGACCTCGCTCTCCAATTCCTCCCCATCTATTCCCAACTCTGAGCTCTTTCCCAGTCATAAAACATCTACGTGCTCCCCCAGGCCATCCCCAGCACAGTTTCAGCTCCCAACCTCTGCCCAGCCGCCAACCTCATCCCCAATCCCATCCACCCACAGCAATCACCATCTCTCTGAGCCAGTTTTCTGTTCAGTAGGATGAGGGGTAAAGCTTCCTACCATGTGGAGATGTACTTTAAGAAAAAAAGGGGGGCCGGGCGCTGGTGGCTCATGCCTGTAATCCTAGATACTCAGGAGGCTGAGATCTGAGGATCCAGGTTCAAAGCCAGCCCGGGCAGGAAAGACCGTGAGACTCCTATCTCCAATAAACCACCAGAAAACCGTAAGTGGTACTGTAGGTCAAGTGGTAGAGCGCTCGCCTTGAGCTGAAGAGCTGAGGGACAGCGCCCAGGCCCAGAGTTCAAGCCCCACGAACGACAAAAAAAAAAAAGAAAATAAGAAAAAAAGGGGGGTCCGGAAGTTAGTCAACTAGAGAAGCAATGAACAAGAGCCGGGGGGCATACAACTCTGAGCAAGGGTTCTCACACATCCCATCCCTGGCCTCCCACCCTCTGTACTCTCACCTCTGTGCTCACACAGGGACCAGCATCGTACTGGCTGTCCTGTTCTACCTACTACAGGCCAACAAGTATATGCAGGAAGGCATGACCTACACTCTGGGGATCAGCTTCTACTTGGCTTGGACAGGCATCTTCCTCTTCTTCATCACCGGTCTGTGCTGGGTTGGGGGCAGGCTGTTATGGTTCAGGAATAGAGATAGGTGTTGTGTGGGGAAGAAGAGAAATCCAGGGCCGGGTAGGATGAGACTGACATGGGAAAAAGGGTTGGGAACACACATGAGGCTGGATGTAAGGATGGGCCAGGGTTTGACACCAGAAGTGAGTTAGGAAGAGGGCAGGGGGTGGAGTCAGGTTGGGGTTTAAGGGCATGATCAGGGGACAGGTTAGGGGACAAATCATGGGGTTAAGACACAGCGTAGTGCCCATGGGATTGGGCTAGTGAACCATCTGTCCTCTGTCTGTCTGTCTCTCTTCCCTTTTGCTCTCCCAGGTTTCTTCTCCTATCTGAATTACATCAATTTCTGGTCCATCCTGGCAATTCAGGCAATCTGGACTTAGGCCATGGGATGAACCCCACTGCCGGACAGCTCTCGTGGCTCCTCGTTGAACACCTGACAGGCCTGCTTCATATCCCCCACCCTTGACAAGTCTCCTATGTTTTTTTTCAGGAGCCCCTACCATCCCTTACCAACATAAATTAATAACTTGTATTTTTAAATAACCAGTATTTTCTGCTCAGAATGTATTTAGTTTAGCTCTGCGCCTTGAAGCCTTCTGTGGAACTGCCCTTCCTCTTGTGGCCATCCTTGGGTAGAGAGAGGGAAGGGACTCAGACATGAAGGACCAAGATACACAGCAGCCAAGAGAAAGGGGCCTTGGTGCCTGGCACACAAAGGGTACAGTGTCTGATGAATCACTCATTCTCTCCCATGCCTGGTCTTCAACCTCTTAGCTTTGTGAGTCCACAATAACTCACCACTCCTGGGAAGATTCTCCCCACGCCTCCCGCTACCTTCACCCTCACCAGCACCCAATCCTCACCTCATCTTTCTTCTCCCAGGTCTGTGAGAAACAGCTTTTTCCTTACATTACAGGTGTTGAACTCAGAGCACTGAGCTTGCTAGGCAAGGACTCTACCACATGAGCCACACTCTAGCCTTTTTTCATTTTCAGCGTCAAAGCTTTTTTTTTTTTTCAAATGGTCCCATCTTTAGATTAAGACCCAGCCACCCAAGTAACTAGAATTACAGGGATAAAACATCATACACACCACTTCCAGTTTTTTGTTTTACAAAATAATATTCTTGCCCAGGCTGGCCTCAAACCAAGATCCTCACATCTCTACCTCCTAAGTAGCTGAGATTATAGGCATGAGCCACTACTCCCAACATGTGCAGCAGCTTTTTGAATACGGTTTGAAGCTAACAGCCCCTTGTTAACAGGATGATGTTAAAACTCAGTTACAAAATTCTGTCATTGCCCAGGTCCCCCCAAAGGGCCTTGGCTGAGGGCACCCCTCCGTCTCCTTCTCACTGTGGTTAAAGCTGCCACGCTTGGAGTCTCAGCTCTGCCACTGCCTGCCTTGTGACCCATAGCGTCCCAGTTCCCTCATCTGTGAAATGAGTGATGGTGGTATTTTAATCTACACTGTTTAACCCAAATGCCTGTCCTACAGTATGAAAGTTAGCAGTATTGCTCATACTAATCCTTGCTCTTCTCTCCAGCAAAAGGCTGTTCTTTTTTTTTTCTTTTGCCAGTCCTGGGACTTGAACTCAGGGCCTGAGCACTGTCCCTAAGCTTCTTTTGCTAGAGCTAGCACTCTACCGCTGGAGCCACTGAGCCACTTCTGACATCTATTTATGTGGTACTGAGGAATCGAACCCAGAGTTTCATGCATGCTAGGCAAGCACTCTACCACTAAGCCACATTCCCAGCCCCTTTTGTTCATTTTTAAATATAAGTGGAGCCACAACTATGTGCCAGATGCTGGAGCAATTGTTTCAGCAGAAGCAGAAAATGATGTCCATAAACAATGAAATAAAAATAAGAGGGCTGAATAAGAGGGCTCTATTATAGTCAGATGATCTGATGGACAGAATAGAGCCACATGGTTTGGGAGAAGAGTTCTGAGGAGAACACAGGACGCGCAAAGGTGCTGAAGCACACAGACACTAATGGGTTCCAGAAACAGAAAGAAAGCCAAGGCAGAGAAAAACAGACATCAGTAGAGGCGTGGTGGGCCTTGGTCAGACCATGCATTGCCTTTCCTTGGAAGTACAATAGGAGCCAGTGATGGAATGTCTGTTGTCCTTACGAGAAAAAAAAAATCTAGGCCTTTTTTTTCCTTTCCCCTCAGACTACTGGGTTCATGCAAGGAATATCCCCACTAACAGGAAGAAAAGAACCCAAATGACCCAGGCATGAGCTAAACAAAGTAGGCACTCTTTGATTAATGAATAAATGGATTGCTTATACACTGACACAGGGTGAGACAAACAAAAAAAATTGTATTTCCCCTAATGTGTCCTTAGCAATCAAAAGTGTGACACAGCTTGGTGACCGCAGGTGAATTACAGTAGAAAAGTTTCTGTTTAATTTGGAAAACCTAACCGTTGAAAGATAGTTCTCAGATCTCCAACAGTACCAAGAAGCCAGAAGCCCTGACTTTTAAGTCATCAAAACCCAGGGTGGACACAAAGCCCTAAGACCCAGACTCCCCACTCAGGCCCCAGCTTCCTCCCTCAGAGCCAGGAATCCAGACCCAAGCCTTCTTCCTCAGACCCGAGGGGGTCCAGGCTCCAGCCTCCTCCCAGACACAGGGTTCTGAGACCAGGCAGCTCTCCCAGCACAGCCCCACAGACGCAGAGGCGAGCGGCCTCTCACAGCGCATGCTCAGTCTGTAACTCCGCCACGCGGTGCCTACCCCGGACAGTCTCTGTCAATCTCTCATGGCCCCGCCCCCTCACTGCGGCTGGATCTCTGTTTGGGTCTTTCTATCTTGGCCCCGCCTCCGGCGCGGAAGCTCTCACCCTGGTCCCGCCCTCACTCTCTCTCCTCGGTCCTCATTAAGCGCGGCCTGGAAATTGCCTGATACGCCTGATAGACAAGCGTTCCAGATATGTTATTACTCACTTGTAGCCTCATTTAGAAACAAGTTTTGTCTATCCTTCTTAAGAATATCCCAGAGAAACGCGCATTCTTTCTTTTGCCCAACGTCAAAGCGCGGTTCTGATACAGGCGAATACGTCGGACAGCTAGGGGCGGAGCCTGATGGTTGGCGGGTACTATATAAAGAGGTCTTGGGGCCCTCTCTGCGCCTTTTCGGAGAGGAAAGCTTGGTGAGTGTGGCCGTTTTGGGTCGTCTTAACGCATTCGTTTTTTTTTGAGGGGCAATTTGGGGATAGGAGATTCACTTGGCAAGAGGTTCCCGCGTCCGTGGCTGCACAGAGAAACCCTATGCCGAACGGACGGTGTCGGGGTCCTTCAGGGCCTCAGCGAGCGCCCTCAGGGTGGAGCCTGGGGGTCCCCCACGCGGAAGCAGGATTGGCGACTCCTGCCTCGTGGTGCGGGGGTGGGGGGGGGGCGCTTCTCGGCCAGCCAGGCTTCCCTGCGGGCTGTGCGTGTCGCCCCCAAGTCTCCCGGCTCCCCCATCTTGACCTGTGCAGGGAGGTGGCGCCTGGCACGTGGTGACTGCCAGCTCGGGAGAACCCTGCGCCTTGTGTGCACGTCGCCCGCCTCCCTAGACGATCGAACCTTTTCGCTCTTTCGGTCCTAGAAGCAGGCATTTCTGTGCGACCTAGACCCAGAACTGAAACGGATGGAAGAAGAAAAGGTTCTGAGGTTGCCGCCCCGGCAGAGTCAGAAGACCAAGCGCCTAGGGAGACATGAGTCTCGTGAGTCAGGTAGGAAAAGACCTGGGAAAAGGAGTAGGAGAACGATTTCCACCTATAGAATAGGTCTGGGTTTACACCCTTCTGGGATATCCGATATTGAGGGACAAAAATCCTCTGGCCGGTAGAGAGCTAACTGACTTTACTTCAAGAAGCACCCAAAAAAAAAAAAACGATAGGTTTCTATCCCGCCGGTTTCCTTTTTTTTATTTGTCGGCGGTGAGGCTTAAACTAGGGGCCTGGGCGCTCGCTGAGCTATTTTGCTCAAGGCTAGCGCTCTGGCACAGCGCCACTTCCGGCTTTGTGGTGGACAATTGGAGAGAAGAGGCTCACGGACTTTCCTGCCTCGGCTGGCTTTCAACCCTGATCCCGAGATCTAGCCAGGATTGCTGGTATGGGCTACCATCACCATCGCCCTCCTGAGGTCCTAACAGTTGTAGCATTTTCCGGTAGTTGTGCTTGGAATTTCTATCCCTTGACAGGGCCCTTGTAGCCTTTGATAGGACTGATTTCCATATCCTTTTTTTCCCAGAAGCTTCTGCTGACCCATTCTCATGAGTTTCGTTGGAAGGAACTTAATCATGAAAGCTTCAACTGTTGGCAGTTACTAGCAGGTACTGTGTGGTGCACCAGGGTTTTGTTTATGTGGTGGGTTTGGCTGTCCAAACCTGGAGAACTCCCAGTGAACCCATGACACTGGGAAAGCTGGGGCAGCTGAGGATTTTGCATTTATCCATTCCTATATTCTATTAGTTTGGCTCCCCCTTCCTGAAGGCAGCTGGCCTTCACCTGGCTGCAAAGAGAGGGACCAGGGCTCCCATGATGTCCAGCACTGGGCTCTGAGCATCCCTGAGGACATAGTGCCCCCCCCAGGACCTTTGACACCTGGGGGTCTGAGGGGCCCCAGTCATGTTCTCCTGGACCAATGGGTTGTTGGTGTAGTACCCTCACTGAGTCTTTCCTGTGTTACAGATATGGCATGAAACTGCTTCAAGAGATCATCTGCATACTCAAGGTGAGAATCCTTGCCCTAGTCCCTCATCCATCAGGTCAAACTTGGGTGACTGCACAGCAGGTGTTTCTGAGACATAATCAGTTGGGCCTGGGTCCAGATCTTAAGCTCTGCTGTGCATAGGTTTGGAGATGCTCATTGAACAATGTACAGAACAGCACTGCCTCCTGTCACGCTGTACCTTTGTGCAAGGCCAAAGTGGCAAGATTTCCCTGGAGATTGTTTAGCAAATGGTTGAAAAGAGCTAAATGATACGGTGGGCGTGTGCCTGTTAGAGCATGTGTCTTCAAGCTCTGGGAAACTTTCCACTTGGGCAGAGAAAGTAGTGACTGAAAATAAACTCCCTAGATCTACCCAGCAGGGTTCTGGCAGAAGGCAGGCATCCCAGCCTGAGACCAGGCCTGGGGTATGGGCAAAAGCCACCAAGGATATTTTCATTAGCCTTTAAAATTTAAAAGACAGGGACAGAGTTGGGGCTGTGCACTACATAGGCCAGACCTTGCTTCATGGCTCTCCCTCTCCTAAAGTTCACTGCTACCTTCCAGAAAAGCCACCTTGGAGGGCTGGTCCCTTGCTACCCCCAAGGAGTCAAGAAAACCGGCTGCCATTTTCTTCCCAGATCTCTTGAGTGCCTGTCTGCCCTGTGTCCTTCAAGACTACAAGTGGCTCTGAGATTTGTGGAGAGCACTGGGGCCCCTATGATGTCCAGCACTGGGCTCCGATGGCAGGCTGAGGACATCATGTTTCCTGGGACCTTTGACACCCAGGCTCTGAGGAGGGGAAAAGTCAGGATGCTGAGCTTTCCTGCCTCCCACCAACATCTTACCCCCCCTTCTCCTTCCTGCCTACAGGTGTGCTCCAGAGGGCCAGGCCCCACAACCTGCCAGGTAAGAGCTGCTGGGGCTCTTAAAAGATGGGAGTCACATTGGCTTTAGTAACACTTATTCTGCTTCAAGTTTACCTGGTTTTCAAGACCTTACATCTGTTTGCAGAAACTTACATATTGGAATGTAAGTTCCTTTGAATGTATTGCCAGCCACAAAAGCATTGTTTCCTGTATTACCTCAAACATACATAAACTAGCATCACACAGTTTCTCTGAGATGTTTCTGTATTCTGGAAGCTGAATATTAAATATTTTTCCATTCAAACAGAGGTTGTGATAGAAATAATGGGACTTGGACTGTTTCAGTGTTTAGACAGGAAAATCCACTTCCTTCTTTCGCGATGACCTAGATAGAAGAAAATTTAAAAGGATGGGAGTCAGTAATGATGCTTGTATAAACCCCAGTGGGGTGACACCTACCTGCAGTAATAGCCCTGAAGCTGGGCTGGAGGGGGTGGGGTGGGCTCAAGGCTGGTCTTGTGAGACCTTGTCTCTTAAAGCCAACCAAAAAGAGTGAAAATGCTGTGGGCTCAGTGTGCCATGGGCTGTGGGGTGGGTAAGGGTCTCAGGGCTACACTTGGGGACCCCCATGATGTCCAGCACTGGGCTCTGACCACCCTGAGGACATGGTGCCCTGTGGGAACTTTGACACCCAGAGGTCTGAGGGGTCCCACTTAGGAGAGGCAAGAAGTAGGGTAGGTCTCTTCCTACTTTCCCATTACCTCCCTTCCTTCACACAGCCCTTCCTGGACCTCTTGATCCTGCCCTAAAGCAACTTGGGGCCATGGATGTCCATCCACATGGGCACCAAACTGCTGGCCACCGTGCAGCCCTTCCAGCAGAGCCCCAGTGACCTTGGAGCTGGCTGACCCCCCAGAGCCTGTCCATGCCAAGGCACCATCTTCATTTACCACCGAGACACTGCACTTGGGCGTCAGCAAGGAATCGTTCCTGTGCCGCGCTGCCCTTCCTTCCTTCCTTGGGCCAACATGAAGGGGGTATCCAGCTGCCCACAGCAGTGCCCACTCAGAACTGCACCCTCAGGAGTCAGCCTGCTGGTCTGCCAGGATGCTGCTGTTAAGCCTGTGTGACTTTGGCTCAGGAGAGGCCCCGTCCCAGTCCTCCCTTGTCCTCAGCCCACTGTCCCTCTGCTTTGCTTTGTACCTTCCCTTTGGAAGCTTGCTTGGCTGGGCTTCCTGGGGTGCCTGAGGAGCCCCAGCATGAGTTGGGTGTGGGTTTAGGGATTCTGGGTAACCAGCACTGCAGAGGTGCCCATTAAATAGCAGGTGCATCACCCTTTGAGCTGTGGGTCTTGACTTGGTCCTGCTGTGGTCTTGGGGTGTTGAGCGGGGCCTGGCAGACAGGGTGCGCCTGGGCTTGCCCACCAAAGGATTTGTGGGAGCCAGAAACAATCCCAGCCTCCTCCTAGAGCCAGAAAACACCCAACAGTGGTCCACGTTGGAGGCTCAAGTGGTGTCTGGCCCTTTGGAAGTGATTATTAATAACACACGACAGCAGGGTGGGGCTCCCCAAGTGGCCAGCAGTGGTGGAGTCCTCCCCTTGGTTTTGGGCAGGCCAGAGTTGTCCCCTCCATGAGTGGTGCTCCTGCCAGGATGGGGCATGGTCCCCACAGTCACAGTAGCACTAAGTGCTGTCCATGCTGGGTGCAGCCACTACAAGGCTGGAGGCAGGTGTGCATGTCCCAACCCATAAACAAGTATGGCCTCATCCGCAGGGACCCCCACCCTATCCTCCCTCCCCACGCGCAGTAAGTGACAAGCCAGAGCAGCAGATGAGCACACTTGTTGGGGTCCAGGGGCAGCTGGGGAGGAGGGACTGCCCCACTCACACTGCTCCCCCCAAAGCCCGCAGACAGCTGGGCCTCCAAGCAAGGAGGCCAAGGCCCAGGCTGAGCACTGCCAGCACGGCCACAGCTCCAGCCAGCAGGGGTACCGCCGTGGCTGCTGCCGGAAGAACATGGGAGTTGGTGTCAGGGCTTGGGGGTTCCCCACTCCCACCCAAGCGCAAGGGGCTGTCACCTGGGGGGGTGGCAGGATCAGAGGAGCCTTGGCAGCGGGCCCCCTGCACTGGAGGCCGCGCAGGCGCAGTCAGCCGGTGGAAACGCCCCAGGGGGCAGGGCGCCGGGCACCCAGGGAGGCTGAGGGGCAGCGGCGGGCGGGTGGTGTCATTGCGGTAGAAGAGGGAGACCGTGATGTTCCTGCCAGGGGAGAGGAGATGGTGGCATTTGCCCCTGCCATGGATTACCATCAGGGGGTAAGCTGTGACACCCGCCTATCCGCCCGCGTCTCACCCTCCATCATCTTCTGGGTCCCTGAGGCACCTCCGGAACTCAAAGGCCAAGCAGGCGGCATAGGGCGGCGGCGGGGTCTTCCCATCATAAAGTCCCAGGGCCCCCAGGAGTGCCAGGATAGTGCTGTCGTGCTGCAGGCATGCGGAGGGCTGAACTCAGCTCTTCCAGGGGCTCCCAACTTCCTTGGGCCCTCTGAGGGGCTGTCCTGTCCCTCCACACTGCTCCTGCGCTGTGGCCCTGAGCTTCCTCCAGGGCCACCACCCTCGGCTTAGCTTCCCCTCCCTCTGCCCTGCGCACTCACAGCTGAATACATCACCATCTTGAGGGGCAGGCCCAGGCGCTGGGCCCGCGAGAAGTTGCTGAGGATGGCATCGAGCAGGATCCCTGGGGGCAGAGCAGAGGGCTCAGACCGTGCCCCTGTGCCCAGGAGGGTGCGGCTGCCTCCCCGTCCACACCTCACCTCCTGTCAGCTGGGCCTTCTCTGCTGCCCGGGGTGGGCCCACATGGGCCCCGATATCCAGAGCTGAGATCTGTGTCAGTGTCCGCAGGACATCTGGGGAGGCCCATGCCGGAAGGGTGAGTCCGTGTGCCCGCTGCAGGAAGAGAGGGGCGCAGCCTTTTAGGAAGGTCTGCAGCACCCAGATGAGCTGAGCAGCTGTGCAATTTAAGAACAGGGCAGGGAGGCTGGGCACAGCTGTCATCCTGGCTGCTCAGTAGGCTGAGGCCTGAGGGTCCCCATTCAAAACAAGCCTGGGTAGGGAAATCCATGGGACATATCTCTAGTGAACTACCAAAAAAGCATGCACCAGCCTTGATTGGAAAGGCTAAGGGATAGCACCCAGGCTCCCAAATTCAATCCCAGTATCCGCACCAAAAAAAAAAAAAAAAGGATAAGCAAACTATGAAAGCATCCTCTTTAGGTTTTTTGTTTTTGCCAGTCCTGGGCCTTGAACTTGGGGCCTGGGCACTGCCTCTGAGCTCTCTGAGCTGCTTTTGCTCAAGGCTAGCACTCTATCACTTAAGCCACAGCACCGCTTCCAGCCTTTTCCGTGCATGTGGTACTGAAAAATGGAACCCAGGGTTTCATGCATGCTATCAAGCTCTCTACCACTGAACCACATTCCCAGCCACTCTTTAGGTTTTGAGGTCAGCTGCTGCTCAGCCTTTCTGAGCTTTTCTTGCAGGAAGAACTGCATGGCCTGACCTCAAACCCAGAGGTGTGGCCAGCATACGGGGTGGCAAACACCCACATGTGGGGGGCTTGTGGCCTTCCCTGCCGGGAAACTGAGTCCCAGCAGGCTAAATCACTTTGCCTGAGGAGACCTAATGACCCTTGGCAGGGGAGAAGCAGGGGCTCACCTGGCAGATGAGTGTATCCAGAATTTTCCACGCCTTGCGGAGGGGCTCTCCGACCAGTGTCAGCCCCGTGAAGTTGCTCAGGCGAGTCAGGAAGTCCTGGGGGCACAGAGCTGGGTGAGCCCTGACAGATAGTCCATCCCAACACCCCTCTCCAGTAGGCCCCCCACTCACCGTCCAGCCCTCCAGAGCCTCCTGGTACTCTGCAGCCTCCGTGGACTCCCGCAGCAGCTCATGGTATCGGGGACAGCTACGCATGGGAAACCTCAGCAGCTGGGGGAAACTGAGGCTCAGAGAGGCCAGCAGCATGGGGCGGGGAGGGGGAGAGATCATCCAGCCCTGGTTCTCCCTTAAGTCTCTGAGCAGTAATATTGACTGCCAGGGGCTCACAGGTGACTTGCCCTGTCCCTCCCATCTCATCCCTGTCCCTTTCTCTGGCCCTTTTGCCCAGTCCAGCTGCTGACCTTGTCCTCACTGACGGGCACTGTGTGCACCGGGATGGGCTTCCAGTCGGCCTCGGGGTTCCCCGGGGCGGCCTCGGGGAACAACCCCGCCAGGTTGGCCTGCGCGCTCTCCAACGTGCGGTCAAAGTCGGTGCTGCGGATGTACACCTGGGACAGGCAGAGCAGAGGTCAGAGGTCAGCGGAGGCTGCCAATCAGAAGCCTCAGCTTCACCTTGCCATAGGCTGAAGGGCATGAAGGGGTCATTGGAAGTCAAAATTCAAGGTGGCTTTAATGTCGGAAGTTGGGACCAAGGGTCAGATGTCAATGTTAGCAGTGTTGGGGGAGACAAGACCAGGGGTCAGGTGGACAGGAGTTGGGGACTGGAGGTCAGAGGTTGGGTAGACTGTCCTCAGGAATCGGCACCTGAGGTCAGGAGAAAGAACTGATCCCAAAATGAATTAGAGGATGCCAGAAGACGGAGGGTAGCTTCCATAAAGGACAGATGTTAGTACCAGGCTCAGGGCACGAAGCCTGTTTGACACCCCCCAGGACCACCAGAAGAGGAAGGAAGGGAAGAAGGCTGGCACTGAGGAGAGTGAACGCATCAGCAGAGAAAACTTCGGGGAATGTGGCTCAGGTTGAGATGAGGTCAGAGGTCAGTTTCAACAGAGGTCAGTTGGGTTGACAGAGGTCAAAGGCCAGAGCTGCAAATGCTCATCGGGCACAGGGGTCAAAGGTGAGGCATGGTAGTACCTCCTCCCGTCGGTACTCCGGACTCAGAAAGGCCTTGTAGCGCCGCCTCAGGAACCTGCCCAGCTCCAGCTGCTGGCGGATCCCCTCCTGGGGACACAGCAGGCCTCAGTGGACCCTCCTCCCCTCCCCTGCCCCTGCCCCACTCCTGCTCCTCGGCTGGCTCCTCACCCGGGTCAGCTGGCCCAGGCCTCGGGGCCACAGGCTGGAGACGGCTTCCTTGTGCGGGTCTGTGGGGTAGGAAGCCAGCGGGGCGCGGTCGCCATGGCGGAACACCTGGAGACAGACAGAGTCAGGGCTGGCTGGGGAAAGGCAGGGGCCAGGCAGGGCAGGGGCAGCTCACCAGAGCCACGAACACCAGGGGTCCCTCGGGCAGGGCCTGGGATGGGAGCAGAAGCAGCAGCACCAGGAGCGGTCCACCGGTGTGGCCCCGAAACCCTGGCCCGGCCATGTCCGCACAGCTCAGACGCTGAGCTCAGCCGCAGTCTGCCACCGCCTCACCTGCTCATTAGCCTCTGCCTGGGCCCCCCTCGAGCCAGTGCAGGCCCCAGCATGCCCCCCGCACCGCCCGGGGCCTCCCCGCAGCCCGGGCTTAACCCATTTCATCTCCACCAAGCCCGAGCAGCTGTTGACACCTGCCACCATCGCCGGCGTCTGCCTTGTTCTCCTTTTATTTGATTTTCTATTTTTTAGGGCTGAATTCAGGACTTTGCACTTGCTTGCCAGGTGCTTTACCACTTAAGCCTTGCCTCTGTCCCTTCTCGGTTTGGTTATTTTTTGAGATGGGAGCTCACTCGGGGCCTGTCAAACACCCAGACTGTGATCTGTCGGTTCTAGGCTTCCTGTCATAGAGGTATAGCTGGAATGACACGAATATGCCACTTGGCCCAGCTATAGGTAGAAAGGCGAGTCTTACATCTGCCAAGGCTGGCCTCAAACCACAATTCTCCCATTCCCAGCCTCCCAAGCACAAGTCACTGGCAGTATCCTCTGATCATATCCTCCCTCTCCTAGATCCCTTTCAGCTGTCACTTGAGCCACACCTCCAGCTCAGCGTTTTACTGTTTGTGTGTGTGAGCATGTGCGTGCGTGCACAATTACCAAAATTTGTTTTTTGTTTGTTTGTTTGTTTTTGGGTCCGGTCATGGGGCCTGAACTCTGGGCCTGGGCGCTGTCCCTCAGCTCTTCAGCTCAAGGCTAGCGCTCTACCACTTGAGCCACAGCGCCACTTCTGGCTTTTTTGTTTTTGTTTATGTGGTGCTGAGGAATTGAACCCAGGGCCTCAGGCATGCAAGGCAAGCGCTCTACCACTGAGCCACCTTCCCAGCCCCGTTTTGTTTTTTGTTTTTTGTTTTTTGTTTGGTCTGGTCATATGGCCTGAACTCTGGGCCTGGACGCTGTCCCTCGGCTCTTCAGCTCAAGGCTAGCGCTCTACCACTTAAGCCACAGTGCCACTTCCAAGTTTTTTCTTTTTTGCTTATGTGGTACTGAGGAATCGAACCCAGGACCTCATGCATGCAAGGCAAGCGCTCTACCACTGAGCCACCTTCCCAGCCCCAATTACCAAAATTTGAACTCAAGTTCTCTCCCTCTTTTTGTGGGGGCTTGAATTTGGAGGAGGGGGCTGGGTGCCGTCCCTGAGTTTTCTTGCTCAAGACTGGTGCAGTACAGCTGGTGCTGTACCACTTAAGCCAAAGCTCCATTTGTGACTTTTTGGTTATTAATTAGAAATGAGTCTCATGGACTTTCCTGCCCAATCTGACTTCAAACCATGATCCTCAGCTCTCAGCCTCCTGGGTAGCTGGAATTACAGGTGTGAGCTACGGGCACCCTGAGGGTCTCTTGTTCAACTTTTTCACTCATGGCTGCTGCTTTACTATTTGAACCCTATCTCTAGACCTGCTTTTTTGCTGGTTATTTTAGGGAGACCAGACTGACTCTGAACCATGACCCTCCAAATCTCAGCTTCCTGAGTAACTAGGGTGGCAGGTGTCTGGCTTTCCAGGTGTTTTCTGATTCTCCTGTTACCTAGTCCCATCTATCCTGCCTCATACCCAGAATGCTCTTCTCTGGTCTCCATGGCCACCATTCTGGTTTCCCCGACAACCCCCTCTTGGTTCCAGTGGCTTCTTCCCTCTCTGGCTCAGAGGCCTGGGAAGGAAGACAGAGGTCAAGGAGTGTGTGGCTTGAAGGAGTAGATGGCCATGAACTTCCAGGAAGTGAGCGGAGGGGAGAGGAGGGAGGGGAGGGGGATCAGGGCTGGGGAGGGTGGGGAAGGGTGCTGACCTCTCAACTCGCCCCCAGAATGTGACTCTGGCCATGGCAGTGTTGACCATCATCGCCTCCATCTACTTCTTCAACAAGGTGAGGGAGGGGAGGGCAGTTGGGCCCAGCCTGCCCCCCTCCGCCTTCCGTCCCCTCACCTTTCTCTGTCTCTGTGGCTCTTCTTCCTCAGGCCCAGCAGTGAAGACACCCCGGCTCCCCAGCCCTGGAGCAGGACCCCCACCCGTCTGACCATGCCCCCGGCCTCTGAGACCAAATAAACACAACGCCACAGCATGCCTGGCTCCGTCTCTCTGAGGGAGGGGCTGCACCCTTGGATGGGGGGGGCTGGAGCCTGGACCCCTGGATCTGAGAGGGGAGGGTAATTAGGGAAGCTCCTCAGGCCTGATGGGTAGAGTCTTTCAGGAATGCAGGCCAGGAGGAAGGGAGAGGCCAGACGTCCACCGAGCCTCAGCCGCCTGCCTTACTCTTCACCCCACTACCTGGGTCTGAACCTTCCTGTTCCCATTAGAGCTGCACATCCTTCCCTGGCAGCCCTGGAAAGTCACAGATTGTGTGACATCTGTCACTATTTCTGGTGTCAACCCCTCTTTTACTTGGGGGAAGGGGAAGAAACTGGGGTTTGAACACAGGGCATCACTCGCTAGGCAAGTGCTCTACCATGTGAGCCTTGTCTCCGGCCCTTTTTGCTTTAGTTTTTCTGAGGGTCTCTCACACAAGGCCTGGATCCTCCTGCCTCCTCCCACTGGAACTACAGGTGCATGCCACCACACCCAACCTTTCCACTCCCCGCCCCCCAGTTTTTAAAAAGAATCTTAGCAAACTCTTGTTCAACTTTTGACATTCCTCTAGACAAATATCCAGAACCTCCAAAGACAGTCTGCTGACAGTTTCTGTTTTATTTCCTGTGAACAGTCCCTTTCATTACTTCCCCTTTCCACTCCCTGAGGTCATCCCGGGAATGCATTGACGAAGTCACCCCAGCCTTTTCTTGAGGTTCACCTACTTTCTCTGAAAAGGAGCAATTTCATCTTAACCCAATTATGTGATCACATGGCTCCTGAATGGACTGCATGCTGGTTTTACAGAGAAAGGACTAGAAACCCCCAATTACAAACAGATCTGTTATTCTTAGCACAACTTCAGCTCAGCGCAGTCTGGTTTGATTGGATCACGTATTGAAGAGTCCTGGGTGTGGTTCCACAAGTCACCACACGAGGGCGGAGTCGGACCATTTTCTCAGGCCCATGTGGTTCCCAGCTGTGGTTGACCTCAGCCCAAGGAACTTGATTTCCACAAAACCACAGTGCAGCTTCTAAGTCCTGGGGGGATCCAGCGGCTTCCTCTTACCTTCCCAGCGTGGGCTTGCCTGTCAGGGTTTCCTTTTTTTTCTTTTTTCTTTTTCTTTTTTTTTGGGTCCGGTTATGGGCCCTGAACTCTGGGCCTGGGTGCTGTCCCTCAGCTCTTCAGCTCAAGGCTAGCGCTCTACCACTTGAACCACAGTGCCACTTCCGGCTTTTTTCTTTTTGCTTATGTGATGCTGAGGAATCAAACCCAGGACCTCATGCATGCAAGGCAAGCATTCTACCACTAAGCCACCTTCCCAGCCCCCCTTTTTTTAATGAGTAAACTGGACTTGGGGATGCTGTAACATCACTGTACAGTACATTAAGGTTGAAAACTACCCTCAGAGACCCTAATGTACAGCCAAGGTTAAGAGGGCACTCCAATGCCTTTTCCTAAGAGAGGTTTAGCATAGTGGCTCACTCCTGTAATTCCAGCTACTCAGGAGGCAGAGATCAGGAGGACTGAGGCTCTAGGATCAGCCTGGGCACAAAGTTACAGAGGCCACCATCTCCATCAACAAGCAAGGAAGGCCCTTGCCTAGAATCCCAGCTGTGAGTAAGGCAGAGATAAGACAATATAGATTGTATAGACAATATAGACTGGCCCAGGCCAGTCCTGCCAGACAAGAACCCCAAATCATATAGAAAAAAAAGGCCAGGCGCTGGTGGCTCATACCTGGAATCCTAACTAATCAGGAGGCTGAGATCTGAGGATTACGATTCAAAGCCAGCCCTGGCAGGAAAGTTCATGATGAGCCACCAGAAAACCAGAAGTGGCACTGTGGCTCAATTGGTGGAGTGCTCACCTTGAGCTGAAGAGCTGAGGGACAGCGCCCAGGCCCAGAGTTCAAGTCCCATGACCAACAAAAGAAAAAAAAAGTGTCAAACTAGCAAGTGTGAGGCTCTGCATTGGAAATCCCACGCCACCAAAAAAGAAAAGAAAAAGGAAATGGATTTTCCCCAATCACATCAAAGATTCAGGACATGAAATAAAAATTAGCCAGCTTTAAAATGAAGAAAGGCAAATGTAGTTTCTTAGGCCAGGGATAGACAGAAGGGACGTGTGGATTTCCAACCCTGACAAGACACAGCCAATTGTGGTGCGTGACTATAACCCAGCTACTCAGAGGCCAGGAGTTGGGGGGGGGCATGGTGAAAAAGGGGATCAGTTCTAATTGACAAGCAGCAGGACTCCTCTCCTCTGTAGCTCCAGAATGGCCTAATACACGCAGGAATCACGGGGACCCTGGTCCCATCGGCCCGGTCCTGGGCCATGGCTGCCCTCCTAGCTTCCCATCCAGGTCCAGACCTCTCACCTTCTGTCACCGTGTTCTTCTGTCTGTCCCCCTCTGTCTCTCCCCCCGCCCTCCCCCCACTACTTCTCCCCTAGAGCTCCAGTTCTGTTTCTGCACCCTGGCCTGGCCTGCTTCACACCTGGGCCCTGCCTCAACTTCCGTCTGCAGCCAAGACTCTGCAACTCCTCGATAGACAGACAGGCAGCCTGAGGGACATGTTCTCACTGAGTTACCTCTCCCGGCTTCCTCTCTCTAGATCTCTTCTTCCCCCTCTCTGGGGCCCCGTCCCCTCTCTTCTGTTCCTCTCTTCCTCTCTGGGTCTGTTGCAGTCGGCTCTTTTGTCTCTCTTCTCTGGACCCCACCCAGCCTGTCTGGCTGTGTTCAACCCAGCCCTACATGCTTTGGAGGTCGAGGAGATGGGGACCCCACCCCACCCCACCCCACTGTGTCCTCAGGTTCCCACTGGATGGCTCAGCCTCCAAGCCCAGGCCTGGGCGCTCTCCTCCTTCTCCCCAAACCCAGCGCCTTGGCAGGACCCCAGAACCTGCCACAGCCTCCTCCTGAAGGCCTGGCCCCCACACACACAGAGCAGAGGGTGGAGCCAGCTGCTGGCCCCTGCGAGGCTGAACCCCAGGGGTCTGAGCAGCACCCAGACCTCCCCCAAGTCCAGCCCAGCCTCACGCGCCCCCAACAACTTGAGCAAAAGCAACAGGTGGAAAGGGAGCCAGCAAAGGAAGAGCATGGCCGCAGTGGCCCAAGGCAGCCCCAGCAGTGGGGGGCGCCCGGTCAGCCGGGCCAGCTGCAGCTGGGCCCCCAAGAGGCTGCGAGAGAAAGCCATGACCCCCAGGGGCACCCCAAACCCGAATGCCAGCTGGTCTAACACGGGGTTCCAGGCCCCGAAGCCCTGGCCATGGCTGGGGACTTCTGCAGCCGGAGTCCCATTAGAAGGGACAGCCAGGCTGGCCTGGTCCCTCCTGGCTTGCAGGGCCGGCCCCCCCAGACCCAGCAGAAAGATCCAGAATCCGCCAGCCCAGAAAACCATCTGCCGAGCTGTGTGGTGGCCCAGGGCCCAGGCAGGCTGGCACAGCGAGGTGTAGCTGTCGGCAGCCCCCCGGGCCAGCAGGCGGCCGCTGGCCCAGCAGGTGAAGAAGGACAGGCTGGGGTCCGCGCGGCAGAAGGCGCCACCCAGCGGCCAGCAGGAGTGCGTGCAGGTGAGGCTCAGGGGCAGCAGTGCCGTGAAGGTGAAGTCAACGGTGACTTGGTGGCCAAACCAGGCGGCGGACAAATGGCGTGGCAGGAGGGGCCCAGCGGCCCGGGCCAGCAGGCCATGGCTGGCCACCTCCAGGACATAGGAGGTGACCATCACCAGGGAGTAGAGAAGGACCAGGGCGGCCCAGGGCGGGCCCAGTACTGCAGGGGGTGCCGGCAGCCAAGGCTCCGAAGGATTCTCCATGGGCTAGACGAGGCTGTGGGGACCCAGAGCCTCCACGTTAGTCACCCCAGTTCTTCCCCCCAAATCTCCATCCTGTACCCCAAGAGCAACTCCACCAGCCACCCAGCCACGGCTGACCTCCCCCCTCTTCACCCCTTGGCCTTCCTGGTCTCCTGGGCCTTAAATTCACTTCCTGGTCACTGTCTCGTATATTTTTCCACTCAAAGCTGGTACTCTACCACTTGAGCCATAACACCACTTTCTGACTTTTTGAAGATAAGCGTCTCATGGCCTTTCCTGCCCAGGCAGGCTGGCTTCAAACCACAATCCTTCAATCTCAGCTTCCCGAGTAGCTAGGATGACAGGCCTGAGCACCGACACGCAACCTTCCTATCCTGCTTGACAACCTCATCCCCATCCAGCCAGCACAGCTAGGGCTTCCCCCCATTCCCCAGCCTCCCTGCTTCCAGCCTGTAGCCGACCTCTGACCCTCTTTGCTCCCCAGTGCCTTTGGACAAAGTCCCAGCCCCTCAGCCTCCCGCCAAACCCCAACCACACACACATTCCAGGAACCAGCTCCTGCCCCATGGGCCTGTTAGCTTCTGATCTGAGAAACCCAGTATCCTCAAGTTCAAGGTTTGAGAGCTGCCAGGGAGTTGACCTTCAAGACAGCCTGCCCTTCATGTGGGGAAACTGAGGCCCAGAGGAAAAAATCAAATCCAGGGGCTAGGAAGGTGGCTCAGTGGTAGAGCGCTTGCCTTGCATGCCTGAGGCCCTGGGTTCGATTCCCCAGCACCACATAAGCAAAAAGAAAAAAGCTGGAAGTGGAGCTATGGCTCAAGTGGTAGAGCGCTAGCCTTGAGCTGAAGAGCTGAGGGACAGTGCTCAGGCCCAGAGTTCAGGCCTCACGACCGGACCACCCCCCAAAAAAAAATCAGTGAAAAAATCAAATCCCATAGCAAGGCAGATGAGCTCATCATATTTGGGAGCTCAGAGGCCTGGATTGGCAACGGGGCTCTGCTGTCTGTGAACCTCAGTTCATCCTTCCCCACCCCCCAGTCCCGACATGTCTCACCTCACCAGAAGTGGGAGTCAGAAGCCCTCCAGGTGTCTGAGCAGAAGTAGGAACTGGAAGTAGCTCACCAATAGACAGAAGAGGAAGTAGAAGCTGGGGTCTGCCTGAAAACCAGAGACTGTTAAGTGCTGTCTGGGCCTGGGCCTCAGTTTCCTCCTTCTTGAATGGAGGCTCTGGCCTGCTCCCCAGGGTAAGAAGCCCCTCAGCCTGGCATTTGCAGCCTTTCTTCTTGTAGCTCCACCCACCTCACCAACCTGCCAGCTCCCACTTCCCTTCCTCCTTTTTCCTCTCCCCCTTCTCCTCCTCTTCCTCCTCCTTTTCAGTTCCTGGAGTAAACCACACACCTTCACAAGTGCACCCATATGTGCATAACCTGCATTTGTCCTCACCGTCTCTTCACCCTGGTACCCATTGTTTTGTCCCAATGATGCACACAACAAACTCTTATTCATCCTTCAAACTCCAATCAGGTGTCATCTCCTCTGGAATCCCTGACCTGTCCACCATTCACCCCATCAAGGGGGCTGAGAATTACCTTCTTCATATGCAGGATCGGAGCATGGGTTCGATTCATGCTAAACTTCATGCATCCTGGGTTCTCTGACCATCCAGAGCTCTGCTCAAGGGCCACCTCTTCCAAGAAGGCTCTCCGTGGTCCTCCTCCTTCTTTTCCCGGTTCTGGTGATGATATATTGTTCTTAATTTCTGCATTGCCTGATCACCCCCAAATGCTTTACATGGCCCCTCTATGAGAGCTTCATCCACCAGCTGGGTGCCAGTAGCTCATGCATGTAATCCCAGCCACTCAGGGCACTGAGGTCTGAGGATTGTGGCTCGAAGCCAGCCCAGGCAGGAAAGTCCATGTGAGTCTTATCCTCAACTAGAACTTGTAAGATAATGAATTTGTGTGGTATAAAGCCCCCAGATTCCTAGCGATTTGTTAGTACAACAGGAAGTGGGTGCACCCATTTTATGGAGTCTCTTGGGGGGAGGGGTCTCATAGTCAGCTGATTGCTGGTTGTGCCTCTGGGGTGAGGAGGAGGCAGGGAGTTAGGGACAGTCTGCCGGAGGGACGCTCCCAACCCAGGCTGGCCAAACAGGAGGCTGTGGTGCGAGGGGCAGGGCTGGTGGTGGAAAAGAAAGGGTACAGGGAGAGGAAGTGGGTGCAGGCCCGGCTAGACCTTGTCCCGGGGTTAAAGTGGGCCTCCAAGTGGCCCAGACGTAGAGTGGAGGAGGGAAAGCAAGGGACCGGAGGCCGGGCCTGGATTTGGGTTTCTGTCAGCTTTTTCCAGCCCTGTCCTTCGCCTCTGCACCCTGTCCCCCCCCACACCTCCCTGCATACCTCCAGGTTGAGGGTAGGGTGTGGCTGGGGACTTCCTGGGTCCTAAGTTCGAATCCGGTCTCGACAGCCTATCCTGGCTCCAATGAGTGAAGTTCCCGTCCCGGGGAGCAGAGCCTACAACCTGCGGGGCGGGGCTGCAGGTGTCAGGAGGTGAAGTCTCCCGACAGCTATTTCCCGACATCTGATGACAGAGTGTCTCCTGCGGCAGGGAACATCTCAAACCAGGCCACGCCGGGGGCGCCGCCTCCCCTCCCTCTTCGCCTGGGAGAAACAGAGGTAGTGATTAAGATGGCATAATTACCTCCCTCCCTCCCGCCCGCCCGCCTGGGAGGCAAATCCTGCCGTGGGGCTGCTCCCTTGGCTGTCTCGCTCTCTACTCCCTGCACTCAGCGCCAGCAGGGTCGCCTCTTACTATGAGCTCCGCGCCCCGCAGCCTGCGCCGGGACTGGCGGACCCGCCCTGGGGCGTTGGCTCCGCCCCTCAATCTAGCTCCTCCCCCTGGAACCTTAGCTTCTACAGTTTGCCCTGCCCCTAAGTGTTAGTCCCTCCCCTGAGGCTTCAGCTCCTCCCCCAAGAGGTAGCCCCACCCCTAAGTGTTAGTCCCTCCCCTGAGGCTTCAGCTCCTCCCCCAAGAGGTAGCCCCACCCCTAAGTGTTAGTCCCTCTCCTGAGGCTTCAGCTCTTCCCCCCCAAGATATTAGCCCCGCCCCTAAATGTTACCTCCTCCCTCGCGTTGTTAGCCCTGCCCCTAAACGTTAGCCCCTCCCCGCGATGTTAGCCACGCCCCCAGATGTCAGCCCCTCCTCTGGAATGTTAAGTTGCCCCACTTCCCCCAGAATGAGTGTACCTCCCACTGGTTTGTCGGTCTTTCCAGTCCGGATTCTTCGCGCGACTGCCGTTTACCTTGAAAGGTGCTCTATAAAAGTAGTTGAATAGATTCATGGAGTCAGACCAGTCAAATCTTGACTCCACCACTTGCTTGCTGTTTGACCTCATAAAAGTCACTTCACCTCTCTGGGCCTCGAGTGTCCTCGACTGTGCAAGGGACAGGATCGCAGTGCCGTCCTTCCGGGCTGAGCGCTGGTCTCAGGGGTCCGGACAGGATCAATGGAGGAGCGCCTTGCTTTGGGCTTAGAACCCAACCAAAGACCGCGGCCTCCCGCGGGAGAAGCTTGCAGTGCTGGGAAAACCGCAGGATGTCAGAAGGCGTCGCCGCATTCATTAAGAAATCAATGCGGATGAACCCCTCCCGGGATCCCACTCCATCCAGTCCGCGTTGGCGAAGCGCTGGGAAGCCGCCCGGAGGAGGGCGAGCAGGTGTGCAGCCATGCGCTGCGACACGCGGCCCGCCCTGGGCCCGCGCGGTGGCCCGGCAGGAAGCCAGCCTGCCAGGTGGCACCGCCATCAGAGCAGGCACCCGGCGGAGGAGCCTCGCCCACACCAACAGCCATCCTCACAGACATCACACATCCTTCTGTGGGAGGTTGCGGGAGGGGAACTGAGGCACGGAGAGTGGCTCAAACAACGCCTTGAACCATTAAGTAACCTGAGTAAAAAGTTCTCGTGTACCTCTACGATTCGTATTTGTGCAGGTATTCTGTATATTTGAAATTATCTCCAAATAAAAAGATTTGCTTTTGTTTTTGCCAGTCCTGGGGCTTGAACTCGGCTTGGGCACTGTCCCTGAGCTTCTTTGGCTCAAGGCTCAGCACTCTACCACCTGAGTTACAGCACCACTTCCGGCTTTTTCTGTGTATGTGGTGCTGAGGAATTGAACCCAAGGCTTCATGCATGCTAGGCAAGCACCCTACCATTAAGCCACCTTCCCAGCCCAGATTTGTATTTTTTAAAGTTTGGGCGGACCAGTGCCTAGCACACATTTTGCAAATACAGGAAGAAATTTCATATTATAATTCAATACATAATTCAGTCACTCAAAATTTGAGAAACATTTCTTTTTTTTTCTTAAGTCCCAGACTGGGACTGGAACCTGGAACTAGGTGCTTTCCCTCATTGGCTGGTGCTCTTGTTAACTGAGCCATGCCTCCAATGCTGAGAAGCATTTCTTACCAATTTCTTTCTTTTTTTTTTTTTTGGTCGGTCGTGGGGCTTGAACTCTGGGTCTGGCCGCTGTCCCTCAGCTCTTCAGCTCAAGGCGAGCGCTCTACCACTTGAGCTACAGCGCCACTTACGGTTTTCTGGTGGTTTATTGGAGATAGGAGTCTCACGGTCTTTCCTGCCCGGGCTGGCTTTGAACCCGATCCTCAGATCTCAGCCTCCTGAGTAGCTAGGATTACAGGTGTGAGCCACCAGCGTCCGGCTTTCTTACCAATTTCTATGCCCACTGAGATTTCATATGAATGAATTTCACTTAAAAATAGCTATGAAGGGGGCTGGAAAGGTGGCTCAGTGGTATAGTGCTTGCCTTGTATGCATGAGGTCCTGGGTTCGATTCCTCAGCACCACATAAGCAAAAAGAAAAAAGCCGGAAGTGGCGCTGTGGCTCAAGTGGTAGAGCGTTAGTCTTAAGCTGAAGAGCTGAAGGACAGCGCCCAGGCCCATAGTTCAGGCCCCACGACCGGACCCCAAAAAAAAATTTTTTTAAACTAAAAAAAATTTTAAAAAGCTAGGAAAGGGCTGGGAAGGTGGTTCAGTGGTACAGTTGCTTGCCTTGCATGCATGAGGCCCTGGGTTCAATTCCTCAGAAAAAGCTGGAAGTGGCGCTGTGGCTCAAGTGGTAGAGTGCTCGCCTTGAACTGAAGAGCTGAGGGACAGTGCCCAGGCCCAGAGTTCAGACAAAAAATAAATAAATAAAAATTAAAACAAAACTACAAAGCCTGGCACCAGTGGCTCACACCTGTCATCCTAGCTGAGTTCTGAGGCTGAGTTCTGAGGATCATGGTTCAAAGCCAGGCCGGGCAGGAAAGTTCTTGGGACTCTGATCTTCAATTAACCACCAGAAAACTGGAAGGGCGCTGTGGCTCAAGTGGTAGAGTGCTAGCCTTGGGCTAAAGAGCTGAGGGACAGCGCCCAGGCCCAGGACAGACAAAAAAAAAATAGTTATAATCTGCACACAGATCATAACTGTGTTCTGAAAAACTTACTGGGAAGTCAGGTGCATTAACCTGTGTGGCTTCTGACGTCCTACGCTTGGGGCTCAGAGCCGGACTACATTTCCCTAAATGCTCGTGGGCGAGGCCAAGGGATGGGAAGAGAACTATGAGCTCTGATTGGAGACAGCATAGTTCTGACATTGTCGGGGGCATGGCCCTTAAGATTGCTGGGAAATGTAGGCAAACACCACAAGGAAAGAGAGAGGTGGGACTTACAAAACACTCTCCCTGGCTGCTGGGAAATGACAATCTGCCTCCTTGTCCTCCTGGGATTTGTAGTTCAGAAAATGGGTCTTTCCCCTGTGCCCCCCAAAGACCCTTCCTGGACTATTAACTTGGGATGACATAAGCATGGATCTCAGTCAGCTGCTGTTTCCTCTGGCTTCACAAACCTCAGGTACTCCTCAGAGACTTGGGAGGGCCAGCCTGGTGGAGGGGGTGGGTTTCTCAGTAGGCGACCACAGTTAGAAATTAACCCCTAATGCTACAAATACCCGGGTTCGCTGGATCCATAAACAGCTCTGGTAAATGGGCTCTCTGCTTCTTGCCTCTGCCTTCTTTTTGTGCCCACAACTCTGTCCCTGAGCTGGTATGGGTGGTCCTGGCCCAAGCAAGGAGACAGAGACTTATACATATAAGGATCTCAGAACCCCAGACCCTGTGGGGTGTCCAAAGCTGGTTCCTGACCCAGGCCTGGAAGGCCAGGGAGGAAAAGAGCTGATCCTACTCAAAATGCCACACGCTGTCTCCATTCCATCAGTTCCCTTGTGCCCAGTGACCCTAAACACACCAAGTTGGTGCTACCCAGTCTTGCCTACTATAAGGACAAGGAGTGTTCCCCAGCTGGCGGAGCAGCACCGGTTTGAGAGGTGCCAGTGGTTTTGAACGCCAAAGGAGGCCCCTAGAGCAATGTCACAGTCCCTCTGATAGGAGCAGTCCTGCCCACACGTGCAGTCCTGTCGTATTTCCCTCTCTCCCTCTCCCTCTCTGTACTAGATTTTAAGCTCAAGGCCTTGTGCTTGCTGTAGACAGGCACTCTACCACTTGAGCCAGGTCCACAAACCTTTTTTGCATTGTTTTTTTAGTAGAGGCTTGGTGTTTGTTGTTGCTGTTGTTTTGCCCAGGCTCTGGTCTGGGACAGTGAATCTCCTAGTTATGCTTCCTGAGTAGCTGGGATGACAGACGTATACCATGTCTCCAGTTTTTATTGACTGAGATGCGGCCTTGAGAGCGTTTTGCCCAGGTTGGCCTTTGACCTTCCCAATTACTGCCTCCCAAGTAGCTAAGCTTACAGGTGTAAGCCTCCACATCTGGCTCCGTTCTATGACTCCAGAGAGAGTAAGGGTAGGGGTAAGATTAAAGGCACTCCCCTTTAGGGGATGGCAGGGTATCTCCTTCCCTCCTTCCCAGATCAGATGGAGTGTGGGTGTGGCAGAGGGAGGGAAGGGGCAGAGACTTAGGCCAGTCAGGGTTATATCTCCATTACTGAACTCCAGGGGAGTCCTGCTCCCCCTCTCCGCCCCCCCCCGCCCTCCACGTGCGCCTGGCCGGCCGGGGTGGGGGACACTTGGGGGCCCAGGGAGGGAGGGGAGTGGGGTGGAGCACAAGGGCGGGAACCGGCCCGCTAGAAGGGGAACTCGCAGACGAAGTAGAGGCGCCGATCGCAGTCGTGATCCCACCAGGACCCGTCGTCCGAGGCCTGGGCCACGCAGTTCTCCAGCACGCCGCCGTTAGGTTGGTCGGGACTGAGCGGGTGCGGAGCGGCGCTGGGCCGGGCGCCCGGCTCGGGGCTGGGTGCACGGTGCCAAGCGAAGAAGGACACGCGCTGGCCGTTCTCGAAGAGGTAGAGACCTTCGGCGCGCCGGTCGTGCACGCCCAGCCACACCGGCCAGTTGTAAGGCGCGAGCGCAGCGCGCAGGTACCGCGCCAACGCGTCCATCTGCTGGCGGTCCGCCGGCTGCGCCAAGCTTCCGCCCCGAGCTGCGCACCGCGCCTGCGCCGCCGGCTGCGTCTCGAAGTCACGCGAGAGAAAGAAGCACTTGTGGCCCAGGCGCAGCCCCTTCAGGCAGCCTGCGGGCAGGGCGGGGAGGGAAGAGGGCGTGACCAGAGTGTTCATAGGCGGGCGGAGAAAGGGGGCGTGTTCATAGTGGTGGTGGGAGGGGCGAGGGTCTGGGCTAGAGGGCAGCGAGGAGGCTGGGTCAGAACTACAGCAACCAATGAGGTGGAGCCAGGGGCTCCGGGGCGTGGTCAGTGTGTGGGCGTGGTCATCCGTTGGGGGCGGGACTTCAGGGCAAGGACGGTGGGGGCGTGGTGCAGTTCAAGTAGGGCCGGGTAGGCTTCTTGGAAGAAGCGTCTCGCCCTCTGCCCAACCCAGTCATTCTGGCCCCAGATCTGCCAACACATTCTAATTTTCTGGGGACTCTTTTGCTTCCCTGACTTCCTCATGTCCCCATGGCTCCCCCACCTGGCTCGGACCCCCCCGACCTTCGTCACCACGCGGGGCGCGAACTCACCCTCCAAGCGGCCGTGCTCGTGCTCGGCGCGGGCCCGCGCTTCTTGCAGGGTTTCCACGGCGTCCCGGGTGTTGCCAGTCGTCTCCCGCAGCTGCCGCAGCCCCTGGGTCAACTCGACCACGCGGGTGTCCAGCGCATGCAGACGGACGTGCAGCTGATGCAGGCCCGCGTCCAGGCCCGCCAGGCGGCCCACTGAGGACGGACGGACAGGGTGCTCACGGATGGGGTTCTGGGGGCGCCACCGGGGATGGGGTGCTACGGGGCCCTAGGACTCCGGAGGGCAGGAGTGAGGGAAGGAAAGGGGTTCTGGAACTTCCGAAAGTGGCCTCTTGGGAGGTCACACCCGTGGTCTGTAAGCAATTGAAAGACCACCAGGCTTCTGGTTACTCACGGATATAAGTGATGGTGTCCTCAGGGGTAGGAGAGGGGCTGGAGCTGGGGGTGGGGGGAGCCTGTGTTGCTTCCTCCTCTTCTTCATCCCCTTGATCCTCCTCTGTCATCCCAGTCCCTTGGCCTTCCGCAGTTGAGGCAGGATTCTCCTCCCTCCTCCTATCCGGCAACCCCAGGGCCTCCTGTAAATGCTGGGCCAAACAGCAGCCATCAGTCCCGTCTCTCCTCCCTACCCCCCACCCCCCTCCATGGCCTGCTTCCCTTCTCTGAAGCCACCTTCCCATTCTGTCAAATCCTCATTTCCCAAACTCTGGGATGTCCTCACCCCCAAGCCCAGGGGGTTCCCTTCCACCACTCACCTTCAGCATCAAGGCTTCCCGCTCCCGCTCCTCCTCCAAGGCTCCTCCCCAGCCTCCTTCCCACTCCCTCGCAGCTCCTCGAGCCCCATGGCCAAATCCCAAGAGCTGGAGGACCACCAAGGCCCCGAAGAACCAGTACGCCTGCATCAGGACCTTGGCACCTTGGATGTCAGGGCTGAGGCTGGGTTCCCTGAAGACTGCACCCTTGTCGTGGGTGCCAATTGCTAGCCCCCGATCCCCACTTATCCCAGTTGCTTTCTGGTGCCTCTCCTCTCCTCTGATCCCTGAGGGCCTGTCTTCTTGGCTTCTTGGTGTGTGTGTGTCTCCCCGCCCTTCTTGGCTCCCCTGAGGCCCTGCCTTTGTGGCCGGAAACCTCCAACGTTCCAAAGCCAAGATCCCGCCTTGCCCCCCCAACCCCCCTTCAACTTTCCAGAGCTGGCTTCTGCAGGGTTCTTTCCTTCTGCCTGGCCAAGAGCTCAGCAAATCAGGAATAGAACCTTGCTCTCCAAAGGATCCTGGGGACAGCAGGCCTCAGACCTTTTTAGGAACACCTCAGGACCAAGGGGTCGAGGTGGGGTGATGGGACCTTCACCCACACATCCTCCTTCCTCTCTCTCTTGGCCATTCCTGAGGAGGGGGCAGACTTCAGGAGCTGCGAAGGTTGTTATTACCCAGTGGCCACCATCTTCCACAAACCATTCACAGGCTCCAGGGTACTCCCTCCCTGCCTCCTGTCCACCTACATGGGCCATTCCCACCCACCCAGCCCTTATCCAGGGAGAAGATAAAGTATATGTGCATATCTGTGGGGACACACACACACACACACACACACACACACACACACACACACACACACACACACACACACACACCTATCTCTGGGAGTCAGTGGCTCATGCCTAGAATCCCAGCTACTCAGGAGGTTGAGATCTGAGGATCCTGGTTCCAAGCCAGCTCGGGCAGGAAAGTCCATGAGACATCTCCAATGAACCACCAAAACGCTGCAAGTAGAGGTGTAGTTCAAATGGTAGAACATCATCCTTGAGTGAAAAAGCTAAGGGACAGTGCCTAGGCCCAGAGTTCAAACCCCAGTACCAACACACACACACACACACACACACACACACACATGCTCCACTACAGTGCAACAGATAAGCTCCCAGGATGCAGGGCTGTGCAAAGGGGGGTGGGGGGTACCAGGGGGTGCAGTGAGCTGTCAGAGAAAATTTCTCTAGGAGATAGAGCAGACAGACATGGGGCTGGGTACAGAGAGAGCTCTAAACCATCCAGGAGCTGCTTCCTCCCAGCCTGGACCACTGCAGTCCCCTCCTCCCTGCCCTCCTCCTCCTCCTTCCTCGGAGCCCCTCCAATCCCGGCTGCCTGCTTGCCGCAGCCAGAGCAATCCTTCCAAACCATAAATCAAATCACATCATTCCCACTCCCCTACCTTCCCATCAGAAGCAGGAGGAGAGCCAAACCCGGACTCAGCCCTCAGCCCAGCCTGCTGCCTAGGGGCTGGGGAAAAGAGGAACCCTTTGTAGCTGTGTGACCTCATCACCCCTGCTCCCCATGTCCCCCCACTTCCATGGTACCGCTCAGGCTGCAGCCTCCCTGCTCCTCCCTAACCCAGAGCTTTTGCATTCTCTTTCCTTCTAGAAGCCTCTCTCCCCAGCTGCTCATCTCTAAGAGGCCTTCCCTAATCACCTTTAGCTAAAAAAGCTTCTGGTATACAAGCTGTTTTTATTTGAAGTGCCCACCTTTTATCTTCCAGGTATCATTGGGACTGACAAGATCTGCTTGTGGCTTTATGTCTATCTCTTGCCAACGAAAGCAGAGACTTACGCAGTGCCCTACCCATGAAGCAGGAGATCAGACCCTTCCCTGCGCATAGTAGGTGCTCGCTCAAGCTGTGAGTCTGGCCATAGTCTTTCCAAGTGTGGTAACGGCTTGGTCAGAGGCCTGGAGGTCTGTTCGCACCTGCATTCCCCATTTGGAGGCTGCAGTGAGGATGGAGATGATGGGCAAGCCCCTTGGGGCTGGGGAAGCAGGAGGCCATACTGGGCACACTCCATGCCAGGCCCGTGAGTCACACAGGGCTTTCCCAACTTTGGCCTGGCCACTTGTGCCAGCCAGCACCAAGCATATTAGCCAGGCAGCAAAGGGCCAGCTCTTGAAAGAAGGAAATTGAGCCTCAGACTGGGGGGCACAGCCCTTTGGAGGTCACCAGTGTGCAGGTAGCCAGCCCAGGCTCTGGCTCCCAGCATGGGAAAGGGGTCTGCCCTGGGATATCTGCCCTGGGGTGTCTGGGAGCCCCGAACGGTCCTTGGAAATCAATGCATTCGACCTTGTCTTCCAAGAAAGCACAGTGCCCGGTGGAGGCCTGTGTGACCTTGGGCGGGATGTGCTCTGCCTCAGAGCTTGGACCTCTCAGGTGCCTGCCTGGGCCCACTGGGCTTTCACTTCCAGCCACGGTCCTCCCTAGATCATGTGCAAGGCTGCAACATCCTTGCAAACTGTAGAGGGGTACGCAACCTCACAGCTGGTGCCAACACACAGCTGTTTTCCAGAGCCCAGCTGCTCCCCACCTGGGTGGATGGGGGTACATCTACAAGGGCCTCTCCCAAACCCAGGCTGGCAGGCACCTGCTCCGGCTTAGGCATTGTAGGGTGCTGCGGAGAGCCTGCAGCTGGGGGGTTGGGAACCCCACAGGCCGCCCAGAAACCCAGAACTGCCTTCTCAAGGTGCCTTTGCGACCTTTAGCTTTTTTGACCTCTCTATCTCTTGAGCCACAGCTGCACTTCTGGCTTTTTGGTAGTTCATGGGTACAAGAGTCTCGTGGATTTTACTGCTTGGGCTGGTTTAGAACCATGACCCTCAAATCTCAGCTTCCTGGAGTAGCTGGGATTACAGGCGGTAGCCACTGGCACCCAGCTGTGTAGAGATGGTTGGGCACAGCTGCCTGTGCATGCCAGGGGTATACAATGAAGCACAAGGGGCGCCTGCTGTCCCTAAGCCTCTGCGATTTCTACAACTGGGTGACTTGGGGCAAGTTCTCTGTGCCTCAGTTTCTCCCTCGGGAACACAGAGATGGCCAACATTCTACCACATAGAAGCGACAGCGGCTGCTACCCAGGAGGGGAGCTAGGATGAGAGCTGGGCTGCTGGGCAGGTGTGGGGTGCCGGGTGAGGTGTGCGCGGTGGCAGCCCCACCTCCCTGACACGCGCCTAGCCTTCTGCTCTGTGAGGGCCGGGCACACAGGCGTGCACAGCCCAGGTGGGTGGTGGCCAAGCCTGGCGCCACGTTGCTGCGTGTGCTGGCTGGTGCAGGAGGGCTGAGCGCACGTGTAGCTGGGCGCGTTTGTGGCGGTGTACCCCGGGGGGGGGCACTGGCAGGCAGGGCAGCCATGCCCCGGAGACAAGGCACATCTGCGGGCTCTGCTCCTGTCTGGGGGGACCCCGAGCCTGGCTCAGGTGGGTCCACGTGCGCCGGGCCCTGGGCTGAGGTGGCCTTCGAGGGGAGGGGAGGAGAAGAGAGGAGGGGGGAGGAGAGGGCCCCCCTCCCCAGTCCCCACTATGGGGGAGCCCCCGGGAAGGGGCGGTCCTGAGGTGAGTGAGGACCCCCGGTGGCGGGGGTGGGGGCGGGGCGGGGGGGGCGGGGCGGGGCGGAGCCGGGCGGGGGGGGGATGGGCGAGGTTTGGGGGCGCGGGGAGGGGCGATGTCTCCTCCGCCGGCTCCGGGAGGGAGGGAGGGGAGAGGGCGGAGGGAGGGGAGGGCGGGAGGGAGAGGGGGAGGGAGGGAGAGACCGGGTGAGGGAGAGACGGCGCGAGCGCGCGAGCCAGCCGGTGGCAGAAGGCGGCGCGGAGCGGGCGGCGGCCGCGGCCCGAGGACGAGGAGGCGGCGGCCGAGCGCGGGGACGCGGCGCCCGGAGCCGGCGGGACCGAGCCGGGGCGCGCGAGCAGGGGCGCGGCGGCTCGGGGGGGCGCCCGGCGCATGGCCAGGCCCGGCCCGCGGGGGGGGTGAACCCCGGCCCCCGCCGCCCCCCGCCCGGCCCGCTCGCCCCCCGGGGCGGTGGGGCATGGCCTGAGGGTCCCCCGGCCCCGGGGGAGGGGGGTGGGGGGAGGGGGGAGGGCGCGGGCGCCGCCCGGGATCAGCAGCCCCGCCAGGCAGGTAAGCTGGGGCCGGGTGCGGGGCCCGGGGGTTGCGGGGCCGGGGCTGCGGGAGGGGGCGGGGGCGCCCCGGATGTCCTTGGCCCGGCGCCGGGCTCGGGCCCGGGGTGCGGGGTGCGGGGGACAGCGACTTGGGTTCCGGCAGAGCAGGGCGCGCCCCCACCCCGGCGGCGGGGTCCCCCCAACCTGGGGCTCTCCGGGGTCGGGCCGGGGTCCCGGGGCCCGCCTCCCGCCCGGCCCGGTCCCGGCCACTCCCCCGCGTCGCCCCCCGGCGCACCTGGCCCCTCCCCCAGGTCACCCCGGGGCCCAGCCGGGGTCCCCGCGCCCCCCACCCCGGGACCGCACGGGCCCCGCGTCTCCCGCCGGGCGCCCCCCTCCCCCGAGGCCGCCCCTGCCCGCACTCCCGTCCGCGCCGCGGCTCCTCCGGCCCGGGGTCTCCCGCCCCCCTTCCCCGGCCGGGGTCCCCCCCCCGCCCGGGCCCCGACCGTGGCCTCCGCCCCTCTCCGCCCCCACTCGCCCTCCCGCGCCCGCGGCGGGCCACGCCGCCGCCCCCAGGGCGCCCCCCGCGCCCCCCGCCGTCCTCCGGGGCACCCCCACCTCCCCGCCCCCCGGCTCCTCAGCCCGTCTCGGTACCAGCTGCGTGCCAGCTATTCTTAGCCGCCGAGCGTTTGATTCATGCCGCCCCGGCGGAGTGTGCCCGCTCCCTCCCTCGGGCCGGAGGGGGAGGGGCCGAGCGGCCGGGGGGCTGGGGCGCGGGGGAGGGGGGGACCCCGGGCCGGCCGCCGCCCCGCCCCGCCCCTGTGGGGCCGGGGGTCAGCCGGGGTCAGCCGAGGGGGGAGTGGCCGCGGCTCCGGGGGAGGGGGCCAGGGGGATGAGGGGGGGAGCTGGACCGGGCCGGGGTCCCCCCCCGGGGGCGGGGCCTCGGCGCGGGGAGGGGGGGGAGGGCCCCGGCTGGGGTCTAGGTGCCCTCTCGCCCACAGTTCTTGGAAGTCTGCTTCCACACACATTTTCTCTTCCTTGCTTCAGCCCCCCCATCCCCAAAGTCGGCAGTACCCTCCACTGCTTCTCATCTCCATGGCAACCGTGCGGGAGCCGGGCCTGGTGTGGGGGGGGGGAGGGAGGGACCAGACCAGACATTCTGGTTTCCGGTGCTGGGGTGGGAGTTGGGGGGTGTTTGGGAGAGGCAGTTCTACCCCCCACACCATTTGGAAGGGACCTGCCCTCGGAAGGCACAGTGGGGACCCAGGAGATGATCCCCAGCCCCACTTCCTACCTTCCTTGGCAGCCAAGCCTTCCCCCGCCCCTGCCCTGCCCGCTCCTCGGATGCCGGCCCACCCCTCCCACCATGCCTGTCCTGGAACACGCCCACAGGTCATCACAGACACCTGCACCCCACCACCCAGGCCCTCCTCCCCCAGCCTGGCTCGCACCCCGGGGGGCTGCTGCTCACCACTGCCAACCTGGTTCAGATGCCCCAGTAACCTCTCACTGTCCCCTTAGGGACAGCCTGCAAGATGCCCTGCCCTGGGGCGCCCTCAGGTGGCACCCTCGCTCCCCTGGGAAGGCCTTGCTTTGGTGAAGTCACCCATCAGGGCACCGCCATCTCCCTCCCCCGTTCCTTACTACGGGGCTCAGTCAGCCTGGGCAGGAGCACAGGGGGCCAGGGTGGGGCCGGGAGGGTGGGTACCAGTGGGTCCACCTGTCTGTCCCGAAGCTAATTTTAGCTCCATTTTCTGCGACCTCACAAAGTGGGCCACTAGCTCCCGCGGTGATTCTGCGGTTTCTGGGACACGGCCACGCAAAGTGGGGCGCAGGGGGGGTGGGGGGCTGCAAGCAGGGCCAAGGGCAGGGAGGAGACAGGTGCCAGAAGTAGGCGAGGCAGGGAAAGGGGCCTGGTGTGGGCCGGTGTGGTGGTGGAGGTGGGAGGCCGGCAGGTCTGGAGCGCATGCCCAGCCTCCTCCCTGCCTGTGCCGGACCGATTGTCCACTGAGGGGTGCTGGTGGCCCCCGAGGGGTCTGAGCCTGATGCTCACTCCTGGTCCCCTGCAGTCACCTGTGATGCTGCCGCCCCCCACCGCCCCGTGGCCCCACGATGACCCACAGCCCCGCGACAAGCGAGGACGAGGAACCCCACAGTGTCAACGAGTATCTCGAGGGGGGCTCGGAGTCCGACAGCTCCCCCGACGGGCCAGGTCGAGGCCCCCGGGGGACCCGGGGCCGGGGCAGCGGAGCACCTGGTAGCCTGGCCTCGGCCCGAGGCCTCCAGGGCCGGTCCATGTCTGTGCCCGACGACACCCACTTCAGCATGATGGTTTTTCGGATTGGCATCCCAGACCTGCACCAGACCGTGAGTTGACCACCCACCCACCATCTGGCAGAGGTGGGGACGAAGCCCCCAGCTGGTGGGAAGCCACTTCCGGGGAAGGCCCCCATTTCCAGAAATGCCTTCCCAGCCTACCTGGGACCCTTGACCTACCTGAGTCCTCCTGTCTGTCCCCCTCTTCCTCCAGAAATGCCTGCGTTTCAACCCCGACGCCACCATCTGGGCTGCTAAGCAGCAGGTGCTGTGTGCGCTGAGTGAGAGTCTCCAGGACGTGCTGAACTATGGCCTTTTCCAGCCTGCCACCTCCGGCCGCGATGCCAACTTCCTGGAGGAGGAGAGGCTATTGAGGGAGTACCCCCAGTCTTTCGAGAAGGGGGTACCCTACCTGGAGGTGAGACCTCCATCTCCCCAACCTTTTACCAACAACACAAAAGGCATGCCCCAAAATAAACACACCCCACACTTTCATGGGCTCTCCTAAGACTCCCCAGCAAGAGAGGCCCAGAACAAGGCCTGATTTCAAATCATTCTCCCCCTCTGACCCCCTGGGTGGCCTTCGCAAAGTCCTTGTCCCCCTCTCCCCTTCTTGTCTGTGAGTTGGGGAAGGTGTCCTTGACTCCCTGCAGGAGCCAGACACCTTTAGCCTTCAAGGTAGGCCTGGCTCTCAGAAAAGTCAGTCTCTGCCCAGCCGCCCAGCCAACCTACCAGAGCTGTTGACACACCAGTCCTGCCCTACCCTGGGGATAAGGAAGAGGTCAGAGGTCAGAGGCCACCTCTTCCACCATCACCCCCACCCCGACACTTCCAGTCAAGACCCCAGTTCCCAATCTTGGTCTCTCCTCCATGCCTCAGTTCCGATACAAGACGAGAGTTTACAAACAGACCAATTTGGACGAGAAGCAGCTGGCCAAGTTGCACACAAAGGTGAGAGAAACCTGCTGGCATGGAACAACCCCCTCTCCCCCTCCCCCCTCCATGCCTACCCTCGCACCTCCCTGCTCTCCACAGCAACCCTCAGTGTGGGCCAGGCCCCAATGTCCAATGGAAGCTATTTCCTTCCTCCACCATCCTCTGAGCTCACCTGGATGTACCAAGTCCAAGGATCACCTACATATTTTCTCCAGTCCTTATGCCAAATCTCCCCCAGTCTCCCCTGATCACCTGGAGGATGTGAAGGGGCTGCTGTGGCTTAGAGAGGGAAATTTTCTGGTTTTTTTGTTTTTTTTTTTTTGTCGGTCGTGGGGCTTGAACTCAGGGCCTGGGCGCTGTCCCTCAGCCTTCCGCTCAAGGCGAGCACTTTACCACTTGAGCCATAGCACCACTTCTGGTTTTCTGGTGGCTTATTGGAGATAAGAGTTTCATAGACTTTCCTGCCTGGGCTGGCTTTGAACCTTAATCCTCAGATCTTAGCCTCCTGAGTAGCTAGGATTACAGTTGTGAGTCTCCATGCCTAGCTCAAGAGGAGAATTCTTGGGACCCTAGCACCCCACACCATACATCTCACTCCTTCCTCAGTTCCCTAGGCTTTTCTTCCCCTGCCATCCTGAAAGGTCCTAGGGGGCCACTGGCCATCTGGAACATGGCTGATCTGGACAGGAGGCATTCTAGTAAAATAACAGTATAGCTTTCATCTGTTGGAATAGTAATAGCGTGGATTTATTAATCCAAGAACAGTTTCAGCTGTTCAATTCCAGTACAATAGATGGTTCCTCTGTGTGTGTGTGTGTGTTTGTGTCTGTCTGTCTGTCTTTGTGTGTGTCTGTGTCTGTGTGTCTGTCTGTCTCGCTGTCTGTCTCTCTGTCTGTGCCTGTCTGTCTGTCCTGGGGCTTGCACTTGTGAACTTGGCACCTGGGTGCTATCCCTAAACTTTTTCCACTCAAGGCTAGTTACTGCTCTTTTACTTGAGCCACAGCTCCACTTCCAGTTTTTGGGTGGTTCGTTGGAGATGCGAAGCTCACAGATTTTCCTGTCCAGGCTGCTTTGCACCCTGATCTTCAGATCTCAGCCTCCTGAGTAGCTGAGAATACAGGTGTGAACCACTTGTGCCCGGCCTTCTTTTTCTGAGACAGAATCTTATTATGTGGCTTAGGCTTGTCTCAAATTTGAAATCTTTCATCAGCTTCCTGAGGGCTGGGATTCCAAGGATGCACCACCACACACAGCTTCCTTTTTCCTTTAGAGGTGGCTGCTGGAAACTTTTTGGTGTTCTCTGTGGCTGGCTCTGTCTTCCACTGGGTGGCGCTGTTTCAGATCTCTGAGCAGCTTCCCCTCTTCCTCCTCCCCCAGACCGGATTGAAGAAGTTCCTGGAGTATGTGCAGCTTGGGACATCCGACAAGGTGGCACGGCTGCTGGACAAGGGGCTGGACCCCAACTACCATGACTCGGACTCAGGAGGTAGGGAGGAGGTCCTCCACACGCTGGAGGAGAGCAGGCGTCAGACTCGGTGGTGCAAGCCTGTAATCGCAGCTATGTGGGAGGCAGAGGCAGGAGGATCTCAAGTTCAAAAACAGCCTGGGCAAAGTTAGTGAAACTCTTGTCTTCAAAACGAAACAGAAAAACCTTCAGAGCTGGGAAGTGGGAAGCACAGGGAGTGGGAACTGCCTGTGATGGATGGCCTTTTTCACCCCAGAGACGCCTTTGACGTTGGCCGCCCAGACGGAAGGCTCTGTAGAGGTGATTCGAACTCTGTGCTTGGGCGGGGCCCACATCGACTTCCGGGCTCGGGATGGCATGACAGCTCTACACAAGGCTGCCTGTGCCCGGCACTGCCTTGCTCTCACGGTGAGTCACCAGGGTGCCCTCAGCACTCCTGGGACCTTCTCTCCTTTTCTCTTGCTTTTCTGTCAACATCCACGTTCCTTCCTTCCTTCCTTCCTTCCTTCCTTCCTTCCTTCCTTCCTTTCTTTCTTTCTTTCTTTCTTTCTTCTTTCCGTTCTTTCTTTCTTTCTTCCTTATATGTTAAAAACAGTCCTTCTTTGTGTCCTGGGTACCTCTTTCAGTTGTCACTCTTCTGACTGAATTAGAGACCTTTCTCAGGCTCTGCATGGGGACACACGTGACCATCAGCGGGTCATACCTCACCCAACCTGGGTAGATCCAAACCCTACCCCCATTGAAATATGACACAGAGTCATGTTGTATAGACCTAGTTTGAAAGCTTCTTCCCGAAGCCGGGCACCGGTGGCTTACACCTGTAATCCTAGCTACTCAGGAGGCTGCGATCTGAGGATCCCAATTTGATGTCAGCCTGGGCAGGAAAGTCTCTAAGACTCTTATCTCCAATTAACCAGCAAAAAGCCAGAAGTGGAGCTGTGGCTCAAGTGGTAGAATAAGAGTCTTAAGCAATAAAGCTCAAGGACAGCATCCCAGCCCTGAATTCAAGCCCCAGGACCAGCATAAAAAATTTTTTTAAAGGCTTTTCCTCTCCTCCAACTCCCAGAGGCACCTTGTCTTTCCTCAGGAACACACACACACACACACACACACACACACACACACACACACACACACACTCCAAACCTTCACTGTTCATTCCATTAGCCACTGGCCACACAAGGCTGTTTACATTTAAATTAATGAAGATAAAGCAAAATTAAGTGGTCAGTTCCTCTGGCTCACAAGCCCCATTCAGATGCTCATGGCCCCCATGTGGGCGCCATATTGGATGGTGCCATTGAAGACCATTGGCTGCTCCCCTGCTTGTGGGGCAGGCTGGCTGCAAGCACTTTCTCCTTGGAACACTTGAGGGTGCTTGCTCTTCTACATCCAAAGCTTCAGTTGGAACCGTATCCTGCTCCCCAGACCCCAGTCCCTGTGAGGCTGGTTCAGAGCCTGCCCTGTCCTAGCTTGACTTGTTTTCTAGACCCATTTTTAGGATACTTTGTTTTAGAACAATTTTCCATTTGGCCGGGGGCCCTGGTAGATCCCTCGTGTTTTGCATTCTCACATTGGTCCCCCAATAAGCATCCTCTAGAGAGTGTGGAGTGGCACTGCCACATTGGCCACGGCTGTCTTCCAGTGGCTCATCTATGGTGGGAGCAGGTGCATCTGCTGGAACGCAGAGCTGAGATGGCACTGGCGGTGTGGGTGACTGGAGGCCACCTCCCTGCTAGTCCTACAGAACCTCCTGTGACTGTCCTTCCTCCCCGGGTCTGCCTCCTTTCTTAGGCGCTTCTGGACCTTGGGGGGTCCCCCAACTACAAGGACCGTCGAGGACTGACCCCTCTGTTCCACACGGCCATGGTAGGGGGTGACCCCCGTTGCTGCGAGCTGCTTCTGTACAACAGGGCCCAGCTGGGCGTAGCTGACGAGAACGGCTGGCAGGAAATCCACCAGGTGCTTGAGGCTGGGGTGGGAGGGGATGTTTGGGAGGGAAACTGAACCTTGGTGCTTCCAGGAGGCTGGGATTCTTGTGTGGGGTGAGTGAGGATAGAGGGGAGGGAAAGTCAGGAGCATGGATGCACACCAAGAGTATTTGGGAGCCGGGCGCTGGTGGCTCACGCCTGTAATCCTAGATACTCAGGCGGCTGAGATCTGAGGATCGCGGCTCAAAGCCAGCCCGGGCAGGAGAGACCGTGAGACTTCTATCTCCAATAAACCACCAGAAAACCGGAAGTGGCGCTGTAGCTCAAGTGGTAGAGTGCTCGCCTTGAGCTGAAGAGCTGAGGGACAGCGCCCAGGCCCAGAGTTCAAGCCCCACGAACGACAAAAAAAAAAAAAAAAAAGAGTATTTGGGGAGGGGCACGGGCCAGAAGACGGGACAGCTTGGGACCCACAATGGGTCCCAAGGACTGCCCTCTTGTCCCTCATGAGGGCTCAGACTGGACCCTCTGGCCTTCAAAGGAGCATTTGTACTTGTAAAGCTGGCATCTTAGGTCCCTAAGCAGGAATGAGAGGTGAAGGTGAAGAGAAGGTGAATGGGAGGGCTCATGGCCCCAAAGAACAGGGAGGAGCCTGGAGGGATTCAGAATGAGTCTGATCAAGGCCTTGTGCTTCCTGTCTTCCCCCATCCCCCAGGCCTGCCAGCGAGGTCACTCTCAGCACCTGGAGCACCTGCTTTTCTACGGGGCTGAACCCGGAGCCCAGAATGCCTCGGGAAACACGGCCCTGCACATCTGTGCTCTCTACAACAAGGTTTGCCCTGGCAGCCCCTCCCACCTCAGCCACCTCAGCCACCTTCCCCGCACTGATGCCTGCCTCAGACCCTCTCCATCCCAGCCTCCCAGATGTGCATGTCTGCTTCTCCGATGCTTTCACCCTTTATCCACCCATCCATTCATTCATTCACCCATCCATTCACCCATCATTCCTCCACCCATTCACCTATCCACCCATCCATTCACCCATCCACCCATTCATCCACCCACCCATTCACCCATCCATTCACCTATTTATCCACACACCCACTCATCTATCCACCCATCCATTCACTGATCCATCCACTCATCCATCCACCCATTCACCCATCTATTCACCTATTTATCCACACACCCACTCATCTATCCACTCATCCATTCACCCATGCATCCACTCATCCATCTACCCATTCACCCATCCATCTACTCATCCATCTACTCATCCATTAATCCATTCACCCACCCATCCACTCATCCATTCACCTATCTATCTACCCATCTATTCACCCATTCATCTACCCATTCATCTACCCCATTCACCCATCCATTCACCCATCCATCCACCCATTCATCTGCCCCACACACCCATCCATTCACCCATCCATTCACTCATCCATTCACCCATCCATCCATCCACCCATCCATCTACTCATCTGATTCTCCATCCATCTTTATAGCTTTCCATCTACTTATCAACCAGCCAGCCAACCAGCCATCTATTCAACAAATGTTCCCCAAGTTCCTTCCTAAGTTCCTGAATCAGGCCTGGAGTTGGTTGCTAGGGGACACCCCCTGATGTTATGGCCTGGAGTGCTCAGAGTGAGGTCCCAAGGGAGTGCTATCTGGACGTGGGTCTGGATGTGGGCCTGGGTGGAGGTGGCTTTCGGAAGAGGCTCCAGTCAGACTATTATGAAATCAAGAGTCAGCCAGACAGAATAGTGGAGGGAGGATGCTGCAGGCAGAGGGCTTGGCCTGCATAAAATAGGCGGGAGGAGGGGGCATGACAGGAAGTGGAAAGGGGTCTATGTGGGCCTTCACTTGCTGGACATCTGCACTCAGCCAGCTGTGATGGCAAAGTGGGGACAGAGGAAAGATCCAGAAGCAGCTCCTGACAGGGATCATAGGGTCCTGCTCTTTCCAGGCTGGTGGATGGACCCCACGTAGGACTCTCTGGGAAAGGCAGCTGGAGTGCTCATGGTGACAGCTTGAGCCCCAGCGCCTCTTCTCCCCAGCAGTGCTCCTAGAAGCTGCAGCTTCCTGCTTCTTTTGCTTATTTATGTATATATATATATATATATATATATATATTTTTTTTTATTTGGAAGGGGGAGATTTGAACTTAGTACTTGGTGATTGCTAAGCAGACACTCTACTACCTCATACCCACAGCCCTTTTCACTGTGATTATTGTTGAGATAGTAGGGTCTCATACTATAATCTTCCTCTTTATGCTTCCTATCATAGCTGGGCAACAGGTGCACACCACCATGCCCAGCATTCTCTGTTGAGCTGAAGTCTCACATAATGGACAGGTAGATGCATGATGCATGGATGGATGGATGGATGGATGGATGGATGGATGGATGGATGGATAGATGGATGAAAGATCTTTTGCTGGAACTAGCCTTGAACTGTGATCCCCCTGATCTCAGCCTCATGATTTTTTTTTGCCAGTCCTGGGGCTTAAACTCAGGGCCTGGGCACTGTCCCTGGGCTTCTTTTGCTCAAAGCTAGCACTCTAGTACTTGAGCCACAGCGCCACTTCTGGCTTTTTTTTTTTTTTTGTTTTTGTTTTTGTTTTTGGTCCGGTCGTGGGGCTTGAACTCTGGCCCTGGGCGCTGTCCCTCAGCTCTTCAGCTCAAGGCTAGCGCTCTACCACTTGAGCCACAGCACCACTTCCAGCTTTTTTTTTTTTTTTTTTTTGCTTATGTGGTGCTGAGGAATCGAAACCAGGGCTTCATGCATGCAAGGCAAGCACTCTACCACTGAGCCACCTTCCCAGCCCCCACTTCTGGCTTTTTATGTTTATGTAGTGCTGAGGAATGGAGCCCAGGGCTTCCTGCATGCAAGGCAAGCACACTACCACTGAGCCACATTTGTGGCCTCTTGAACAGCTAAGATCCTAAGTATGAGCTACCAGCATCCCTGCTCCTACCATGCCCACCCCCTGCCAGTTCGCTGCCCTTGAATGTGGGGATGCCAGGAGATGGGAGCCTGCTGTGAGGCTGCTGGTCTGCCAGCCACTTCCTCCAGGAAGTCTTCCAAAACCTCCTTCTGCCTTGTGAGCGAGCACTTGCTGTGCCGGGGATTTGGCAGGTGGCCCGGTGTGGCCCAGTGGCATCGGCCAGGGAGGACTCAGTGTTTATCAAACCAAATCCATGCGGGGCCTACACGTCCCCTCCCTGCTTTTTTCCCTTGAAGGGTAAAATGGTTTCTCTAGTCCAGATTGTGGGGGTGGGGTGGGAGGGAGGGTGTGTAGTGGAGCAGGAAGGACTCCCCCCCCCTTCCTACAGACTAGGGCCCCGCAAGCCACGCCCCCTCAGCATGTTGATCTGGGGATCTAGTATTCATCCTGTATTCATGACAGCTCTGATCATAATAATTGTTAGTATTAATGTTGCCACCCGTGCCACTCTGGATCTGGTCGGGAGACTTATTCATATGAGCAGGGACAATTTAGGACAAAGATGACAGTAGCACCCACCATGGACGAGGATCCAGGGGACTTAGGTGCTGCTTGCTCCCGCATGCTAATAACCAAGCAGATGTCCACAAATGGGAGGTTATTTTCCATTCTTCAGATGGTTCTGGGGATTGAACTCAGGGCATCATTCATTCTAGGCAGATGCTCTACCACTTGAACCATACTTCTAGTCCATTGGGGGTTTTTTCATTTTATTGTGTTTTGTTTTTTGCTTTAGTTATTTTTCAGATAGGGTGTAGTCATTTTATTCAGGATATCTTGGTCTGTTATCTTCCTATGTTTCTTTTTTTTTTCTTTTTTTTCTTTTTTTGTTGGTCGTGGGGCTTGAACTCTGGGCCTGGGCGCTGTCCCTCAGCTCTTCAACTCAAGGCGAGCACTCTACCACTTGAGCTACAGCGCCACTTACGGTTTTCTGGTGGTTTATTGGAGATAAGAGTTTCACGGACTTTTCCTGCCCGGGCTGGCTTTGAACCGCGATCCTCAGATCTCAGCCTCCTGAGTAGCTAGGATTACAGGTGTGAGCCACTGGTGCCTGGCTTTCTTTTTCTTTTTCTTTTTCTTTTTTTTTTTTTTGGTCTGTCGTGGGGCCTGAACTCTGGCCTAAGTGCTGTCTCTCAGCTCCTCAGCTCAAGGCTAGCTCTCTATCTCCTTGTCTTTGCTCCCAAGGGCCAGGACTAGGTCTGGCTATTTTCCCACACTCTCTAATCTTGGCATTCCCATCCAGCCCCGGTGGTGGAGGTCAGGTCCATGTCGAGGCTGTGAGATCATGAGGGCTGGCTCTGATGGACCGCTCTGTCCCAAGGCCCCTTTGCACATAGTAGGCTTAGCTGCATCTCTGGGGAGTGAGTGAGTGAGTGAATGAACGAATGAACGAATCATGGGTCAGCCATCTTGGATTTCTACCAGGACTATGTACTGGCTCAGAACTCAAAACAGGTGGTGGCTTGTTTCCACAGATCGAATGACTCAACACATGAATAAATGAATGACTCCAGCAGATGAAGTTTGATTGACAGCTCTGCATCCCCCAGCCTCATCCTTGTTCTGTGCACATTTGCTGAGCACCTCCCCTGTGCCTGGCACCAGGTGCTGGGGATAGGAGAGGGATCTGAGACGGGGCTCGGACCAGGGAGAGGGCCGGGGAGGCTCACGCTTGTGCGAACAAATCTGTGCCACCCTGTGAGATGCCCGCTAGTTCCAAGTAAATGTCAGGCTCTTTATATGCCCAGTAGGGGGAGCCACGGAGTCTGTGACATCTAAAAGTGGTCAGGGCAGGATGACAACCCCATGGATGGGAGCCAGGGATAGGGCCCACAGTTCTCAGTGGGACCCCGGGCAGACACAAACATGTGAAAAAGCATATGGCCACAGTGAACGCATGCGCACTCCCACAGAACACCCACCACACTAGCTGGAGTCTCTCGCTGTATGGTCACCTTGGCCATCACGTGGACACAGATGAACACCAGGGCCAGAAGGTCAGTTGGAATACTGACTATTCTACTAACTGCTGTGTGGCCTGGAGCCTGGGACTGCCCTCTCTGAGCTTGCCCTGTCCAAGGGGCCTCAGAGGACATGCTGTGAAGGGCTGAGATGAGAAGGCATTTGTGACTTGGAACAGAGGGGCACAAGTGGCGATGAACTGGGGCTTGGCCTGGGTTTTGACAGGCTGAGACAAGGGAAAGAAAGCTGTTTTTAAAAAGCCCTATCCACTAGCCAGATGTGATGGCTCACGCCTGTCATCCTAGCTACTCCAGAGGCTGATACTGGGAGGATCACAGTTTGAGGCCAGCCTGGCCCCAAAGCTGTCTTAAGATCTCATCTCAACAAATACCTGAATGTGATGGAGCATGGCTGTCCTGCTAGCTGTGAGGGAGGATGGAGATGCCAGGCCATTCCTGGAGGAGAAAAGTTCATGAGATCCCATCTCAAAGAAAGAAGGGCTGTGGTATCAGGTGTGTCTGTCATTCTAGCTATGGAAGGAAGCATAAATAGGAGAATCACAGGCCAGCCTGGACGAAAGTGCGAGGCTCTGAATTCAAACCCTAGTGCTGCTCCCCAAAAAGTGTACCCCTTTGTAAAATCTTTGGGATGAGCCGGGTGCCAGTGGCTCATACCTGTCATCCTAAGCTACTCAGGAGGCTGAGATCTGAGGATCACGGTTCAAAGTCAGCCTGGGCAGGAAACTCTGTGAGACTATCTCCAATAAAACACTAGAAAACTGGAAGTGGGGGGCTGGGAAGGTGGCTCAGTGGTAGAGTGCTTGCCTTGCATGCATGAGGCTCTGGGTTCGATTCCTCAGCACCACATAAGCAAAAAGAAAAAAGCCGGAAGTGGCGCTGTGACTCCAGTGGTAGAGTGCTAGCCTTGAGCTCAAGAGCTGAGGGACAGCGCCCAGGCCCAGAGTTCAGGCCCCATGACCGGACCCCCCCCAAAAAAAAAAGAAAACTGGAAGTGGCGCTGTGGCTCAAGCGGTAGAGCGCTGGCCTTGAGCTGAAGAGCGCAGGGGCAAGCGCCCAGGCCCAGAGTTCAAGTCCACGACCAACCAAAAAAACAAAACCAACTTTGGGGTGAGTGGGGAGAGACACAAAAATGACAAATGGCATAGAGAGTGGAATTTGGGGCAAATAGGCTCATTTTGGCTTTAGAAGAATGCCTGAGACCTGGCAATGAAGGAAGGACGGGTATCAGAGGCTCTTTCATAGACAGAGGCTGCCTCAGGAGAGGCGACATTGAGCAAAACCCTAATGAGGTGAGAAAGTAATCTGGGAATAGAGATCTATGCGTCGAGGAAATCACAGTGCAAAAGCCCAGGGCTGGAGCAAGGGGGGGGGGTCAGAGGGGGAGGCCAGGCCTCTAGAGCCAGGGCAGGAGGAGCCTCCCGTGAGGTAGCTCAGGTGAGGACTTCCCAGCTCATGGCAAGAGTTTGATGACATGATTGGCACTGTAAAGAATGGGTGTGGATGGCATCTGGGCCTTCCTTCGGAGTCTAAGAGAGTGAGACGGTCCTAGGCTTGAGTCTGAGCACTACTTATCACCAGCCACATGACCTTGAGGTGTTCTGGAAGTTTCTAGGAGACCAGAGGTACTCATTTTTCTCTCTGGGAACTTTGGACAAATCCAATGAGTACCTTCCATGCACCGTGCAGAGTGTGGTGCTACTGCCATCTAGTGGTAGAATCTGGGCCATAGCTCCTCGCCCAGGAGCCTCAGCCCCAGATGACTCTGGGGTCCAGAAACCCTAGTTCTGTTCAGCTCTGGCTAATAGGATATAACTCGAGCCTCAGCTCCAAAATGTCCTCTTAGTGGCCGAGGAAAAGAGGAATTGGTGGTTTTCACTGCAGTAGCATATTTTACTTAACCTGATGTTTCTAAAATATCACTTAAACAAGGAATGCTACAGCCAGGTACCAGTGGCTCACACCTGTAATCCTAGCTACTCAGGAGGTAGAGATCTGAGGATTGCAGTTCAAAGCCAGCCCTAACAGGAAAATCTTTGAGAATCTCATCTCCAATAAACTACTCAAAAAAGTTGGATGTGGCACTGTGGCTCAAGTGGTAGAGTGCTGGCCTTGAGCAAAAGAAGCTCAGGAACACCCAGGCCCAGAGTTCCAGCCTCAGGACTGGGGTGGGGGGAGGAATAGCACATCACTTAATTTCTCCCTTAAATATGGAATATTAGACCATTTAATTTCTTCCCCATACTAAATCTTTGAAACCTCGTGTATTTTACCCTTTTGGACTAACCATCAAGTGTTGTGCTTATGAGCGGAGTGTAGTAATGAATGCACACCTGTAATCCCAGCCCAAGCGGAGGCTGAGGCAGGAGGATCATGAGTTCAAGGACAGGTTGGGTTACATGGAAAGCCCCTGTCTCAACACAATGAGGAAACAGGACAAATCCAGAATGCTTGTGTGGTGCCATCCTGAGCGAAGCAGGTTTTCTTCCTCGTGTTTCCAGGTGGTTCCCTGCATGCCAGGCACTCACAGCAGCCTTGATTTTGGTTTTCTGTTTCCCCCCCACACCCAGGAGACATGTGCCAGGATCCTTCTCTATCGAGGGGCGAACAAGGATGTGAAAAATAACAATGGACAGACTCCTTTCCAGGTGTGGGCTCAGTGGTGGCTATGACAGTGGCTGCAAGGCTTGGGGTGGGGGCGGCGATAAAGAGGACTCAGGGAGCCGGGCTCAGGTGGGGAGACTGAGTCAGCAAGGATGGTGCTTTGAGGCCCTCCTGGGCAGAAAAGTTCACAGAATCCCTTTTCAGCCAATAACTGAGCACAGTGGTGGGCACTGTCATTCTAGCAGGACAATCACAGTCCAGATGCCACCCGGGACTGGATTCAGGGTGTAGCTCAGCGGTTTGAGTGCCTGAGTCCAGATCCTAGTACCTCAGAGAAAATAACTAAAAAGAAACCAACCCAAGCAGGAAAGGCCTGAGACTCTTATCTCTAATTTATCACCTAAAAACAGAAGCTCGCTGTGGCTCAAAGTAGTGGAGTGCTAGCCTTGAGCAATAAAGCTCAAGGACAGCGCTCAGGCCCTCAGTTCAAGCCCTGTGACAGAAAAAAAAAAAAAAAAAAAAAAGGCTGGATGAGGCATCAGGCAACAAAGCAGTGCTGCAAAAAGGGGGCGGCGGGTTGGAAGGAAGGTTAAGTTGGGGAGATCCCAGTAAGTTTCTGCCCTGTCTCTCCCCCTGGACCTCTGGCTGCACCCCTCCGTCCAGGTGGCCGTGATTGCTGGGAATTTTGAGCTGGGCGAGCTGATTCGCAACCATCGGGAACAGGATGTAGGTGAGTGGCACCTAGGGAGCCCATGGGGGTCACTGGGGTTGATGTTGGGATTAGCGTCCAGGCTTGAGCCGAGCACTGGTGCTGGGGCCAATAAGCCTAGTGACTCAGGAGGCTGAGATCTGAGGATTGAGTTTTAAAGTCAGCCTGGGCAGGAAGATCCATGGGACTCATTTCCAATGACCAAAAAAAGCCAGAGGTGGAGGCGTGGCTCAAATGGGAGAGCACCAGCCTTGAGCAAAAAAGCTCAGAGATAGCAACCAGGCCCTGAGTTCAAGCCCCAGGATGAACACACACACACACACACACACACACACACACACACACACACACACACACACACACACACACACACACACACACACACACAGTCAGAACTTGATTGGATGGATGAGGAAGAGACCTAGAATCCCCAGGCCTGAAGAGTGGAGGGTGTGTTCAGTCCCCCTCATTCTCATCTCCGTCTCTCATTCTCCTTTTCTTCCTCATTGTCTGTCTGTCTCCATCTCTCCCCCACCCCATGTGCCCCAACCAGTGCCCTTCCAGGAGTCCCCCAAGTATGCAGCCCGGCGGCGGGGCACCCCCGGGGCGGGGCTGACGGTGCCCCCAGCGCTGCTTCGAGCCAACAGCGACACCAGCATGGCACTGCCAGACTGGATGGTGTTCTCGGCCCCGGGAGCCTCGTCTTCTGGGGCCCCCGGTGCTACCTCAGGCCCCCAGAACCAGTCCCAGCCCCCAGCCCCCAGCACCAAGCTCAGCAGCGGGACCCTCCGCAGTGCCAGCAGCCCCCGCGGGGCCCGGGCCCGCTCCCCGTCCAGAGGAAGGCACCCCGAAGAAGCTAAGAGGCAGCCTCGTGGGCGGCCCAGGTAGGGCAGGGCTTTGAGCCCCCCCCACCTCAGCCAGATGCCCTCCTTAGAAACACCCCAACTCCAGCCCGTGTCCCTAGCGTGGTAGGGCCCTCCAAGCCCCTGGCTGTCTCTGGGTGAGCCCCTCTCCTGACCCTGTCCTCAGGCCTGCAGATGAGCTGGGGAGGGAAAGCAGAAGAAACTGAGGCCACCGAGGGAAGAGAAGGGAGAGGGCAGGAAGGGCAGGCGCCACTGTGGGATAAGGAGGCAGCTGGCAGGGGACTTGGAGGTGACCCAGGAGATGATGGATGAGGTGATGTAGAGAGGCTGGGACGCAGCTCGGAGCTGAGGTGCAGTCAGGAGAGGGGAGCTGCAGATTGGCATGGGCAGGCAGATGGCACCCCCCCAAATGCCCTCTTCCCTGGAACTCCAGACCCCAGAGCTGATGCTTCATCTCCCTCCCACCCAAGGCGCCCCTTCCCTCCACTCCCCCTGCCTCTCACACCCTCTGTGTATACAGCTCCAGTGGAGCCCCCCGGGAAGGCCCGGCCGGGGGCACCGGGGGCTCTGGGGGCCCCGGGGGCTCCCTGGGCAGCCGCGGAAGACGGAGAAAGCTCTACTCAGCCGTGCCTGGCCGGTCCTTCATGGCTGTGAAATCCTACCAGGCCCAAGGGGAAGGAGAGATCTCCTTGAGCAAGGGCGAGAAGATCAAAGGTAACTGTGGGGCTGGGCATTTGGGTCACAAGTGTCTCCCCAAACCCATCATCCAGGTGGACAGACTCCAGTCCAAACCTGGTCTTTCCTGCTCACTTGTGCAGGCCAGAAGCAGGGCTTCTGGTGCTGCCCCTGGCCTGGCCAGCAACCCTCACCTGACATTTTTCTTTGAGGGGTAGATGCCCTCCAAGGGATCTGGTGGGGTGGCAGGAGTTGGGTCATCTCTTTCTTTGTAAGTCAGTACCGTAGTTAAAACTCAGGGTCTTGGGCTGGGAAGGTGGCTCAGTGGTAGAGCGCTTGCCTTGCATGCCTGAGGCCCTGGGTTCAATTCCTCAGCACCACATAGCAAAAAGAAAAAAGCCGGAAGTGGTGCTATGGCTCAAGTGGTAGAGCGTTAGCCTTGAGCTGAAGAGTTGAGGGACAGCGCCCAGGCCCAGAGTTCAAACCCCACGGCCGGACCCCCCCCCAAAAAAAAACAACAACAAAAAACTCAGGGTCTTGCAGTCTTGCTTGGCTCTGAGTGCTCTACCACCTGGCCATGCTTCCAACTCAGCTTTGTGCCGGTCAGTTAGAGTTGTGAGTTTCTCAGACATTTCTGCCCACACTGGCTTTGAACCGGGATGTTCAGATCCCAGCCTCCCGAGTAGCTAAGATTCCAGGCATGAGCCACCTATGCCTGGCAGTCCTCTGGCTTTATACACCCTCCTGCATCCAAGGCCAGGCCTGGCCCACACCCCCAATCACTGAACCAAACCCCAAACTGAGGAGTCAGTGAGGGAGCTCCCTCAAAGCCAGTGTCCTCACTGAGCCCCCTGCAGGGTTCTGGGGTTCATTCTGTTGGCTGCTTATCAAATGTTCTGTTATTTTCTATTTCAACTCTTCCAAAATGCCCTCCTTCCCTCCCTCTCCTTCTTCCTCCCTCCCTCTCTGCTTCCTCCTTCCCTTCCTCCCTCCTTCTCCTCTTTCTCTGTCCCTTCCTCCCTCCTTTTCCTCTTCCTCCTTCCCTCCCTTTTCTTTCTGGACCCCTTTGCTGTCTAATTCACTCCCTTCTCCCAGGCACAGCATCCATGTATAGCTCTTCAGTTTCTTCCAGTAGTTGCAGCTCCAAGCTCTGCTGACCTGGACGCTCTGCGTTAGCAGAACACACTCTGGTTGTAAAAGCAAAAGGGCAAGGGACATGGGTGGCTCAAGTGGTAGAGCGCCTGCCTATTAGGTGCCAGGCCCTGAGCTCAAACCAAAAGGGGACCGGCTTCCTGGGTCATCACTTACCAGTGTGGAGGCCCCGCCCCCTCTGTCCATCCAGTCCACCTGCGCTGCGTGAACCGGCAGAGGGCAGACCTGTGCTAACTGCGAGGCTCGCAGGCCACAGGGCCCAAGTGTAGACCTGCCCCTTATCTTGGGGGATCCTGGGGGGGAACAGTACTGGGTTTGAACTTGGGTGCTCTACCACTTGAATCACAAACCCAGCCTTTTACGCCTTAGGGTTTTTTGTTGTTGTTGTTTTGTTTTGTTTTTTGCAAGCCCTGGGGCTTGAATTCTAGGCCTGGGCACTGTCCCTCAGCTCTTCAGCTCAAGGCTAGCGCTCTACCACTTGAGCCACAGCGCCACTTCTGGCTTTTTCTGCTTATGTGGTGCTGAGGAATCGAACCCAGAGCCTCATGCATGCAAGGCAAGCACTCTACCACTGAACCACCTTCCCAGCCCCCATTAGGTATTTTTTTAAGATAGGATTTCACTTTTTTTTTAATTGGTCATGGGACTTGAACTCAGGGCCTGGACTCTGTCCCTTGAGCTCTTCAGCTCAAGGCTAGTGTTCTAACATTTTTACCAAAGCACCACTTACATCTTTCTGGTGGTTAATTGGAGATAGGAATCTCACAGACTTTCTTGCCCTGGCTGGCTTTGAACTCCATCCTCAGATCACAGCCTCCTGACTAGCTAGGATTACAGGCGTGAGCCACTGGCACCTGACTGGATTTCACATTTTGTTGGTGGCCTGACCTTAATCTTTCTACCTCTGCTTCCTGTATGGCTGGGGTCACAGGCCTGCCCTACCATTCTCTGCTTATTGATTGGGCAGTGGGGAGGAATTAACTTTTTTTCCCCCCAGTCTGGCCTTGAACCTTGATCCTTCCAATCTCCACTTCCCAAGTAGCTGGGATTACAGGTGTAGATCTCTTTGCCAGGCCTTTTGAATTCCCCATTGGGTCCATGATGTGATTCCATTCTACCACCATCCTCTCCCCACCTCCATGGAGAATTCTGAAGGCCGCCCTTGCACCAAACACTGGGACTGGACTGTGGGAGGGCAGTGTGTTGGGGCCTGAGGAGCAGAAATCTGGAGCTGGTTTTTGTTTTTGTTTTTGTTTTTGTTTTCTGCACCCTCTCCAGTGCTCAGCATCGGGGAAGGAGGCTTCTGGGAAGGCCAGGTCAAAGGTCGCATTGGATGGTTTCCCTCTGACTGCCTGGAAGAGGTGGCAAACCGCTCCCAAGAGGGCAAGCAAGGTGAGGGAACCCCACTGCTGCCCAGCTTTTTCTCCTGCAGACAGGAATGGGGGTCCAGGCTTACTGGTGGGGAGCTGGGGATGGGCTGAGGATCTACAAAGTAAGGGTCCCAGAGTGTCCCTTGCTCTCCCCCCTGCCCCTTGCAGAAAGCCGAAGTGACAAGGCCAAGAGACTCTTCCGGCACTATACTGTGGGCTCCTACGACAGCTTTGATGCCCCAAGGTAAATGTCCCCACACCTCAGGTGTCCTTCCTCCCCTACCCCTCACCCCCACTGCAAGACTACTTTAGACAGCGACCCTCCTCTGGGTTGGAAGGTGTCTGCTGGGTGGGAGGAGCTGAGTTAGCTTCAGACGGCACAGCCAAAAACCCATACCATCCCTGTCAGCCACTGAGTCCGCCCAGCTTTGGATGGGGCCTGGGGTGCTCAAGGGGGCGCGGCTGGCTAGCGTCCTGGTGTCTGTCCTGCCCGTCTGCCCCTGTCTCCTCGCGGGCGCGGGTCCCCAGGATGGGGAGGGCCGGGCTGGGCCGGGGGGCGGGGAGAGGGCGGGCGCACTGACACCTTTCCCCTCCCTGGCTGCTGGCTGATTTGCCTCTGAAGCTTGATGGATGGGATTGGCCCCGGGAGGTGAGAGGGGCGGGCGGGGCGGGGCCGGGGTCAGGCCGGGCGCCGGGGGGCGGGGCGCGCGTGCGGGTGTGTGCGCGTGCACGAGCCGAGGGCGCGTCTCCGCGGGCCTGCATGGCTGCCTTTCTGTCCGCATGTGTGGCTGGCTGGAAAGCCTTTCCATGGATTTGGCTGTCAATACGCCTCGGACCCGGGGCCGGGTCCCGCCCCGTGCAGACGGGTGCGTGCGTGTCGGTGCTGCGCGTGCGTGTGTCGGACGGCTGGCTGCGCACGTCGGGGCTTGGGGAGCGGTCTGCGAGCGCGCCGGCACCCGGTGTGCATGTGTTCGTGTCGCCCCCCCCCCGGGAGTCTGGAATGTTGGGGTGCCTCCCTCCCTTCTGGGGGCCTCAGGGGAAGGACCGTGGGGGGGAGGGAAGGTCCTGATTTGGTGTCTAGAAAGATGACAGCTCCCCCGCACCCCCAGTCCAGGGAAGGGTCCCCTTGTTCACAGCACCCTTCCATTAAATGTGTCCAAACCTACGTGTCTGTGTTCTGGCCGGTGGGGACTGGGGCCGGGCTGGGGAGGGGGGCGCCCGGAGGGTCAGCGGTGCTGACCACCGGACACGCTCCGCGCTGGGCCCCGGTGAGTATGGAGGTGCCCCCCCACGCGCACCCCAAATCTGCTTCTTGTCTGTCTCTCCGTGGGTCTCCTTGGCCTTGGGGGGGGGTAGTGAGGAGAGTCACTTTTTCTAGCAGCTGAGTGTGCGAGTGTGTGCGCGTGCGTGCGGGGTGGGGGACGGACCTCAGCTTCTTCCCTCCCGTCCCGCACACCTGCCTGGCCGTCTCCACTCCCGGTGTGTGTGCATGCGTGTGCATGTCCGCGCACGTGTGTATAGTGGCGTAAAGGTGTCCGAGTGTAGGCACGTGTGTGCACGTGTACGTGTGCTTAGTGTGCTCGCGCGTGTGCGTGTGGATGCATATGTACACGCCTGTATGCGTGCGTGCACATGTGCGTGTACACACGCGCGCGGGTGCGAGTGCGGGCGCGTGTACACATGTATGTGTGTATGCGACGCGTGTGCGTGCGTGTGTGCGCGCCGCGCTGCATCTGAGTCCCTCCCCCCCGCCCCCTCCGCAGTGCCCGGCCGGGCCTGTGCGGTGCACCTGCGTCCCCGGCGGGTCCCCTCGGCGCGTGCCCCGCTCCGCGCACCCCTCCCGCTGCTCCCCCCACCCCGCTCTCATGGCCCGCGGGGGCCGAGCCCCTCCGCACCGCTTCCTTGGAAGGGGAGGGGGAACAGGACCTCCTCTCCTCGCCCCTCCCCTCCCAGGCCCGGGCCGAGGCTGGAGGTCCTGCTTCTTCCGGGCCTCCTGGGGAGGGGGTGCCGGGCCGGTGTGGGGTGGGGGCCGGGGTCCCCGCGCCGGCGGCGGGGGGCTCTGTCCTCGCGTCCCCACACGCGGTGGCCGGGCGCCTGGCGTGATGCGGTGCGCTCCTCTGCACCTGCGCGGGAGGGCCGGGGAAGGGGGGCCGACCGGAAGTGCCGCCCTCCCTCCCTCCCCCCTCCCGCCGAGGCCCCGCTCCCCCCCCCGCCGCCCCCTCCCGCCACCGGCGCAGGACGCCAAGGGGTTAAAGCGCGCGGCGCCTCCGGAGCCGTCCGTGGAGCCCGGCCGCCGCCGCCCGCCGCGCCCCCCGCGCCCCGGCATGTGAGCCCCCGGCCGGCCCTCCCTCCCGCGGGGGTGCGCGCCCCCTCCCCGCGCCCGCCCCCCTCCCGGCGCGGGTCAGCATGAGGCGGGGCCTGGGGGCCCGGACACGGGGGTTCGGCCGAGCGGGGACGCGGCGGCGGCGGCGGCGGCGGGGGCGGCCGGGACCGGGACCGGGACGGGGACCCGGGCCGGGGCCCTGGCGGCGGCGGCGATGGCTTTGTCTGCGGTCGGCGGCGTCGGCGGCGCGGGCGGGGGGCTCGGCCCCGCGGGGGGCTCCGTGCCGCAGCCCCCCGCGCTCTCCTCCAGCTGGCCGGCGCTGGGCCCGCGGCGGCGCAGCGTCTGGTACATCTACAGGTAACCGGCGCCGCCGCCCCGGGCCCGCCGCCCCCTCCCCGAGCTCCCGACCCCCTCTCCGGCCCCCCCCCCCCCGCTCCCCGCACACGGCCTCAGCCGCGAAGCCTCCCCGCCTCCCCCCTGCCTCCCCGGCTCTCCGTCCAGGACCCCCCCCATGGGACCCCTGTCCCCCCCCCCGGGTGCCCGGCCGGGCCCTCCCCGCCGCCCTCCGCGCCCCCAGTCCCCGCCCCTCTGCCTGGAGTGGGCCAGGCCCCCATTCATGCCCCTCGCTCCCATTCACAGCCGTCCCCCGTCACGCAGCCCCCGCCCCCGGCCTCCCTCCCTCCGCGCTCGCCGCGCTGCGTGTCAGTGTGCGGCTGTGTGGGTGCGCGTGCGGCGGCCTGCGGCCGAGCGAGCGCGCGTGTGGCAGTGACAGCGTGGGGCTGCGTGTGTGACAGTGGCCGTGTGGCGGAGTGCACGCGACTGGTAGTGCGTGTGCCCGCGTGTGTGTGTGTGAAACGGGGAGGTGGGGGCCGCGACCCGCCCCCAGCTGTATCTGTCTGTGTGTCCCTGTCACAGTGTCTGTCTGTGTGACCTGCAGCAGGACTGCGTGCGTGTGCGTGTGCGCCCGTGGGAGGGAGTGGGTCTCTCCCGGGCACTGCGACGGCTCTGCCCGGCCCTTCCCCCGCTTCTCTGCCCCCCGCCCCTCCCCCAGTTCCCGCCGTGCCCGTGGGGGGGGCTCCGAGCGTGGAGGGCCCCCCCCGGCCCACAGGCTGGGCCTGAGCGTGGGGGACGGGGCCGGCCTCCCCGTGGGGGCCTCTGGCGGCAGTGCGCGGAGAAGGGGATCTGCGGGGCGAGGGGGCCGGGCGGGTGGCGGGGCCCTGGCCTCGCAGACCGCGGGGTGGTGGCGCGGGGTGGGGGGGGGCGAGCGCGGGGCCGGCTCCTGCCGGGCCGGTGGAGCGCGCCCCAGCGTGAATGGGATGCTGCCGCGGCTGCGTGGGCAGCGGGCATGGGGGGTGGCGGGGTCTGGGCAGGAAGAGGGAGAGTGGGGGGACGCCAGAGCCGGGTGCTGTGGGTGCAGAGCGCGTGGCGCTGAGCAGGGCTGCGGTGGAGCGGGAGGACGCAGAATGTAAATGAGCGCGGCTGCTCGCCGGCGGAGGAGGGGTGCGGGATCCACGCGCGGGAGCGCGGCCATGGGTGGGGGCCACAGTGCAGGAGCAGCCTGGGGCGCCATGGGGTCACCTCCCTGGTACGTATGAGCGGGAGAGGCCGGAGGGAGATGGAGGAGGCCTGGGAGGGAGCGGAGGGGGGAGGGGGAGGTCACAGAGGGGCCCCGAGGGCCGCCCGGGGGTGGGAGGGGTGGGGGGTGAGGGGCGGGCTCGCGGAACAGCGGGGACCTGGCAAGGTCATGGGAGTGGGGCTGCGAGGTCTGCGGGATGAAGGAGAGGTGAGGGGGACGCAGAGTCGTGGCCCAGGTGCTGGGACACTCGGGGTGCATTGATTATTGGGGGTGTCGCTCTGGGAGGGAACTCAGATTGGGACTGACACGGTCTTGTCTGGCTGGTGTGATCTGGAGCGAGTTCCTTCTCGGTGCCTCAGTTTCTACCGCTAGAAAGCGGGCAGCAAGGGCTGGTGTAGCCTCTCCAGGGGCTGGTGGGAATATGTAAATACAACAGGGACTAAGTGAATATGCAGATACACATGCAAATTAGAGGGGAAGAGCTTGGCCCTCAGTGGGTCACCTGTGGTATGGGGTTGGCTTCAACCTGGACGGGCTCCAGGTGCTGGAGGGGTGGCTGGGGGTTGAATCTGGAGTGTCTGGGTAGGGGGGAAGGGCATGCGGGTGCTGTGGAATGGAGGGCATGGTTTTCTGGGGGTACTGTTGAAGTCACTGTCTCTGTGCCTCTGTTTCCTTCTGTCTCAGAAGCCCATTGTCAGGAGGGAGCTGAGGGTCTTGCCAGGGGAGAGCTCCCCTCAGCGTGGGGGGGGGGGCTGTGTTTCAGGATAGGGTATGAAGATGGTGTGGGGCTGAAAGACAGATTATGGGGAATAGAAGGAAAGATGGGGGGAGCCGGGGTCTGGGGCTTGCATGGAAGAAAAGAAGTGATGTATGAAGGAGAGCTGAAGGGCACCGGTGGCTGTTGGAGGGGGGCCTTAAGAGACCTGGGGTGGTGGGCATAGCTAGGACACGGAGGACGTGGAGGACGTGGAGGAGGCCTTGGTCAGGGTCAGGGATGGGCGAGTGTGTCACGGAAAGCCTGGTCAGGACCAAGCAGCTGTGACCCCTTGAACCAACTCCATTAGCTGTGTCCACTTGCCTCCTCTTGGCCCCTCCTCAGAGCCTCCCTCCCTCCCTCCCTCAGCACTCTGTCCTTTCCACACCTGCCCCATCCCTCCCCAAAGGTGGCCTGACCCTTGGGGCACAGCTAAGGTCAGGCAGAGGAGGACATGGGGGTGGGGTGGAGTACGGGTGTGTTTATTGGACCAGGATTTTATTTCCCCCCTTGGGCCAGTACTGGGGCTTGAACTCAGGATGTGGGCACCTTCCCTGAGCTTTTTTTGCTCAAGTCTGGTGCCCTACCACTTGGGCCACAGCTCCACTTCCAGCTTTTTGGTGGTTAACTGAAGACCTGTCAGGGTTGGCATGGAACCGTGCTCCTCAGATCTCTGCCTCCTGAGTAGCTGGGATTACAGGTGTGAGCCATCATACTGGGCTCTCTGGATGGAATGTGAGTGAGGCTAGCCAGCCAGGGCTGAGTGGCTAGAGTGTGTCTGAGTGCATGTGCTGTGGGGCGCACCAGGCGCCGGGCTGCTGGGGCACAGGCAGCACACCGTGGCATTGGCACACAGCTGGGGCATTGCAGGGAGTCAGAGCCACACTCAGGGGTGCTTGCATGGGGCTGTTATTTTTCCCTGCTAGATGTGTGCAGGGGGTGCGTTTGGGGAATAGACCGGGATTGAAGGAGGGGGAGTTATATTATTGGAGCGTGTGGGGGTTTGTGCAAGACCTGGGAGTATGCGTGGAGGATGGCTTTGCTGACTCTGGTGCAAGTAATTGAGGAGCCAGCCTGCTTGGCTATTATTGGAGCATGTTAGGGCCCCAAGGGGGGGTTTACTGAGGGGGCCTGGGCATTGTTAGCACACCCCAGGCATTGCTCTGGCTGAAAGTGCTCTTTCCTTGGGCCTCAGAGGAGCTCAGAGGCAGGGCTGGGCATGCGTTCTGATGGCTCTGGAGGGTTCTAGGGGGTTCTGGAAGGGAGTGGGCTGGACACTGGGCTGTGGAGTCCTCTTGCAGTGGGAGGAGTGCCATGATGATGTCGGGGAGTCTGGCACTGTTGTTTGGGGGGGATCCTAAGCAAACATTGAGACAGGAAGGTGGTGAGTTGGGGGTTCACTGTACTTACTGAGTGAGTGGGCTCTGCCCTACCAGGCTGGTGCCATCATGGGGAGTTTCTAGTGTTGGGGGTCTGCTAGCATGACAGGGGCCATGGTGGAGAGTTTGTATTTTTCTGGCTGGTACATGCATGCAGAGATAGACTTGGAATGAGCTGGGGGACACAGAAGTTAGTGCTGTCGACCAGAACTTCCTGTGAGCTATCACTGGCCTGCACGGTAGCCACACGGGCCGAGGGCAGGTGGCCTTGTGAGGAAGGGCTGCATGTTTAAGTTGCATTTTGCTGAGCATTGACAGGAAGTCACAGACAGCTAGTGACCTCGGTACTGGGCGGAGCACAGCCAGCTGTATTTCCCATGGCCCCAGACACCTTGGAGGTGACATAGTCATACCTACATAGTGAGGTGTGAAGGAGTATAATCAGAGGACGTGTGTCAAGCCAGGCATGGTAGTGCACATTTATAATACCAACTACTTGGGAAGCAGGAAGTTCAAAACTTCAAGGCCAGCCCCTGGGCAAAGTTAATAAGATCTTGCCACAAAAAAGTGGGGGAAGTTGGTGGCTAGAGCCAGCAGTAGAGCCATTTCCTACCATATGCCAAGGTCATGGGTTTTATCAAACCAGTAGGGCAAAGTAAGCTTAATACTTTACTTTAGCCAGGCACTGGTGGTTGAAATCCTAGCTGCTCAGGAGGCTGAGATCTGAAGATCATGGTTTAAAGCCCACCCAGGCAGGAAAGTCTGTGAGACTCTTATCCCCCAATTAACCACCAAAAAGCTGGAAGTAGAGGTATGGTTCAAAGTGGTAAACACTAGTCTTAAGCAAGCAAACAAACAAAAGCTCAGGGACAGTAGTTAGGCCCTAAGTTCAAGCTCCAGGACTGGCACTCACACACACACACACACACACTACTTTGATCTAAAAACAGAGAAGGAAGCCCACTGGAGACACACCTTTGCTGTATTTGTGCTGAACACTGCTTGTGTATTTCCTCCTCCACCCGCCCCCCCACACCATGATCCCATTAGACAGGGGCCTGCCATTGCCTCCATAACAGATAAGGGAACTGAGGCACCCAAGGTGAAAGGCATAGGCCCAAGGTCACAGACAGGAAGTAGCTAGCGGGGACCCCAGGCAGGCGGCGGTAATGCGGGGCCTTCCCCCTGCGCTCCTGTGGGTGCCGTGTGCAGGGCAGGCTGGGTACTACCTGCTGAATGGCGGGCGGAGGGGAGCATGGATGGATGAATGAAAATCAGTGAGTGGGAGCCAGAGCACTCTGAGCTCTGAGGGGGAGGACTGCGATGGCTGCGGGGAGCACATGCACACAGAGTGTGGAAGAGCCACCCAGGAGGTGCCATGAACAGCCATGGATCCGGGGCTGGGGTGCTGGGCGCTGGGTGGGGCCTGGACTCTGTGTCTCATCATTTCCCGCCCCCCCCCCCCATGTCTCCTGCTTCCCTGCCAGCGATTACATCATCAAGGAGAAGACCGTTTTGCTACAGAAAAAAGACAGCGAAGGGTTTGGGTTCGTGCTCCGGGGGGCCAAGGGTGAGTGCTGGCCAGGGAGGGGAGGGGCAGGGTTGAGGGCTTGGGGACCCAGGAAGCAGGGCTAGGGTGGGGATTGTGGGAAGGGGAGGTGGGGAAGACCCCAGCCCACCACTCCACTGCCCCACCCCACCCTGGGGTGCTGGTGGTCCCCCAGCGACAGTGAGGCCTCTGTGACTTGGGTCTGAGCCCCATCCCCTGCTGGGTCTCTTCACTCTCTCCCCTCCGACCCCGCCCGCCGGCAGCGCAGACCCCCATCGAGGAGTTCACCCCCACCCCGGCCTTCCCGGCGCTGCAGTACCTGGAATCGGTGGACGAGGGCGGTGTGGCATGGCGGGCTGGACTGCGGATGGGAGACTTCCTCATCGAGGTGAGTCCTGGAGACAACCCCCCCCCCACCCCCTCCATTATCCACACCAAGATCTGACTACCCATTCTAGATCCTTCTTGGACACCAGCCCTACCCTGTAGCCCACCTGTGCTTTCACCAGAAATTCCATCTAAAGGCCACTCTTTCTAATGGCCGAGAGCTGCCCCAAGACATACCAGACTGGGGGGGGGGGAGACAAGGAGAGGGGGATGGGCCCCTCCCTTCCCATCCCTGGGCTCCTAGACAGAGGAATGGAGGAAAGGGTAGAAGGCAGCTTTCCCGGGGACAGGGCTCTGAAGCGGAAGCACTCCCCATTTGCAGGTGAACGGGCAGAATGTGGTGAAGGTAGGCCACCGGCAGGTGGTGAATATGATTCGCCAAGGAGGCAACACGCTCATGGTGAAGGTGGTCATGGTGACCAGGCACCCGGACATGGATGAGGCCGTCCACAAGAAAGGTGCTGCCTCCAGAGGGCCACTGTAGCACTGGGGGGCCATGGGGGGTTTCTCTCTGTCGTGCTAATGCCAGCCCCCCCCACCTCATTCTTCCAGCACCTCAGCAGGCCAAGCGGCTCCCGCCCCCAGCCATCTCCCTGCGGTCCAAGTCCATGACCTCAGAGCTGGAGGAAATGGGTAAGAGCTGGACCTGAACCGCCAAGCCATGGGGCAGGGAGGGCGAGGGGGCGGGGCCGGACGCCCCTTGAGTTTGTCAGTGTTGTTAGTGACCAGGGGTCCTTGTCCTCACCCTGTCCCTCGTCTCCTCCCCTGGTCCTGGGGCCCGCCTGGGGCCTGCCTACCTGTATGTCGTAGGGAAGGGTGTCAGAGCTGTGACTTCCTTCTGTCCCCCTGAATTTGTTTCTCTTTTGGGGTCCCTCGGGGTCTCTGTGTGTCCTCTTGGAATCTCTCAGGGTCTCTGTCCCTCTCTCCCGGCCTGTCTCTTTTGGGGTTTTGTGGGGTCTCTCAGAGCCTCTATGTGCCCCTCTTGGGGTCTCTGTGTGTCCCTCTTGGGGTCTCTGTCCTTCTCTGGTTCTGTGTCCCTCTCGGGGTCTCTCTGTCCCTCTCCACCGATCGTGCTTTCTTTCCTTCTGACCCCCTCCACCACCCATCCCCACTCTCTAGCTCTTTCCACTGGTTCCCATTAACAGACAGGGCCCAATGAACCTAGGGGGTCCCATTGCCCCTGACAAGGAGCTTAGCCGGGCATGTGACCGCCCTGAACCTGAGGGCGCCCTAAGGGAGGAGGGCATCCAAGAGAAGGGGGCCCCTGGCGTCCCCCTGACCTCCTAACTCTTGGCTCCTCTACTGCCTCCCCCCCGGGCTAGTCTCCCCCTGGAAGAAGAAGAGTGGTGAGTGGGCACAGGACTGGCGGGAGGGCCCCTGCGGACTCGCCCCGCCCTGACCCCTGGCCCCCTCACTGCCCCACTGCGCCTGCGCACGCCCGCGGGCCACGCCCACCGGCCTGCAGGGCGGCCACGCCCACCCCGTCCCGCTCGCCGGCAGGGGGCGCTCGCGCGCGCTTCATCCCCACCCTTTGCCCACAGAATATGAACAGCAGCCCCCGCCGGTGCCCAGCATGGAGAAGAAGCGCACGGTGTATCAGATGGCTCTCAGTAAGATACCCAGCCCCGATCCCGGGCTGCCCCAGTCCTCACCCGGCTCCCACCCTCTCTGGGCCACCATCAGTGCCCAGAACCTTGGGGCCCAGTCGGTGCTCCAGCCCTGTCCTCCACCCTCCTGCCGGCCCCCTCCTCCCTCCTTGCGGGACCTCGCCTCTGCCTGCACCCCTTCCCAAAGCTGGGGCCCCCGGACTGTCGGGCCAGGCGGTACCTCCAGGGGTGGACCCTTTCCATCTCTGGTCCGAGTGCGCTCCCTGTCTCCCTCCTGGCCGTGGGGCGAGTGTGAAGCAAGCTTTCCTCCCCGGACCCCGCAGACAAACTGGACGAAATCCTGGCAGCAGCTCAGCAGACAATCAGCGCAAGCGAGAGCCCTGCGCCCGGGGGCCTGGCATCCCTGGGCAAGCACCGGCCCAAAGGCTTTTTCGCCACCGAGGTAGGCAGCCTGGCTCGGGCACACCTGTCCTCTTCCCCCGCCCTTCTTTAGGCTCCTCCTGGGACCACTTCCTGCTTCCTCTGCTTCCCCCACACTGGGCACCTTCTTTCACACTGCCCATCGTTGGTATTCTACCTCCCTCCACACCCCTCCTTTTATTTCCATTCATCCTTCCTCCCCTTGTTTCTCTTGTCCCACCTCTTTCTGACCCAACTCAGGAGCGTTAGGGAAGCAAAAAGATGGCCAACCCCAGCATGGCCATCGCCATGGTGACAGGTGCTCAACATACAGTAGTTTTAACATACTCATATTAAGCTGGGTACAGTACAATACACCTATAGTCTGAGGCTAAGGCAATAAGGTTGCCTGAGAACAGCCTGGAAAACTTTGTCTGTAAACAAACAAAGAAAAAGATTCTTTTTCTCTGTTTGTGTTTTTTTTTTTTTTTGCCAATCCTTCCACACAAGAAGAAACTAACCTCTGGTGAATGCAAACCATTTCTAGAAACTGTGACTTTTTCCTTCCTTCCTTCCTTCCTTCCTTTCTTTTCTTTTTTTTTTTTTTTGGCCAGTCATGGGGCTTGAACTTTGCCTGAGTGCTGTTCCTGAGCTTTTTTGCTGAAGGCCAATGCTCTACCAGTTTGAGCCACAGCTCCACTTCTGGTTTTCTGGTGGTTAACTGGAGATAAGAGTCTCATGGCCCTCCCTGCCTGGGCTGGCTTTGAACTATGATCCTCAAGTCTCAGCCCCCTAAGTAGCTAGGATTACAGGGGTGAGGCCACCAGTGCCCATCTGAAGCTGTAATTTTTTTTTTGTCGTTTGTGGGGCTTGAACTCAGGGCCTGGGCGCAGTCCCTGAGCTCTTCAGCTCAAGGCAAGCATTCTACCACTTAAGCAACAGTTCCACTTCTGGTTTTCTGGTGGTTAACTGGAGATAAGAGTCTCATAGCCTTCCTTCCTGGGCTGGCTTTGAACTGTGATCCTCAGATCTCAGCTTCCTGAGCAGCTAGGATTACAGGCATGAGCCACCAGTGCCGGTTGAAGCTGTGGTTTTAAATAGATTATCTCAATAATTTCTGAGAATCATGCTTGCAATAAGCAATTATTAGCCCATTTACAGATAGAAAAACTGAGACTCAGCAAAGGACATAAGATTTCATTTCAAAGAACCTAGATACAGTCCCTGAGGTTCTTTTGCTCAAGGCTAGTGCTCTATAACTTGAGCCACAGTGCAGCTTCCACCTTTTTCTGTTTATGTGGTACTGAGGAATCAAACGCAAGGCTTCATGCATGCTAGGCAAGCACACTACCACCAAGCCACATTCCCAGCCAAGCTCCAGCTTTTGTGTATTAATTGTACAAAGGAGTTTAATTGTGATTGTGATAGTTACATATTTCCATATTACTCTGATCAAATTCACCCCTCTACTGGAGCTTGAATTTAAGAGCCTGAGCGTGGTGCCTTAGCTTTTTTTTTTTTTTTTTTTTGGTCAGTCATGGGGCTTGAACTCAGGGCCTGGTGCTGTGGTGTTGTCCCTGAGCTCTTCATCTCAAAGCGAGCGCTCTACCACTTGAGCCACAGTGCCACTGCAGTTTTCTGGTAGTTAACTGGATATAAGATTCTCACGAGCTTTCCTGCCTCAGCTGGTTTGAACCAAAGTCCTCAGATCTCAGCCTCCTGAGTGGATAGGACTACAGGCATAAGCCACCAGTCCCTGGCTCCCTTAGCTTTTTTGCTCAAGGCTGGTGCTCTACCCCTTGAGCCACAGCTTTGCTTCTGGCTTTTTGGTAGTTAATTGGAGATAAGAGTCTCACAGACTTTCCATGTCCAGGCTGTCTTTGAACCTCAACCCCCAGATCTCAGGCTCCTGAGCACCTAGGATTATAGGTAGGAGCTGCTGCCCAGCCGCCCTCTCCTTCCCTTTTATAACTGTGTTAATGGCTTAGAATTCCACTTTCACACACCCATGTAAAATAGTCCAATCATATTCGCTCCTTCTTCTTTTGCTTTTCCTCTTCTTCATGAATGTCACCCCCAAGGGAGCCCTGGCTCTTCTGATGGAACCCTGGTGCCTCCCACTAGATGAAGCCACGGACACCCAAACATCCCTGACTCATAAAGAACATGTAACCAAAAGGGCTGGGGGTCAAGTGGTAGAGTGCTTGTCCAGCATGCCCAAGGCCCTGGGTTTAATCAATAGCACCAGGAGGGAGGGAGAGAGAGATGCTTATAAATGCACAAATGTTATATGTAAGTTAATAAAAGAAGCCAGTTAAACCAAAATAGAGTTATCAAAATATTTTTTAAAGCCCAATTTGTGATATGGTAATATGGTTATCTTCGTCAACACATTCCATTGTGAGACTGGCGGTAGATCTTAAGTACTCTAATTTCACAATCACAAGCAGCATAAACACTGTTTGGAGGAATCCGCACGGCTGGGTAGGGTGTGGAAGTGTCTGTGACTTCTTCTGGGAAGGCAGACACCAGTATTGCTGAGACTGGCAGCATTTGTTGCCTGCTGCCTTAATTGAAGAAGAGCAGAGTTTTCACTGCAGAATGGGACAGCAAAGAGAAATGACATATTCCTGCCCAAGTGCAGAGGCCCCAAGAAGGCTGCTTCACAGGCCACGTCCCCCACTAGCTGTAGAAGACCTTATGCGGCTACAAGAATCATGAGCAGTTAACACGCTAGGTGTAGCAAGCAGGACATGCCTGTAATCCCAGCTACTTGCAAAGCAGAGGTAAGAGAATCTCAAGCTCAAAGCTAACCCAGGCAAAGTTGGCAAGAAAGACCCTGTCTCCAAACAAACTGGAAAGGCTGGACGTGTGGCTTAAGTGCTAGAACATTTACCTAGCATGTGTGAGGCCTTGAGTTCAGTTCCCCAGTGACATGCCCTTTCCTCACCCCCCCCCAAAAAAGGGAAAGAATTGTGTACCAGGAATCTTGGAATTTCTCAGTTGAGAGGAGGGTTTATGTGTTTTGTGCCAGTATCAGGGCTTGAACCCAAGGTCTTGTGTTCTTCCTTAGCTTTTAGCTCAAAGCTGGCACTCTACCACTTTGAGCCACAGCTCCACTTCCAGTTTCTTTCTTGCTGGTTAGTTGGAGTTAAGAATTTTACAGACTTTACTAGCCTGGGCAGGCTTTGAACCTTGATCCTCAGCTCTCAGCTTCTGGAGCAGCTAGAATTACGGCATGAGCCACCAGCACCTGGCGCTTTTTCGTTGTTGTTCCTGTCCCTCCTTGGGGCATTTATTTCCTATCTCATCTTTTCTTCCATTCTGATCTCGTTTTTCTCCCTCCCCTCTTACCCCCAATCTTTCTCCTACTCTAGATTCACATTTCTTTGCCAATCTGTCTGGGTCTGTGTGTATCTCTCCCTCCCTGCTCTGTCCTGCTGTCACCCAGAAGGAATTTCCCAGCCCCTGGTCAGGCTGTGTGGACACACAAGAGGGCCCAGTTCGGGACCCTAAAAGTGCCGGGATCCTGCCCAGCAACTGGTGACGTCACTCACATGGTGCAATCTGATTGGCCTCCCCTCTGCGCAGGGGGCGGGCTTTCTGGGTTTGTAGGTGGAGCTCAGCCTGTCCATCTGGGGCCCAGGGCCTTCTTGTACAGTGTTCTGGTTCCTCTGTCACTTTCAGTATTACTGTGTCAAGCTCTCCCATTTTTTTCCCCTGCCCTCTTCCACCTCAAAGTGTGTACGTGTGAGTGTCGTTCCTAAGGCTTGAACTCAAGGCCTGGGTCCTGTCCCTGAGCTTTTCTCCTTAACATTGGCACTCTACCATTTGAGTCACAGCTCTGCTTGTTTTTTTGTTTGTTTTTATCGGTCATGGAACTTGAACTCTGGGCTTGGGCGCTGTCCTTCAGCTCTTCAGCTCAAGGTGAGCCCTCTACCACTTGAGCCACAGTGCCACTTCTGGTTTTTTGGTGGTTTATTGGAGATAAGAGTCTCACAGACTTTCTTGCCTGGGCTGGCTTTAAACCACAATCCTCAGATCTCAGCCTCCTGAGTAGCTAAGATTACAGGTGTGAGCCACTGGCGCCCGGCTGCTTCTGGTTTTTTGATGGTTAGTTGGAAATAGGAGTCTTTCCTGGACTTTCCAGGCTGGCTTTGAACCATGATCCTTAGATTTCAGCCTCCTGAATGCCTAGGATTACAGGTGTGAGTCACAAAAGCCAGGTGCTAAGAGGGTAAACTTAAGGATGGAGGCAGGGTGGGTCTGTGGGTAGAGGTCAGCCAGAAGGATGCCTACTAGAATCCGCCTGCTGGAATGAGCCTGCAGCTGGAGTGTGAGTGATCTGTACCCTGGAGTTCTGCATCTGTGAAGCCTGCTTCTCCACTCTATACTAGGCTGGCCTCAAAATTCATAATCTTCTGGTCTCTGCCTCTTGAGTGCTGGAATTACACACAACTGACCTTAGTTTTTTTTAAATAATTTTTTATTAAGTGATTACATAAATTTCACAAAGTTCACAGAATTATGAGATAGTAATACTTAAAGTCACAAACACGGTTTAATCTTCACAGGGCAAATCGCCATTATCATGGTCTATAATGTTTGTGAATTCTATGAGCTTTGACAATACAACTATTTCTTCCACCTCGAGTGGAACAGCTTAGTATAAGCGTTAGCTCTTTCCTTCTCTGACTTTCAGTTTTTAAGGAGGGCAGTAGCACACCTTAAATTTTTTTTTGAAAGATCCTCTAACTTGTGTAGAAAGCAGAGTAGCAAGAGGCTACTGCAGCCATCCAGGCAAACGCTGAGTGGCGGGATGTGGGTCTCGGCAGCAATTGTAGTAAGTGGCCAGCTCAGAGGTACAGCAGGCAGAACCAAACTCTTCCTTTCCCTTCTCCCCACTGCCCACACTTAGAACACTTGACCCTTCCCTTCTGCCTTCTTCATGGTGCTCCTATTCCCTGCAGAGGCTCAGAGAAAGCATGGTGAGCTGTGGAGAAGCCCCAAGACCTTACACCATCACTGATTTTTCTCTGTCATCTTTTCTCTCTACCTGCCACCCTAAAGTCAAGCTTCGATCCTCATCACCGCTCCCAGCCAAGTTACGAACGCCCTTCTTTCCTGCCTCCTGGACCTGGGCTGATGCTTCGGCAGAAATCTATCGGTATGTATCTCAAAGAGGGCAGCGTAAAGAATGAAGGACCCGAGGTGACCATTTGTGGGGGAAACAGGAACAGGGGGGCATGTATTCTGCTCACATGTGAGACCACAGCTCACTCAGGTCAGGCTCAGTCTGAGAAATGTGTGTATGTTTCATTCCCTTCCTTGCTGTGTGACTCGGGGCAGGTGTCTCTACTTCTCTGAGCATTGAGTTCTGCAGCTAGGAAATGAGGACCTATTGCACACCTGGCATCGACAGTATGGGAGAGAATGGGGTCCCAGACATAAAGGTGGGACTGGACAATAGAGAGGTAGTAAATGAAGTCAATCAGAGCTAGGCATGGTGGCCCATGTCTGTAATTCCAGCTATCCAGGAAGTGGAGTTAAGAGGATACTGGTCCGAGGTCAGTCCAGGCAAAAACGGAAGACCAGAGCAGGAAATGGAGCTGTGGCTCAAGTGGTAGAGCACTAGCCTTGAGCACAAAAGCCTCAGGGACAGCGCCCAGGCCCTGAATTCAAGCCCAGGACAAGAGGGCTGAAAATGTCGCTCAAGTAGTGGAGCCTATGCTTGGCCCACTGCGGGGCCCGCGTTCAAACCCCTGCTGTGGGGATCACCTTGTCCCACCTGCCTTGGCCGCCCAGGGTCTCCCCGGCACACGCAGCCCTCTTGCAGAGTTCAGAGCGCGCCCCCTCGTGGCCTGAGGAGGGAACGCAGCCGGGCGGCTCCCTCCGCGGGCTGCGCTTGCGCAGTGCACAGCCCCAGCTCCCGCCGTCCGCTGGGCAGCTGCTGCCGGCGCCCCCGAGCCTTCTGAGTGGTGGCGGTGCCTGCGGCCTAGGGGAGCAGCCCAGGACCCCCCCGGACCCCTCTGTCTCCCCAGGGGCCGCGGAGGATGACCGACCCTATCTGGCGCCGCCAGCCATGAAGTTCAGCCGCAGCCTGTCGGTGCCCGGCTCGGAGGACATCCCCCCGCCGCCCACCACGTCCCCACCCGAACCCCCCTACAGCACCCCGCCGGCCCCCTCCTCCTCCGGCCGCCTCACTCCCTCCCCGCGGGGAGCCCCCTTCAACCCGGGCTCCGGGGGTCCCCTCCCCGCCTCCTCCCCCTCGTCCTTCGACGGGCCCTCGCCCCCCGATGGCCGCGTCGGGGGCCGCGAGAAGAGCCTGTTCCACGGCGGGCCCCTGCCCCCCGCCCACCACCACCCCCCGCACCACCACCACCACCACGCGCCGCCGCCGCTGCCGCACCACCACCACGCGCACCCCCCGCACCCCCCGGAGATGGAGACGGGCGGGTCCCCCGACGACCCCCCGCCGCGCCTGGCCCTGGGGCCCCAGCCCAGCCTGCGGGGCTGGCGGGGCGGCGGGCCCAGCCCCACCCCGAGCCCGGGGGCCGCGTCGCCCTCGCACCACGGCGCCGGCTCCCAGGCCCCGGCGCTGCGCTACTTCCAGCTGCCCCCGCGGGCGGCCAGCGCGGCCATGTACGTGCCCGCGCGCGCGGGGCGCGGCCGCAAGGGCCCGCTGGTGAAGCAGACCAAGGTGGAGGGCGAGCCGCAGAAGGGCGGGCCCGCGGCCAGCGCGCCCGCCTCCCCGCAGCCGCCCGCCGCGCCCGCCGCCGAGAAGAACTCCATCGCCATCCCCACCATCATCATCAAGGCCCCGTCCACCAGCAGCAGCGGCCGCAGCAGCCAGGGCAGCAGCACCGAGGCCGAGCCCCCCGCCGCGGCCGAGCCGGGCCCCGCGACCCCCGGCCCCGCGCCGCCCCCCGCCGCCGCCGCCGCCACCGCCGCCGCCGCGCCCTCGCCCGCGCCCAGCCCCGCCTCGCCCAGCGGCCCGGCCACCCTGGACTTCACCAGCCAGTTCGGAGCGGCGCTGGTGGGCGCGGCCCGCCGCGACGGGGGCTGGCAAAGCGAGGCCCGCCGCCGCTCCACGCTCTTCCTGTCCACCGACGCGGGCGACGAGGACGGCGGCGGCGGCGGCGGTGGCGGCGGCGGCGGCGTGGAGCCCCCGGGCCCGCGGCTGCGCCATTCCAAGTCCATCGACGAGGGCATGTTCTCCGCCGAGCCCTACCTGCGCCTGGAGCCCGCGGGCTACGCGGCGGGCGGCCGGGCCTACGCGGGCGGCAGCGCTTTCTCCAGCGTCCCCGCGCCGCGCCCGCTGCTCCACCCGCTCACCGGCAAGGCCCTAGACCCCGCGTCCCCGCTGGGGCTGGCGCTGGCCGCCCGCGAGCGCGCGCTGAAGGAGTCCTCGGAGCCCCCGGCGCGGCCTCCGTCCCCGCGCTACGAGGCGCCGCCGCCCGCCGCGCACCACCACCCGCACCCCGAGCCCGTGCTGCGCCTCTGGGGCGCGGCCCCGCCCGACCCCGCCCGTCGCGAGCTGGGCTTCCGGGCGGGGCTGGGCGGGCCCGACAAGGCCAGCCCGCCCGCGGCGCGCCGCTCGCTGCTGCACCGCCTGCCCCACGCCGGCCCCGGCGTCCCCGCGGTGCCCGGGGTCGGGCCTCTGCTGCTGCAGCTCGGGCCCGAGCCCCCCGCCGCGCACGCGCACGCGCACGCGCACGCGCACCCCGCGGCCGGCAAGGCCTGGCGCTCGGCGGCGGCGGCGCCCGACGAGGCGGAGCGGCTGCCGCTGCACGTGCGCTTCCTGGAGAACTGCCAGCCCCGCGCGCCCGCGGCCACCGACGGCCCGGGGGTCCCGCCGCCGCCCAGCCCGCGCCGGCCCGCGCCCACCTCCCCGCGCGCTGGCCCCGGCGAGGAGAACGGGCTCCCGCTGCTGGTCCTGCCGCCGCCCGCCCCGTCGGTGGACGTGGACGACGGCGACTTCCTCTTCGTGGAGCCGCTGCCGCCGCCCCTCGAGTTCTCCAACAGCTTCGAGAAGCCCGAGTCTCCGCTCACCCCCGGGCCGCCCCACCCGCTGCCCGACCCGCCCGCGCCCGCCGGGCCCGCGCCCGCCGGGCCGCCCCCCGGCGCGGGCCCCACCGGCCCCGCGCTGGACTCCACCGCCTCCAGCCTGACATCCTACGACAGCGAGGTGGCCACGCTGACCCAGGGCCCGCCCGCCGTCCCTGGGGACGCGCCGCCTCCCGGGCCGCCCGCCGCGCCCGCGCCTGCGCCGCCGCCCGGCCCGCCGCCCGCCATCGACCCGCCCGCGGGCACCGACTCGGGCATCGAGGAGGTGGACAGCCGCAGCAGCAGCGATCACCCGCTGGAGACCATCAGCAGCGCGTCCACACTCAGCAGCCTGTCGGCCGAGGGCGCGGGCGGCGGGGCGGCGGCGGCGGCGGCGGCGGCGGCCGGCGGCCCCGAGCTCCTGGACACCTACGTGGCCTACCTGGACGGCCAGGCCTTCGGGGGCGGCGGGGCCCCCGGGCCGCCCTTCCCCCCGCAGCTCATGACCCCCTCCAAGCTCCGGGGCCGGGCCCTGGGCACCGGCGGGGTCCTCCGGCCCGGCCCCGGCGCGGGCCTGCGCGACCCCGCCACCCCCACCAGCCCCACGGTCTCGGTGACCGGGGCCGGGACCGACGGGCTGCTGGCCCTGAGCGCCTGCGCGGGCCCGTCCGCCACGGGCGTGGCCGGCAGCCCGGGGTCGGTCGAGCCCGAAGCCCCACCGATGCCCTTACCGACAGCCTCCTCCCTGCCTCGGAAACTGCTGCCCTGGGAGGAGGGGCCCGGCCCCCCGCCGCCGCCGCTGCCCGGGCCTCTGGCGCCGCCGCCGGCCTCGGCCCTGGCCACCGTCAAAGCTAGCATCATCAGCGAACTCAGTTCCAAGCTCCAGCAGTTCGGGGGCTCCTCGGTCGCCGGGGGCGCTCTGCCGTGGGCCCGGGGAGGTGGCAGCGGCGGCGGCGGCGGGGACAGCCACCACGGGGGAGCCGGCTACGTCCCCGAGCGGACCTCCTCCCTCCAGCGGCAGAGGTAAGGGGGGGGGGGGGCGCACGAGGCTGGCAGAGGAGGTTGAGCGGGGTCAGAGCTCGCCCCGGGGTCACTGGCAGGAATAAGCTGCGACTTTGCCGCCTCCCAGTGGCGTCCCGAGTCTGTTAGGATCCCTTGCACCCCGCAGTGAGAACAACACCGGCTCCTGTCTGCGCCTTGAGGGGCAGGCCCCTGAAATCTGGGGGGCTTTTGGTTCCAAGGTCACAGCTAACAAGAGTGACCGAGGTCTGGGCCAAGGACTCCACCTCTCTGTAGAGAAGAGATCTGGCAGTCCCTACCTGAAGATTTGGGAAGAGCCGGGCATGGTGGTACACACCTATAATCCCAGCTACAGGGGAGATGGAGGTAGAAAGCTGGAAGTCTGACGCTTGCTAGGCAAAAGCACCAGACCCTTTCTGAAATTCAAATTCGAAGCAAAAGAGCTGGAGGGAGGGGGAGACACAGTGGTAGAGGCCCAGGGTTCCATTGTCAGTACCACCAAATGAACAAAAACTGGGGAGACTGGGGAAGGACGGGGGGGGGGGGGGGAGCTGCTCCCAAAGCAGCTGCTTAGCTGAGATTGCCACAGTCTGAGCCGACTCTGGACCCTCAGTGTTAGGGGGAAGTGGAGTCACATTCCTAGTTCAGCATCAGAGGAAGAGAGGTCCCTGGATTTCTGCTTGTCCATGGATCATTTGGGGCTCATGTTCCACCACGGGGGGTTCTTGGGCCTTGGAGACCTAAAGCACTCGTTCTGGAGTGTTCTCAAGGGAGGAGAGGGTTGCTTACGTAGTCTATCAGGGCCTGTGTGCTGGACTTTTCATCTACATAGAAGACCACACTGAGCAAGAGCGAAGCTCAGGCCCAAGTGAGGATGGAGGCTGGACAAGAAGGAAAATAATCCTTGCAGCCATCCTTGGGGAGAAAGATGAAGAGGCAGCTTGGGGTGCTTGGAAAAGGGCTCTCAATTGACAGCTGAGAGGAGGGAAGGGAGTGGGGCCACCCAAGTGTGCAGAGGGGGAAAGCCAGTTCAAAGGCCCAGAGGCAGGGTTGTGTTGGAGGAGCTAAAGGGATGAGGGGAACATTTTTCTCCCCTTGTTTCTTCTCTCTTTCATCTCCCTCTCTTCATCTCTCTTTCTCTCTGTCCCCCATTCCCTTCCATCTCTCTCCCATGAATGCTCACTGTCTTTTTTCCCCCTCACTCTCTCTCTCTTTCTCCCTCTCACTTTCTCTCTCGTCTTCCTGTCTTCCACTCTGCTATGACTGGCCATAACCCAAAAGGCAGTATAGAGTAGTGGTTAAGAGCTCAGACTTCGGTGCCCTATAACTGCGCTCTGCCACTTCCTGGCTGTGTGTCCTTAGGCAAGTTACCTAACCCTGTCTGGGCCGCAGTTGTCCCGGGCGGCAGAGCTGTCCTGGGGCTTAAATTGAGACGTGATACCTAAAGTTCTTAGCACCAAGCCTGGCACACGTGAGCAGCAGTAAGTGGTGGCGATAACTATTATTATCATTTAATGTCTCTTTTTCTTTTCATCTCTCTTGGCTGTCGCCCTCTCCCTGTCCTCTCCTCTTTCTCTCCCTTCACTCTGTCCTGGCATTCATCTTACCCGGCCCTCCCTCCATCTCTCTCTCTCCATCTCTCTCCCCGCCCCCCTCCCGCCTCTCGGCCCTCCCCACCCTGTCCCTCCCCCCTCCCCCTTGTCACTTTTCAGACTCTCCGACGACCCCCAGTCCTCCTCGCTCCTCTCCAAGCCCGTCAGCAGCCTGTTTCAGAACTGGCCCAAAACCCCCCTGCCGCCGCTCCCCACAGGCGCCGGGGTCCCCCCCGCGGGCTCCGGGGCTGCCGGAGCCACCTCCCCGACGGCCTCCGCGGCCTCCTCATCCTCCCGCCACCTCCAGGGCGTGGACTTCGAGATGCGGCCGCCCCTGCTGCGCCGGGCCCCGAGCCCCTCGCTGCTGCCCGCCTCGGACCACAAGGTCAGCCCCGCGCCCCGGCCCTCGTCCCTGCCCATCCTGCCGTCTGGACCCCTCTACCCGGGCCTCTTCGACATCCGCGGCTCGCCCACCGGAGGCGCCGGAGGCTCCAGCGACCCCTTCGCCCCTGTCTTCGTGCCACCGCACCCCGGGATCTCCGGGGGGCTCGGAGGGGCCCTGACCGGGGCCTCGCGCTCCCTCTCGCCCACTCGCCTGCTCTCGCTACCCCCGGACAAGCCGTTCGGCGCCAAACCTCTGGGGTTCTGGACCAAGTTCGACGTGGCCGACTGGTTGGAGTGGCTGGGCCTGGCCGAGCACCGGGCCCGGTTCCTGGACCACGAGATCGACGGCTCGCACCTGCCCGCCCTGACCAAGGAGGACTACGTGGATCTGGGCGTGACCAGGGTGGGCCACCGCATGAACATCGACCGCGCGCTCAAGTTCTTCCTGGAGAGGTGATGGACGGCCTGCGGGCCCGCCCGGCCTCGAGATCCCACGACCCCTCCAGGGCGGGGACCCTGTGGAAACTGCGCCCTGCCCTGTCCCCCGAGACCCCCTGAGGTCACGGGGGACGACCCGGAGGCCGGACACTGCACCTCACAGGAGGGAGCAGCTGACACCAGACTGCGTGTGTGACACGGGAAGGGGGGAATGTGGTAGTGGACGATGTGACGTGGAGGGGGGACTGGAGGGAAGAGTTGATGGGGGAGGGGACAGACAGAGCCATAGAGGGTCAGCCCCAAGCCTGACCGGATGGGGGCCGTCCCCCAGGCCGCAGGAGAAGGGGTGCCCTCAGATTCCACCACCTGCCGCCCCTCTCACAGCCTTCCTACCCACCGTCTCCAGCCCCTCGGCTCTCCCTGCCTCCCCTCTCCCCAGCACACACCGCTGCCCTCCCCCCGCCTCTTGCACGCTCGCTCTGCACGCCTGCTTCCCCTCTCCCCCCCGCAGCCTGCAGTTTTGCACAAACCCGTCTTGCACACCGCCTTTGCTTCCAGCTTGCAAGGTCCTCTCAGCTCTCAGTTCTTGCACACGTGGTATCTCTCCCCTCACACTCCTTGTCCTCTGTTTACACACTCGTCCCCTGGGGCCCTCCCTGCGCACACATGCCACTCTCCCCCACCCTCCTAGACCCATGATGCAGACACACATGGGACAAACCTCCGCCCTCCCTCTCCCAAGGCCTCTGGCTTCGCTCAGTCCTTGCACACTTGCCCTGGTGGCCTTTGGGCAGGACACCTCCATTTTCATTATTTAAGCACTTTCCCTCCCACCCCACCCGCTCTGGCCCGGTCACCTTGCAGTCACCGCCAACCCCTCTGGCCAGTCACCTTGCAGTCACCGCCCTGAACACACCCCATGTGCTCCCCCCCCTGCAAACTCCATTCTGGACTCCTTTGTGAACCTCTCCTTCCCAGCGTTCCAGTACCCCAGCCCATCTGCAGATTCTTCCAGCTCTTAGGCCGCCTCTGCCACCTGCCTGGGGACCCCAGCACATGCCCCTCATTCCATGCATCCTGTTCTGTTTCTTTTCCTGACACCCTCGTTCCAGTGCTCATGCCCCTTCCTGGGAGAGAAGGGAGGGGTGCATGCACACTTGCTCACAGCTCACCAGGCTTCCTCTCCTGCCACCTCCCCTCCCTGCCTCCAGCCCTCCATCGTCCCTCTTGCTCTGCCTTGTCCTATCTGTCCATTTTGCAGGAAGGTAACCCCCCCACCTTTTCACCATCTCCCTTCCCTCTCCAGCATGGCTCTTCCCTCCCCGCACGCTTCTCCTCTCCCCTTATTCATGGGGCTTGGGAATTTTAAGCCACCCTTCCCTCGGGGGAGCCCCTCCCCTGCTGTGGGTAAAAGGGGGGGGAAGGCATTGCCCTCAGGTCCCCCTTGTTCAGCTGCCAAAGAAGGGAGCTCCCCCTCCAGCCCATTTCCCCCCTTGCTGCCCCCTACCCCCGAGGGGGGGGCCGCTCCGTCTATGAGGGGAGGGGCAGCCCCCCCTCACCACGTCAGGGATCTGCGGGGAACCTTGTGGGAGGGTCGCGGGAGGGGGGAGGGGTAAGGAGTAGAGCTGAGGTGGCGCTGGCCCCTACCCGCCCCCTCTCCCTGGTCGGATGCCCCCAGTCCGCAGGGGGCCTGCGCGGCGCCTGTCTATCAAGGGCTTGTTCATTCTGGATGGGTGCCGCGGGGTTGGGGAGGGCGTAGGGGGTGGGGAGGGGGGGAGGAGAGGTGGGGGGAGGGACTGGACGGGGTGGGTGCAGCGCGGGGTGGAGAGGAGATACAAAGCAAAAAGAAATAACAAATTACAAAGCAAAACAAAAAAAAACCCTAAAACAAAAAAATTTTCAGAAAAAAAAAAACCTGAAATAAAAGCCCGAGAATTGTCTTCCAAGGGGAGTGGGGAGATGAGGGAGAGGGGCGGGTGGAGACGTCGGTTCTCGAGAGACATGGGTTGCTACGGTGATCCCTGAAAGGATTGGAACCCCGGGGTCCATTCCGGGCTGGAGTAAGGTTAGGGAGGCGGGATTATAAAGTGGGGGTTCGTCCCTACCCCCATCACCTCCCTCCCCTGACTCCCCACCGAGATTTTGCAGAGAGTAATGGCTTTTGTACCAGGTCATTCTTTATAATTAAACTCGCAGTATCCACCCCCTCGAGCCGGCCCCGCCTCCTTCCTGGGGAGGCGCCGCTCCCTCGTCCTCCGGGGTTGGGGATTGGGTCTCCCGAGCCAGCGGGGCGGGGCGCAGGCACAGCCGGAACCCGCCTTGCGCGTCAATCCTCCTCGGTCGGGTCCGCCCCCAGGGCCTCGAGCATGCGCCGTCGGACCTGAGAGCGGCGCAGGTGCAGGCGGTAGTCGTCCAGCAGCAGGTCGTCGTGGCGCACCAGCTGGTGCGCGAGCCCGCGGGGGCTGAGGCCCGAGCGCAGCAGGCGCGAGCGCGTCTGGAAGTCGGCGACGGAGATGAGCCACCTGCGGAGGGGGCGGGGCCCGGCGGGAAAGGGGAGCCACGTTGGCTGGCTGGCGGTCACGGCCGCGTCCTCGTACACCGGTCACTCTGTCCCTCGAGTCCCTTTCGGCCCTACCCTCACCTACGTTTTTCTAGGTGTCCCCTTCTCGCTCAGCCTTTCTAGGTGCAGAACGCACATCCTGGCTTTACCTGTACCCATCACGACCCAGGTCACTCCGGATCTCTTCCCTGGGATCTCCCTTCGTCCTCGGCCCGCCCCCTTTGTCCTCTCCCGACTCCGCCCTCCTCGTTCTTGGCCTCGCACCCTCATGCATTCACCACCGCCCCTCTCCCATGCTCTCCTCTAGCCCCGCCCACCAGCATTACGCGCTCTAGGCCCCACCCCTACCGCGTGCCTCTGACCCCACCCACCAGTATCAGTGCGCTCGGCCCTGCCTTCCTTGGCCCTCCTTTGAGCCCGCCCACCATTTAGGCGTCCTAGACCCCGCCCTCACGGTGCTCCCCCCCCCAGACTCCACCCATCCGTATTACGCGCCCTCGGCCCTGCCCCCACCGCGGTCCTCTAGCCCCGCCAATCAGTACGCGTGCCCACGACCCTCCTTTGGCCCCGCCCAGTCCCGCTGCGCGCTGTCAACCCCGCCCCCACGGCCTTCCTCTGGCCCCGCCCACCCGCTTTCCGCCGCAGACCTCGGCGCGCGCTCACCGGTCTCGGCGGCCCGCGGTCCCGCAGATGACGTTCATGTTCTCAAAGCGGATGCTGTTCACGCGCCCGCCCTCCATGGCCCCGGGTAACTCGGCCTCCAGCGCCTGCAGCACCTCCAGGTGGGTGAAATCCTCCTGGAGGAGTCAGGTGGAGAGGCTCAGTGCTCGACGTCCCGGTTCCAGCCCGGTCCCCACATCACCCACCCTGGCCCCCCACGTGCGGAAGCCGCCGGGGCTCCACGTGGCGTCGAGCGGGCAGGGGCCGCCCGCGTCCGGGGCGTGTCCGGGGCCGGAGATCGTCCTCAGTCATTCCGGCTAGGGGAAGCCACGGAGCCGGTGGCCGGACCCGTGGCCCGGGTGGCCTCGCCCGCAAGCCGGGGTGGAGGCGCCGACGTGGCCGGGCTAACGCGCACATCCCAAGGGATGCTCAGCCCGCGGAGGCTGAGACTCGTGAGGAGGGGTGAGTGCGCGTGCGTGCGTGGTTTTTCCTTTTTTTGGTGGTCCTGGAGTTTGAATTCAGAGCATCCAGCGTGGTTCTGCCTCTCTAGCCTCCTTTCTAACCTTTTCTTTTTTTCAAATTAACTTTTCAGATAGGGTCTCAAGCTTTGTCCAGAGCCAGCCTTGGACCAAGCTCCTCCTACGTTCCCCCTCCTGCCTAGCTGGGATTACAGGCACGCACCACAGTACTATGCCCAGCTTGTGTGTGAAACCAGGCAGTTGGTCACTCCCAGGAGGGATGAGTGAAAGTCTGGAGGATCACCTCCTCAAAGCCACCACCTGTAACTGTGGGATGTGATTGCCAAAGGACTCTGCAGAATGGCCAACTCTGGCAAAAGCATGGGTTTTTCCTTGTGAGTTTTTTGTTATATTTGAAACATCACAGAATTCCTCAGCAGATCGATTCACAGGGCTCCTTTTGCCCTCAGCCTCGGGCTGTCTGCCTCTCTGCCTCCCCTCTGGGATGCTGAAGTTTAACAAGTGATCCTTTCACAAATCCACAATTGATTCTTGCAAATGGGGCCAGGGCCAAGCCTACAGCTGGTGTACCACAGAGCCGAGATTTTTAACCTCAGACACCTCAATCCTGATTCCCACCCAGACTAGAAACCCAGGGACCACCGAGGACACTCACTGAGGAGGAAGGGGCACTCACTGGGGAGGGCACTCACTGAGGTCTCCATGCACAGGCAGAGCGGCTGGGCGGCGGGAGGGGTGGAGAACTTGCGGATGCATGGGAGGTCTCTGTCCAGTGCCTCATATTCTGCGATGACATGCCTCATGTACTGCTTCCTGGGGAGAGAGCAAAGAGCAAAGGTCTCGAAAGTCAGGGGACACTGCTGTCACCTTGTGGAGGGGGACGGCTGAGAGCAGAGGCTGTGCGGGGAAGAAGCCACTCACGAGGATTTGAAGAGCCTGCCCAGGCTGCGAACTTGTATCTCCTCCGGAGTCTCCAGGTCCACACGGACAGTTCCTGAGGACAGAGACCCCAGTGTCATCGTCCCCAAGCCCTCCTCAGCCTTGAGCCCAGCACTGTGCACAGAGGCCAGCTCTAGGGTTTTCATCTCTCAGCTCCAAATGCTGCCCTTTCATATGGCTCCCTGAAGCTGGAGCTGAGACAGCCGTGTTCTCATCAAGCTCTGCCTGAAGGGGGCACCAGAGGGAGACCACAGGGCTGGAAGAAGCAAATGGCCTTCCTTCTCTTTGCTTCCCCTTCTGGTCAACCCCACCAGGCTTCTTCATTGTATCATGTCGCCTGAGTCAAGCACAGTGGTTCAAGTCAATAATCCTAGCTGCTTAGGAGTCAGATAGGGAGGTTCACAGTTTGGGGCCAACCTCTTTGATAAAGTTCACAGACTATCTAGACCACTGGCTGAGCACAGTAGTCCACACTTGTCATCCTAGTAACTAAAGGAAACACAAATAGGAGGATCACATCCCTGGGCATAAACAGACACTCCCCCCCCTTTTTTTTTTTGCCAGTTCTGGGGCTTGAACTGTGGACCTGGGCACTGCCCCTGAGTTCCTTTTGCTCAAGGCTAGCATTCTACCACGTGAGCCACAGCTCCGCTTCTGGCTTTTTCTGTGATTAACTGAAGACAAAAATCTCATGGACTTTCAACCTAGGCTGGCTTTGAACCACGATCCTCAGATTTCAACCCCCTGAGTTGCTAGGATTACATGTGTGAGCCATCAGTGCACAGCTCTGTGACCCTATCTTGAAAATGCAAGAAAGGACTGGTAGAGTAACTCAAGTGGTTGAGTGCTTGCTTACCAAGAGCAAGAATGGAGCAAAACCAGTATGGCAACACCAAAACCAAAAAGCATTTAAGTCTAGCCTGTGAGTATTCCCTTGCCCCTGCCCCTGAACTCTCTTAAGAAACAAGCCTACTTCATGAAACCTAACAGATGATTGCCTCATATCTGGCCCCTACTTGTCAGCTGGCTTCCTACAGCCCATCTCTCAGTGTCCCCTTCGCTTTTAACTTTAGAAGTTGTACTGAGCAGTGCCTAGCACACAGCTGCGCAGCCTCCCTTACAGCTATGTGTGGCCATGTGACCATGCTCTCCCTAACAGAGTGTTAGAAAGAGGTCCAACTTTGGAGTCATTTACTTAAAATTGCTTAGGCCAGGTGTGGTGAGGACACACCTGGAATCCTGGCTACTGGGAAGGCAGAGACAAGATTGAGGTTTGAGTCCAGCCTGGGGGAAGTCAGTAAGGCCCTATCTGAAAAAAAAAAAAAAAAAAGCAAAACGGTTTCTGGGTCAAGTGGTAGAGTGGTAGCCATCATTTACTAAGCATGAGGCCCTAAATTCTATCCCCAGAATCGCCAGAGGAAGAAAAGAACATTGTTAGTCTTGGGCCTTTTCCTCCTCCCCTTGGGCTGGGCTGGGCCAGCAAAACGTCAGCTGTCCTGGTGCTATGACATGGTGAGCCAAACATGAAAGCAATCTGGATCCCTGGATCAACTCGTGAGCTCCAGTGTCCACAGCCCCAGCCACCTGCCTCAGTCTCCCAAGTGTTTTGACAGCCAATACAATTCACTCCTGCTGAGCAAAACAAGACCAACACCTGGCAAGATCACCGTGTCCGTGATGCACCAAGACAGAGTACCAACCCCGCCCCCACTCATACCTCAACAGAGCCTTGAACACAAACAGTGCCCATCCACAATACACACAAGATCAAACCCCTCTACAGGCTCAGAGCTGATGTCTGTTTCTATTGTTTTGTTGGAGACAGTATCTTGCTATGTAGCCCAGGCAGGCCTCAAACTTGCTATCCTTCTGCCTCAGCTTCCCAAGTGCTGGGATTACAGGCCTGTACTACCACACCTGACTAATGACCACTTCTTTAGCCACAGCATTAGCTCCTGGAGCCTCAAGATAAGACAACAGACGCAGTGGTGGACTCTACCCTGCCCCTGAACCACGGTCTGCTGCCCTCTACAGCTCCCTTCCTGCCTTAATCTGCCTTCTCAGGGCAACCATAGCTCTTCATTTTGGCACCACATGATTAAAACCTCCAGAGACACCTGTTATAGTTTAGCTGAGATGACTGACACATGCCACCATGTGCCAGGCTGCTGTTCAGTCTTGTGCCCTTTTGGCCTGGAACTGTGATCCTCTCAATCTCCCAAGTGCTTAGGATGACAGGTGAAACCATTTCTAGTTTTGTCTATTGTTTTTTGTTTTTTAAAGTTTTATCTTGTTTTCCTCTTTGGTAGTGGGGATTGAACTCAAAGCCTCTTGCTAGTTAGGCACGCTCCCCACCACTTGAATCAAGATTCCAGTCCTTTTGAGTTCAGACCATACAGAGAAGTAGAAGGGCAAAAAGATGGGGACTGATCGAAGGAATGGGGACTAGACGGGGAGGAATAGCTTCTGGGGTCTGACTCTGTGCCTGAGTTGGTAATGCGGTCATTTGAAAATGAAAAACAGGGTAAGAAGAAAGAATACTCTGCTTACAGCGGAAGACGAGGGTGGGTATCTAGGGGGAACAATGGCCTCCGAGAAGTTGCTAAGACTCCGGAGGCTCATGGGATATGTAGTCCTGTGCTCCAGCGTATTGGCCGGAGAGCTACGGAAACCCACGGGAAGTGTAGTTCTGCTTCCAGCGAATTGGCCGGGGCGCCACAGAGCCTCATGGGAAGTGTAGTTCTAGAAACCGATTATTGGCCGGGGAGCCGCAGTGCCTCATGGGAAATGAAGTCTGACTTCCCAGCGTGTTGGCCGGGAAGCTACGGAGGCTCACGGGAAGTGTGGTTTGGAGCCCAAAGGACGCTAGTTCAGGAATTCAGGGGAAGTCTTTCGCTTTGAAATAAATGACAGTGACTGGTCCAAGCCCACGCTGCGGGTAAAGGCCACCGCGCAGTCCCGCGACGAGGGCCGGCCGCGTGCACCCCCGCCCGCCCCGCGTACCTGCCTCCCTGTGCGGGCTGCCCTGGCTGGCGGAGCACGGGGGCTCCGCCTCGCGCTGCGCCCTGGACGGGAGGGCGGGGGCCGGCTCGGGGGGCTGGGGCGGGGGGCGCGGGCCGGTCCACCCCGCCCGGGTGAGGAACGACGAGCTGGAGGGCTGGGACCACATGGAGAGCCGGGTCCCCCTAACCTCGGGGATTTCATGTGCGCCCCACTTCTTCCTCTCCCACCTCCCGTTCTCGGTCTCCGTCTCTCCCGGCCTCCGGGCGCTCTCTCTCCAGCCCTGCTCCTCCTTCGCCTCCCACTTCCCAGCCCGGCTCCCGCTCGGCCCCTCTCCCCACGTCTCCGCTCTTCTGGGCTTCGTCATCTTCGTCCCCTCTCTCCTCCCCGGGTCCATCTCCCCCGCCTCCTCCTCGTCCTCCTCCTCCTCGTCGTCCTCCTCCTCTTCCTCCTCCCCCGCCTGCATCAGTTTCCCCAGCATGATCCCGGCCAACGCGCCCTCCCTCTCTTCATCCCCGTCTGCCTCTCTGGAAGCCTGTGGCCCTCTCTCGACGCCCCTGCGTCCCCCTCGGCGTGTCCCAACTCTCCGCCGGCCCCCCCGCCTCTCCTCCCCTCCCTCGCGCACCCCCCGCCCGTCCCGCGCACCCCCATTCCTGTGTCTTACGCATGAACTGGTTACACGCAGGTGACACACAGAAAGGGGGTTTCCTCTGGGGGTCCGGTTGCCATGGTACTTCTGGGGGCGGGGGTGGGGCTCTGAAGAGGAAACTGGGGACTTGGACTTCAGGGTGGGGTTGCAGGGCTCGGCCTGGATAGCTTCCTGTCTGTCTCTCTCCCTCCTCACAGCTTTCTAGATACATCTTTCTATGTAACCCAGACTGCCCTAGAATTCCTGCTTTCACCGCCTGAGTGCTGAGATTACAGGCATGTACCACCATGCCCTTACCTCTGACTATTCCTCCCCACTCCCAAGCCTCTTCGTCTTCCCTGCCTGTTGTGCTTTTCTGCCAAGCATCAGTTCTCCATTTTTCTGAGCAATACCACCTTGATCTCAAGGGCAAACAATCTTTAGACAAGTCTTTAAGACTTTTTTTTCTCTTTTCAGGAAGTTGCAGGGCTGGTCAAAGCTGAGGATGTAGCTGCTGAGGACTAGGTTGACTTGCCTGAGAGCAGAGACAACTTGAGGGAAGCAGAGTGCAAAGAGAAGACAGGTTCCTGGTGATGATTGGGACAGCTGGATCTAGCTATGCCTGAAACCCTTGTCCACTCAATACATTTCCTCTTTATACTTAAGTCAATTCAGTTTGAATTGTTGTCATTGGCAATTTTAACAGCCCATACTTACATAGCCTCTGTGAGTTGTTTTCTATAGTCTTGCTCTGTCCTGCACCACCTCCACAGAGGTTCTCCTCTAGGTGCCTGCCTTTAGGCCAGCTTTTCTTGGCACAGAAGCAGAGCCACATGGGAAAAGGGGGAAACCATGAAGAGGTTGGGTATCACTTCAGAGTCATGATTTCTTGGGGTGGCTGTGGGGTGCTAGTCACTGTGGGTGTCTGCACAGGCGACACTGGTGTTCCGTTGCTTCCGCAGGAGAAGCAAACAGCCTTTTGCTCAGGGATGTATTCATTGAGCGCCACTGTTGTCAGTGACAAGGGAGAGATGGTGGGGTGTCATGCCAGCTTTCTGAGCTGCAGCTACGCTGTAGATCTGGACTCTACCCCAGGGAGTTAGCCTCCGTGAGTCTCCATCTTTTGCCCTGTGGGGTGGGAAGAATTATAATTGTGTGACCCTCAGGTCCCCATGTGAAGGCGCACTGGGGAAAGCTCCTTAAAGCCCTTAGACTAAGACTCCTAGTGGCCTACGGGCAGTTATTAGCTGCTATCAATATACCAGAAACTCGTGTGTGTGTGTGTGTGTGTGTGTGTGTGTGTGTGTGTGTGTGTGTGTGTGTGTGTTTGCACGCGCCAGTCGTGGGGCTTGAACTCAGGGCCTGGCTGCTGTCTCCGAGCCTTTCCACTCAAGGAAAGAAGAGTTTCGTGGACTTTCCTGCCCCAGCTGGCTTTGAACTGCCATCTTCAGATCCCAACTTCTTGGGTAGCTAGCATTACAAGCATGAGCCATGGGCCCTCAGCTCTTATTTGTTGCTTTTAGGAAGTATTAATTAGGGGCCTCCTTGATCCAATGCGTTATGTACGTTGGCTGGTTCTGCAAACTCGCAAGTCCCTTCGGCAGGGCACGTAGGGTCTGTACTTTCCTGAATCCCAGCCATGGCTTCTCCTGCTTGGGGCCCTGCCCCTGAGGTCTGCACCTGCTCCCACCCCTCGGGGAGGGGCAGGGGTCCGGCGTGGCGTCCCCGGGCTGTGGCGCCTCAGTCCCGGGCACTCTCCCTCCTTCCCCGCTGCAGCCTCGCGATTTTGGCTTTCGGGATGCAGGTTCGGAGGGATGGAAGGAGGGGGTGCAGGGGGAGGAGCTGCGGACCTGCGGCAGGGGCGGGGAGAAGCCGCGCGGGGCCGGTGCGGGCGGGCGCGCGGGGCTGCGGCGGCAGCGGCGGCGGCGGCTCCGGGTGAGTCCGCCCCTCCCCTCCCCTCTCTCCTCCCCTTCTCTCCCCTTCTCTCCCCTCCTCCTCCTCGACCCCACGAGGGGGGGGCGGCGCGGGGAAGTGGGGGTCGGTGCCGCGGCGCGTGGACCTGGGGCTGGGGAGGGGGCTGTGTGGTGTTTGCGGCCGCCTGGGCGAGGGGCGCACGGCCCCGGAAAGGGGGGTTCGACACACCTGGCTGTACCCCATCTCCTCCCATCCATCCCCACAACGCGGACGTCGTCCACTCATTCCTCGATCCCGAAGTATTTGGGACTCTGTGGCCTTTCGAGGTCCTGGACGCTGTCCCCTATTTTCCTGCAGCAGCTTGGGACCCTGGCATCTTAACCCCCCCCCCCCCCCCCGCGCCCCAACCTGCAAAAAAAATCCCATCCTCTCTGCAGCCTGGAGGGGCATTTAAGGACTTCAACTCCCAGCAGCCCTTGCGGCATAGGGTCTGTGAAGCCTCAGCGGCAAGAGCGCACTGCCTACCGGGAATTGTAGTCCTTAGGCATTCCCCGGAGGTGGGAGGGGGCGGCCGGACCACCCGCCTCCTCTCGGGGGTCGTCTGGGGTCGGGCAGCCGGCGGGAGGAGGGCAGGATGGGTGGCTCGGGCTGAGTTTTTCCTCTCGGCTTCGGTCCATCAGATCAGAGCCCGCACCCCCCCCCCCCCCGCGTGTGGGGACCGGTCCACCCCGCTGGTCTGCCCTGCAGCCCCCATGGGCCGCCGCCCGCCGCCGCCTCGGCTGGCGCCCAGGACGAGGCGGGGATAAGCGCGGTGAGTCCGCCGGTGCCCGCGGTGCCCAGCACACCTGCCCGTTCCCACCTGCCCGCCCCCACCTGCCCTCTGCGTCCTCGGTCTGGCTCCAAACCCGGGCCCTGCCTCTCCCCTCCCCTCGGCCTCCCCCCTGTGCCGCCCAGCCCCCTCCCGGGGCTGCCAGGGATCCAGGCCGGGGTCCGGCTGTCTGTCCTTCCATCTGTCCTGGATTTCTGCTCCCGTCCACCCTGTGCCTACTTCCTACCACTTGCACAGCGGGCTGTCGGTGCATCCTGCTCCCTTACACAGCCCTCCATCCCAAATCTCAACGTCTGTCTGTCGGTCTCTCTCCAGTTCACCTCATCCTGCACCTCCATACCTACCCACTTCTCTCTCTCCTCCTCCTCTCCTGCCCCTGTCCTCCCCGGCCTGGTGCCTTCCCCTAAGCCCCTGGTCCCTGCTATCCTAGCTGCCTCCTGCTTTTCCCTGCCCCAGCCCCTGCTGCCTGTGGCCAGCTCCACCACCTCCTCCAGGGAGCCAGCCCTGACTGCCCCTCTCCAGGTCTTGCTTGCTGGTGGTTGGTGTTTTTCTTTGCTCTTCTCCTTTATTGGGCTGTGTACACCAGAAGCTGGGCGGCTCCACTCCCCTGCATCTGGGGCAGCCAGCCCAAAGTCTGCAGTTGGCCCTCAATGAATATTAGTTGGGTGAATGAATGAATGAGGGTCCGTCCCTGAATTTTATCCCCCCCCCCACTGGTGCACCTCTAATCTTTGTCCCCTTACCTATCTGCTCCTTTATTGGTCCATCCTGATTCTGCCCCTTCGCTGGCCTTCCCTCACTCAGCCTGCCTGCCTGTCCTCTACCCTTCTTCAGCACCCCTGTACCCCTGCCCACCTGTTCCCCCCATTCCTGTCCCCCTCCTTACCTTTCCCCACCTCTCCCTAGCACAGGACCCCAGGGCCACCATGTCTGGAGACTACGAGGATGGCCTCTGCCGACGGGCCCTCATGCTGGCTTCGGACCTCTGTGCTCGTGTCCGGGATGCTGACACCAGCGACAGGTGCCAGGAGTTCAATGAACTGCGAATCCGAGGCTACCCCCGGGGCCCTGATGCAGGTCTGCACCCCACCCTTCAGCTTCCAACAGCCGCCCCCGCACTCCAATACCATGATAGACAAGACTTGAAGAATTCGGCTTTCCATTTCATTTGCTACCAGATCCACTTAGAGTCCTGCCTCCATCCTGCTTGCTGCTACCTTATCTCCAAAACTCCTAAGTGGAAAGAGCCTGACCCCTGACCTTTGGAGTTGTTCCTTGTGGACCCCCAACTATTACCTCCAGATATTCTCTTCAGGAGTCTTTGAGACTCTTGCACAACTAGAGTTTGCTAGCCAGGCACATTACCACTTGAGCCCCAGACCACAATCCTTCTACTGATATTTTCCATATATCCAGGATAACAGGTGCATACCACCATGCCTGACTTACTAATTGAGATAGGGTCTTACTAACATTGCTACCTGATCTGGCTTTGAAACATGACCCTCAGTTTTCAGCTTCCTGAGTAGCTAGGATTACAGGTGTGAGCCACTGGCACCTGGCTTATCAGCCTCATTTTCAACAGGGGAAACTGAGGCTCAGAAGGGTGAAGAGACTTGTGCAAGATCCGAGGGCCAGAAAGCAGCAGACTGCTTCTCAGAGCTGCAGGTGTGGTCAGTGGTAGAGTGACTGCCTCACAGGGGCAAGGCCCTGAGTTCAAACCCCAGGACTATCCAAAACCAAAATGGCTATATAGAAACACCTCTTTCCAAGGGGTGGAGAGCTCAGATTGAGTCCTGCATTCAGAGTGCTCAGGTAGAAAATGCACTCTGACCCTTCCTGACCCCAGGCCCCTCTCCTTCTCTCTAGACATTTCTGTGAGCCTGCTGTCCGTCATCGTGACCTTCTGTGGCATCGTCCTCCTAGGGGTCTCTCTCTTCGTGTCCTGGAAGCTGTGCTGGGTGCCCTGGCGGGACAAGGGTGGCTCTGCAGTGGGTGGTGGCCCACTGCGTAAGGACCTGAGCCCCGGGGTTGGGCTGGCTGGCCTGGTGGGTGGTGGTGGGCACCACCTGGGGTCTGGCCTGGGTGACCACCCTCTGCTTGGTGTCCCCCCACACCATGCCCACGCGGTCCACCATCCTCCCTTTGCTGAGCTGCTGGAGCCGGGCAGCCTGGGTGGCTCTGAGCCCCCTGAACCTTCTTACCTGGATATGGACTCGTACCCAGAGGCCGCCGCCGCCGCAGCTATGGTGGCCGCTGGGGTCAAGCCGAGCCAGACATCTCCAGAGCTGCCCTCCGAGACTGGGGCAGGGTCAGGGCTGCTCCTGCTGCCCCCCAGTGGAGGGGGCCTGCCCAGCGCACAGTCGCACCAGCAAGTCACAAGCCTGGCGCCTACCACCAGGTGAGAGGGGCCCCCCGGGTTGGGGGCCACCCCACTTCTGCTCCTCTTCTGTGGCTGCTTTTCGCCTAAGCCTCAACTGAGTCCTAGGTCAGGAAGATTTTGGAGTTTTGATTTTGGGTTCCAAGAGAATGAGGCTGGCACCCCAGACGTTTTTTTTTTTTTTGTTTTTTTGTTTTTTGTCGGTCGTGGGGCTTGAACTCTGGGCCTGGGCGCTGTCCCTCAGCTCTTCAGCTCAAGGCGAGTGCTCTACCACTTGAGCTACAGCGCCACTTCCCACCCCAGACTTTTGAACCTTTAAGGATAAAGATGGGGATCCAGACTCCTAGGACTTAAACTGGGGTGGTGGTGCTGGAGGCCTTGATTCTTTTTTGGGGGGGGTCCGTTCGTGGGGCCTGAACTCTGGGTCTGGGCGCTGTCCCTCAGCTCTTCAGCTCAAGGCTAGCGCTCTACCACTTGAGCCACAGCGCCACTTCCGGCTTTTTTCTTTTTGCTTATGTGGTGCTGAAGAATTGAACCCAGGGCCTCAGGCATGCAAGGCAAGCGCTCTACCACTGAGCCACCTTCCCAGCCCCAGGCCTTGATTCTTGAGTCTAGAGACAGGAAGGAGCTGCGGACAAAAATCCAGGGTCAGAAACATCAAGGAGACTAACGATGAGATTCCCCAATGCCTATGGCCTTTTGCTCTAAGCGAGGCTCAGCTGCGGAGGCCTGGGCTCCACTCAGTCGTTCATTCGTCTTTACTCGTCTGCATGGACTGAGTACCAGCCGAGCTTGAGGAAGGCACCCAGACCCCCTGGACTTGACCCTCAGAGCTGCCCACTTCAGGAGTGGCCTGGAGAGACAGGAAGGTGGCATGGGGGACAGCAGGGTCCCTTGGAAGTCCTGGTTCTAGGCTAGGAGGAGGCCCAGGACTTCCCAGAGAAGGAGGCTTAGGTGGACAAGGAGGCAGCAGTGAGACCCCACCCCAGGGCACAGGGGCTAAAGGAAGACATCATATGTGGAAGGAGACCGCGGTGCATCGTGGGAGAAGACCACAGTGCATTGTGGGAAAAGACCATGGTGCTCCCTGGTAAGACAGCGTGGTGCACTGGGGGACCCACCAGGAGTTATGGGGCTTTGAAAACACGTTTGAAAACAGAGAATTTGGGAACGGGGCTTGCAGATGCCAGGCCACTCCAGAATGAGTGATTTTGTCTGAGGCACTGGGGAACTACGGGAGGCGGGGGAGACTCAGAGAGGGAGAGGAAGGGATTCTGCTGTGTGTGTTGAAGGTCCCCCATTGGGCCACATGGGTGATCAAGAGGGAGCGGCTAGAGGCTGAGACTCCAGGCAGGAGCAGAAAGGCTCAGCCTGGCAACAAGGGACAGGTTGTAGAGATTTGTGGACCCCACCATCCCCCAGAGGACCAAAAAGCAAGTGCTCTGTGACATCAGTGACCCAGAGTAGCTTCGAGGGATGGTGCCACTGCAGGTCTAGGGAGCTTAGACAGGGTGGGTGCAGATGGGGAAACTGAGGCATGAGTGTCTTGTTCAGGCCAAGATTTGTGATCACCTGGCTGGACATTGAAGAAGAGGCAGGAAAGTCCACAAGTGCCCGGATGCAGACAGAGATGGAGGTGCACTGACCTCAGTTTGGTTCCCTCCACAGGTACCCAGCCCTGCCCCGGCCCCTCACCCAGCACACGCTGACAACGCAGCCGGAGCCAAGCAGCGAGGAGCGGCCGCCAGCCCTGCCCTTGCCCCTGCCCGGAGGCGAGGAAAAGGCCAAACTCATCGGGCAGATTAAGCCAGAGTTGTACCAGGGCACCGGCCCTGGCGGCCGCAGGGGCGGAGGCTCTGGAGAGGGGGGAAACCCCTGTGGCCGCATCAGCTTTGCCCTGCGGTACCTCTATGGCTCCGACCAGCTTGTCGTGCGGGTCCTTCAGGCCCTGGACCTCCCAGCCAAGGACTCCAATGGCTTCTCTGACCCTTACGTCAAGATCTACCTGCTGCCCGACCGCAAGAAGAAGTTCCAGACCAAGGTCTGAGGGGAGAGGGCTGGGATCTGGACCCTTGGCCTGAGGCTGGGGCCTGGGCATAGATTCCCAGGGTGCTGGCAGGGGAAATGAGGGTGGGTTCGTGATGTCCGTTCCCCTCTCACCTCCCCCCCAGGTGCATAGGAAGACCCTGAACCCCGTGTTCAATGAGACGTTCCAATTCTCTGTGCCCCTGGCCGAGCTGGCCCAGCGCAAGCTGCATTTCAGCGTCTACGACTTCGACCGCTTCTCACGGCATGACCTCATCGGCCAGGTGGTGCTGGACAACCTCCTGGAGCTGGCCGAGCAGCCCCCCGACCGCCCGCTCTGGAGGGACATCATCGAGGGTGGCTCGGTCAGTCGCACCCTCTCTGGACTCTCCCCTTCCCGGGGCCTGAGCCTATTGGTTTTGAGCACTGGGACCTTGTAGAATCTTAACACTTTGTCTCTAGACTTTCTAAACCTTGTGTTCGGAGAATATGGCTTCCTTCCCACATATAATCAGGAATGGAGGAGGAGGCCAGGTGTTGTGGATCATGCCTGTAATCCCAGCTTTTTGGGAGGCAGAGATCACCACTAGTATGTGGACATAATTGTGTGTGACAGTGTGTGTGTGACAGTGTGTGTGTGTGTGTGTGTGTGTGTGTGTGTGTGTGTGTGTATGTGTGTGTGTGTGTGAGACATCTCAGCTACATAGGAAGTTTAGATAGGAGGATCGAGGTCCAGGCTGGCCTAAGGAAAAACATGTTGGCCCATTCCCTAAATAACCAAAACAAAAAGGATGAGCGTGTGGCTCAAGTGGTAGAGCACCTTGCTTAGCAAGCACAAGAAGAAAAACAAAAAGGAATGGCGTGGAGAGGGAAGTAGAGGAGCTTTTGTCTTTCCCAGCTCAGATCTGGATCTCAGACTCTCCACTTCGTTTTACTTATTGGTTTATTTAGTTAGTTATTTGCCGGCACTGGAGATTGAACCCAGGTCCTCACACACACTAGGCGAGCACTCTCCCACAGAGCCACGCTCCCAGCTCTTTCATTTTTATTTTGTCTGTACTGATCTGCACCGATGGGGCTCCTTTTTCCTCCACTGTCCAAATAGCTGGGATTGCAAGCAGGTACCACCATTCTGGCTCCAGATTCCTGACTTCTGAACCTCTCTTCACATCTCCTGGCTTCCATTTGCAGCTCTGTGACTCCAGCTGGCTGGCTTCTCTTAGCAGCCTCTGCCGCCAGCCTCCTGATTTTCCCTCCTCTCCCGGCGCACCAGACTTGAACGCCTTCATCTCGCAAATACCTGGCATTTTAACGTGTTCATATTCCCTCCTGTTTCTTCACCATCCCCCACCCCAAGCCCTGGCAGGCCTCAGACACACCAGGATCCCCAATTCTCCCCACCCCCAGCCCCAGTTCTCCCAGAGTCTAGATCCAGCCCCTGCCCAGCCTGACTCCACGGTCCGTCCTATTAGGTGCCCAGAGCCTTTGAAGCCTCAACCTCACACTCCCGCTCCCTAGCCATGGATTTCCCAGCATTCCAGTTCCCTGCCAGGAAGCCATGACTGAGGTCCAGAGAGGTCTGGCTCTGAGCCTGTTTTCCCACCTGCCAGTGACCTGGGTGAAGTATCTGCCTGTAACTAGGGTATAGAAGAACTTCCTTCCAGGCTACCTCCACAGCTCCTGTCTGTCTCCCCCCTCTCCCCCGCCCCCCGCCTCCTTGCTGCCCCCCCCTCCCGTGTCCCCCAGGGACCATCTTGTCTCCTGCTGTGCCCTCTTCTCACTTCCTCTGGCCTTCACAACCTAAGGCCTTCCCCACTCCTTCCTTCATTTACTCATCCACTCTCTCTCCATTCACTCATTCATCCCTTTCTCCCTTCTTTCATTGACTTCCTCCACTGCATTCATTCACCCACTCCTTCACTTATTCATCCACTCCATCATTCATTCATGCACTCCTTTACTCACTGATGAGTCATTTGTTTATTTGCTCGTCTGTCAGTTCATTCATTCCTTCATTCATGCACTCACATGCCCATTCACCCATTTACGCATGCCTTCTCTTCCTCTTCTACTCCCACCCCCCGTCATTCATCCATTCAAGGCCATTCTTTCTTCCAGCCCAACAGTCCTCAGGAGCTTGTGTTCTGGGGAGTCACAGTTGGTGCTGTGGGGCACACAGGGCAACTCCAGGGGACGCAGTGTGGCAGGGGCCCGGTCAACATGTGTGTGTGTGGGGGGGGTAACAGGGGCCCCTCTGAGGCTGCGTGGCACAGGTTCCCACTGGCTCTGGCCACTGCTTCCCCTGGGCATCCCGGAAGGCAGAGCCTCTCCCTCCAGGCACCATCCTATTTTGGGTGCACCTCCTGCCTTTTCTACAGCTGTCTCCTTGAATCTCATGTGGTCCCAGGGTCCCCTTCTCTAGGTCTCTGTCTCTACCCTCTTTCTCTTTCTCCATCTGTCTGTCTCTCTCCCCTCCGCACCCCACACCCACATCTCTTGTTTTCCTTAGGCTTTGATAGACTTGGGCAGCTGTGGCCTGGGAGTTGCCTGGCCCTGGCCAGTGACTGGAGCACTGGGTGTCAGGAAGGAGGCTGGGGGCTGGAGAGGGAGGAAGCGGGGTGGGGGACTGGCACTGCTGACCCTCTTCCCCAATGGCAGGAAAAGGCAGATCTTGGGGAGCTCAACTTCTCACTCTGCTACCTCCCCACCGCCGGGCGCCTCACAGTGACCATCATCAAAGCCTCCAACCTCAAAGCGATGGACCTTACTGGCTTCTCAGGTGAGCTGCAGGGAGGAGGCTGGGGTCTGAGGGAGGAGCCTTGGGCCTGGAGCCCTGGGTCTGAGGGAGTAGGCTGGGGTCTAGACCCCTGGGTCTGAGGGAGGAGGGCTGGAGTCCAGATCCTGGGTCTGAGGGAAGAGGCTAGACCTGGACGCCTGGGTCTGAGGGAGGAGGCTGGCCCTGGACCCCTGGTCTGAGGGAGGAGGTCACTGTCCCACCCCTCTCCTGTCCCAGATCCCTACGTAAAGGCCTCTCTGATCAGTGAGGGTCGACGTCTGAAGAAGCGGAAAACCTCCATCAAGAAGAACACCTTGAACCCCACGTACAACGAGGCGCTGGTGTTCGATGTGGCCCCCGAGAGCGTGGAGAATGTGGGGCTCAGCATCGCAGTGGTGGACTACGACTGGTGAGCCTTGGCCTGGGGGGCAGCAGGGGGCCCCGCCTTGGCCTGGGGGGATGTGGAGGGCAGCCCACTGACTCTTGGTAACCTTCCTCCACCCCCACAGCATCGGGCACAACGAGGTGATCGGCGTATGCCGCGTGGGCCCCGAGGCGGCCGACCCCCACGGCCGGGAGCACTGGGCTGAGATGCTGGCCAACCCGCGCAAGCCAGTGGAGCACTGGCACCAGCTGGTGGAGGTGAGTGCACTGGGCCTTGAAGGCTGGGCACGTGCCCACCCTGGCTGTCACCCAACCTCTGGCCGTCCATTCCTCCGCTGAGACTGAGTGGAGAAGGCCGATCCCTTTCCTATTGAGGGAATGGTCGATTTGACTCCCACTCCCGAACCTTCTGGATTTCCTCCTTCAGGAAAAGACCCTGACCAGCTTCACAAAAGGCAGCAAAGGACTATCAGAGAAAGAGAACTCAGAGTGAGGGGTAAGGAACCCAGATTGGGAGGGGGAGAGGCCCTGGACCTCTGGGTCTGAGGGAGGACATTGAGGCCTGAACCCCTGGGTCAGGAGGAGGAGGCTTGAGCTTGGAATGCTGGGTCTGAGGGAAGACACTAGGGTCTGGAATCCTAGATCTGAGTGAGGAGGCTGGGGTCTAGACTCCTTATCTGAGGGAAGAGACTGGGGTCTGAACCCCTGGGTCTGAGGGTGAGGTTAGGGTCTGGACTCCTGTATGAGGAAGAAGCTAGAGATTGGATCTCTGAGTCTGAGGGTGGAGGCTGGGGTCTGGATCTCTGGGACTGAGGGTGGAGGCTAGGGTCTGGATCTCTGGGATTGAGGGAGGAGGCTGGGGTTTGGATCTCTGGGACTGAGGGAGGAGGCTGGGGTCTAAATCTCTCTCTGGTCTGAGGGAGGAGGCTGGGGTCTGGATCTCTGGGACTGAGAGAGGAGGCTGGGGTCTAAATCTCTGGTCTGAGGGAGGAGGCTGGGGTCTGGATCTCTGGGACTGAGGGAGGAGGCTAGGTTCTGGATCTCTGGGACTGAGGGAGGAGGCTGGGGTCTGAATCTCTGGTCTGAGGGAGGAGGCTGGGGTCTGGATCTCTGGGACTGAGGGAGGAGGCTGGGGCCCAGCCCAGCATGTTTCTCCCTGTGAAGCCATCACTCCTTTCCTCTGACCTCTCCTCTTCTGCCCATTGTGCAGGTCTGGCCTAGGCTGGGGATTGAACCAGGGCCCCTGACGACCCCATCCCTTCCTGCCCGGACCGTAAACTCATCTCCTCGAAGCCATAGTGTCCGAGCCGCCGGTGCAGGCAGCCCTGGGCCTGCGCTCCTCCCCCCTGGAGGCGTGCACGTGGGCGGGAGGCTGCTGGACCCAGGCCCCTGTTTCAGGGTGGGGGGCATTCAGCCTCCACTGTTTGTCTTCTGTTCCCTGGGGTTCCCCCACAAGGCAAGGGGCCATGCATGTCTGGGGGACCCCCTCTCCCTAGATCCTCTGTCGGTCTCTGTCTCTTTACTGTTGTCCAAGACTTGGTGTCCTGACCCTGGTTCTTGCCGTGAATGTCACTGGGCCAATCCTCTGTGTGACCCCAGACACACACACACACACACACACACACACACACACACACACACACACACACACACACATCTGTATCTACCCCTGCGTACCACTCTGTAGTCCAGCCGATCCCCGCCCACTGCTGCTGCTGCTACTGATGCCAGAATAAACACTCTGTGGGCCTCAAGCTGCCTGGTCCTGCTTCTCTGTGACTGTATTATTATTATTATCATCATCATCATCATCATCATTATTGTGTTGTACACACATGTGTATGTGCTGGTTCTGGGGCTTGAACTCAGGGCCTGAGTCCCTTAGCCTTTTAGCTCAAGGCTGGTGCTCTACCACTTGAGCCATCCCTCCACTTCTGGCTTTTTTTAAATTTATTTTTTATTTCACCCCCCCTCACCCCCTTTTAAAATTTTTTAGTACTTCTGGATTTTTGCTGCTTAGCTGGAGATAAGAGTTTCGACCTGCGATCCTCAGATCTCTGGCCTCCTGAGATGACACCTGGCAGGCAGGACAGGATTTGGGCAACTTTGTGTCAGTCTGAGCTTTAGTTTCTTAAAATTCTCTTTGTCAGTACCACTATAGTGTATAGGACCCCCCAAATGCCGCTGTGAATGAAGACTGCAGCACAGGGAGCCTTCAGGCAGGGTTGAATCGAGGTGTTAAGTGACTTTCACATTTGCCTTCCCTTTCATAGACTTCCTTCTTAGACATGTCTCGCAGGAGTTATGCGCTGGCCTCTGAGCTCTAGGCTTGTAATGCTTCATTTATTAGGAAGCGTTTGGTTAAAAACAAAAATAAAACCCTAAATCAGGATTTCCAAGGGAAAGATTCAGAGATGAAGATTTGTTGTGTTCCAGTAACAGATCTCCTGAAGACATACAGTCCCAGGGCTAGCTCAGCTGCGTGGCAGCAGGCGGCATTGAGTTGTGTCCCTGAGGCTGCTGTCCCTCCCCCGGCCTGGGTACAGACGATGTGTTCTCACATCATGGCATTAATAAAGCAGCCAAATGTAGCCAGGCACAGTGGTCACGCCTGTAATCCTACTGAGAGAGTCTGAAATCCAAGGATTGGGCTTCAAAGCCAACCACCTCAGGAAAGGCCCTGAGACTCTAATCTCCAATTAAGCACCAAAAAAAAAAAAAAAAAAAGCCAAAGTAGAGCTGTGGCTCGAGTGGTAGAGTTCTAAACTTGAATGAAAAAAGCTCAGGGACAGCACCAAGGCCCTAAGTTCAAGCCCCAGGACTGGCACAAAAGAAGAAGAAAAAAAAACCAAGATAACAAAACAATAACAACAACAACAACAAAAAAAAAACACACCACCTCCCCTTAGTGATCACTTTTTTTCCCCCTTCAGAATTTTTTGTTTTCCCAGGTTTCCCCCAGGAGACCAAAGCAGGATCCTGTCTACCCCAGTCTGGAGCACATTAGGGAAAAGGATTCTGATTGGTCATGCTCAGGCCTTGGATGGCCGCCTAGGACCAATCATTGCATCCAGTTTGCCCTTGGGCTGCACCCTCTGCCATCTCTGACTCCATTTCTACCTCCCCCCTCTCCCCCCCCCACCTGTCTCACTTGCTATTGGTTCAACCACCCTCAGGCTGTCATTGCTTTTGGCCTGAATGGCGAATTCATGTCTTTGAAGATGTAACTTTCTTTAATCCGGAATTTAGGGAAATTCCTTGATTGTCCTGAAGGCGTTTCAGGGCAGTAGTCCTTCTAAATGGATGTCCACTACATTCCCTGTTGTTCATGTCTTGTCTCCTTTCCCAATTACAGCTGCTCCAAAATATCTCCAGGCAAATGCTACCATCAGTGTATTTATTTTATTTTATTTTTGCTCTGGGCAATCTGAACAAATGTCTGCATAAATCGATTCCTCTTGGAAGAAAAGTCCCATCAGGGCAGCAGCAGGTAGCTTCCTTCCAAGGCTCATAGGAAAACTCCCAGCATGCCTCTGGCAGCAGCTGCGGACCCCTGCATTCCTTGGCTACTGGATGCATCACTCCACTCTGTCTCTGTCTTCCTGTCCCCTTCTCCCTGCTGTGGCTCAAAAATCTCCCTGTGTCTTTTTCTTCTAAGGACACCTGACACTGGATCTGGGGACCAGTCTAAAGCCAGGACCATCTCATTTGGAGATTCTTTTTTTTTTTTTTTTTTTTTTTTGCCAGTCCTGGGACTTGAACTCAGGGCCTGGGCACTGTCCCTCAGCTTTTCAGCTCAAGACTAGCACTCTACCACTTGAGCCACAGCGCTACTTCTGGCTTTTTCTGCCTATGTGGTACTGAGGAATCGAACCCAGGGCCTCATGCATGCAAGGCAAGCACTCTACCACTGAGCCACCTTCCCAGCCCCCCATTTGGAGATTCTTAATTACATCTGCAAAAAGCTTTTCTCCAATAGGTTCTACTTACCGTTCTCACGGTTAGGCCATCGGACATGGCTCCACCAGACACCACACTCACCTATGAAACTGCCAGTTTCTTTTGTTATTTTGTGGCACCAGGGGTTGATCCCAGGACCACCCAAATGCTAGATAAGCCTCACTACTACTTGAGCCACACCACCAGCCTTTTGTTGTTTTACAGATGGAGTCTTAGGAGTTTGCCTGGACTAGCTTTAACCTCAAGATCTGCCTGCTGCCACCTTCCAAATAGCTGGGACTATAAGCATGAACACCACACCCAACTTATGTCAATTTCTTTTCTTTCTTTCTTTTTTTTTGTTGGTCGTGGGGCTTGAACTCTGGGCCTGAGTACTGTCCCTCAGCTCTTCAGCTCACGGCAAGAGCTCTACCACTTGAGCTACAGCGCCACTTCCGGTTGCCTGGTGGTTTATTGGAGATAGGAGTCTCACGGACTTTCCTGCCTAGGCTGGCTTTGAACCTCAATCCTCAGATCTCGGCTTTCTTAGTAGCTAGGGTTACAGGTGTGAGTCACCAGTGCCTGATGGCTCACTAGATTTTCAATCAACCTAAAACTTGTTATGTTTTTTCTTTCAAGTCAATTCGTTACCAAAAAAAAAAAAAAACATGGTAACAGATGTCAGGCCTGAACAACAGGTGTCCATTATTAATGAGTGGCCTCTCATTAAGTTGCTCGCGTAGGCATGATTGTGGAGATTAGAAGTAATGATAAAGGCAGATAAATGCTCTTGCATATTGAAGGATTTGAGAACAGAACGTTAATTCCTGGATCCAGGAATATTTGATTTCTGCATCGTCTCATTATGAATATGCTAATACAGGGAGAGAGGGCGCCAATCGGGAACGGACCACCGCTGACATCACTGGTCACCAAGGCATCAAGGCATTCCCTCCACCCCCCCACCCACCCGGCCCAGTGCTCTCTGGCGCCCTCTGACGGGAAGCAAGGGACACTGCCTGTGAGAAGAGCCAACCCCAGGATCTGGCCAAGCCCAACACCCCTCACTCCCCTTGGCAACCCGGGTCACTTTCTATGCCCACATTGCTGAAGAACTCCTGCTAGAAGAGGAGACAAATGCTGAGAAAGGGGTGGTCCAAATTCCCTGACATCCAATCAGAAATAGGTATTAACCTGAAAGTGATCCAATCAGATTAGCAGAAATATCTCTGGTACCCAATTGGAGACGGCTGAGTTGCCATGACGACACGAGTTTCTAGAGGGTTCCCAAGGTCTGTAAGCCCCAGCGCTGAGTGCCTCGTGGTGCCTGGCAACGCTTGGCCACCTACTCCAGCCAGCCCGCACCACATGGCCGGCCGGTTGAAAACAGCCAATAAGGATGGGCCAGGCCTGCATGACGTCACTAGTTGCCAAGCGGGCTGCCGAGTGTATGACATCCCGCGAGAGTTTCTGAGAGGCCCTTGCCCCCTCCCCAACCACGGAGAGATGGAGATGCGCATGTGCACATGCTCCTTTCGAGGGAGAGAAGCCATAAAAGGCGGGAAAGCACAAGAGGCGAGGAATAAGATGGGGATGGACAGATGGACGGCTTGACTGACAGATAGACCTCAAGGTTACCAGGAACAGCCTAGAAGATGACTCTTAAAAATAACATTAAAGCCGGGCGCTGGTGGCTCATGCCTGTAATCCTAGCTACTCAGGAGGCTGAGATCTGAGGATCGCGGTTCAAAGCCAGCCCAGGTAGGGAAGTCTATGTGACTTTTATCTCCAGTGAACCATCGAGAAGCCAAAAGTGGAGTTGTGGTTTGAGTGGCAGAGCACCAGCCTTGCCCAGGCCAGGCCCTGTGTTCAAGCCCCACAAAGGACACACGCGTGTGAGTGCTCAATACACACACACACACACACACACACACTCAGTCACAAAGGGGTTGAGGGTCTTCCTAGCAACTACTAGGCCTCGAGTTCAAATCCCAGTACCACAAAAAAAGAAAAAGTGTACCAGATAGAGCTGTGGTCCCCACTGTCGCCTGTTGCTCATCTAGGCCTCCCCTTGCCCGCGTCCAGGCCTGCGGGTGGTGGCAGAGCCTCAGCTGGAAGCGCCAGGGCTGCGCGCGCGTCTGCGCATGCGCACGCGGCCGGCGCCGGCTACTGTATTCGCCCACCCGAGTAGCATGGCTCACATACTGTACATATTGTTCTACGGCCTGCTTTTTAAATGCAACAATATGTCTTGGAAATCCATCCAGACTTATTTAAAGATCTGGGTCCCGTGCCTTGAAGAGCAGAGTGCTATTCCAGAAACCTCTGGCTTCCTTTCCTAGTTCTCCTGTTTGTTCCTGAACGTGGAGACTTTTCTTGCTTTCCCCACTCCTGCAGTGTTGCTGGGTCATCTCTATCTCTGTAGGGTCAACGGGAGAGGTGCACTTGACAGGCCGTGGAGTATAGTCTACCTCTACCCCCTGGCTCTCTGCTGAGATGTGTCCAAGAACTAACTCTGCCACTTCAGCCACCCCTCCCCTTGTTCTTTTTCAGGTTTTTTTTTGTTTTGTTTTGTTTTGTTTTTTTCAGATAGGTTCTCAGGCTTTTGCCCAGGACTGACCTCAGACTATAATCCTTGTAGCTGGGATTACAGGTATGTGTGACGATCACTCCTAACTTGTTTTTTGAGATAGGGGATCTCACTTTTTTTGGGGGGGGGAGGAGGCTGGGCTGGCCTCAACCTGTGACCCTCCCAAGTCCACATTCCAAGTAGTTGGGATTATAGATAGGCATGCGACACTACTCTCAGTCCAATAGCTTTTTACTATACCTCCAGCACCCAGCACCAAACTTATTCCAAATACTAGACAGATGATTAGTAAGCAGGGTAGGAGTGATTAGTGCAGGTTGCAGGTGAAAGCACAGCCCTCAAGATCACGCATTCTCCTCCCTGATTTTGTATTTAAGTTGTTTTCAAAACTGGCTGCCAGCTGGGGGCTGGTGGCTCACGCCTGCAATCCCAGCCGCTCAGAAGGCTGAGATCTGAGGACTGTATTTCAAAGCCAGTCTGGGCAGGAAAGTCCATGAGACTCTTATCTCCAATGAACCACCAAATGTGGAGTTGTGGCTCACACTCCTGAGCATGCGGTTTTCCTATTTATTCTTGCAGTAACATTGTGTAATGTTCAGCGAAGAGTTGCGCAGCCTCTAGCGTTTATTTATTTATATTTTGCTGGTTCCAGAGCAGAACTCAGCACCTTGTGCTCTCTGAGCTTGCTTGCTTGAGTTCCCAGCCCTGGTTTGATGTGCTGGTTAATAGGAGATCAGAGTCTCGCAGACTGTTCTTCCTGAGCTAGCTCAGAACTATGACCTTCAGGTCTCAGCCTCCAGAGTAGCTGGGATTACAGGTGTCAGCCACTGGTCCACGGCAACATCCTCTATTATTTTTATGCATTTGATGCTATTTTGGGAGAAAATAATATTTCTCATATTGGTCTAGTATATAAAAATATTATGTCTTGGTGCTGGAGGTTTAGCCCAGCAGAAGGGTGCCTGCCTGGCACGCGCAAGGCCCTGGGTTCAGTCCTCAGCCCTGGAAAAAAATGTCTTAAAAAAAAATTAACTCAAGGGCTGGGAAAGTGGCTCAGTGGTAGAGCGCTTGCCTTGCATGCATGAGGCCCTGAGTTTGATTCCTCAGCACCACATAAGCAAAAAGCAAAAAGCCGGAAGTGGCACTGTGGCTCAAGTGGTAGAGCACTAGCCTTGAGCTGAAGAGCTGAGGGACAGCGCCCAGGCCCAGAGTTCAGGCCCCACGACCGGACCCAAAAAATAAATAAATAATTAATTAATTAACGCTATTGCAACCTAACTCAATTTCACATATTTCTTCCAGAGGCTGTTTGGGGTTTTCTACATACATGATGTCTGAATCAAGAGCATTTCACCTACTTTTTTTTTTTTTTTTGGTTGTTGGTTTTATTTTGTGTGGGTCCTAGGACTTGAACTCAGGGCCTGGAGGCTGTCCCTGAGCTTTTTTGCTCAAGGCTATCACTCTACCACTTAAGCCACAGCTCCACTTGTGTGTGTGTGTGTGTGTGTGTGTGATTAATTGGAGATAAGAGATAGGAGTCTCCTAGACTTTTTGCCTGGGTCGGCTTTGAACCCAGATTCTCAGATCTCAGCCTCCATTAGTAGCTGGGATTACAGGGGTGAGCACCAGCACCCAGCCACCTATTTTTTCTCCTGAGATAATCACATGACAAGCCCTCATTGTGCTGAATTCCACTCATTGCTTTCTGAATGTTAAACAAATAGTTTTCCCCACTCTAAATCCCCTTGTTACACTGCATTAACCTTTTCCGGTATTCCTCTTTTGAATCTGCAATATTTTACTAAGGACTTTGTCCATGGCGTTGTGAGCAATGTTGGCATGTCGTTTTCTTTTCTCATAATGTCAGGATTTGATATTGGGATTTGATGAGTGGAGAAATGATTTTGAAAGTGTCTCTTCCTCCTCTGTTTCCTAAAATCAAAGTTGGGGGGCAATCAAGAATCTCCTTTGGGAAAGTAGAGCTGGGGCTCAAGTTGTAGAGCCTCAACCTCGAGCAAAAAAAGCCAGAAGCCGTGTGCTGGTGGCTCATGCCTGTAATCCTAGCTACTCAGGAGGCTGAGATCTGAGGATCGCCGTTCAAAGCCAGCCCGGGCAGGACCATCTGTGAGACTCTTATCTCCAATAAACCACTAGAAAACTGGAAGTGGTACTGTGGCTCAAGCGGTAGAGCGCTCGCCTTAAGCTGAAGAGCACAGGGACAGAGCTCAGGCCCAGAGTTCAAGCCCCATGACCGACAAAAAAAAAAAACAAACAAACCCAGAAACAGCACCCAGGCCCGGAGTTCAAGCCTCAGGCAGTGTACACACACACACACACACACACACACACACACACACGGAGCAAAAGGAACTGAGAAGCCGTGACTAACATGGTATAGAGTGTGACCCTGGGTTCTATGCATAGTAACACATACACACACACACACACACACACACACACACACACACACACACACACACACACACACACAATATGAAAGTTCTAATAGAAGCAACCTTACTTTCTGAGAAAGCTGGGGTAGAGCCTAGGACCTCATCCATGTGAGGGGAGCAACTCCACCTCTGAGCTACACCCCACATCCCAGCAGCTACTTTGTTTCTGAAGAGCTGATTGTTAAACCTTTGCCAGGGCCATCTTTGTTACTCACAGGCCTGCTATGAGATTGTGAAATCTCCCCCACCGTTTCTCAGCGCCCACTGTAGTTCTCCAGGCTTTGGGAGACTCCATTTCAACATTTATGGCCATCAAACGGCACATGTGAAACTGTCACATCAGGGCGTCCTTTGACCCATAATGCTACATTCCATCCCTTCTCAGGATGGCCTCAAACCATGATCCTTGAGGTTGCAGCCACCTGAGCAGCTAGGATTATAGGTGTGAGCCACTAACTCCTGGCTCTATTAGGCTTTTTAAAAATGTAGCCCAGGCTGGCCTGGAATTCTAGGTCTTCCTCCTGACGCTGCCCCCTGGGTAGCTGGGACTGCAGGCATGCACCCTACGAGTGCATGTCCCCCTTTCCTTTCATGGGCTGGCTCTCTTCAGGGCTCAGCTGCCCTCTTTCACAGCTGTCGTGTGAGGTGGCGGGTGGAGGCGCCATCCCCTCCTGGAGTTCTCCGCAGGAGGGTCACAATGGCCATGTGTCTGGGGGGCAGGGGCAGGGGACAGCCAGGAAAGGAGTCCCTGCCCTGATGTGAACATCTGGGAGAATATTCAGTGCCAGCCTGGTCAGGAGCTGCCTCCTCTTTGCCCCCAATTACCCAGCCCCCTTCTGGGGAGGTGAGTCCAGTAGAGGAGGGCAGAAGTGGGGCACACTGTGGCCTCCTCTCCACCTCCCTGCCATACCACACCAGCAGCCTCACACCTCCAGGTGTGACCCCAGCACCTGCTGCTGCCACCTGGGAGAGGCAGGAGCAGGGGGGGGAAGGGGGGGCAGGGCGGGCAGGCACAGCCCCACTGACTCCTCTGGACTGGAGGCTCTGAGCCAGGGCCCCCCAACTCTTCTCTGTCTTGGTCAGAGCTGCCAGTGTGCTTGATTCCCACCCTGGCCCCTTCCAGGGTCTGAGGCTCCATTCTAATGGAGTGGGTGGGGCGAAGGGGGGGAAGAATGGAGTTCCATAATCATCCCTGACCCTCACCTCTGTGGCCTGGCTGCCAGCCCCCTCCTTCCCCTAATCTCTGTCCAGCATTGCTCCCCTTTTCCTGGTCCAGGGACTTCTCTCTGGTTCTAAGAGTCCCTCTCCCCGCCTCCTTCCAGGGTCACCCTCCTGCCCCCTTCCCTGCTCTCACCTCCTCCCCAGGGCTCCGTCCTTGGTCCCCACATCCTCTTCCCATGGCAATGGCCCTCTGTCCACTCTGCAGATGTGCAGGGACCCCAGGACCCATCTTTCCCCTCCCCTCTCCATCTTTCCTCTTTCTTCCCTTCCTCTTCCCCAGCCTCTCCTCCCTTCCTCCTCCCCCCATCTCCCTCTCCTGCCCCTCTGTCCCCCCCCCCGCCGTCCTCCCCCTCCCCGCCTCCCTCCTCACGCCCCCCCCTTACTCCATTCCTTGCGTCCCCTCCTCTGCCCTCCCTCCACGCTCCCACCTCTCCTTCCTTCTCAGCCTCTCTCCCCCTCCCCCTCCCCTCCCTCCTTGCTTCCCCTCCCCCTCTCCCTCCTCCCCTCCCTCCTCCCGCCCGCCGTCATCAGTATTCCGCTCCCGTCCCCGGCGCTCGCTCTCGGCCGCGCTCTCCCGGTGGCTGCGGCACCGTCCGAGGCGGGGGCCGGGCCGGGGCCTGGGGGGGGTGGGTGGGGGGAGCGGCGCCGGCAGCCCGAGGAGGAGGACGGACGGACGGAAGGAAGGAAGGAAAGAAGGAAGGAAGGACGGAAGCCTGGGAAGAAGGAGGCAGGAGGCAGGATTCGGGCGGGCGCGAGGCCGAGCGCCCCCCGCACCCCGGTCTGCGCTGGGCCCCCCTCACCCGGGGCCCGGGGGCCGCCCCGCCCCCGCCGCGGGCCTCGCACCCCAATCCCGGCGCCCCCTGGGGGGTCCCCCCCGCAGGGCATGCTGTCCCCCGGAAGGAGCCCGCCCGCCGTGAGTAGGCGCCGGGGCCGGCGGGGCGGGGGTCCCGGCCTCCCGCGGGACCGGGCCGCAGAGGGCGGTGGGCGGGGCCGGGGGCGCCGGGGCGCTGCGTCGGGGATGGGGCGCTGCGCCCGGGCCGCGGGGTCCAGACGCGTGGTGGGGGGACGATCGGGGCTGGGGTCCGGGCCGCGTCGGGGTCCGGGCCGCGTTGGGGGGGGACGATCGGGGCTGGGGTCCGGGCCGCGTCGGGGGGGGTGGGGGAGAACGATCGGGGCTGGGGGGGCGATCGGGGCTGGGGTCCGGACCGCGTCGGGGGCCGGGCGCTCGGGCCGCGGGATCCGGGCCGCGTCGGGCGTGGGGGGAACGGGGCGGTCGAGCCACGGGGTTCGGGCCACGTCGGGGTGAGGGGCAATTGAGGTTTGGGCTGCGTCTGGGGGGGCGATCGGGGTTTGGGCCGCGTCGGGGGGAGCGGGTGGTCAGGGTGCGGAGTCCGGGCCGCGTCGGGGGGCGATCGGGGTGCGGGCGGCCGGGGCGCGGGTCCGCGCCGGGCCCCCCGCGCCCCTCCCGCCCTCGCCGCGGCCGGGGGCTCGCGGAGATGGGGAGGGGGAGAGGCGGGCACGGGGTTTCCTTGGTGACCGCGCCTGGCAGGAGCGGTTGCCGTGGCAACCGGGGAGAACCGGGGAGTTTGGGAAGTGAAAATGGAAAAGACCGAGGGGATGAATGGGGAGTGGGACACCCCGCAACCCGCCTTCCCGGGGGCCCCCGGCCTCTCCCCCCTCCTCCAGGACCCCGTTCCGCCTCAGGGCCTCGGTCCTCGGGCCTCTCCCGGACCCGGCCTCGCGGGGGACATGGCCCCCTCCCCGTGCCCCGCCCCTCCCGAAGCCCCGCCCCTCCCGAAGCCCCGCCCCTCCCCGCGCCCCCGGCCCCCTCCCCGCGCCCCAGCTCCCAGGCCTTCCACTCCGGCCACCCCCCCCACCCCCCTGGGCCCTCCCCTCTGTTTAGGACCCCCAGCTTCTCCCCTTCCTCCCTGGCACCCCACTTTCTCCTCAGACCTAGCTCTTTCTGGGGCCCCTTTTGTGACCTTTCTTCTATACCTCAATCCGCAGGGTCCCCCCCCTCATCCCACACCCCCTTTACATCCCACGACCCTCCCCTCCACCTGCCTCTCCCCTCCTTCTTCCTCCGGCTCTGGTCTGAGTCTCCTTCTCCCCTGCCCTCCCTCCCCCCCCAAGCTTCCACAGGGACTCGGGGCTCTCCCCAGGGCCCTGAGCCCCCACGCCCATCTCCACCAGCCTTGGCCCTTCCCCTCCCTGCCCTGTGCCCTGCAGCCTCTGGAGCTGCTCCCAGGGTGGGGTTCCCAGGGTGAGGGAATCCCCTGGGGAAGCCCAGCTGGTGGGGGTGGGCTCAGGAGGTTCCACACCCCCCCTCCCCAGCTGGGATCTGCCCGCAGGCCCATCACTATGCACCTCACACCCGAGTCAGGCCAGACAGGAACTGGGCCTCCAGTGACAGCTGGTTGTAGCTTAGGCTGCTTCTTTTCTGTTCCCCACCCCCCAAAAACAAACCTGACCCCCACCCTCCCTACCAGGATGTGCCTAGGTCAAGTGCCTCTTGGCCCCATTGTCTTCCTTCTCCATCCTCCGCCCCTCTCCCCTGTCTACTGCCCCATTGGGAAAGGACAGACAGACAGTGGAGTCAGGGAGAAACCAGGGAGGGGACCCAGCCCTCCAAACTGCGCCAGGCTCCACACCCCCTCACTTTCCGGAAGGAAGGGCAAGTAGGAGAGCTGCCATCCCCATTCTCACACTAAGCCAAAGAGCAGCAGAGGGGACCCCAAACCAGACCCCCCCAGAATGAGGACAGGACAGAGGACTGAGTAGGCAGACACCTCCACAGACCGTGGTAGCCTGAGCCCTAGATATGGAACCCCAAAGACAGCCCCCCTCCAGGGTGGCCCCAGAGACCCCTGCCTTCCACCTGACCCGGCCACACAGGCAGAGGCCTGGCCACTGCCGCCTGCCCCTGGGGACACAGAGCCAGGGCACCCAGAGAGGCTGCCCAGGGAGTGAGAGCGGGGTGACAGAGGGATACCCCCCTAGTGTCCAAACTCCAATCTGAGACAGGCCCTGCTTCAGAGCCATGCAGAGACCTAGGGGGTCCTCCACAAAGGGGTGCAGAACCCTCAGCCTCCCCACGGGTCATCGGAGGTGTTGCCCAGCCTGGCCAGGTGCAGGGCACTGCAGGGCCACGTGGAGAGGGGGCTGGGCCCTGGGCAGAGAGCCAGGAACGCGTGGAATCCACGTTTCACACAGCACCCCAAGTCCTTTGCCCCTTGCCCTCATCTCTGGAGGGCTTCTGGCTTACTGCCCATGTGTTTCTGTGCCACCATGTCCCAAGCCCACACTCTGGCACCCCCCATGTTCCCCCTCCCATGTCCCATCTCTCCACTTCCCTAGGGCCTGAGATGCTCCTATGACCCGGTGCTGGGGTGTCACCCCTCTCATCCCCATCGCTTTCCACCAGTCTGGCTGCCCCAAGCCCATTCAGGGTCCTGGGGTTTGAACTCAGGGTCTGGTCTGGGTGTTGTCCCTTAGATCTTTTTATTCAAAGCTGGCACTCTACCACTGGAGCCATAGCACCACTTCCGGCTTTTGGTGGTTTATTGGCGATAAGAGTCTTACAGACTTTCCTGCCTGGACTGGCCTTAAACCTCCATCCTCAGATCTCAGCCTCCTGAGTGGCTAGGATTACATGCATTTTGTTTTTGTTTTTGGTCGGTCGTGGGGCTTAAACTCTGGGCCTGGGTGCTGTCCCTCAGCTGTTCAGCTCAAGGCCAGCACTCTACCACTTGAACTGCAGCACCACTTCTGGTTTTCTGGTGGTTCATTGAAGATAAGAGTCTCACAGCCTTTCCTGCCCATGCTGGTTTTGAACTGCGATCCTCAGGTCTCAGCCTCCTGAGTAGCTAGGGTGACAGGCATGGGACACCGGTGCCTGGTTAAATGCTTTTTTTTTTTTTTTTTGGTCGGCCGTGGGGCTCGAACTCTGGGCCTGGGCGCTGTCCCTCAGCTCTTCAGCTCAAGGCGAGTGCTCTACCACTTGAGCTACAGCGCCACTTCCGGTTTTCTGGTGGTTTTTGGAGATAGGAGTCTCACAGTCTCTCCTGTCCGGGTTGGCTTTGAACTGCGATCCTCAGATCTCAGCCTCCTGAGTAGCTAGGATTACAGGCGTGAGCCACCAGCGCCCGGCTAAATGCATTTTTTAAATAGCAATTTTGTGTGAAAATCCAGATCGCCAGCTTCTGTTGCAAAAGCAGTTCTTGCCCCGTGGGGCACAGTGGGCTAGCCTGCAGGTCCCAGGCTTGCCAGCCCTCCCTTGCACTACCTGTTTCCAAGGCTCTCCCAGCTGTCTTCCCTAGGAGTTGGCTGAATGTCCACTGAGTGATCATCCTTGCTCTCCATTGTCTTCCCCTAGCTTCCTTTACCCCAGAGGCTGCGCTTTTGTCCCTTCTGTCCCCCTCCATCCTTCTGTCCCCCTCCATCCTTCTGCCCTGGACCTGTTGGTGAGCAGGAAGAGTGCTTTATCTGGGGGGTGTGGTCCTGGAGATGGGGTACAGAGTACATACAACTTGTACTGGGCCAGTCCCCCCCCCCCCGCCCCCTCACTGTGATCTGCAGCCCTGCCATGGAGGGAGTCACTAGGCCCCAGTGGTCTCCATTAGCCATGGGGGGGGGGGTGCAGCCAGGGGCAGAGCTGGCGGGGGCAGGGGGAGGGAGGCTTTGCTGCGTCTCCTCCAGAACCGGACAGTGAGGTCCCTCTGTGCCCGCGCGTGCGCAGTAGATCTCTGCCCACCGTCCCTCACCTGGAGAGAACACTGCTTCTCTCCCTCTGGCAGGATACAGGAAACTAACCTCTGAGTTTGGGGTTTTCCTAGTCCCTGAGGTTGGAGTGCTTTGCCAGACGGGGTGGCAAGAAAGCAGAAACTGTGGCAGGTGCCCCTTGTTGCCTGGAACACCCCCATACTTGTCATGGCAGTCAGAAGGGGCTGCGCAGACCCCAGAGATGGGTTGTGGATCAGGGGAACCCATCGTGGGGGGCAGGGAGTGATAGAGCGGGTGTCCCCAGGACCCAGTGTGGAGAGGGGGGAACTGAACCCATCCTGCCAGCCCAGGGAGGAGAGCACAGGCCTGAGTTCTGGTCCGGAGACCTCCAGGTTCAGGCAGCTTGGCCACAGCTGGGAGGGGTAGGGGGTGGGGGGAGGGAGGCTGAGAAATCACTGGAGAAATGGAGGATATCTGCTCTTGCTGATCTAGACGCGACCAACAGAGCCAGAAACAATGAGAGCGGCTCACAGCCTCAGCCCTGCCCTGTGGTGGAACTCCTGTGGGGCTTGTATACATCAGTGCTAGCTTGACAGATAAGGAAACTGAGGCCCACTGTGTGCCCAAGCTCCCACAGCTAGGAGCGGCAGAGCCAGGACTCCAAGCCCTGGACAACTGGACAACTGCAGACCCAGTTGAGACCACTTCTGTACAGGGGGAAACTGAGGCTCAGAGATGGGCATTTGGGCCCTCCAGGTGGAAATTAGGAAACAATAACAGTAATAAAACCATGGGATTAATCATAGAGTCTTGGAGAACAGGACTTTTTGGGGGAAGGGGGTCCCATGTTGGGAATGGAACCCAGAGCCTTATAAGTGCTAGGCAAGGAGCCATGCCCCCAGCACAGAGCCACGCCCCCCAGCACAGAGCCACGCCCCCAACCCATTTTTTGCTTTATTGTTCAGGTAGGGGCTTACCTGTATCCCCAGAGCTAATCTATGCCATGATGTTTCTACCTTCTCCTCCTGTGTAGCTGAGACACAATGCTCAGTTTATTATTATTAATTATTATTATTACTATTAGGATGGGATCTCACTAATTTCTTTCACCCAGACTGGCCTGGAACTGAGACTTTCCAGATCTCTACTTCCTGAGTAAGCAGCCTTCCCAGCAGCAGGACTGAGGATGGAACTCAGTCTCTCACTGGCTAGGCAGGGGCTTTACTCCTGCCAGCCTCTTATTTTGTGTTGGTTGTTTTTGTGATGGTCTCATTTTGTGTCTGGGCCAGCCTGAATCATGATCCTCCTATTTGTGCTTCCCTTTATTGCTGTATAATAGGAATATATGCAGCACTGCACCCAGCTCTGATTGAGGTGGAGTCTTACAGACTTGGTGTGTGTGTGTGTGTGTGTGTGTGTGTGTGTGTGTGTGTGTGTGTGTGTGTGTGTGGAGGGGGGAGGTAGGGAGGAGGGGAGGCTGGGCTGACCTCAAACTGCAGCCCCTGGTCTCTCCCTCCAAAGTAGCTGGGATTGCAGGCTTGAGCCACAGTGCCTGATCCAGGTACCAACTTTTAAGAAGAGGCGCTCTGCCTCTCGTTGGGCTGTCTGTCCTTAACCACTCCTCTTTGGAGAACCAAGGACACCCACGCTGACTGAGCCAGTGGTTCTGAGTCAGTCCGAAACAATGGCTTTATAGCTGAGGGGACTGAGTTACAGAATGGGGAGGTTTGTTCTTCTAGCCCAATAAGGATAGATGATATAGTGCTGATGGCTTCCACCTGTCTTCCTATTTGGAAGGCAGAGACTGGAGGATTGCATCTGGAGGCTAGCCTAGCCATCCAACTGCAGGAGACCTGGTCTCAGTCAGTCTGTGGACATAGTGGATATAGCTGTCTCCCCAGCTACATGTAAACAGGAGGATCAAGGTCAGGTAGGCCCAGGCATAAACTCAAAACCCTATTGGAAAAATAACTAAAGCACAAAAGGTCTGGAGGTATGGCTCAACTGGTAGAGTGCCTGCCTAGAAAGCTCAAGGCCCCGAATTCAATCCTCAATACCACAAAAAAGGTAGTAAAATAAAAATAAGATTTGCTCAGTATTTCCACTCTGGCTGGTAACTCACCCTCCTCTCGGCCCTCCCTGTACCCCATCCCCACCCTTTGTCCTTAGCACCCACGTCCCAGAGGAGGACACAGGGTGACAGCAAGGTTACTGCTCTGCCGACAGTCTTGTCAGCACCAAGGGATCTAGAAGCAATGTTGTCCCCTCCCCGGCCGCCATCCCCTCTGGTCAGCCAGGCCCTGCCACGGCTGCTCTGCGCCTGCGCAGCCCCCATGCTCTCCACTTGGATCAGTTTGCTGTATCCTGTCCACCTTTCCATTCTGCCCATGCTCCCCTCTCTCTGTCTGTCTCCATCTCTCACACAGGCATCTGTGCCCAGGCTGGTGAGAGGCCAGAAGGAAGGAAGACCCCAATCAGGGTCTCTGTCCCTCAATCTTTTTTCCCTTCCTTCCTTCCTTCCTTCCTTCCTTCCTTCCTTCCTCCCTCCCTCCCTCCCTCCCTCCCTCCCTCTCCCTCTCCCTCTCCCTCTCTCCCTCCCTCTCTCTCTCCCTCTCTCTCTCTCTCTCTCTCTCTTTCTTTCTTTCTTTCTTTCGTCAGTTGTGGGTCTTGAACTCTGGGCCCGAGCGCTGTCCCTCAGCTCTTCAAGCTCAAGGAGAGTGCTCTACCACTTGAGCCACAGCGCCACTTCTGGTTTTCTGGTGGTTTATTGGAGATAAGAGTCTCATGGACTTTCCTGCCTGGGCTGGCTTTGAACCACGATCCTCAAATGTCAGCCTCCTGTGTAGCTAGGATGACAGGTAGGAGCCACGCCCAGCTGTCCCCCAATTTTGTTACACGAGGGCACTTCACCTGCACACTTGTGCCCTCCCCTCCAGCCCCAGCTGTTGTGGGGACCCCCCCCACACACACTAGAGGAACTCCCACTCTTTCTCGGCATCTGCCGGAGGGAGGCAGAGGATCATGGCTCAGTGCTCAAGGGCAGAGGGAAAAAGAGAGGCCATGGATGCAAGGAAGACAGAACGAGAGGCAGAGCTGGGCTATCCCTTGGAGAAAGGGCAGTGTCCTCCCCCCTCCCAGTACTGGGGACACCTGGCTCTCCTCAGCCGCAGCCCCTCTCTGCTGTGCCCAAGATCCCTGACCTCCCCCCTTAGAGGACACTTCAGCTCTTGGCACTGCGAGGCTGGTCTTACATTTTATCATTTCAACTCAGAATTTGAACTCAGAGCCATAGGCTTGCTTGGCAGGCACTCTACCACTTGAGCCCCTTCCCAGAACCTTTACACTTTAGTTTGATTTTTTTTTTTTGGGTCCGCTCGTGGGGCCTGAACTCTGGCCTGGGTGCTGTCCCTCAGCTCTTCAGCTCAAGGCTAGCGCTCTGCCACTTGAGCCACAGCACCACTTCCAGCTTTTTTCTTTTTGCTTATGTGGTGCTGAGGAATCGAACCCAGGGCCTCATGCATGCAAGGCAAGTGCTCTACCACTGAGCCACCTTCCCAGCCCCTAGTTTGATTTTTTTTTTTTTTGCCAGTCCTGAGTCTTGAACTCAGGGCCTGGGCACTGTCCCCAAGCTTCTTTTGTTCAAGGCTAGCGCTCTACCACTGGAGCCACAGCACCACTTTGGCTTTTTCTGTGGATGTGGTACTGAGGAATTGAACCCAGGGCTTCATGCATGCAAGGCAAGCACTCTACCCCAGAGCCACCTTCCCAGCCCCTGATTTTCTTTTGGGGGGGTGGGGATAGGTTCTCTTGATAACCTAGCTTGAGACTCAGATCCTCCTACCTCCACTCCAGAGTAGCTGAGACTACAGATGTGCACCACAATACTGGTTCCTGACTTGCTGTTATTGGAAAGCACTCAGACATGGAGTGGTGCAGAGGCAGCCCTGAAGGGAGGTGGCCTTGTCCCTATGCTCGAGCTGCGGTCCCCTCTCCCTTGAGCTTTAACTGTCCTGGCTTTCCTTCTCCCCCCACCCCTTCAGCTTTGCTGTGCATCCACCCTCCCGGGCTACTGGCTCCAGTCAGGAAGTTCTTCTTCGGTTCTCCCCTCCATCCCTCTTGCCATGGTTCTAGGCGAACTCCTTTTTCCTTCTCACCTTCTGAACTAACCCAGAAAAATGAGCGTGCCTGACAGGAATATTTCCTCCCTCCCTTTTCTCCTCACCCCGCCTCTCCTGGGCCCCCAAGTTTCCGATCTGCCATCTGCCTGAATCCTTTTAGGCTCAGCGCCCGAGAACTCTCAGAGCTAAGCTGCAAGGCTGCTGAAGCTGGGGGGCGCAGTACCCGTGCCTCCCTCTCGGGCCCCAGTCTCAGTCACTTTCTGAAATTGTTTGTTTGTTTGTTTAGTTCTGGGAATGGAAGCCAGGGCCTCTTGTAGGCTGGGCAGGCAGCAAGTGCTCTGCCCAATGCGCCATGCCCCCAGCCATTTTGTTTGTATTTTGGTCTTGCTGAATTGCCTCCCCCCCACCCCCAACCGAACTGGGACTTGTTTCCACCTCCTGAGTAGTTGGGATTATAGGCATGTGCTACTACACCTGGCTGGGCATGGGTCACTCCTGTTTTCTGTATGTCTATCTGTCTGTCTGTCTGTCTGCCTGTCTGTCTTTCATCTATTACTCCTCCTGCACCCCTGGCTGTCTCTGATTCTCCGTCCCTCTGCCCTCTCCACCCTTCCTGGGCCTTGTGTTGTCTGTACGCTCCTTCCTAGCACTGGGTCGCCTGGGCACAGGGCCAGCCCTGCGTCTGCACCCCCATTGGGCAAGCAGCACAGGGACACCCCCTTCCTGTCAGTGGGGTGCAGGGGGCTGGCGGGTTGTCACCCTGTGCTGTGGGGAGAGGGCAGGGGTCAGAGGGAGCTGATGCTCTTCCTGCTCCCCTGTGGGTCTGTGCCACAGGGCCAGCGTGGGTGGGTCTGACGATACCAACATGGGGGCTCTTCCTAATGCTATGTTTGAGCCTTTCTGGGTGTCAGTTTCCCTATCTGTACTCAGAGCTGCAGGGAAACCATGGGGCCTTGGGAAGGGAAGGGGAAGAAAAGAGCAAAGGCCCTGGGGTCAGTGCACACACAGCTTGTCCTAGACAGAGCTAAAGAGTGGGTGTGCTTTGTGGTGGGTGTGGTGATCTTGGGGGGGGGGACAGCCAGGCTGGGGGGGGCGTGGCCACACTGACCTATCCTGTGCAGCCTCCCTGAAGGCATGATGTTTACTGCAGTGTCTGAGCTGTGCTGCGACCGAACAGTACTGAGACTAGGCACCACAGTACAGAGGGAGTCCAGGGGTCCAGCCGAAGACAGGCATTATTTGGGTGTGCCCCCGCCGCCGCCAGGCAGGGACTGAGGATGAGGGCTGTCCAGGGCTGCTGGTCCTGCTCTGGTGTGGGTCAGCTGGTGGGCATGGCTATGTGGGAGGCGGCAGGGGACTGGGGAGAAACCCAAGCCAGCAGCAATGGCAGTGCCTTCATCCAGTGTTTGCTGAGCACCTATTATGTGCTGAGCACTGCCCCAAACATGCAGCAGAGCCCTGCCCTGGAGGGGAACAAATGAGTACAGAAGAGAATAGCTGGTAGTAAGTGTTAGGATAAAGAGAAGGCTCCAGAAAAGGATATGGGGTGTCATCTGAAGTGGGGTGCTCGGGATGGCCTCACTGAGAAACAGACATCAAGGCCAAGGTGTGACCAAAGGCAGGAAGAAAGCCTAGCTAAGGAGGAGCATTGTGAACAAGTTCAAAGGTCCTGGGGCCAGCTCAGAAGCCAGGCTTGAAGTCCACGTGGGACCCTGAGCACAGGAGGGTCTGGCCTAGGCTGCCTGCAGGGGGCAGGGAGGAGGGGTGAAGAGAGGAGTGGGGTGTGCAGGCTTGGGGTGCTGGTCTAGCCTGGGGCACCAAAGTGACCTGACTGTCTGTCAAGTTGGGGTGGCAAAGCCCTTCATTAAGTATGTAGCTATCCAACCTCCCAGGTGGTTCCCATACCGCTCCTTTCTCTGTGGAGAAAGCTGGAGCTCAGAAAAACAGTCACTGCCTGAGGCCACCCAGCAAATAAGCAGCAGGTTCAGGATTCAAGTCCAGGCCCCAGCAGTAAATGGGGGGGGGTGAGGGAGGGCTGCGTGGGGCTCTGTGCCCACAGGGAATATGCACTTGTTAGCGTGGACTTCAGCGTGTAGCGCCTAGGAGGAACTTGGTACATAGTTTTGGCATGGATGGATGATGAGTAGAGAGAGGGGAGGCAGAAGGAAGGAGAAACGGGAGGGGGAAAGGAAACTTGGATGGGTTGAGGTAGGGAGGGATGAATGGAAAGAGGGAGAGATGGGGAATGGGTGGATGGATGAGGAGAGGGAGGGGTAGATGGATGAGAGGGAATGAGATGGATAAGATGGTAGATGGTGGATGGGTAGGTAGATGGTGGAGGAACTGATACAGGCAGAAGAGGTAGTGGAGGTGAAGAAGGGAAGGAGAGAGGGATGGAGGGAGGGAGGGGTAGAGGGAGAGAGATGGGTTGCAGAGATGGATGGACAGAAGGTAGGAGAAATAAACTGATACAATGTGGATGCATAGGTGAATGGATAGAATAAGTGGAGAGAGGGATGATGGAGGAGGATGAAAGGATGGATGGATGGATAGGTGGGTTGATAGAAAGATGGATGGATAATGGATGAATAGATGGATGTGGATGGAGGAAGGAAGGATAGGTGGATGATTGAGGGAGTGATGATGGAAGAGGAAGGAAAGGATGAATGATGAGTGGATGGGTGAGTGGATGGATGGAGGGTTGACAGAAGGAGAAAAGAAAGGATAATGGATGAATGGGTGGGCAGATAGGTAGATGAGCAGAAAGACGGTGGATGGATGGATGGGTGGGTGATAGGTGGACAGATGGGTAGATGGATAGAAGAATGATCTATGGGTGGATGAATAGATGGATGGGTGGATGGATAGAAAGATGGTAGGTGGATGGATGGGTGGATGGGTGGGCAGATAGGTAAAAGGACAGAAAGATAGTGGATGGATGGATGGATAAGGTGGATGGATGGGTAGACAGAAGAATAATGGATGGATAGATGGATGGATGGGTGGATGGCTAAGGCGGATGGATGGGTAGACAGACAGAAGAATGATGGATGGATAAATGGCTTGACAGATGGGTGGGTGAATAGATGGGTGGATGGACAGAAAGATGGTGGATGGATGAGTAGATAGACAGAAGAACAGTAGATGGGTGGAAGGACAGATGAATGGACAGATGGGTGGATGGACAGGAAGGTGGTGGATGGATGGGTGGGTGGGTACACAGACAGAAAAATGGTGGCTGGGGGATGGATGAATGGATGGATTAATCAGATAAAGACCAGTCTGTCTGCCTAGTTTCTAGATCACCAGGAGGCAGGTTTCCGGCTATGGGGTCCAGGGCTGAGGATGCTCTGGGGTAGATTTCTTTGTGGCCCCAGGTGGAGGACAGGGGATGGTAAAGTGGGTCCAGCAGGGTGGGGTCAGTGAGGGGCTGGGGGTGGGCGGTGCTGGGTCCCGCTGGAAGTCGGCCTTGGGGGTGAGTGAGTTTCTGGTTCTGCAGCCTTGAGGCGAAGCTGTCGGTGCCTGTGCCCAGAGGCTCTGGCTTGGCACTGCCCAAGCCATCCCCGGCCGCCTCCCCCCTTCCCCGACCTTCCCTGCTGTCCAGAACCAATGGGTTAATTAGATAACGGAGCCTTTGATTAGCAGGGGAGGGGGAGGCCTCCCATGGCAGCGCCGGGGAGGGGGCCAGGAGGAGGGAGGAGAGACGTCCGCCAGCCCTCCCTCCCTCCCTCAGAAGGAGAGAAAGAAGGAGGGAGGGGGCGGGGAGGGAGCGAGCCGAGGCAGCTTGGCTCTGCACTGCCGTGTGACTAGAAATTGTAATCGCGAGGAGAGAGAGAGAGAGAGAGAGAGAGAGAGAGAGAGAGAGAGAGAGAGAGAGAGAGAGAGAGAAGCAGAGCCCTCGACAGAGACCAAGAGAGACAGATGGACAGACGATGGACAGACTGACGGATGGACGAGAACCTGACTGAGCCAGATCCCCAGCAATAAGAGAGTCACAAAGATAGGCTGGACAGAGGAACTGGTAGAGAAGGATCCGAGGGGCTCCTCAAGAGAGGGGGGCCAGAGACAGAGGGGGAGGACCCCCACAGGGGCCAGGGTCTGTGGCCAGAGAGAAAGGAGACTAGTGGGGCGTGGGGCGGGTGAGGCCGGAGGCGGCTGCCGGGGAGGGCGGCTGCCGCCCCGCGGTGGTGGCCCGGGAGAAAGGGACAAGGAGAAAGGACGGCCTCCCCTGGGGGGGGCGCAGGGAGACCGAGAAGCCCCTGCGCCCCCCCTCCCCCATCCCAACTTGGACGGAAGGCACTGGAAGGCTGGGGAGGCCCAGCCTCCCCCGACCCCCCCCCCCCGCCGCGGCTGGCAGCATGTGCAGGGGGGGCCTGGGGCGTCCAGCGAGGCCCAGCGGGAGCCGAGCCACCAGGGTGAGTGAGGGGGCCAAGGACGGCGATGGTGGAGGGCGAGGCAGGGGAGAGGAGAGAGGGGAGGGAGGCCGAGCCGCTGCTGCGGAAGCTGTGGTGGGGGTGCGGGCTGGCAGAGCCGGGCACAGATGCGGGCACAGATGCGCAGGTAGACAGAGCAGCCGGGCCTGCAGGACCCTGGCCTCGAACCCTGGCCCCTGCATGCTAGGCGGAGGTGGTGGCACCCAGGCTACCCCGGGGAACAAAGCCCCACGGCCCAGCCAGACAGGCACAGAGCCAGCCCTCCAGGCAGCCGAGCCCTGCCAGACCCTGGCCTCTCCCCTCTGTCTCTGCTTCTCAATTGCTGTCTCTGTCCATTCCTCTGTCTCTCTCTGTCTGTCTCTTTGTCTCAGCCTCAATATCAATCTACCTTGCTGTGTGTCTGCCGCCCCCCCTCTTTGTTTCTGCCTCAGTCTCTCTATGCCTCTCTCTCTCTCTCTCTGCTTCTGCCCTAATTGCTCTATTCCTCGCTCACTCGCTTGCTCTCTGCGTGTCCTCGCTGTCTGGCTGGCGGCACAGCTCTGGCACATCCGTCTTTATCTGGGTTGAAGGCTGAGGAGCTGTAGAGGGGAGCGGATGTATGTGTGTGTGTGGGGGGGTCTGTACTCATGGGCTGCCCCCACCCCCAGGGGGCTCTTGGAGCTGTGTCAGGGGTTCATTTGAGTGCGCTTGGGGGTGCTGAGTGGAAGACAAGAGTCCCAGGGCAGGCCTCCTCCCCTTCCCTCCCTCCCCCCTGCACACACCTGGCCAGCTGTGCCCTTGGCCCAGCCAGCGTCCTGGGGCCGCGTGTGCTGGTGCTGGGCTCGGCAGCTGCCCGCCCGTGGTGTGGGGTTGGTGCATAGCACAGCTCGCTTACTCCTCCCCGCGTGGCACGGCTGCCATTTCTGCCCTCCCCTCTCCACTCCTGTGTGGAAGGGGGGGGAGACTCAGGGAGATGACCCCCCGCGGCTTCTCTGAGGTCCACACTCCCCCTCCCCACACCGGGCCCCGCCCCCGCCCCCTCCCCCAGCTCCGTCCTGCGGCAGCTGTTGGCACCGACCCCACCAGAGAGGCTGGCTGCGGGGAGCACCTGCAGGCGCAGGGCCTCCTCCCCACCCCGCCTCACCCCTGCCTCAGCCCCAGCTGCACCTGTTCACACCTTTGGCCCAGCGGGGCCTCGTCCTCCGGGGCCTCGTCCTCCCTCAGACCACCCCACCTGCACAGTGTAAGCACAGCACTGTGCTGCCCACCTGCAGGGGGAGGGGTTGGGGGGGGCATGTGGCCAGCCTGGAAGCCAGTCCCGGGGAGGAGAGAGCAGGGGACCCCGAGCCCGGGAGCCACCCCCAGGGGATCCCCGTAGGTGCTGGCCACTGTGGGAGCTAGGTCCTCACTTGGGATGCCAGGCTTGCACCTCCCTCTGGCTGTGCCTTTGTTCCCCGTGTGTGTGTGTGTGTGTGTGTGTGTGTGTGTGTGTGTGTATGTGTGTGTCCCACATCTCTACCAATCTACCTTGCGAAGACCTAAGTTTTAAACCTGGCTGGCTGCTCCACTTAACTAACAGAGTGACCTTGGGCGGGAACTTCCTCTCCCCAGCCTCAGTGTTCCTTTCTGCACAGTGGGGTGGGTGGAAGGTCTGCCCCAGCTGGGCAGGGTGGCACATGCCCTGGTCCCAGACGAGCTGAGGCTCCGGAGGGTGGGAAACCCTGCGGAGACCCTCATCTAGCTCAGAGGAAACAGATTGTGTTGGTTCCTAGTCTAAGTAATTTTTTTAAAGGAATTTTCAATCACTGTGTTAAAAAAAAAAAAAACACACACTTTTTTTTTTTTTAAGCCCAAAGGGCTGACTTCCAGGGAACTCTGGAAAACATTAGAGACCCCATCTGTCCCAAACACAGACAAACCAGTAAACACCACCCAAACCCCACGGGCTTGGGGCTGGCCCAGGAAACTCAGGACTCTGGGTCTCCCTTGTGTGGAAGGGGTGAGCTGGAGATGGTCCTGGGCTGAGGGTGTGGAGGGGTGATGGGCTGGGGGGGGGTAGAGCCCCCTCCTCTGGGCTGGATGGGGGAGTGGAGGTCACCACCTGGGGGAGCTGGGTAGGGTGGGGTGAAGGGCTGGGGGTGGAGCCCCCTCCCCTGGGAGGGGTGGGGAGTTGGAGGGGGGTGATGGGCTGGGGGGGTGATGGGCTGGGCTGGGGGTGGAGCCCCCTCCCCTGGGAGGGGTGGGGAGTTGGAGGGGGGGTGATGGGCTGGGGGGATTGATGGGCTGGGGGGGTGATGGGCTGGGCTGGGGGTGGAGCACCCTCCCCTGGGAGGGGTGGGGAGTTGGACGGGGGGGGGGGGTGATGGGCTGGACTGGGGGTGGAGCCCCTTTCCCTGGCCGGGTGGGAGGGGTGGGGAGCTGGGCAGGGGGGGTTGAAGGGCTGGGGGGGTGATGGGCTGGGCTGGGGGTGGAGCCCCTCCCCTGGCCGGGGTGGGGGTGACGGAGCCCTGCCGCCCCCCCTCACTGCCCCCCTCTCCCCGCAGCCCCCCGGCGCCCCCGCGGAGCATGACCATTGAGGATGGCGCGCGCCCGCGGCTCCCCGCGCGCCCCGCGGGCCCCCGGTAGGATGTCCTGGCCCCGCGGGGCTCTGCTCCTCCTCTGGCTCTGCTCCCCGCCCCTGGGGGCCGGCGGGGGCGGCGCGGCCGTGGCGGCGGCCGCCGGCGGGGGCTCCCCGCCCGCCACCTCGTGCCCCGCGGCCTGCTCCTGCAGCAACCAGGCCAGCAGGGTGATCTGCACGCGGAGGGAGCTGTCCGAGGTCCCCGCCAGCATCCCGGTCAACACGCGCTACCTGAACCTGCAGGAGAACGGCATCCAGGTGAGCGGGCGCCGGGGCGGGGAGGGGGGAAAAGAGGGGAGGGGAGGGGGAGGGGGAGGGCAGGGGGCGCCGGGGCGGGGAGGGGTCCACCCTCTGACACGCCCCCACCACTCCCCCCCAGCGCTGGGACTGGCGATTTGCATCTCATTAACTCGAGCTGAATTCATTTGCATATCGTTAACTCGAGCTGACTTCCGGGGCGGGGCCAAGGCGCCAGGCTTTCTTGGGGTCTCGGAGCACCGGACTCCGCCCCCCCCCAGCGCCTCTGCCGCGGGGACCCCTCTCTGGGTCTCGCTCTGGAAAATGGGGAGCAAGCCCCCCTCCCCCGGTCCCGGGGAACGGCGCCGGATGGAGAGCGAGGGCCTGGGGTCTGGTTGCCCCCCCCCCCCCCCCCCCGTCCCTCCCGTCCAGGCTGGGCAGGCGCAGGCGCAGTGGGCCGCGAGGCGCAGGCGCCCGGCGGCTGTAGCCGGGTTGTGCAGTGAGTGACTCGGTCGCAAGCCCCGGGCAGAGCTGTGCTGCTGGCCGGCAGGTGTGGGGAACCCCCCCCCCGCCCCTCGGAGCCGGTCATCCCCAACTGCCAGGTGGGGACAGGGCCACCCTGGGCGCCACAAGGTTTGAGCAGTGTGCCTGGCCCCTGCTGCCCGCCCCGGCCTCCCTGCCTCACCCTCCCCGCCCCCGGCCTGCCCGGGATAAAGGCCTCCACTCCTAGTCAGGGGGTCCGCCGCCCCCACCGCACTGCCCCAGCAGCCAGGGTGGGGCCCCAGGGTGGGACTCCTTGAATGGAAGACAGACAGACCCTTCTTGGGCCACCGGGAAGCAGAGCGGAGAGAGTTTTATTTGAAAACGAAAGCAAAAAGGCCTGGGGGCATGGCTCAGGTGGTAGAGCACCTGCCTAGTAAGCGCAAGGTCCAGAGTTTAACCCCTGGTACTGCTAAAATATAAGTGAAACCGAAACACTAAAAGTAAAAAGTAATGCTTGTTAGTTACCCAAGTGAAAACAAAACAAATTACCCCCAGTCTCTTCACCTGGATATAAATAGCAACTGTTTACATTTTGCTTTAATACCTTTCTGGCTCTTTCCTGTGCTTATGCAAATGTAGTTTTTAATTATTTATTACAGAATGAATGCAAATTAATTTAGGAAAACTAGAAAATACACCCAAGTAAAAACACAGGGACAAAAGCCAGCCTCAGGGTTGGAGGCGTGGTTCAGGTGGTAGAGGGCCAGCCAGAGAGTGAAAGCAAGCATCAGATAAGTCAGTCACAGTCCAAGTAGTGGACCAAAAAATACCAGCCATAATCCCACAGGCCCTGGTCTCCCACCTTGGGTGTCCCCCATGCAGATGGCCCCAGCCTGGCCCCAAGATACCCCAGCCCAAGCCCAGGGTAGCAGGGCATGCTTGGCTTTTTTATTTTTAAGAACAAATGGAGGGCTGGGAAGGTGGCTCAGTGGTAGAGTGCTTGCCTGAGACCCTGGGTTCGATTCCTCAGCACCACATAAGCAAAAAGAAAAAAAGCCGAAAGTGGCGCTGTGGGCTCAAGTGGTAGAGCGCTAGCCTTGAGCTGAAGAGCTGAGGGACAGTGCCCAGGCCTAGAGTTCAGGCCCCACGACCAGACCCAAAAAAAAAAAAAAAAAAGAACAAATGGAGTTGCAGTGTTTTCATACTGCTCTGAAATTGCTTTGGGGTACTGGGGGTATCATGGTGAGCACAATTTCCAGAGCACTATGCATTGTCTCTGGTGTCATTTAGGGGGAGGATGGCGTTTCTGTCTTGTTTATGAACCAACGTTCTCGCTATGTAGCCCAGGTTGACCTGGTGCTTGAGATGTTCCTTCCTCAACTACCTCAGTGCTGGGATTCCAGGTCTGCACCGTTAGACCTGGGGCCTTGCTATTAATGACAGACTTGTATCTAGGGGCGGACAGCCTGTCCTTCAGGAGGGCCTAGTGTAGGAGTGGGTATGATGGCGTGTGCCTACAATCCCAGCTACTCGGGAGCATAGGTAGGACAATCCATCCAAACCTAGACAGAGCAAAAGCAGGAGACCCTATCTGAAAAGCAAACCAGAGCTGAAAAGGGCTGGAGGGGGCCCCTCCACTGGCAGTGCACCTGCACAGCGCGCACAGGGGCCCAAGCTCCCGCCTCCCCAAAAACAGACCAGCTCAATACCAAGGCCTGTGCAGGGGCGTACTAGGCCATTATTACAGAGAAAAACCATGCGGCTCTGCCGAGCTCACCTGCCAGTGTTCGCCTGGCACGCTCTCGGCCTTGGGTTTGGTTCCTGGTCCTGCACCGAAAACAAAGCCTAGAAAAGCACAGACAGGAATAACTAGCCCCTTGGCAGTGCTGAGTTTTGAACTGAATGAGGCAATGTGGCGGGAGGGGCGGGGGAGGGGGGTGGTGAGCAGCCCGCGCTGCTCTGCCTTTGGGGTAAATTCCTAGAAGGCAAAGCGCAGAGCACGCTGCAGGAGGCGCCGCACCCATCCTCTCCCCAAACACAGGCCAGCACCTCAACATCCTCAGAGCTGTCCCCTGCCTGCCCCCCCAATCGCCTGGTTACCGGGGTGTCACCTGCTCCTGGCTTCTGTGTCCCCCAGAGCAGAAGGTTCTGCTCTTCCTAGAGTGAGGTGCTCAGCAGATGCTTGCAGGAAGCAAAAGGCCAGCCTGGGGCTCCTGGCTGATGGCCAGGGCTCCCCCATGTGGCCCCCCAACTGCAGGAAGCGTGTGGAGGAGCATCCCGAGCTCCTGTGACTTCCTGTGTGCTCGGGGATGGATGGAGGGGGTCCCCATATTAGAACATAAGATTTTGCATTGTCTTATTTTTCTCTTCCTTTATGGTGGTACTGGGATTTGAACTCAAGACCTCAAACTTGTTAGGCAAGGAGCTGTACCACTTGAGTCACAGCACCCCCCCCCCAGCTCTTTCTTTTCATTCTTAAGCTTTTGCCTGGAGCTGGCCTGGAACCATGATCCTCTGGATCTCAACCTCTCCAGTAGCTGAGATTACAGGCATGTGCCACCATATCTGGTGGTTTCCCTCCCTCTCTCCCTTTCTTTCCTTTCTTCTAAGTAACTGGAGATCAAACCCAGAGTTCAAACCAAAACAAAACAAACAACCTAGTAATTGTCCATGGGCTCTAGTTCTTTTGAACAGGTGGGGCCTCCAGAGATAAGGCCTCCTAAAATGGAGACGCAGAGACTCTACATTCTAATACAACTCAAGCCAGGTCCACCACAGGTCCCCAAGAGGAGCTGGGTTGGGGCTGCCCCCCACAATCTCCTCTTTCACACTGAGGACTGGGGTCCTCCCTGGGCCCAACCCTCTCTTCCCTCACCCCTCCTCTCCTTCCATAGCAACCAGCCTAATATGTTTATTGTGCCTCTTTCTGCGTGTGTGTGTGTGTGTGTGTGTGTGTGTGTGTGTTTGCAAAATGCTTATTGTTGCTTTGTGGAGTTTTCATTTATGTCAGCGAGGCGGGGTTATAGATGGCTCGCTTTGTCTGTTTTCACTGAGCTCCGTTCCCGGGCGGGATGGTGTGTGCGGCAGCCCCGCCTCACCACAGAAGTACCACTTAGGGACCTCTTGGGGAGCTGCGGCTCCTTTGCAACGTGTCCCCAGGGGGAGCTGCTGGGTCATTAGGTGGTGCTGGCATTTAATTTAACAAAGTACCTCAGGGCCCACCCAGAGGCTATTAGTGGGCTGCCCTGGGTCCCTCCTGGAGCCCCCCCTCCCAAAAAAAGAGATCAGGTGGCAAGGAAGTAGGGCTGTACCCTAAGAAATAAGTGTAAGGAGGCCCAGAGGCCAGCATTTAGAGGGCCTCTGTCCCCCACAGCTTCACTGTATGACTGGATTTTTTTTTTTAATGTCCTTTTAATTTTTTTTTTTTTTTTTTTTTTTGATGCTGGAGATCAAATTCAGGGCCTGAGCATTCCAAGGGAGCTACACCTCCAGGCCATCTTGGTTTTTTTTTTTAAAAAATTGTTGTGGTTACTGTTTGTTTTGGTGTGTGTGTGGGGGGGGGGGTTATGGGGCTTGCGTGCAGGACCTGGGCATTGTCCCTGAGTTTTTTTTTATGCTCAAGGCTAGCATTTTAGCACTTTGGGCCCTAGCTCTACTTCTGGGTTTTGAGTGGTTAATTGGGGAAGAGAGTCTCATGGGGACTTTGCTGCCAGGCCTGGCTTAGAACGACAATCCTAAGAACTCAGCCTCCTGAGTAGCTAGGACTATAGGCACAAGCCACAGCACTGGGCTCTTGTTTTGATTTTTGGCAGTGCTAGGAAAGCGAACACTGGGCCTAGCCACCTGAGGCAAGCACTGTACCACTGCGCTACACCCCCCCCAACCCTGTATGTTCTGGTAATGTTCTATTACACAGCTATGGAATTTCAAAGAATATTGAATGTTATAGGAAACTGCCCCAAACATGTTACTGACATTCTGACCACCTACAGTGGCTCACACCTGTAATCCCAACACTTGAGAAGTCTTGAATTTGAGACCAGCTTAGGCTATGTAGCAAAACACTGTCATAAAAAAAAAAGTAGAAAAAGAAAAAACCCAGATGAGCTTTCAAAGGATGCAAGTAGACTCTCTATTTTAAAATCTTACTAAAAATCTAAAAGCCGGGCACCTACCCAGGAATGGTAACATACCTTTCTCTGCAGCAGAATTACAGAGAGTATTTTATCTTTTTAGGTTTTCTTTAGTCTCTAAATTTCCTTTAGCCATTTAAAAAAATTTTAACATGAGGACCAAATGAATTTAATAAGTATAAGATAGTCCCCCAAAACACAATAATATCCACCAGGATGCAAACGCCTATTTCCAGAAAAAGAGAAAGTAATTGCCTTTGAAGAAGTACTTCCAGAGAAGTGCTTCTGATCCTCCCACCGGAAGTACTTCTTCAAGGTACTTCCAGCCCCTCCTCTCTTCTCAGGAGATGTGGGTGGCTGGGCCCGTTTTACTGATGGGCACACGGGCCACCATCTGGGCCTGGTCCCCCTGAAGTCAATAAGGCCAGTCCCTGTGTTTCAAACCTTTATCATGAGCAGGTGTTAGGTACAGAGGACTGAACTCTGCTTACTAGGCAGGCACTCTACCACCTGAACCAGGCCTCCAGCCCTTCTGGCCTTCACTTTGTTTTTGATATGGGACCTTGTAACTTTTCCTTGGCCTACCTCCAGCTGAGGTTCTCCAACCCCTGCCTCCTGATTAGCTGGGATTACAGGTATGCCCCACCACTCCCAGCTAGAGGTTCTGTTTTTTATTCCTATTGTACAGATGAGGAAACTGAAGCCTAGGAGTGGAAGAGTCGTAATTAGTGGCACTGGAAACTAGCTTAGGCAACTGGATGCAGAGCTCCATTTCTTCAGTACAATTCATAGCGTGTCCTAGATGGTAGCCATTCCAGGCTCTAGACCTTGGACAGGAAGAGAGGAAGGGAAAGAGATGGGAGAAAAGAGGCCTGTCTAGGCCTGAGCAGCTCAGTCACAAGCCTGGTACCCACTGCCAATCACGTGATGCAGCCTGGGAAGTCCACTGAAGAGGGGTGTATGAATCCCCTATCTCAGGACGAGGCACCCTACTACCAGATGTTCCGAAAGACAGTAATAGTTTCTACAATATGAATGCAAAACAATGGAGGTCAAAGACCTATATCAGGTCTTTTTGTGTTTTTTTTTTTTGCCAGTCCTGGAGCTTTACATCATGAGCTGGACGCTGTCGCTGAGCTCCTCAGTGCTCAAGTCTGGTGCTCTACCACTTGAGCCACAGCACCATTTCTGGCTTATTTTGAGTAGTTTTAATGGAGATGAGTCTCACAGGCTTACCTGCCCAAGCTATCTTTGAACCCCGATCTCAGATCTCAGCCTCCTGAGTTGGTATGATTACAGGCATGAGCCACCAGCTCCCAGCTCCAAGTTTGCTTATTAAACCTGTTTTTGGTTCATTTACATTCCAAATGCATAGAAACAATTTATCTTACTAATGTAAAGACAAACGAGTCACTTAATCATTTTCCCACCACAGTTAAATTTTTAATAAAGGATCTCTTGGCAGTTTGTTTTCTTAAAAGCCCCAACAGAATACAGCGGGATTCTTTTCAGCTGTAGCAATGTTACCTACCTACCTGCTGAAGTGGAAGCTACCCTGAAGGCATCAGGTTATAGCCAGGTAGAGTGACGATGGCTGTAATCCCAGCAATTTGGGAGGTGGAATGAGAGACTCATGAGTCTGGGCAAATGTATGAGACCATATCTTAGAAACAAAACAAGCCAGGTGCTGGTGGCTCATGCCTGTAATCCTAGCTGCTGAGGAGGCTGAGATCTGAGGATCATGGTTCAAAGCCAGCCTGGGCAGGAAAGTCTGTGAGATCTTATCTCCAATTAACCACTCAAAAACCAGAAATGGAGCTATGGCTCAAGTGATAGAGCGTTCACCTTAAGCTGAAGAGCTGAGGGACAGCACCCAGGCCCAGAGTTCAAACCCCAAGACTGACAAAAAAATTAAATAAATAACATAATAAAAAAAATAAAGCCGGCTGCTGGTGGCTCCCACTTATAATCCTAGCCACTCAGGAGGCTGAGATCTGAGGATTGAGGTTAGAAGCCAGCCCAGGCAGGAAAGTCTGTGACTCTTTTTTTTTTTTTTTTTTTTTGTCGGTCGTGGGGCTTGAACTCTGGGCCTGGGAGCTGTCCCTCAGCTCTTCAGCTCAAGGCGAGCGCTCTACCACTTGAGCTACAGCGCCACTTCCGGTTTTCTGGTGGTTTATTGGAGATAGGAGTCTCACGGTCTCTCCTGCCCGGGCTGGCTTTGAACCGCGATCCTCAGATCTCAGCCTCCTGAGTAGCTAGGATTACAGGCGTGAGCCACCAGCGCCCGGCAAGTCTGTGACTCTTATATCTCCAATGAACCACCAGAAAAACAGAAGTTGCACTGTGACTCAAATGGTAGAGCTCTATCCTGGAGCAGAAGAGCGCAGAGACAGCATCCAGGCTCCAAGTTCAAGCCCTGTGACCAACAAAAATAAATAAAAACAAAAGGGTTGAGGGCTGGGAAGGTGGCTCAGTGGTAGAGCGCTTGCCTTGCATGCCTGAGGCCCTGGGTTCGATTCCTCAGCACCACATAAGCAAAAAGAAAAAAGCCAGAAGTGGCGCTGTGGCTCAAGTGGTAGAGTGCTAGCCTTGAGCGGAAGAGCTGAGGGACAGCGCCCAGGCCCAGAGTTCAGGCTCCATGACTGGACCCAAAAAAAAAAAAAAAAAAAAAGGGTTGAGAACATGACTCAAGGAGCAAAGTGCCCACCAAGCAAGCTGAGCCAGTATGAGGTACTGAGTTAACTACCCCAGTACTGCCAAAAAAAAAAAAAGAGAGAAAAGAGGCCGGGTTGCAGGGTGGAAGGAAGAAAGAGGCCCCTTGGGTGGAGGAAGCAGTTGCTGAGGGGCCACATTCCCTCAGCTGCACCCGCTCCGTGTTCTCTGCCCTGCACCAGGCTTGGCAGGGAGCTGGTCCCCATGGTATCCTGCATCACTGGCTTTGGTGTGACCAGGCTTGGCTCAGACTGCGCCTTGGGTGAGACCAGCCCCATCTCCCCCCGCCCCCCCCAGCCCAGCCACAGCCAGGCAGCACTGTGATCCATATGCCATCATGGCGTAAATGACCATCTGCATAATTATTACAGGAGGATCAGGCTGTGACTGTGACTGTCCTGTCTGGGTCTTCAGAGTCCCACATGACACCTGACACAAAACACCTGCCAAGCAAGCACAGTGGCAGGTTCCTGTAATCCCAGATGCAGAGGTCAGAGAATCACCACTTCTAGTAGCCTGGCTACAGAGTAGGACCCTATTTCAAAAACAAAACAAGAAGCTGGGAAGGTGGCTCAGTGGTGGCGTGCTTTCCTAGCATGCATGAAGCCCTGGGTTCGATTCCTCAGTACCCCATACACAGAAAAAGCTGGAAGTGGCGTTGTGGCTCAAGTGGTAGAGCACTGGCCTTGAGCAAAAGTAGCTCAGGGACAGCGCCCAGGCCCTAAGTTCAAGCCCCAGGGCTGGCAAAACAACAAATTTTAAAAACACAGATGTTAAATGAGCAAATCATTATGTGGACCAGGTGTGGTGGTTCACATTTGTAATCCCAACTACTCCAAAGGCAAAGACAGGAGGAGGATAGTGAGTTTAGGGCCAGCCAGGGCAAAGATATCCAGACCTTATCTCCAAAAGGAACAAAAACTAGGGCTCACGTGGGTGTGGCCTGTGGGCGTGACACAAATTGTGGCCAGTCACATAGCAGCAGCCCTGGGTTCCATGCTTGTGTTATAGTTCTGCAGCTCACAAAGTGGGAAATCTACCAGCTGCCCAGCTCCCTCTGCTTAGGGCTCCAATGTGGGGATGTAGAGAGGGCACCATGTTTGGAAACAGGAGGTGCAGACTCTGAGTCCCATTTGTGCAGCTGTAACACAGAGGACCAATGACTCTACCTCTCCAAACCCTGGTGCATTCAGATCATGGTGCTGGATCATCTAGCACTGACCCTGGTATTTAATAGTAACCAGTGGGGGTCCTGGTCTTGCTTTGTTATGTTTTGTTTTTTAATCTTGTTGGGAACCGGACCAGGTCAGATCTTTTGTTTTCAAGTCAGGGATGCTGGGAGGAGAAGAGGAATTATCTGGTTTTGGTCTTTAGGTGTGCATGTTAAATGTTAAGGGGACCACTAAGAAAAAAAATGTATAGGGGCTGGGAAGATGGCTCAGTGGTAGAGTGCTTGACTTACATGCATGAGGCCCTGGGTTCGATTCCACAGCACCACATAAGCAGAAAAAAAGCCAGAAGTGGTGCTGTGGCTCAGGTGGTAGAGTGCTAGCCTTGAGCTGAAAAGCTGAGGGACAGTGCCCAGGCCCAGAGTTCAGGCCCCATGACTGGCAAAAAAACCAAAAAAAGTATAAACTCTAAGTCAGACAGAAGGGAATGGAATAAGAAATTCAAATCTAAAAGATGTCAGGAATAGGGAAGAATAAGTATAGTATTATAAGAACGGTGCCAAGTGTATTAAAAATTACAATAAACGTAAATGGACTAAACTTGCAGTTAAAAGGCAGAAACTTTTAGACTGAGTGTAAAACAAAATCCAAAAGACATACACCAAAAGTGAAGGCGAATGATAGAGCGGCAAATATAAACACCAACCAAAGGACAGTGGTGTGACTTTGAGAGTGTCAGCCATGTCTGCTTTAAGGCACAAAAGCAGAGCCGGGCACCAGTGGCTCACACCTGTAATCCTAGCTACTCAGGAGGCTGAGGTCTGAGGATCACAGTTCAAAACCAGCCCAGGCAGGGAACTCCATGAGACTCTTATCTCCAATAAACCATTAGAAAACTAGAAGTGGCTCTGTGGCTCAAGCGGTAGAGTACTCACCTTGAGCCGAAGAGTGCAGGGACAGCGCCCAGGCACAGAGCTCCAAGACTGATGACCAACAACAACAAAAAAAGTACATTGGAACACCTGTGCTTTGAGCTCCCAAATTCTGTTATCCAGGATTCTGCCATGGTAGCACTGCCAGCCAGGCTGCAAGGCGAGTCACGAAGACACTTAGACACCGAGAGCTCTCCAGGATGAGCCTTGTCAGAGGCCTCTAGTTCATCCACTCTGCAGAGTTGATTGAGGCTGACCATATCCCATCAGCTGATTGTACCCTGTCAACTGACCATACCCACTAGGTGCTGGGCATGCAGACCTCAGCCCAAGTCTCTCCTTGTAGACTTAGAGCCTATTCAAGGTGCAGGCATGTTAACCATGAACAACACGTCTCATAAGAGAATGTGCATGGTGGGTGAGGGGCTTGGGCCACAAAGGCCTTCCTGAGAGAGGTGATTAGAGTTTGCAGACAACAAGAAGGAAGACTGCATTCCAGGAACTGGGCAGCACCTGGGCAAATGCAGACAGCTGGGAGAGAGGGCCAGTGGCCGTGCTGCATTTGCTGTGCTCCAGAACCTACTGGAACAGGAGATGGAGAGAGAGTCCAGCAGAGGAGGAAGAGGGAAGGGGGTGCCTGGAAGACCAGCTGCCCTGGGGAGGGGGGTGTCTGCCTCTGATTGTGGGACCTTGCTGACATCATGGTGTTAGTGTGTAGCTCAGTGTGGCATTGGAAAATTTGAGGCGAGTGGGATGGTCGCCAGCCAGGGAGGGACAAGGATCTAGGAGTAGAACCGGCTCTCTGGGACCTGGGGAGAGAGGAGAGGACTGGGGCTGGGGCTGTGGGGTGGGGGTGGGGGGCAGTGCACAAGGCATCAGAGACCTGAGCGGGGAGGGGAATGGCTAGAAGCCTCCAGCCAATCAGGAGCTGATAGTGACGGACCAGGCTCTGCAGACGACTTTGTGCAAGGCTGTAGGTTCCCAGGCCAGGGAGCTGGTCCCCTGGGCAGGACAGGGTCCCACGCTAACAAAACCATCAGTGAGGAGGACTGGGACCCAGCACTCCTTTATAAGGCAAGGCGATGGCAGGCTTCTTCACAGCACTGCTGGAACTTAACCCGCACAAGTGTGCATACAGTTCCCACGTGCGTGGAAAGTCCCAGGCATGCAACCTTGCACCCCTGGATGCTTGTGTGAGCCTGGCCCAGGTCTCCATCTTGAGGACAATGTGCCGGCTCCAGGGCTCCCTAGGAAGACAGCAAACCTCTCAGTCATAAGCTGTTGCCTTGGCTACATGGGGAAATGGTGATATTTTTAATATCCTGGGTTAAATAAATACATCATTAAGGCTGATTTCATTATGCACCAATTGAGAGAGAGGGAGACTGTGTGCCAGGCATGGTGGGGCATGCCTTCAATCCCAGCACTTGGCAAGGCTGAAGCAGGAGGATGGAGAATTTGAGGCCACACTGGGCATAGTGAAATCCTGTTGATAAATAAAGGTAGATAAATCTCACCTGCTTGGTTTTTTCAGATGTGGTGCTAACCAACCCCCGCCACACCCTGTACCTTCAAAAAATAAAAGCAGATCTAGGAAATTTAGAACTGCTCCCATGGTAACACACGGTGATTTTTGTTTAAGATTTTGTTTTGCCCTGTTTCTTACTCTACTGGGGTTGAACTCAGAACCTTGTACTTGCTAGGCAAGGCCCTGTACCGCTTGCTCCATGTTCCAAGATCTCTTTGCTTTCATTGTCTTTAAGGTAAAGTTTCACATTTATGACTTTGATTTTACTATTTACCCTTCCCACATAGCTGGGACTGAAACGGGGGCTCCATGAACTTTTGATCTAAATCTTCTGATCTCTGTCCATGAGTAGCTGGGATTAAAGGCATGAGCCACCTTGCCTGATCTCACACAGCATTTCTTCTACCAGGCAGTGCTGGTGTATGTAGTGGTTCTTATGGTAACAGTGGCTGTACCAAAAATATTACTACTGTTCCTTGTGGTGGGTGCCTCTCACATTACTTTAATTTTTATGTTTTGGGATTTTTATTCTTGCTTCTTTAGGAAGCAATTTTTGCTCAATTGAGGAGAAAAAATAACCAAAAAAAAAAAAAAGAGTTCATAATCTACAACAGCTGGAATTCAGTGCTAAGAACAGCTTGGAGGGTTTCATTCTAGGCCTGATTCTTTTCTCCTTTTTACTTTCTTGTTTGCTTTTATTTATTTTTTCTGTTTGTTTTTCCCCAGTAGTAGGGATAGAACTCGGAGCCTAACCCTGTTACACTCTATGGCTTAAGCTAGTCCTTTTGCCCTTTTTTTTTTTTTTAAGATAGAATATTTTTAGAACTTTGAACACTGGGCTGTAAATGCAAATTAGCACAATTTGTAAAATAATAATTGTGTACAATGTGGCAATACCTATTGTCTAATACACATATACTGCAATACTTGTAATGGCATAAAAGTATTTTTACAGTATTAAAAATCTTTAATCTACGATACCTTTTGCTAACTTTGCCCAGGCTGGCCTCCAACAGAGATCGTCCTGCCTCCACCTTCTGGGGAGCTGGGATTACAGGCATTCATTACCACACTCGCTCCTTCCATGAACATATACTTCCTCCTTAATATTATCACACAATCATTCCTGGGTCATTAAGTAGGCTTCAAACATGGGGCCTGACAGCCAGCTGGCCTTCCATGCCTCAGTGTAGCCTGGGTGGCAAGAGTGAAGCAGAGCCATGAGATTCTCCCTCTTGGGCCCCAGCTCAGCACTGTCCCCTGCCCAGTCCTTTCAGCAGGCAGCCAAGGCCAGGGGTGAAGAGCACCAGAGGACTCGGGCACCAGAGGGCCCGGGCCCGGCTTCTGAGGGCCCCTAGTTCACGCTTCCCCGTTTGCTGCAGGGCATGGTAGCTCCAGCCTGTAATCGCAGTTACTTGGGAACCAGAGGTTGGGGATCGAAGTTTGAGGCTAGCCAGTGCCTTAAAGTTCAAGAGACCCCATGTCAACCGGTGGCTGGAGTCCTCAGCGTGGGCCGGTGACCTCAGCTAAGGATAAACACGGTGTCACACGCATGTGAATAGAAAGGTCCCTTTTTATGTGCACCGGTAGTGACGTAGTGAAGCTCGCAGGGCCGAGGCTCTGTGCTCAGGGTCTGGCACTTGAGGCAGGCGTCCGCCGCTCGAGCCACGCCCACCAAGGCCACGCCCGCTGGGTGGTGCTTGACTCCCGCCACACACGTGACGCCCACGTCTGGCGCCACGCCCATGGAGGCCACGCCCCCGCCTGGTTCTGCAGATTGAGATAGGGTCGGTTGGTTTGTGTCCCTGCCCGGCCTGGACCTTAACGCCAGGCTGCATCCCAGCCCCCAAGCTTTTTACTGGTTGAAAGGGGAAGGGACGGCTCTCATGAACATTAACCCCAGGGTTGACTCTGACCCTCCATCCTTCTGATCTCAAGCATCCCAATTAGTCGGCAGGTTCTGAGGAGCGGGGATTGCAGGCACGCGTCATCACCCCTGTCTAACACAATGCCCTCCCCCGGGAACTGACCCCATGTGGAACGCGTGGGTCCCGCTCCCCCACACACACACTGCACGATCCTGCTTTGTCCGGTCCCACGTTGTTTGGGGGAGGTGTGGCCATGACCAGGGGCCCCTAGGCGGGTGTCGCATCTGCTTCCTCCGGGGATGGGGAGGGAGGAGGCAGGCAGCCAAAGTGGTAGCACCACGACTGACCCACGCGTGTCCGTGTCCCTCCCCTCCCCCCCCCGCAGGTGATCCGCACCGACACCTTCAAACATCTGCGGCACCTGGAGATCCTGCAGCTGAGCAAGAACCTGGTCCGCAAGATCGAGGTGGGCGCCTTCAACGGGCTGCCCAGCCTGAACACGCTGGAGCTGTTCGACAACCGGCTGAGCACGGTGCCCACGCAGGCCTTCGAGTACCTGTCCAAGCTGCGGGAGCTGTGGCTGCGCAACAACCCCATCGAGAGCATCCCGTCGTACGCCTTCAACCGCGTGCCGTCGCTGCGGCGCCTGGACCTGGGCGAGCTCAAGCGGCTGGAGTACATCTCGGAGGCGGCCTTCGAGGGCCTGGTGAACCTGCGCTACCTCAACCTGGGCATGTGCGACCTCAAGGACATCCCCAACCTCACGGCCCTCGTGCGCCTGGAGGAGCTCGAGCTGTCGGGCAACCGGCTGGACCTCATCCGGCCCGGCTCCTTCCAGGGTCTCACGAGCCTGCGCAAGTTGTGGCTCATGCACGCGCAGGTGGCCACCATCGAGCGCAACGCCTTCGACGACCTCAAGTCGCTAGAGGAGCTCAACCTGTCGCACAACAACCTCATGTCGCTGCCCCACGACCTGTTCACGCCCCTGCACCGCCTCGAGCGCGTGCACCTCAACCACAACCCGTGGCACTGCAACTGCGACGTGCTGTGGCTCAGCTGGTGGCTGAAGGAGACGGTGCCCAGCAACACGACGTGCTGCGCGCGCTGCCACGCGCCCGCTGGCCTCAAGGGGCGCTACATCGGCGAGCTCGACCAATCGCACTTCACCTGCTACGCGCCCGTCATCGTGGAGCCGCCCACCGACCTGAACGTCACCGAGGGCATGGCGGCCGAGCTCAAGTGCCGCACGGGCACGTCCATGACGTCGGTGAATTGGCTGACGCCCAACGGCACGCTGATGACGCACGGCTCGTACCGCGTGCGCATCTCCGTGCTGCACGACGGCACGCTCAACTTCACCAACGTCACGGTGCAGGACACCGGCCAGTACACCTGCATGGTCACCAACTCGGCGGGCAACACCACGGCGTCCGCCACGCTCAACGTGTCGGCCGTGGAGCCCGGGCCCGGCGGTGCGGGGCCCGGTGGCGCGGGGGGCGGCGCGGGGGGCCCCGGGGGCGCGGCCGGCGGCTACACCTACTTCACCACCGTCACCGTGGAGACGCTGGAGACGCAGCCCGGCGAGGAGGCCCTGCAGCCCCGCGGCACCGACAAGGAGCCCCCGGGGCCCACCACGGACGGCGCGTGGGGCGCGGGCCGGCCCGGGGACGTGGCCGGAGCCCCTGCCGCCTCCACCGCCGCACCCGCGCCGCGCTCGTCGCGGCCCACGGAGAAGCCGTTCACGGTGCCCATCACGGACGTGACGGAGAACGCGCTCAAGGACCTGGACGACGTCATGAAGACCACCAAGATCATCATCGGCTGCTTCGTGGCCATCACCTTCATGGCGGCCGTCATGCTGGTGGCCTTCTACAAGCTGCGCAAGCAGCACCAGCTCCACAAGCACCACGGGCCCACGCGCACCGTGGAGATCATCAACGTGGAGGACGAGCTGCCCGCCGCCTCCGCCGTCTCCGTGGCCGCCGCCGCCGCCGTGGCGGGGGGCGCGGGCGGGGACAGCCACCTGGCCCTGCCCGCCCTGGAGCGCGACCACCTCAACCACCACCACTACGTGGCCGCCGCCTTCAAGGCGCACTACGGCGGCGGCAACCCGGGCGGCGGGGGCAAGGGCCCCGGGGGCCTCAACTCCATTCACGAACCTCTGCTCTTCAAAAGCGGCTCCAAGGAGAATGTGCAAGAGACGCAGATCTGAGGCTGGGGATGGTCCGGGCCGCCCACCCCCGGCTCCCGACTCCCGCCCTGGGCTTCCCCCGGTTCCTCCTCCCCGGGGCCGGGCCCTGGACGTGCGCGCAGGGTCGGCAGGAGGGCGCCGCGGCTCCCGATGGCGGCCGCTCAAGTTGGGGCTCCGGGCCGCGCCCCTCCCACGCCGGTGCCAGGAGGGGACGCTGGGGCCTTGGGGAGGCGGCCCAGCCCCTCGGTGGCTGCCTCATTCTCCCGATCTCTCGTCCCGCCGCCGCCTTCCAGGGAAGAGGAGCTTTGTTGGTTTTTTTTTTGAGGGGTGCCCTTTTCCCCTCGACCCCCAACCCCACCCACCCACCACCCTCCTTTTACGGTTCTTTTTTCTGTTTTCTTATTTTTTTTTCTTTTTTTGCAGTTTGACGCCTCCCCTTCTCTCCCACTCCTCCAAACCCTCTCCACTTCTAAACCCAAGAGACAAACGCGTCGCCCTGGCGACACCCCCTACCCAGAGTCCCCAGTGGGGACCCCCCACTCCCGGCCTGGCCCGGCTGGGGGAGGAGAAGGCTCCCACCGCCTGGCCCCACCTGACCCACAGACTCTTTTGATACTGAAGGAAGGTTTGCGTCAATGACTACCTGCTCTGTAATTACTTTAAAAAAAAACATGGAAAAAGTTTAAACATTTTTTTTTGGTCATGAAACAAAAGTGTGGGGTGGGGGTCTCCCCCCACAGCCTGCCGATGTGGAGGGCATGGAGATGTGGAGGGCCAGGTGGGAAGGGCCTCCCTCTGGTGACAAGTCCACCCATCACCACAGCCAAATCAGACTCTGTATCATAGGATGGTGGGGCACCGCAGGGCAGGGGGAGCCTTAGAGTCTGCGGATGACCTGGGAGGCAGCAGGTGCACTCAGGGGTACTACCCTAGAAGATCAGCAGACACAAGGAATGCTAGGCCTGGCAAGGACAGCGTGACCTCTGGGGGTAACTGAAGTGTCCATAGCTCAGGGCCATCAGTGAAGCCTTACAGCCTGGAGAGGCCCAGGGATTAGAAGCAAGGTATCCTTCCCCCCCCCCCATGTGCCACCAGGCTGGGCACTGGGGCAAACTCCACCCAGTCCCTTGCCCTGGGCCTGGTCCAGCCTTACCCTTAAACATGGCTGCTCTGAGCCACCATGGGAACACTCGGGCCCCAGCTGGAGTCCACCACAGATTGGGGCGATCAGAAGCCCCCTCACTTCCTACCAACAGCATGCTGGGGGCCGTGGAGGGTCTGCAGTAAGGTTCTGCGTGCTTGGGCCTTGCCCTTTGTTCAGTCTACAGCCTGAGTATCTTAGCACTCTCCCACCTTGAGGGCTCCTAGAGCTCATCCTCCCCTTATCCATGGTGACAGTGACACAGTGCATCCGGTCCTGGGCCCTATCTTTCTGGACCTGAGACTAACCGCGCTGCAGCTTTCAGGCGCTCTTCCCTGGTTGCTATGGCAACGCTGCGGCGGTACCAGGTGGCGGTGGGGGCTGGTAGGCCACATGCTGCCTTCGCGTTGCAGCCGCCATCTATGTGCCAGGGCAGTGGCATCTTGGGGCACTCAGGGACTTCCCAAGGCAGGAGGCTCATCTGTGATGGGGGAGGGGAGTTGATGGACAAGGGGGGAGGAATACAAAGGGGGTGGAGACAGGTCTGTAGGTGAAAGGTGGGCCGTCAAGGTGAACTGAAGAACAATCAAAGACAGGCAGGAGGGGCTCTGACTAGGGCTAAAGGGTACAGAGGCACCCCCTTCATGAGGTGGGGAGATACTGCGCCCACTGGGGCCTGGGCATAGCAGGCCCTGCCACCCCTGCTGCTCCAGTGAAGTCCTCAGCAGCAGCAGCCTCCCCTCCCCCCACCCCAAGGGGATGAGGAGCTGGGACCTGAGAGCTAGGCGCTGGGCTGAGGGCCCAGAGTCCTTGTCACAGCTCCTCTGCCTGCCCCAAGCAGGATGCAGTTTCCATGACAACCTGGCCAGCCGGAGAGGAAGGCGGGGACTGCAGAGGGAATTTTCCACATGAGCAGGAAGGGGGGAGCGTGGGATGCAGAGGAAAGAACCAAAGGGGGTTGGCATGCAAGATCCTGAGCCCCCAAATTTCTGTGCCCTCTGCCCAGGACAGTAGGACAGAGGGAACTTGGGAGAGGGCCCATTGGCACACCTCCTGTCACAGTGAGGAAGGTTCCAGAGAGGCTCAAGGGTCCAAAGGCCCAAAGGCTCAAAGGTCCAAAGGTCTGCAACTGCCCTGGTCTGGGGGTAGGGGCAGCCCGTAGCCCAACAGGTGGACAGACATGGCCCTGGACAGCGTCCCGAGGAAGGTGGGGGTTGTGGGCTATGGCCGACTAGGTGAGTCCCTGACCAGCAAGGCCTCCCTCCTCAGGCCTCTGTGGAAGTCCCAGAAGCTCCTCAACCAGACCTTGCATCTGCCTATGCGTATCCCAAACCTGCCAGCCCAGCCTCTCTGCCCTTCTCTCTCTCTCTCTCTCTCTCTCTCTCTCTCTCTCTCTCTCTCTCTCTCTCTCTCTCTCTCTCTCTCTCTCTCTCTCTGGGTCTCTCTCGCTCCCCCTTCTCTCTTCCCTCTCCCTCTGGACGTCTAGCCCTCTCCTTTTCTCCCCCAGGACAGTCCCTTGTCTCCCACCTTCTGGCTCAGGGATCAGAGCTGGGCCTGGAACTTGTTTTTGTCTGGAACCGTGACCCGGGACGGATGGCAGGGAGTGTGCCGGCCTCCCTGCAGCTCCCCAGCCTGGCCGCCCTTGGGGAAAGGTCAGTGGCCTTACCACACAGGAGAAGCTTAAAATGCCCTGCCTGCTTGTCTTCAGCTATGTGTGGTGTCAGCCTAGTCCCTTGCCCCCCTCGGGGTCTTGGTGCACTCAAAGAGGTAATGAGAAAAGCCAACACATCCCAGGCAGGAGTGAGGAGTGACAGACAGCCCTCCAAAGACCTTGAGGCCCAATTCTCTGCCAGTCTCCCCCCTCCCTCCCCCCACAAGGCTCTGCCCTGTCTCTCCCTCTCACCCAGGCATCCCGACCTAGTGGTAGAAGTTGCCCATCCCCAAATAATCCATGAGTCTGGGGCACAAATCCTGCGCCATGCCAACCTTCTGGTGAGCCCCCCTCCTCAACCCATAACCCAGTCCCCCTACCACTTCTGTCTGGGCCCCACTACACCCCCAATCAGCCACCCTTTTCCTGATCTCGGTCCTTCCTGCCATCCTCCACCCCAGGTGGGGTCTGCCTCAGCCCTGGCTGACCCCATCACAGAGCAGCAACTCCTGGAGGCCTCCAGACAATGGAACCATTCTGTGTTTGTGGCTCGAGGGGCTCTGTGGGGGACTGAGGACATCAGCCGACTGGATGCTGCGGGAGGCCTCCAGGTGAGGCTCGCTGGTCCTGCAGCACCAAAGTGGAGCCTGTAGACCCCAGCCCCTTACCCTGGCCCTTGTTTCTAGAGTCTTCAAGTCACCATGGCTACACACCCAGATGGCTTCCGCCTTCAGGGACCCCTGGCTGCAGTCTGCAGCACTGGGCCTCGCACCGTGCTCTATGAAGGTCCTGTCCGTGGGCTCTGCCCCCTTGCTCCCCAAAACTCCAACACCATGGCAGCAGCTGCCCTGGCTGCCCCTAGCCTGGGTTTTGACAACGTGATCGGTGTGCTTGTGGCAGATCTCAGGTGAGCAGAGCTGGGGGACGGGCTGGGGCTGTGTCTGGGTGGACCACACTGACCATGCTCCTTGCTGCAGTCTCAAGCACCTGCATGTGGTGGACGTGGAGCTGCGAGGACCCCCGGGCCCCACGGGCCAGAGCTTCACTGTGCACACTCACAGAGAGAACCCTGCGGCGCTGGGCGCAGTGACGGGCTCTGCCACTGTGACAGCCTTCTGGCGTAGTCTCCTGGGTGAGGCCAGGCCCCCGCCCGGTGCCAGCTGCCCCGCTCTCTCCCGGGGCTCTGGTTCTGGCTCAGTAAATCTGCACTCCTGATTCTCCTTAACCTCACTCCAGGACTAATTCTAAGTCTCCTCTTCTCTTCGGGTCTCTCTGCCTCGGTCGGTCTCTTCCCCCTTCCCATCCCTCCCAACTCTGACCCTTCCCTCCATCACTATCTACCCCCCCCCAAGTGTCTGTGTCCCAGGCTTCCGTCTCTCCTGCGCAGGCTGCTGCCAGCTGCCGTCCAGGCCCGGGATCCATCTCTGCTGAGGAATCTCCTGTCGGTGGGCACCAAGGCCTCCCCATCCTCGCCCCTCTCTCGTCCCGGCCTCCTTGCCAGGAGCCCCGCCCCCTCCGGTCCCGGTGAGGATCAGAGGCCCTGCGGACCCCGGGCTCTGGCACTCGAGTTCCGGTGTCCCTCTGACGTCACACATCGTGTACACACGCTGCATGACGCCATCCTAATAACCCAGGTTCCTGTCGCCCTCTGTGACGTCACACGACGTCTGCACACGCCACAGCAATAAACCCGCACACACGTGAGCAAAGCTCATTAAAAACCCTCGCGAGAGCCGGCCCCTTCTATTTCCCGCGATCTTCTGGGGTTAGCAGCGGGCGTGAGAGTACGTGTGGGACGTCCGCGGGGCATTTCCGGGATTTGCTAGCAGAGACTCACGGAAGTTGTAGTCTCGCGTTTACCAGAAGCCATAGCGGACTTCCGGGCCACGTGAGTCCTAGACGGTCCCTAGAAAGCCAGCGTGTCGCGGGGGCCTCTGGGCGTTGTAGTCCGGCGCGCGAAGGTCGCTGGGATCTGCAGTCCGTCCCGCCTGCCCAGTCAGCGCGGTGTGGCCCTCCCGGCACTCGGAGTCCGGAGCCGCGGCCCAGGGGGATGCAGGAGCCCCTGGCTCGGGGAAGCGGAGAGGCAGGCGGGGTGAGGGGCGTCTGCAGGCAAAGGGCGGGCGCCGTGGCTAGGTACGGGTCGGGAGAGGGCTGTTATTTTGGTGCCCGGGTGGAGGGCCTGGTTGCCAGGTGACAGGGTGAGGGGATCTGGTTGCCTGGTGACGGTCTAGGGCCTTGTTGCTAGGTGACCGGAAGAGACCCTATTACCTATGGACAGGAGAGGAGTGCTTCATCGCTAGGTAATTAGAAGACTGTCACCTAGTGTCGGGGGGGGGGGTGTACTCTGTTGCTAGGTAACCAGGAAGAACCGCTGCGTTACCTAGAGGCGGGAGGGAGCGGACTCCTCCGTTGCTAGGTGATGGTAATAAGGACCCCTTCACTTAAGGGACGTGATGGGAATGGTTGCCAGGTGTACTGAAGCGAGCCTTTTCTCTAGCACTATGGGATGGAGGTACCTCTGTTGCCTAGAAACAAAACCCAGAAAACAGGGATGGGGTCCAGAGTCCTCGCAGGCTGCCTCCAGCCCCCACCTCGATGGCGGTGCCCCGGCTCCTGATGGAGGCCTGGTCCCTGAGCATCTTCTCCCCACCCCACCCCTAGCAGGAGCCGAGGACGGTATGTCCCAGGCCCCCGAAACGCGGCCGAGCCCACCCTCTGTGTACCACGAGCGGCAGCGCCTGGAGCTGTGTGCAGTGCATGCCCTCAACAACGTGCTCCAGCAGCAACTCTTTAGCCAGGAGGCCGCCGACGAGATCTGCAAGAGGTGACTGTCAGCCCTCACCCTGGAGATGCAGACCTCCCTCAGGGGGAGTAGCTCTCTTGGGTCCCCAGTTGCTCCCTCACCTGCCAGGCCTGGAACTTCCTGCCTCTGCCCCAGGCTTCAGCCCAGATCAGGCCCAGCCATCTCTTATCTAAGTCCCAGTCACAGCCTCCCAGATGCCAGTGTTCCTTCCTCCTCTAGTCCACGCTACACACAGGTTCAAAGCTCACCGTCTTTTCCTCCCTCCATGGCTCCCTAGTACCCTTAAGGAACACCCCCATTTCTCCTCAGCCACATCCAGGGCCTGCGTGCGCTGCTCCTGCCTGCCTCTGCAGCTTCACCCCTCACTGCTCCCCTCAAATCAGACTCTGCAGTCCCCAGACGCTCCCTGCTGTGCTGCCTCTGGGTCTTTGCTCTGAGCTGCATGGCTATGTCCGCCTGCAGCCTGAATGTTCCTCCAGATTTCAGACAAAACTTCTTTACACTCTGCCTCATCCCTGTCGGGCAGTCACAGGTGTGGCTCCAGCTCAGGCCTGGTCCTCTGCTGCCTGGACCTTGCTTCCAGCCTCCAAGCTCTCTCCTCCAGTCAGTGCCCCCACATAATCCTGGGGACCAGGGTCCTTGTCCAGTTGAAGATGTCCACTCCCTTTGTGCTCATGGGCCTCCTGGTGCCCACAGATCTCCATACCCATAATTATAGCGTTTATAGAAGCAATTTTCTAATTCCCTATTCCTCCCACCTAGGACCTTCCTGAGGGCCGCCCTAGCCCACGGCCACCTCGTCACTCATCACAGGGGTTGCTGGACTCTTCCAAGCCCTGTTGGTGACCCAGAGCTGAGTCATATAAGAGCCCTTCTCTGAGAAACATGGCCTGGGAAACAGACAGAAAAATAAGCCACAATCATCCCCCTCCCCCTCCCCTGCCCCCTGTGCCTAGCTGGGAACAAAGGCACAATTGTTCAGAAAGCAGGGCCCACAGGGGCCTGTGGTGGCTGGGTTGGGAAGAGCTAGCAGGAAGGCTGGGGTGCAGGACCCAGTTGGGGATGGGTGGCTGAGAAGGGCTGGCACTGGGGCCATGCAGGGCACGAGTGGCAGTGGGGAGGATGGGACGCTGCCAGGGAGGACTGTAGGCAAGGAAGGGGCAGGGCAGCCCCAAGCTAGAGGCGCAGGGGATTCAAACGCAAAGATGTGGGCAATGGAGAGCCAGCCTGGGGGTCGGGAGACGCCTCTCAGAGAAGGGGACATCCGAGGGGAGTTACTGAAGGCTCTGCCCTCCCACCAGGTTGGCCCCAGACTCCCGACTGAACCCCCATCGCAGCCTGCTGGGCACTGGAAACTATGACGTCAACGTGATCATGGCCGCCCTGCAGGGGCTGGGCCTGGCTGCCGTGTGGTGGGACAGGAGGAGGTAGGGAGGAGGGAGAGTGGTGTGGACCCACAGGGGCGGGGGGGGGGGGGGAGGCCAGGACAGGTGAGGGCTGGCTGGACAGTGTGGCCAGTGGATGGTGGGCAGGAAGCTTCTGGGCACCCAGGATGGGGAATGGGCGGCTGGGATTTGGGCAGTCAGGAAAGGCGGTGGTTCAGCGGGAAGATGGGCAGTTGGGGGAGCTGGAGGCAGGAGAAAGAGTTCCAGGCCAGCCTGGGCTGTGTCAAAAAGCCAAATAAGTTAGATTTTTTAAAAGATGGGAGATGGCTGGCAGGCAGTGAGAACCGGATGGGCTCCTGGGCACCAGAGGGGGGGGTGGATGAACACAGGACAGCCACTGGGGGTCACTGCAGCCGCCAGCTGGGTGGCAGGAATGCCAGGGCCAGCTGGCAGGGCCAGGCAGAAGGGGCCTGACCCTGTGCTCCCCCGGGCCCAGGTCCCTGTCCCAGCTGGCACTGCCCCAGGTACTAGGACTCATCCTGAACCTGCCATCGCCTGTGTCCCTGGGGCTGCTGTCCCTGCCGCTGCGCCGGCGGCACTGGGTGGCCCTGCGCCAGGTGGACGGTGTCTACTACAACCTGGACTCCAAGCTGCGCGCCCCCGAGGCCCTGGGGGGTGAGGACGGCGTCAGGTGAGCTGTGGCGGGAGCGGTCCAGGCTGGAGCTGGACTGTGGAGCCCCACCCCCACCCCCAAGTCCCCAGGAAGTGCCAAGGCTGGCTGGGCCTCAGTCTCCCTCGTTGTCCTACCCAGGACTTTCCTGGCGGCTGCCCTGGCGCAGGGCCTGTGCGAGGTGCTGCTGGTGGTGACCAAAGAGGTGGAGGAGGCAGGCTGCTGGCTACGGACAGACTGACCCTGCGGCTGCGGACAGACGGACCCCACGCCACCTTCCCACTGCGCAGACTGCCTCCTGGCACCCACCTCAGGCACCCCTTCTTGGGGAACATCCAGGGAGTTCCAAGGAAGGAAGGGCCTGGGCCCCAGGGGCCCCAGGGAGGACCAGGCCCTGCCCCACATCCCCGCTCCCCAATGCCACTGCTGCCTCAATAAATCCATTAGTTTGCCACCTGCCTGTGATGAAGCCACCTGCTTCCCCCCACCCCTCACAGAGGCCAGCTGTGGCAGGGGGTGGGGGGGAGGCCTGGGGCCCTCCAGGGAAGCAAGTTTGTTCCCTATCCTCAGTCTGGTCACTGACTGGGAGGCAGAAGAGCGGCCCCCAAAGTTGCCTGGTAGCCCAGCACCTGGACTTGGGAGCAGGAAAGAAGGGTCACAGGTGCACAGGGCCTCACAACATAGAGACTTAACAGCTTGGGCTCTGATGGTGGGTGGATGAATCACAGGCCCTAAAAGCTGTAAAGGGCACTGGGTGTGGTGGGGCACTCCTGTAATCCCAGCACCGAGGAGGTAGAAAAGCAGGAGGATTGCTAGCGCCTGCCTGGGCCACATAGTGGGACCCTATGTCAAAAAAAAAAAAAAAAAAAAAAAGTGTGTGTAGGGGAAACAAAGCTTGGTACCAGATCACTAGATCATCTGGTAATTGTAGCTATTTGGGAGTCAGATGGGGAGGATCATGGTGTGAGGCCAGTTCAGGGATGAAAAATTCACAAGACCCCTTCTCAACACAAGGCTGGGCACAGTGGCATATACAGGGCATCCTAAACTATATGGAAGGCCCAGATCCAGAGGATCAAGTTTCCAAATCAGTCCAGGAAAATCTGGAAGACTCCATAGAGGAGGATGGGCTCAATACTCAGCTGTCCTCCTGGGGGGAGGGGGGGGCGAGGAGCCCGAAATAGTCACTGGGTGAGAAGGGAGACCCTGTTGTAAAGGAGCCACTGGAAACAGCTGGCAGGGCAGGGCTCAGCCACAGCACAAGCAGCCCAGAAAGCCCAGGGCCCTGAGTTCAAACCCCAGTGCCACCAGAGGAACCTACTTTGGGACTCTGGCCTCCACTGCAGGCGCAGGAAGCATGCATCACCCTGAGTGCTGGTCCCCAAGCAAGGGACCAGCCTGGGATGCCAGAGAAGCCTCCCATGCGCAGCCAGCCATCCTGATGGCAGAGCGGGCAACATGGACCGGGTCGGGAAACGCCATTAGGTTCCCCAAGGCCTCCCACCCTGGCTGGCTCCTCAGGTCAGATGCCTCCTGCAGCCCCATCATCCTCCGGGACCACCTCAGGCCAATGGACACCGAGCTGGAGTGGTCAACAGCCCTCTCCCCCACGCCAAGCTAGACGGGCACTCGGACACGAGGCTGTGTCCCCCAGGACACGGTGGGGAAGAGAGGAAGGGCAGGGCCCTGGGGAGGAGGGTGAGTCCCCTGAAGTGGCCCAGAGATGTGGCAGCCCGTGAAAGCTGAATGGAAGCCCCTGGAATTGGAAAGGACAGAGTGACCCAGCCCGCTGACGCTGTTTTATCGCAGTGGTTATTTGGGGAGGTGATAAAAGACAAGGCCGCCCTGGCAGCAGGAGGGGGGCTGGGGCCCCGGAAGAGGGGCTGGGTGGAGAGGGGCCTGAGGAAGGGGAGGAGGGCTGGTGTTAGGGAAGCAGGGGCCCCTCAGTGACTGGGGGAGGGGGCAGGTAGGGATAGAGAAGAAGGGAAGGAGGGAAAAGGCCAGACGTCTGGCCCTGAGCTACCAACAAGGGGGAAAAGTGGGTTTGGGGAAGATCTGCACTGAGTAGGCTGGGAGGGGCCTGTGAAGCCTGGAGGGGGGGCCCAGGTCAGGGCCTGAGATCGAGTTGGGGACAGTCTGGGGTATGACTCCCATCTGTGCCAAGATCCAAGAGGGTGGAGCACAGACGCCCGGCAGAAAGCTAGTAAAAAAAAAAAGTGTGGGGACGCGGGTGACTCACCCCAGCACCTCTGAGGTAAAAAGGTAGTGACACAGTGGAAAGTCAAATAGGGGGTGCAGGGCTGCTGCTGGGGATCCAGAAACCCCAGCCTTGAGGCCCTGCCTGCCCCTCCCTTTGTCTCTCAGTGTCCCTGGCTGCACCCCCTTCCCTCCTACCCCCCTGCTAGGAGCCCCCTCCTCCCCACTTGTCGCCTGTCCTGTCCTGGGGGGTGGCGGCAGCTGGCAGGGCCCTGAGTGTTTCTATTCCGGGCTGGTGGAGCGGCAGCCACCTCCCAGGTGCTTCCTCAGCCATGGCCATATAAGGTCCGGAGTGCGGACCCTGGGGGTGGGAGGGGCAATCTCCTGCCTCCCTCCCCCCCCCTCCCCCCCCCCCGTGGCAGCTGGGCCTGTCCCATTGTCCCTGTGGGACTGGACCCCCTGTCCCTCGCTGCCCATATCACTGGCACCCCACTTTATTGGGAGCCCCTAGGGTCTCAGTGTGTCACCTTTCACCCAGGACACCCCATGTCGATCCCAGAGCTAGGGGCGAGGGCTCAGCTGCAGGTTGGGGTTTCCAGGCAGACCCCCATGCATGCTCAGGGAGGTGGGGGGGGGGAGTGGAAGGGAAGGAGGGAGGGAGGAAATGCAGCTGTCCGGGCAGCCGGTGCTGACAGCTGCTGCCGGATTTAGCTGCAGTGCTGGGGTCTGGCCAGATAAGGTGGTGAGGGTGACGGACCGCACCACCCCAGGCACCCCTTAAATTTCCCAGTTCAGGACTGGGGGGTGGCTGCTGCCGATACCAGGTGAGAGGGGCCATATCGCCAATGCCTGCCAGCCCGACCTCACCGCCTCAGGCCCCCTTCCCCTCTCCATCTTCCCTGTCTGCCTCCCACCCCTTTCTTTGTCTCCCCTTGTCCTTTCTTGACCCCGGTCCCATCG